>NC_090340.1:44090731-44715731 GCF_035084215.1 Heptranchias perlo
GAAAGGCCAATTTTGATGGTATTAGACAGGAACTTTCAGAAGTTGATTGGGAGAGTCTGTTGGCAGGCAAAGGGACGTCTGGTAAGTGGGAGGCTTTCAAAAGTGTGTTAACCAGGGTTCAGGGTAAGCACATTCCTTATAAAGTGAAGGGCAAGACTGGTAGAAGTAGGGAACCTTGGATGACTCGGGAGATTGAGGCCCTAGTCAAAAAGGAGGCGGCATATGACATGCATAGACAGCTGGGATCAAGTGGATCCCTTGAAGAGTATAGAGATTGCCGGAGTAGAGTTAAGAGAGAAATCAGGAGGGCAAAAAGGGGACATGAGATTGCTTTGGCAGATAAGGCAAAGGAGAATCCAAAGAGCTTCTACAAATACATAAAGGGCAAAAGAGTAACTAGGGAGAGCAGGGCCTCTTAAGGATCAACAAGGTCATCTATGTGCGGAACCACAAGAGATGGGTGAGATCCTAAATGAATATTTCGCATCGGTATTTACGGTTGAGAAAGGCATGGATGTTAGGGAACTTGGGGAAATAAATAGTGATGTCTTGAGGAGTGTACATATTACAGAGGGAGGTGCTGGAAGTCTTAACGCGCATCAAGGTAGATAAATCTCCGGGACCTGATGAAATGTATCCCAGGACGTTATGGGAGGTTAGGGAGGAAATTGCGGGTCCCCTAGCAGAGATATTTGAATCATCGACAGCTACAGGAGAGGTGCCTGAAGATTGGAGGGTAGCAAATGTTGTGCCTTTGTTTAAGAAGGGCGGCAAGGAAAAGCCTGGGAACTACAGACCGGTGAGCCTGACATCTGTAGTGGGTAAGTTGTTAGAGGGTATTCTGAGAGACAGGATCTACAGGCATTTGGAAAGGCAGGGACTGATTAGGAACAGTCAGCATGGTTTTGTGAGAGGAAAATCATGTCTCATGAATTTGATTGAGTTTTTTGAAGGGGTAACCAAGAAGATAGATGAGGGCTGTGCACTACACGTGGTCTACATGGACTTTAGCAAAGCCTTTGACAAGGTACCGCATGGTAGGTTGGTACATGAGGTTAAATCTCACGGGATCCAAGGTGAGGTAGCCAATTGGATACAAAATTGGATTGACGACAGAAGACAGAGGGTGATTGTAGAGGGTTGTTTTTCAAACTGGAGGCCTGTGACCAGCGGTGTGCCTCAGGGATCGGTGCTGGGTCCGCTGTTGTTTGTTATTTATATTAATGATTTGGATGAGAATTTAGGAGGCATGGATAGTAAGTTTGCAGATGACACCAAGATTGGTGGCATTGTGGACAGTGAAGAAGGTTATCTAGGATTGCAACGGGATCTTGATAAATTGGGCCAGTGGGCCGATGAATGACAGATGGAGTTTAATTTAGATAAATGTGAGGTGATGCATTTTGGTAGATCGAATCGGGCCAGGACCTACTCCATTAATGGTAGGGCGTTGGGGAGAGTTATAGAACAAAGAGATCTAGGAGTACAGGTTCATAGCTCCTTGAACGTGGAGTCACAGGTGGATAGGGTGGTGAAGAAGGCATTCAGCATGCTTGGTTTCATTGGTCAGAACACTGAATACAGGAGTTGGGATGTCTTGTTGAAGTTGTACAAGACCACACTTGGAATACTGTGTACAGTTCTGGTCACCCTATTATAGAAAGGATATTATTAAACTAGAAAGAGTGCAGAAAAGATTTACTAGGATGCTACCGGGACTTGATGGTTTGACTTATAGGGAGAGGTTGGATCGACTGAGACTTTTTTCCCTGGAGAGTAGGAGGTTTAGGGGTGATCTTATAGAAGTCTATAAAATAATGAGGGGCATAGATAAGGTAGATAGTCAAAATCTTTTCCCAAAGGTAGGGGAGTCTATAACGAGGGGGCATAGATTTAAGGTGAGAGGGGAGAGATACAAAAGGGTCCAGAGGGGCAATTTTTTCACTCAAAGGGTGGTGAGTGTCTGGAACGAGCTGCCAGAGGCAGTAGTAGAGGCGGGTACAATTTTGTCTTTTAAAAAGCATTTGGACAGTTACATGGGTAAGATGGGTATGGAGGGATATGGGCCAAGTGCAGGCAATTGGGACTAGCTTAGTGGTATAAACTGGGCGACATGGACACATGGGATGTCTTGTTGAAGTTGTACAAGACCACACTTGGAATACTGTGTACAGTTCTGGTCACCCTATTATAGAAAGGATATTATTAAACTAGAAAGAGTGCAGAAAAGATTTACTAGGATGCTACCAGGACTTGATGGTTTGACTTATAGGGAGAGGTTGGATAGACTGAGACTTTTTTCCCTGGAGAGTAGGAGGTTTAGGGGTGATCTTATAGAAGTCTATAAAATAATGAGGGGCATAGATAAGGTAGATAGTCAAAATCTTTTCCCAAAGGTAGGGGAGTCTATAACGAGGGGGCATAGATTTAAGGTGAGAGGGGAGAGATACAGAAGGGCCTGTTTCCATGTTGTAAACTTCTATGATTCTATGTACATTCAAAGTAAATATACAACGGTGATATGACAGCCACAGGAATATTCTACAGACTATTTCATTAAAACCGGTAAGAAAACTTCCATATGTACTGCTAATCAATTTTTTAAGTCAGTAGTTTACACCTGAATGAAGCTCCTTATTTGTCATTAACATTATGGCCTGGAAATTGCGCACATGCGCAGTCAAATGCGGAAATCGCTCTACCATTTGCCCTGCTCGTTTGAAAGCTTCACGTTAAAGAGATCTTGCCGGCTGAATGAATGGACCAGTGCGAACTTGCTGCACTGCCCAGCTGGAAACGAACTAATCTCTCCATAAAAAAAGGTACGCAGGGTTTGTTTTTTTAGGTCTAATCTAACTTTTAACTGACAAACAACCTCTCTGGCACTGAAAATTAACTTTTAAAAATGTGGAGTCTCATTACTCCCCATATTAATTGTTGTTGGGGACATTTAAAATAATTAAAAATAAGTTTTTAAAAATTTAAAATTGTTATTTTTTTAAAACTTATTCTTTCTGTCTCTTTTACCTCTGTCGTCCAATCTTACCCTCTCTTTATATTGTTTCTCCAAATAATTTTATGGAGAATTTACTAATCTACCTGACACTTCCTGGTTCTTAGCATAGAAACATAGAAAATAGGAGCAAGAGTAGGCCATTTGGCCCTTCTCCGCCATTCAAAATGATCATGGCTGATCGTCTAACTCAGTACCCTGTTCCCACTTTTTCCCCCTTATCCCTTTAGCATTAAGAAATATATCTATCTCCTTCTTGATTACATCTAATGACTTGGCCTCCACTGCCTTCTGTGGTAGAGAATTCCACAGGTTCACCACCACCTGAGTGAAGAAATTTCTCCTCATCTCGGTTCTAAATGGCATACCCCGTATCCTGAGACTGTGACCCCTGGTTCTGGACTCCCCAGCCATCAGAAACATCCTCCCTGCATCTAGTCTGTCTACTCCTGTTAAAATTTTATATGTTTTGATGAAATCACCTCTCATTCTTCTAAACTCTAGTGAGTATAGCCCTAGTCGACCCAATCTCTCCTCATACGTCAGTCCTGCCATCCCAGGAATCAGTCTGGTAAACCTTCGTTGCACTCCCTCCATGGCGAGGACATCCTTCCTCAAATAAGGAGACCAAAACTGCACACAATACTCCAGATGTGGTCTCACCAAAGCCCTGTATAACTGCAGTAAGATATCTCTGCTCCTGTACTCAAATCCTCTTGCAATGAAGGCCAACATACCATTCGCCTTCCTAACTGCTTGCTGCACCTGAATGCTCGCTTTCAGCGACTGGTGTACAAGGACACCCAGGTCTCATTGCACCTCCCCTTTTCCCAATCTATCACCATTCAGATAATAATCTGCCTTTCTGTTTTTACATCCAAAGTGGATAACCTCACATTTATCCACGATTTTACTGCATCTGCCATGTTCTTGCCCACTCACCCAACTTGTCTAAATCACATTGGAGCCTCTTTGCACCCTCCTCACAGCTCACATTCCACCCCAGCTTTGTGTCGTCTGCAAACTTGGAAATGTTACATTTAGTTCCCTCATCCAAATCATTGATTTATATTGTGAATAGCTGGGGCCCAAGCATTGATCCCTGCGGTACCCCACTAGTCACTGCCTGCCACCCTGTTCTTAGTCTGTGTGGCTCGTAAAGGAAGTTTCACTTCCTGGTTCTGACTGCGTGGCTTGTCAATGATGTTTCTAGCTGAGTGGTTGAGGGGGGAGAGAGAGATCCTTTCCTCCTCTCACAGCTCACAGAGGCCTGGGAAAGACCCCTGCACTTCTTGCAGGTCTCCAGTGAAGCAAATTGGTGCCCAGAAGGCCGCGAAAGGTTTGTGGGTAAGTTAGTTACTTACGAGCGGCGGGCAAGGTTCATTCACTGCTCAGCGCAATTTCCAGGCCTATAAATTCTAGTTTCAAAATTTGAATGGAAATTAAATTGTGAATTTTTGATATGGAATTTTATCAGAAATCAAGTTACATGACTACATTGGATAACGGTATTGTTAAATGATCATAGCAGCTATTATTACTGCAGAGTGCAGGGTTTTTTTGTTTTATACACAGAGTCTGTACTATTAGGTGGAAGATGATTCAGGAAAACAGGAATTTTAAATTGTATTAATAGGCTAGTTACCTCGAGAAGTATGAATAGATGGACAGCAGATTGAAAAGCACACTTCAAAAACTGTTACCTGTACACGGCTTTAATATTTTATTCAGAATTCAGGCATCGCATGCACCAGGAATTGCACAAACTGAAACTGGAGGTGGTCTGCATGTGTAGTCTGACTCGGGTAAACAAATGCTATGTTTATTACAATCGGTGAAAAGGTCTTACACCTCTCCCCAAACTGTAGAATGTATCTTTCAGGCACTACTGCTTAGGAAGCCCATCCTCTCCAAGTAGGTGATGGTTGGCATCTTCTATCAACTGTGGCCCTGGTCCTACCTGAAAGAAAATCCAGATCTTCAGGACAAATGTTAAATTCACAAAAGAACAAAGTATGGAATGGAACAAAAAATCATTTGGCCATCAAGCTTGCTCCTTCCAACAAAGCAATTATGATTTGCACTGTCAAGGACTCATTCTAATTTATTCAATCTCAGAAAAGGAGGCAAATAACCACAGGCAGCCTTTCCAAGAACAGAAAGCATTAAAATTCCTTCTGATCCTAAAAGGAAAATCAAACAAACTCAAGGATATCACTTTAACATTATTCAACCCAACTTGTTGCATTCTTTTTTTATTATTCATTCATGGGATGTGGGCGTCGCTGGCAAGGCCAGCATTTATTGCCCATCCTAATTGCCCTTGAGAAGGTGGTGGTGAGCCGCCTTCTTGAACCGTTGCAGTCCATGCGGTGAAGGTTCTCCCATAGTGCTGTTAGGAAGGCAGTTCCAGGATTTTGACCCAGCGACGATGAAGGAACGGCGATATATTTCCAAGTCGGGATGGTGTGTGACTTGAAGGGGAATGTGCAGGGCATTCCTTTAGCTAGAACATAGCTGGACTTTCTAAATGTATATTAACAAAGAGACAGTTCTTATGGGGCTAAAGCTGGTAAAAAATGATTAACATCCAGGATAAGATGGTATGCACCCCAGAATACTGAAATTTATTGAGGAACCAGTAAAGGCACTAAACAACAATTTTTCAAAATTTATTAGCAGCAGGTGCTGTGGGTGACGACTAATGGTACACTACTGTTCAAAGTTGGGGGGGGGGGAGCAATATTGACCCATCAGCCTTACCATAAAATAAATGAATACTTATAAGGCATGGACTAATTAGAGATAGTCAGCATGGACTTATGAACTGCAGGTTCTGTTCGACTAATCTCTAGTTCATATCAACTTCCAGAAAGCATTCGATAAAGTGCCACATAACAAACCGGTTGAGAAAAGGAGGGCCTATGTCATAGACGGTAAAGTGGCAGTCTGGATGGAGATGTAGCTGAAAGCTAACACTAAAGGATCATGGTACATAAGTATTTCTCAGATTTGCAGGCAGTAGCTAGTAAGAGTGTCCCAAGATTCACTGCTGGGACCACTTCTGATCTGGACAATAAATTTCTGATGATACCAAACTGGGAGGAGGAGTAACAAGCTGCCAGAAAGAATGCAAGAGGCTACAGTGAGACATAAGAAAGTTAGAAGAATGGGCCAGTAAGTGGCAGATGCAATTTAATACTGAAAAATGTGAGCGATTACATTTTGGGAAGAATAGAAAAGGAAATATACCTTAAATGGTAAATGTTTTCATCCACTAAAGAAGTAAAGGGACTAGGCATGCAGATGCGTAAATCCATAAAAATGGGTGGACACCTAAACTGAGCTATTAAGACGACAAATATGATTTTGGGGTTTGTAACAAGAGAGATTGCATACAAAATCAAAAGAAATCATCTGGAATACCGTGTGCAGTTTTGGGCTCCTCACTAGGGGAGAAATAGCCCTGCTAAAAGCATATCTATCAAGGTTATAGGAGAAATGAGGGGTCTAAGTTACAAGGCAAAGTTAGAGCAACTAGCTTGTAGGAGATTGAAAAGTGTTCAAAACGACAAGAGGAATAGGCAAGATAAATATAGATAGATCATTTCCATAAGTGAGTAAATCAAAGACAAGAGGCCACGATCTCAAGATAAGCATTAGCTACATAAAGGGGGAGATTAGAAGAAACTTTTTCATGCGAAGAATGGAATCCTTTACAAGTGGCTATTGATGCGAAATTGAAAACAGTATTCTAAAAACAGCACTGGATAATTACTTAAAAGGATATAAATAGGCATGGGTAGAAAGCAGGAAAATAGGATTAGTTTGGAGAGAAATCAGGAAAATAGGACTGTGTAAGATCAGTCCCCAAGTGGGGCCTAAATTCAGTGCAGGCAAAAAGGGCTGAATGGCCTCCATCTGTGCTAAAATTTCTGTTTTACATCGGTTCATAGATTATTTGAATCTGTAAGCCTTTACTTATATCCATAAACTTTTAATCCTTTTCGTAATGATATATTCATCCAACTCCTTTTTAAAAGATGGTAATCAACATGCATTAATAATGCTCAAAATTTGCTTAAAACATTTCAGTGCAAAACATCATTCTTCAGATTTAGGAAAGGCATTAGCAACCTCCAAACCAAGAGGCAGGGAAGGGAAGTTATATGGAGGTATTGCATTAAACACTTACCTGAGTGTTGATGATGTATCGTATCCCGGCCTTAACTGGATCCATCTGGATGCTGCGGTTCAGCTGCTCTGATACAGATATTGAATTTACAGGCAAACCTTTCAGAAACCTAGAAAAAGATGACACTCTTACAGAATGTAGAGATAAATAAACCACTATTCCTTTAAACATATCGGTTCACTCTCTCATATTAATACAGACTCCACCCATCTTTTGCAGCTTTTCATGGATGCCAGTCATATAACTAAAATGAAATATCTAAGAAAGGGAATCACAGGTTGGGGGAAAGGAACTGAATCATCAGAAAAAAGTGGCAAGAGCAAAGATTATATGGCCTAAAAGCAGGGTAAGAGGCAAAAGGAGAGTTTGAGACACAAATCAGATCAAATTCCATCTCTCCACCATTAACAACCTCAAGGTTACACATGCATCTGGATGAATGCTAGAGTTTACCGAAAAACATTCAAGGAAAATAATCAAGAAGAAAAGCCAGCTTCTATTCTACTTTCTATTATAAAACAGACACACATCCATCTTTCAACAAACCATGGTTTCCAATAAGGAAGGACATAAGACACTATTGACTACAAGTCAGATAATTTCCTTAGATATACAAGGGCTGCTGCATGAGCCCAAATCTATACACGAGGAGAAATAAGCTGCCATATTTCTGGAATTTGTTCTAATTAACTCCTTGAGAACTGCAACATTTCTGTGCCCAAAATCAAGTGCAATCAAATGTAATCTTGTTGCAAGAAAACAAGTTAATATTCTATGGTTCTGTAAATGTCTTTAAACTATAGAAATATCTGGAACTATACAAGCTTTGCAGATGTTCTGTGAAAGACAAGATGCTGAAAGGTGTGGCAGTACTCAATAAGTGGTCAACTGCTTGTTACCATTCAAGTGAATAAGAATTCTTACAAATTCTATTAAATCCAAAAGACATGAAGTATTCAGACAGCGAGGCTTTTGAAAAAATGAATAAATTAGGAATATGATATAAAAGGAATTCTCAAAGTAACTTTTTCCTTAAGCCTACATGCCAATGGACAATATTAAAGTTAATAATTGTTTGTGTGATGGTGTTAAAATATTTATTGGTTTACAACAGCAAAATATGAGCTTGGATTTATATCAAATCACTACAATCACTGTGTATAACTATAAAATGTTTCAACATGATAAAGAGCTATACAAAAGCAAGTTTTTTTTTCTTTTTATAAAGTGGTAATTAACTCAGATGGGTGTCTGAACTGTGCTTAGCACAGCTTCGAGTTCACTACAGCTTAAACAGCAATTCAATTACAAGAGGAAGTTTCAACATCAACATAGTATCAAAGTGTCAATTTTTAAATGAACCCAGTGTCCAACAGAAAATTACTTATAAACCTTAGTACTGGGTAATGGGGGCCCTGCAACTTGCCATCCCAGTATAATTTCTCTTTTTGTAGTTCAAGGAACCACAAGGGATTATTTTTGAGACATCTGTTTTTGTTAAAGACGTTAAAATAAAAAGCAAAATACTGCAGATTCTGAAAATCTGAAATAAAAACAGAAAATGTTGGAAACACTCAGCAGGTCAGGCAGCGTTTGTGGAGAGTTGGGGGTAGGGTTAACGTTTCAAGTTGATGACCTTTCATCAAAACCCTAATCTTTCTCCTCCGCCCCCGCCCCGTGTTTGTTGCACTAAGGAGTGGCCCTGGGAGTCCTCAACATTGACTCTGGACCCCATGAAATCTCATGGCATCAGGTCAAACATGGGCAAGGAAACCTCCTACTGATTACCACCTACCGTCCTCCCTCAGCTGATGAATCAGTCCTCCTCCATGTTGAGCACTGCTTGGAGGAAGCATTGAGGGCAGCAAGGGCACAAAATGTACTCTGGGTGGGGGACTTCAATGTCCATCACCAAGAGTGGCTCGGTAGCACCACTACTGACCGAGCCCTGAAGGACATAGCTGCCAGACTGGGCCTGCGGCAGGCGGTGAGCGAACCAACACGAGGGGAAAACTTACTTGACCTCATCCTCACCAATCTACCTGTCGCAAATGCATCTGTCCATGACAGTATTGGTAGGAGTGACCACCGCACAGTGTTCGTGGAGACGAAGACCCCTCTTCGCACTGAGGGCACCATCCAACATGTTGTGTGGCACCACCACCGTGCTAAATGGGATAGATTCAGAACAGATCTAGCAGCTCAAAACTGGGCATCCATGAGGCGCTGTGGGCCATCAGCAGCAGCAGAATTGTATTCCAGCACAATCTGTAACCTCATGGCCCGGCATATTCCTTACTCTACCATTACCAACAAGCCAGGGGATCAACCCTGGTTCAATGAGGAGTGTAGAAGAGCATGCCAGGAGCAGCACCAGGCGTACCTAAAAATGAGGTGCCAACCTGGTGAAGCTACAACTCAGGACTACATGCATACTAAACAGCGGAAGCAACATGCTATAGACAGAGCTAAGCGATTCCACAACCAACGGATCAGATCAAAGCTATGCAGTCCTGCCACATCCAGTCGTGAATGGTGGTGGACAATTAAACAACTAACGGAAGGAGGAGGCTCTGCAAACATCTCCATCCTCAATGATGGCGGAGTCCAGCACGTGAGTGCAAAAGACAAGGCTGAAGCGTTTGCAAACATCTTCAGCCAGAAGTGCTGAGTGGATGATCCATCTCGGCCGCCTCCCGATATCCCCACCATCACAGAAGCCAGTCTTCAGCCAATTCGATTCACTCCACGTGATATCAAGAAACAGCTGAGTGCACTGGATACAGCAAAGGCTATGGGTCCCGACAACATCCCGGCTGTAGTGCTGAAGACTTGTGCTCCAGAACTAGCTGCGCCTCTAGCCAAACTGTTCCAATACAGCGACAACACTGGCATCTACCCGACAATGTGGAAAATTGTCCAGGTATGTCCTGTCCACAAAAGCAGGACAAATCCAATCCAGCCAATTACCACCCCATCAGTCTACTCTCAATCATCAGTAAAGTGATGGAAGGTGTCGTCGACAGTGCTATCAAGCACACTTACTCACCAATAACCTGCTCACCGATGCTCAGTTTGGGTTCCGCCAGGACCACTCGGCTCCAGACCTCATTACAGCCCTGGTCCAAACATGGACAAAAGAGCTGAATTCCAGAGGTGAGGTGAGAGTGACTGCCCTTGACATCAAGGCAGCATTTGACCGAGTGTGGCACCAAGGAGCCCTAGTAAAATTTGAAGTCAATGGGGAAAACTCTCCAGTGGCTGGAGTCATACCTAGCACAAAGGAAGATGGTAGTGGTTGTTGGAGGCCAATCGTCTCAGCCCCAGGGCATTGCTGCAGGAGTTCCTCAGGGCAGTGTCCTTGGCTCAACCATCTTCAGCTGCTTCATCAATGACCTTCCCTCCATCATAAGCCAGAAATGGGGAAGTTTGTTGATGATTGCACAGTGTTCAGTTCCATTCGCAACCCCTCAAATAATGAAGCAGTCCGAGCCCGCATGCAGCAAGACCTCGACAACATCCAGGCTTGGGCTGATAAGTGGCAAGTAACATTCGCGCCAGATAAGTGCCAGGCAATGACCATCTCCAACAAGAGAGAGTGTAACCACCTCCCCTTGACATTCAACGGCATTACCATCGCCGAATCCCCTACCATCAATATGCTGGGGGTCACCGTGACGAGAAACTTCACTGGACCAGCCATATAAATACCGTGGCTACAAGAGCAGGTCAGAGGTTGGGTATTCTGCGTCGAGTGACTCACCTCCTGACTCCCCAAAGCCTTTCCACCATCTACAAGGCACAAGCCAGGGGTGTGATGGAATACTCTCCACTTGCCTGGATGAGTGCGGCTCCAACAATACTCAAGAAGCTCGACACCATCCAGGACAAAGCAGCCTGCTTGATTGGCACCCCATCCACCGCCCTAAACATTCACTCCCTTCACCACCGGCGCACAGTGGTTCCAGTGTGTACCATCCACAGGATGCACTGCAGCAACTCGCCAAGGCTTCTTCGACAGCACCTCCCAAACCCGCGACCTCTACCACCTAGAAGGACAAGAGCAGCAGGCACATGGGAACAACACCACCTGCACGTTCCCCTCCAAGTCACATACCATCCCGACTTGGAAATATATCGCCGTTCCTTCATCGTCGCTGGGTCAAAATCCTGGAACTCCCTTCCTAACAGCACTGTGGGAGAACCGTCACCACACGGACTGCAGCGGTTCAAGAAGGCGGCTCACCACCACCTTCTCAAGGGCAATTAGGGATGGGCAATAAATGCCGGCCTTGCCAGCAACGCCCACATCCCATGAACGAATAAAAAAAAAAGTTGCTTCTTCAAGTCACTTTAAGTAATTACCTTGCAAGAAGCATATGCCCTTCCTGACAGCATTTTGTGCTTCTTTTTAAAATCTCAAGGCTGATTTTACTTTAACAAATTAATTGTCAATAAACCAGTTTTCGTTAATTAACTGATATCCTGATTCCCACTTTAATTACCATGAAATCGGACCAACTGAATTTGGGCCTGTTTTTTTAAACCCTTTCTTGCAGTAAGTACCCCACGATGCTACCCATGTTTTAATGGCCCAAGTTGTGCTGTTGTTTCTTATTTCCTCATGCTTTTTAATAACCCCTTCTGTTGCATTTTTGATTGTCTACTTATACCTTTTTTTGAAATAGCAACAGGAGTACTTTATAATAGTTGTTCTACCTTGTTCGGAGGTCTGGTTTTGTTGGATTTCCCCTTCTTTCCCCGTGCTGTTTTTAAAATAGTTCAGTTCTACAGTGCATGTTTTCCAATAGCCCTATTTATTTTTCTTTCTTGGTTCCTCTTTTAAAAATCCCCATTGTGCAGTGTGTTTTTTGCTTCTTTGCTTTTTAAAAAAACATTCATGGTGCATGTTGTTTTTGCTTTTTTTTTGTCCTCATTATATTTTATTAAACATGTTTTTTTGTTCCCCAGTGTCATTTTCCCTTATTTTTTGGAATTTTGCTGTCTTTCTTGCTCAACTTTGATTCCTTTTTCTCCCCCCCAACATCATTGCCTTCGCCCCTCCATAAACCCACAAACCCAAGATCCAAGTATTCCATTCTGTATATCCCAACTCCTCATTACTCCAATTTCCCCCAAATACTCACTACCCCACCCTTCTCTTCACCTCACTTCTATACCCAAGAACCAACAACTCCCCAAAATTCTGCAAAATTCTCTTACCATTAGTCACTATCCCTGCAACTCACTTTCTGACTACTTCATCACTGCCACAAATTCTCACAAACAAATGAACCTAGTCCCACAAACAGGTATCAGTATCACCTACCCTAACCAATACCACAAGAGATGCACTTCCTTATAAAAGGCCATATCCACCCAGTCCCCACAAGCAATACCATGGGAAATCCACAGATTGTTAAAAGTCTTGCACATAGTGACCAGTTCCTGTATGTGTCGCAATTATATGCCACAACTCTTCCCCATTGCATTATGTTGGTTTCACAGAACAGAACGTATTCAATCACCATATATTACTGTTATACTAAAGTTACAACCCCGACATCCTTACCGGAAGGTTATATTTGAATACCAAGAACTTTATGACTGTATTGTAATGTAATAAACACTTTGAAGATGAAGGTGATTGAGTCATGCTTCCCGATTGTTAATTTGAGAAAGGAACCTAGTATGTAAAGAGAAGTCAAAATCTGACAAGCAGCAGTCCCCCGGTGGATAAATAAATGGATACTTGCCAGGAAACAGAAGCCTAACAAATCCTTTTATTTATATACTGCATGGCTTTGGGTGAGAGGGAGAATTAAAAGGCCAATATGCTCCACATAACCCAATAATAGTTTGAACTATCCACTTGGGGGGGGGGGGTAGAGAAACTTTTCAAGCTTGAGAATTGTAATATATTTAGCTAATTAACATTCATTTTTATAGTCACATGATCAACGATTTACAACACCACAGTTTTAGAGTTTCTATATATATAACCTCTACTTCCTCCTGTGCAGTAGATAAATGTTTAACAGCTCTGTCATTTTCTTAAAGATGGGAGTAGCTTGTGCATACACCACACACAAACAAGGGCAAGTACCTTCAGATAAGTGTTCAAAACCAAAAATGAAATTTATTATTTGAGGCTAGGGAACTTTTCAGGAGCCAGGCAGCTAGAAATTTACAATAAAATGTAGAAACTGCAGGTTCTGGAAACGTTTTCTCCTCCAACAATACAGTTTTAACAAAGCTTGCCCTCTTGCTAAAATCACTTTATTAATAAAGTAACATGGTCGTTTCCCTGAACAGCTATCGGTGATCAACAGTTGGAAACTAAACAGACTTCCATCATGTGCAGTAGTATACAACAGTACTCTAATAGAAGTAACCACATTAAGAATTTATAACTAACTCACTGTTCACCATTTTCTTCTGGAGGAAAGTAATGTTTCACAACTTCCACAAACTCATCCACATGTTGCTCTAGTGTGTAAATGACAGCATTGGGGCCTGCATCAAACGTGTATGCTACCTAAAGTAAACAGCAAAATGGATCAGAAATGAAAGTGCACTACAATTCATCAAAAAGCAATGCAAAACCTGTCTAATCCAGTTTCCACTGGGCTTATTTCAATGTTCTTTAGGAACTAAAGGGGGAATTAGCATGTAGATGTTTTATAATCAGTGAGCAGTTATTTTAATATAACAGAAGAATTATTCCATTAGGTTCCTAATAGATAAATTAGACAGTGGGATTTTTCACCATAAATAGTGTGAGACCAGGTTGGAGATGATTGAAATGCATGTAGAGATACATGCAGAAATGCATGCACACTTGAATTATCAGCTCAATTACTACCAGTGTGTATTTCTTAGCTGGTGCGATAGTCAGCTCTTTTGAGTTAAATAAAACCTACATTTTAAAGCATAAGCTTTTTGAAGAAGCGGCTTTGTTACAATTTCTCTATAGTATAATAAGATAATGCACTACTGAAAACAGGAGTTTCAGACTGGATCTATTCAAGTAAACATGTAGTTGTAAATACTTTGCATTTGTAGGAACAAGTGTCACAAGTAACCAGAGATTTTCAGTGGAGGCCATGGCTGAGGCGAGTACACATAGTACATATACTGTATGTACTCACATAAAAGGCGGGGAGCTCATACCCTTCATTTTGTCGGAGCCTTGTCTTATACACAAGTACGGATTGATGCTGTGGCTAGGACTTACTTTGTGTTTGTCTGCTGGTGCAGTACTGTACTTATGATATGGCATTCTATCACAGCATCACAAATTACAGGTGACAAGTGCAATACTGCACCTAAAGCCAAACACAGAAAATGTCCCAGTCACAGCACTGCAAGTGAAGGTAGAAATTGGGAGCTGGGGCCTTCAGTACTGTTGCAATCTTTGACCCTCTCTAGGTTCGGGACAATTTCTTTGGGGATGGAGTTGGAATGGAAATGGGGAGAAAGAGAGAAAAAGAGGTGGTCTTATATGCAACTATGTTTGGCAATTTTAAATTTTATATATTTCCACTCTCCTCTCTCGCTAATATATGGGGTATGTTTAAAAGTATAGAAGTTCTTAAAGTACAAAAAAAATTGCAGAACATTAGGCACCAATCACTTCTTGTATTTCTATTCAGATTATCTTTTTGATTTTAAGTGAATGCTGTTTGAAAGTTAGGGAATAGTCACACAGATAGCAAATGGAGTTCTGAAAGTGACACAAGCTATTTTTTCTTGCCCAGTTGAATATTTTATCTTTTAAAAAATGGTATCTTAAATATGCTACATTATTTTGCAAGATCAGACTTTTAAGAAGACACATGGCCCACTAGGGTTGTCTGTAGAGTTGTGCATATGCTGAGAACAATGCACTGTTTTAACAGGAGGAGTCAAGATACTTAGATAATGTCCCCAGGGTTCAGCTGGGGTAGAGGGATATAAAGAAAGCTTTTGCAGCATGGACTCATATCCATTGGGGTCTCAGACAATACATTTGTCTTGGAGTCAGACAGGACTTTTATCCCATTTAGTTTTCAGCTCAGGTCCAAAGCTGAAAGCACCTTACACAGCTCTGAATTGTCCTGGGTGCAAGCTGGTCAGAACAAGTGCTGAGCCAGAAAAAGGTGGTTTTATCAATTCTCCAACAAAATTTCTAGTGTCACCTCTAGGTAAGGAAATGAGTGGAGTTTTGAATAGGTGCATATGCCTTTTAACTGACAATGTCAGACATAACTATTGTATAGATAACAGTACACATCTTACCCGTGTCTCTTCAAAGTGGGAGTTGTATCTATGTACCAGGTTAATGATGCGTTTGGAAATATCACTGAGATAGAAGATTGGAGGGAAGGTGTCGAGACATGTGGCATGAAACTGATTACTGTCTTTCATTGTTAACTGTCCAAAGATTTCAAAATCTTGCCGTTTGATCGCTTTAATCATTTCTTTCATTCGTTTTGGAACAATTTCAGCACGATACTGAAAAACAGAAAATGCACATTCCCTTTCAGTTATAGGCTGGTTTCCCCTAGTTAACCTCTCAGCCATCTACTTCCCATCATCTTCTTCCAATTGGGAAGTAAGGAAACTCCAGACCCGTGTGGCTTTCAATACTGTTCCGCGAACCCCACTACCAACAATCTTCTCTAAAAGGTGACAGATTAAATATCAGTTCTTAATCATTTGGTAAAGGAATAGGTTTTCTTTTACCTTCAGTTCAGAGGACTGGAGGTGCAACAGGTTAAAACAATTAATTTCAACTCCAGAGCCCAATGTCTAAATCCAGCCCAGATTAAAAGGGGTGAAAATGATCTCTCTAATGGCTGTAAGGTCCTAAGTGTTGCTGGTCCAGGTGCTACCAGATTTATTGAATCCAATTTCACAACTTGCAAAGCTGAAATTTGAACTTGTGATCTCTGGGTTACAGTACAGTAGCATAATCACTACATTACCAACAATCATCTAGGGTTCCTATCTTTAATTGCTATTCAATGCGCCGTCACTTTAACCTTCTATTGCATTAGGGGCTCGCTAATCCCCACCCTTTTTAAATGGCCCCTTCTTCTGTTAGGCAACTTACAGTGTCTCCTTTCAAATTATTTATTTTTCATACAGAGGGTTGTGAAGCTCTAGAATGCACTGAAGTTGGTGTCTGAATCAGAGACCATGTCAACAATTAAGGTTAGATAAGTGGTTGAAGGAAAGGGGAATAAAGCGATATGGGATTAGGCTTACTGCTGGCGTGGAGGACTAATATCAATATGGACTGGCTGGGCAGAACGGCTTATTTTGGTGTTGCAATTTTGATGTAATTCTAGGTTTACAAAAGATTACTAACTCTTCAAACGAAAGAATTTCACACCTTCAGCAGTGGACTGGTCTTGACACTGGTTTGCATCCCGGCAGTACTACCAACTTGCTTCCGTTCTGCACTAACCTGGAAAAGAAGCAAATGGAGCTGAGTTTCTAGATCTGTTCATTACCACAGGAGGTTAGAACATTCAGAATAAGTCAGAATCAGACGATTTTAGGCTAACAAAGTAATAGGTTGGCCAGAGCGTGACATCAGATGACTACTTTTTTTAAACTGAGTTTAGTTTAATCTTGGGTTTTCATTTAAAGATTCACAGAATCATAGAATCATAGAAGTTTACAACATGGAAACAGGCCCTTCGGCCCAACATGTCCATGTCGCCCAGTTTATACCACTAAGCTAGTCCCAATTGCCTGCACTTGGCCCATATCCCTCTATACCCATCTTACCCATGTAACTGTCCAAATGCTTTTTAAAAGACAAAATTGTACCTGCCTCTACTACTGCCTCTGGCAGCTCGTTCCAGACACTCACCACCCTTTGAGTGAAAAAATTGCCCCTCTGGACCCTTTTGTATCTCTCCCCTCTCACCTTAAATCTATGCCCCCTCGTTATAGACTCCCCTACCTTTGGGAAAAGATTTTGATGATCTACCTTATCTATGCCCCTCATTATTTTATAGACTTCTACAAGGTCACCCCTAAACCTCCTACTCTCCAGGGAAAAAAGTCTCAGTCTATCCAACCTCTCCCTATAAGTCAAACCATCAAGTCCCGGTAGCATCCTAGTAAATCTTTTCTGCACTCTTTCTAGTTTAATAATATCCTTTCTATATTAGGGTGACCAGAACTGTACACAGTATTCCAAGTGTGGCCTTACTAATGTCTTGTACGACTTCAACAAGACATCCCAACTCCTGTATTCAATGTTCTGACCAATGAAACCAAGCATGCTGAATGCCTTCTTCACCACCCTATCCACCTGTGACTCCACTTTCAAGGAGCTATGAACCTGTACTCCTAGATCTCTTTGTTCTATAACTCTCCCCAACGCCCTACCACTAATGGAGTAGGTCCTGGCCCGATTCGATCTACCAAAATGCATCACCTCACATTTATCCAAATTAAACTCCATCTGTCATTCATCGGCCCACTGGCCCAATTGATCAAGATCCCGTTGCAATCCCAGATAACCTTCTTCACTGTCCACAATGCCACCAATCTTGGTGTCATCTGCAAACTTACTATCCATGCCTCCTAAATTCTCATCCAAATCATTAATATAAATAACAAATAACAGCGGACCCAGCACCGATCCCTGAGGCACACCGCTGGTCACAGGCCTCCAGTTTGAAAAAACAACCCTCTACAACCACCCTCTGTCTTCTGTTGTCAATCCAATTTTGTATCCAATTGGCTACCTCACCTTGGATCCAGTGAGATTTAACCTTATGTAACAACCTACCATGCGGTACCTTGTCAAAGGCTTTGCTAAAGTCCATGTAGACCACGTCTACTGCACAGCCCTCATCTATCTTCTTGGTTACCCCTTCAAAAAACTCAATCAAATTCGTGAGACATGATTTTCCTCTCACAAAACCATGCTGACTGTTCCTAATCAGTCCCTGCCTTTCCAAATGCCTGTAGATCCTGTCTCTCAGAATACCCTCTAACAACTTACCCACTACAGATGTCAGGCTCACCGGTCTGTAGTTCCCAGGCTTTTCCCTGCCGCCCTTCTTAAACAAGGGCACAACATTTGCTACCCTCCAATCTTCAGGCACCTCACCTGTAGCTGTCGATGATTCAAATATCTCTGCTAGGGGACCCGCAATTTCCTCCCTAACCTCCCATAACGTCCTGGGATACATTTCATCAGGTCCCGTTAAGACTTCCAGCACCTCCCTCTCTGTAATATGTACACTCCTCAAGACATCACTATTTATTTCCCCAAGTTCCCTAACATCCATGCCTTTCTCAACCGTAAATACCGACGTGAAATATTCATTAAGGATCTCACCCGTCTCTTGTGGTTCCGCACATAGATGACCTTGTTGATCCTTAAGAGGCCCTACTCTCTCCCTAGTTACTCTTTTCCCCTTTATGTATTTGTAGAAGCTCTTTGGATTCTCCTTTGCCTTATCTGCCAAAGCAATCTCATGTCCCCTTTTTGCCCTCCTGATTTCTCTCTTAACTCTACTCTGGCAATCTCTATACTCTTCAAGGGATCCACTTGATCCCAGCTGCCTATGCATGTCATATGCCTCCTTCTTCTTTTTGACTAGGGCCTCAATCTCCCGAGTCATCCAAGGTTCCCTACTTCTACCAGCCTTGCCCTTCACTTTATAAGGAATGTGCTTACCCTGAACCCTGGTTAACACACTTTTGAAAACCTCCCACTTACCAGACGTCCCTTTGCCTGCCAACAGACTCTCCCAATCAACTTCTGAAAGTTCCTGTCTAATACCATCAAAATTGGCCTTTCCCCAATTTAGAATTTTAACTTTTGGGCCAGACCTATCATTCTCCATAGCTATCTTAAAACTAATGGAATTATGATCACTGGTCCCAAAGTGATCCTTCACTAACACTTCTGTCACCTGCCCTTCCTTATTTCCCAAGAGGAGGTCAAGTTTTGCCCCCTCTCTAGTCGGGCCATCCACATACTGAATGAGAAATTCCTCCTGAATACACTCAACAAATTTCTCTCCATCCAAACCCCTAATGCTATGGCTGTCCCAGTCAATGTTGGGAAAGTTAAAGTCCCCTACTATTACCACCCTATTTTTCTTGCAGCTGTCTGTAATCTCCTTACATATTTGCTCCTCAATTTCCCGTTGACTATTTGGGGGTCTGTAGTACAATCCTATCAAAGTGATCTCTCCCTTCTTATTTTTCAGTTCTACCCATATAGACTCAGTGGGCGAACCCTCGGATATATCCCCTCTCACTACTGCCGTGATGTTCTCCCTAATCAAGAACGCAACTCTCCCTCCTCTCTTACCTCCTGCTCTATCTTTCCTATAGCATCTGTACCCTGGAACATTGAGCTGCCAGTCCTGCCCCTCCCTTAGCTATGTTTCAGTAATAGCTATAACATCCCAGTCCCATGTACCCATCCATGCCGAGTTCATCTGCTTTGCCCATCAGACTTCTTGCATTGAAATAAATGCAGTTTAATCTAGACTTCCCTTGGTCTTTGCCCTGCTTTCTCAGACCATCTGTCCGGTCATGTTTTGTACACTCTCCCTTACTGCCTTTTGTTTCTGTCACCACTTTACTTCCCACTGACTTCCTGCATCGGTTCCCATCCCCCTGCCACATTAGTTTAAACTCTCCCCAACAGCACTAGCAAACACTCCCCCTAGGACATTGGTTCCAGTCCTGCCCAGATGCAGACCGTCCAATTTGTACTGGTCCCACCTCCCCCAGAACCGGTTCCAATGGCCCAGGAATTTGAATCCCTCCCTCTTGCACCATCTCTCAAGCCACGTATTCATCCTAGCTATCCTGTCATTCCTACTCTGACTAGCCCGTGGCACTGGTAGCAATCCTGAGATTACTACCTTTGAGGTCCTACTTTTTAGTTTAACTCCTAACTCCCTAAATTCAGCTTGTAGGACCTCATCCCGTTTTTTACCTATATCGTTGGTACCTATATGCACCACGACAACTGGCTGTTCACCCTCCCCCTCCAGAATGTCCTGCAGCCGCTCCGAGACATCCCTGACCCTTGCACCAGGGAGGCAACATACCATCCTGGAGTCTCGGTTGCGTCCGCAGAAACGCCTGTCTATTCCCCTTACAATCGAGTCCCCTATCACTATAGCTCTGCCACTCTTTTTCCTGCCCTCCTGTGCAGCAGAGCCAGCCGTGGTGCCATGAACCTGGCTGCTGTCACCTTCCCCTGGTGAGCTATCTCCCCCAACAGTATCCAAAACGGTATACCTGTTTGAGAGGGGGATGGCCACAGGGGACCCCTGCACTACCTGCCTGCACCTCTTACTCTGCCTGGTGGTCACCCATTCACTTCCTGCCTGTACACCCTTTACCTGCGGTGTGACCAACTCGCTAAACGTGCTATCCACGAGTTTCTCTGCATTGTAATGGAAGCAAAGAAAGCAAGTACATGGAAAGAAGCAGCTACACAACAGTTTTCTAATCAATAGGTTTATGGTGATTTTCACATGTTTTGCCACATAAAGAACACTCAAGGGCTAAAACAGCATTTCTATTTCAGCAATGAAGAACCAATATGCTGATGATTATGACAGCCGCAAAGCAAAAATACATACCTACTGATAATAGTAGCTACTTAGGGTCAATATTATGACTGATGGGAGAGAAGGAAAAATTAGGCAAATTGTAAAGTGCCAAACTCTGACAGGCTTTGGCACCTAATAAACAACTCTGATATATCTTTATTGAGTTGACGTTTAAAATCCTTTCTTTTCATATCTTTTGAATTCTGCAAACAAAACTACTAAAAAAAAATGCTCTGCATATTAAACAATAATTAACTGTTATATGAAGCAGAAGGTATAAGACGTTTGGAAACTAGACTTAGTGAAGCTATTGACGGAATCATTTCTGTGTTAGCTTATATTGTTTGGGTTGCTTTAGAATATCCTGTAAAAGGAATGATAATAGTGTGTCACATTGATCAATTCTGTAAAGTCTAGAGAGCTGAGCTGTTGAGTGTCTACCACACAGACTGCAGCGGCTCAAGAAGGCGGCTCACCACCACCTTCTCAAGGGCAATTAGGGATGGGCAATAAATGCTGGCCTCGCCAGCGACGCCCACATCCCATGAACGAATAAAAAAAAATTATTTTTAATGATGCAAGGAAATATAAATATCAATAGTTACTCATCAGAATCTAAGTATAATACAATGCCCTCTGTTTATAATGTGCCTTGTTCAAGGGTTCTTTACTAACACAGGAATACACAGAAACAACCTTCTCCTCTCCCCCCATCCCTCTATATGATTAGTCCTACTGCATCTTTTCTATCCTGTGTTCAAGGTTAACAGTAGTTTAACATTAAAAAAGGACTAATGCTTTCTTACACCACTCACTATGTAAGACAAGCATTCTGCATATTACAACACAGTGCAGAAGGAATTCCATATTCTTTCTATTTATTACAAAATTGCTAGTGCAGTGTATTCAACCATCCCACCTGCACACATAAACTACCGCATGCTATAAAAATGCTGGCTAGTACAGCATGTAGTGCAATTGTTTCGCTCATATACCACCCCCTCCATGATAAAAGATCTCAGATACATCTTTTATTTCTCTAATTTCTCTCATTATTGCCTCATTTTTGTCTTACACCATTATTACTTCTGTCATTTAATCATCTCCTGTCCTCTACCGATTCACAGACCATTCTTTATTATCTCCCTGCCCCCGTTTCCCCGGCTCTGTTCCTCCAAATAAGCTGTTCATCTGTAACATCTCTCAGGCCTGACAAAAAAGGTCATCGATCTGAAACGTTAAACCTACCTCTCTCTCGCCACACATGCTGCCTGATGTGCTGAGTGTTTCTAGCATTTTCTGTTTCTATTCCAGTCCCCATGTTCATTTCTAACATGGTGGCTGAAATATTTTACATTATTTGTAGAACACACAACTGTATACAGCCTACTCGGTAGATGGATAATATCAAAACAAATCTCCAGCCAATCCTGCATTTAAAGCGCAAAAGAACGTATGCAAACATAATTGTTGAAAATGCAGCCTCCAGTACAAACAGGGCCAAGAGAGGTACCGACTCTACAGAATGGCTTTCCTCAGGTTGTCATGGACTCACCACCAGTATGAGAACTCGGAGCTCTGGCCAGTGGGTCTCTGGCTCAATCTGCTGTGCGATGCTATCGCTCCCATCCTCTTTCACCCCCATGATCCATTCCACAAACCCTCCATACATGCTTCTGCATGCACTGCCTGAGCCCTGGCGAGCAATCTCAGACAGCTCTCCTTCCAGACCATGCAGCTTGGCAAGGGTGTAGACTGCAAAGGAGGAACATCAGTTAGTTACACAGTTCAAAACATAGCACCAGTATTGTAGAAGTATGTGCCAAAGGATTAAAAGCAAAGCAAAACTGAATCATCCCCTCTGTCAACGATCGTTTGAATTTACCTGAAGATCACTGCCAACGACCTGAAATTCATTTTTCTCATGGGGCCCGAAGATGTAGCTGAGGCGCAAGGCCTAATGTCTGGACAGCCTCGGACCTCTCTGTTCAGACCCAGACTAATTTCTGCCCCATACTGTCCGGAATGCATGTTAAAATCTATGGTGCATCTCTCAACTGACTCACCCAGACAAGCGTAACCAGCTGCAGAGGATGCCAGACCCGCTGCTGTTGGGAAGTTATTTTCAGAGCAGATATGAACTTTATAGTGGAGTGTCAACGTGTTGGAATTTCCATCACCTCTACTACTTCTTTTTCTTGCTAGACGACGGACTGGGAGAAAAATAAAATAAAATAAAATTCCAAACACATGAGTATTTGCAGATCTAAGTACTTCTGTATTTACTAATCACACTTCAATAATTTTATAACCATGCTATAAAAAGAGCCCACATATTCCTCTACAAATCACCTCTGCCAGAAATGCTTTTAAAATACTATTCTATTTATTCAACATAGTCACTGCATCCCTTCTGTTTAAATACAGGCCATGGATTGAAGTTGTGTACTTTTCTCATTTCTAAAGGACAAATGTGATTCTCAATGTCCTTAAAATATTTAATAACCATCATAAGAGCCACTGAAAGTGTATTTCTATATGGATTCTTTATTGCCATGTGGTGATAATCTGAAGACTGCCAAACTGATCTCAGAGAAATTCCAAACTGATGCAGGATCTTAATGGGTTTGTTTATGTAAAGCAGAAGTCTAGTAAAGTTCAAATAAGACATCCATTTCAGTACATTATTGACTTATTGATTCTGATAAAATAGTAAATTTTGCACTGGACTCTATCTTGTGTGGAGTTCAAAAACTCATGCTAATTTAGGAATTCTGTAAGAAGCGTGATTTTAGGTGGTTTAAAAAAAAGGAAGAGCATCAGAACCATAAGGAAGCCCCTGTTAGTTGATCAGAAGTTGTAAATAGAACTAAAATAAAGTCTTCCTTGATGTTGCAAGATACGTATAAAGGAAATGAGAACAAGAGGTGAAAAGAAAGATCACCAAGTTTTGTGTTGGTACCCAAAGTAACCACCTGGAAAAAATAAAGGCTAAACACTGCTGCACATTACAACTATATATATTACATACATATATATAAATGCAATCTGCGTACAGTTTTCTTAGGCCTGTATGAAGCACGTGTAGAAAAATATCCCAAGGGGCTTTGTACAGGCCAAAGAAAAATGGACACTGATTCAAAGGTGATATTAGGAGAGAGGTGATCAAAAGTTTGGTTCAAGGGGTGGGTTTTAAGGAGGATTTTAAAGACGGAGAGGAAGGTGCAGAGGTGGAGGGATTTAGGGTTGGAATTCCAGATCATGGGGCCTAGAGAGCTGGAGGCATTGCTGCCAACAGTGGGGCGAAGGGAGGAAGGATGCAATTAAACCACAATGAATGAGAAGTAGTGTGTTTATCATGGGCATGAATGCCCCATTTATTGTTTGGCATACAGAGGCATTAAAAGGGCAAGGCAGTGATGAAACTGCTTTGATGAACACCATCCTTTATGATAAATAAAATATACTCCAAGGAGCAAAGAGAATCTATTCCACATGTGAAGAAGCCTGTATAACTGATGAGTGGGAGCCAATTTCTTCCTCATTAGTAGACAAGGTTTTGTACTCCACGTCTCCATATGATAGATGTAATGAAATGTACACATTTCTGAAATCTACAGCAGATTGACACAAGCAGTTTTATAAGCATAAACAATCCTTTGCCAATCAGAATCTTTCAGTTCAACAAACCTGGATCTAATGTGGTTACCAGAATATTAAATGACAATCTGGAATTACAGCATGATTCTATCTTGTTCTCTAGGCCACTGGTTCACACTACTGCAGAAGGTGTGGACTAATGTATTAGTAAAACATAGAAGAACCAACACCTTCTAACACAGGTCAGGCACCAATAGTACATTTGATTTTGCTACAGTGCCATTTTCAGAAACCCTACATGGATTGTGTAATGGATACACACTTTCTCGTAAGCAAGTTTGCAGCCTTGGGCGGTTGATATTTTCCTCTTTTCCATTTAGCCATATTCTGTCCTCCTTGAAATCTCGGCTTGCAGCAACCGTGGTTGTACTTTTTAACTGAAATCACAAAAATCAGAAAGAAGTGGTGGAGTGAAATTGCTGAAACTCGGCATTAGGATGCAAGGTGGATTACAGAACAATCACACAAAACATCTTTCCAACAAATATTAATACTGTTAACTGTCGGAATAATGAGCTCCATTCTAGTTAATACCGGAATTCATTCAAATTATTTCCATATTCACAACTAGGAATTAGTTCAACCTATTGATCAACACACCCCCTCAAGGGTCCTACGGTTACCATTCCTTCATTAAAGGGAAAGGACTTGAATTTATACAGTGCCTTTCATGACCTCGGGACGTTTCAAGGCGCTTTACAGCCAATGAAGTACTTTTGAAGTGTCACTGTTGTAATATAGGGAAACACGGCAGATTTGCATAGCAAATTATGATTATATAGAAACACCTGATGAGTTTATGTAGTTTCATAGGTTGATGTTGGTTAAAACAAAATGTTCAATCACAATTGTTGTTTTAACTTCTCTTTATGTGACTGTTTTCAGTAGTTTGTTTTATATGGGAAGGGAGTGGTTATGGCATTAAAACATAATCTCCTGCTTCTAGTGTCAAGGCTTAAACATATCCCAGTCAGAGGGGATGAACATTCTCTTTCAGATGGCATTTATAATACAAACAAGTCTGACCAGTCTGAATGCTGCTCCTAGTCGATACAAGTTCACTACAGAAAAGTGACTAGTAATTCAACAATCACTACCAAAACCCAAAGACTAGATAGTGTGGGAAGTGAAATGTTAAACTGCTCTTTTGAGGTGGAGTTTCAGCCTTTGCTAGGAAATATTCAGATTGAGGAGGGAATTCAACATTACATCAGACCTGACCTGAAACTGGAGCTGGAGAACAACCACTCTTAAATGAATCAGTCTTTTTTCATTAAAATTACAGCAACATTGCATTTTCCACTTTCACACATTATTAGTTTCTGTTTATATAGTGTTTTTTTAATTCCAAGCACTAATGACAGCTTTCATTGATTCACAGAATAATGCAGACTTCCAAGAAAGAGCACACCATTTACTTTAAAAACCTTCACCAAAATATCTATCATTATACAGTCTCAAGTGAGGAGCCTTAATTAAAAGGAACCAAACAGAATGTCTTCAGAGACAGTTCAGTACCAGGTCAGCTGCATATTACATTTTGTACCACTCCATTCAATGGATTACTGTATATTTATTAAATCCTTCTAAAATGTCCCCCTCCTCTCCTAAAGGCACAAGTTGTACTTGAAGCCCACTAATACCTCAATCAAGTGGCCATTCTGCATGTGCAAGGCTAGACAGGGAGTAATGGCAAACTATTTGTCTATTCAAGGGCATGGGAATCACATTTGAGTCCAGTCCTGTCCTCATACACACTTTCCAGTAGGTGTCATTAGATAGCTATCAGGAAGGGGAAGCCTGGTTGACTTTTCCCTTCTCTTGCTCAGGGGCCAAGGCCAATAGTAGCACTTCAATTGCTGCCCTGGCTGTGGTCAGCTAACTCAGCACGAGCCAGGGATCGAACCCAAGATCTTCTGGTCTGTATGCCTTAGTACTACAATAGGTAGTGTCTTTACCCATTAAGCCATCTGTGGAATTCAGTGGATCACTTTAGCTGGAGGGCAAAACAGTACAAATGTCTAACAAGAATGGAATTCAGGTTTGGATATGTGAAATGTTCGATCATCCATCAACCCTATGCTTAATCTTTTAAAGTCTTTATAGTCTCAAACCATACCTGATTCTGGTGTAGTGTTACACTCAGTGAGGAATTAATTGGCAAAATTAGCTCTTCATCTCGTTTTCCCCCTGCACATAAGAGTAAAATAGCTTTAGATTCTCAGTATATCAGGTAACATTGAGTTCTTACTAATATCTACCCTAAATTTTCTTTTCACCAATTTCCATTTATGTCTTATAGTCTACTCTCTTGCCTTACTTTCAAAGAATAGTATGGGTTGATATTATCTCTATAAGCCCACTGCTACCCTCTGTACCTCTCTTGGCATTCTCCAAATGACCCACTGATGCACTACTTATGGGCAGCAACCCCAAATGTCCCATTCTCCTCTATCACCAACTTTCCCACTCAGTGCAGCCTCTGGAAGCTAACCTCACCAACCTGCTTCATGTCCCACTCACCCCAACCACCTTGGGCTCTACCAGAGGATCAGCAATCAGCGCCATCTCTGTATTTCCCTCCAGAATGTCTGTTCACTCACGACCAAGGCCCTTGCCATCAACAACCTCATCAGGGATGTTTGCATTGACATCCTGGCTATACTGTCTTCCACCTGCAATGCCCAAATTGTCACAGTGGTGGTGTGGCCCTTATCACTAAGTCAACCTTAGTCTCTTCCCCTTACTCCTCTGGGACTCGTCCTTCTTTGAGAGCCTCACCTTGTTCTCTGTAACCCTCACCACCCACATTCCCCTACCCCCTTCCAACCCCACTTCCTCCTGTGTCCACTCCTGGAAAAAAACTCTTCCCCAAGACACCTTCAAACTCTAATCTGCCTCGTCTAGCCATTGGCCCTCCAATCACCATGAAACTTATGTATCCATCCAACTGCTTCACCACCCTCACCTGCACCTTTGATGCCCTTTCCCACCAAATGTTTACTCTCTCCCATCTCGACCATTCCCCCCTGGTATGGCATCCATCTTCGCTCCCTCAAGTACAATGGCTGCAGACTTAAGCATATCTGGTGGACAACTGGTTTAACCATCCATCACCAGATCTGGCTGGACCACAACAAGCACCATCGACCCTCACTCTGCTCTTCCAAAACCACCTACTACTTCAGGATCATCATGGACAGCAACAATAACCCCAGGCTTCTTTTCTCCACTACCAACTTTCTCCTTAAAGCCACCCACGGTCCCCCCTGTCCTTGCAAACTACCACCCCATCTCCCTTTCCTTTTCAAAGTCCTTAAACATATTGTTGTCTCTCAAATCCATGTCTACCTTTCCCACAAATCCATGTTTTAATCTCTCCAATCAGATTTCCGCCCCTGCCACAGCATCAAATCGGCCCTATCGAAAGTCACAAAAGATATTCACTGTGACTAAGACAATGGTGCATAATCCCTCTATGACCTCTCTGCAGCTTTAGCTGCAGTCCACCACACCATCAACCCTCCTCCTCCAATGTCCAAAGTGGGACTGCCCTCACTTGGTTCGACTTTTGCCTATCTGATTATAGCCAATGATTCTCCAGCAATGGCTGCTCTTCCCACTGCATTATTTTCAAAGTCCCTCAAGGATCCATTCTTAGCGCTCTCCTTTTCCTCATTTACATGCTGCCCCCTGGTGACATCATCCACAGACGTGGGGTCAGCTTCCAAAGTACATTGATGGCACCAGCTCTACCACCATATTCTCTCAATCCCTCCACTGCCTTTATGTTGTCAGACTGCTTGTCTAACATCCAGTTTTGGATCAGCCACAATTTCCTCCAGTTAAACGCTGAACTACACTAAAGGCCAAAGCTATTGTATAAAATATAACTACAAACATGAGTAACCATAGTTTCTTTCTCAATAAGCCAAAAAGGCACACAGCATTGGGATAATATTTTTAAGTCATGATGCAATAGCTCTCTACAAATTTCCTTACTTCTGTATCTTTGATACGAAGATATCCATAAATATACCTCAATTCTCAATGGTAGTTATCAATTAAAACACCAGAACTATCCATTTCTACGTCACTATTCAACTCCAGGCAACTGCTCTCCAAGGATGATCCCGTCCCATGGAATTTTGCATTAGCTCGGACTATGTTCATCCTTGTAACCACTCAGAAGAATTAATCATTTCAACATGAACTATTGGACCGCTGCAACTCCTTGTAGATCGTAACATGGGGCTTACTTTGGGAAAGATGGCAACCCAATGCAAACAGAGAAAGGAAATAGTTCAACATTTAATACCCTTTGACTCTAAATTTCTAATCCCGACAACGTATTTATTTTGTTTCGAGAAAGAAAGGAACACCCTGCAACCCATATCAGCAAACCATCTGTAATGCTGCAGTTGCAACTTGACAGCTGGCAACACCAAATTATACTTCCTGCTCCATAGCTCTCTCAATGTAGTTATGTGCTTTGCATGCAAGTGAAATTTTGAACATTAGCAAGTAGTCAACTGTCATAGTATGACACAGCGCAGAAAGAGGCCATTCGAAAGAACTTTGAAAGAGCTATTTAATTAGTCCCACTCACCTGCTCTTTCGCCATAGCCCTGTGATATTTTTCCTCCCTTCAAGTGTTTATCCAATTACCTTTTGAAAGTTACTATTGAATCTGCTTCCACCACCCTTTCAAGCAGTGCATTCCAAATCATAAGAATTTGCTGCATAAAAAATGTTTCCTCATGTCTGTCTCCTCAATCACCTTAAATCTGTGTCCTCTGTGTTGCTAATTTTAAATCTGAGATAGATAGCTTTTTGCCAACCAAAGGTATTAAGGGATATGGGCCAAAGGCAGGTATATGGAGTTAGATCACAGATCAGCCACGATCTTATAAAATGGCAGAGCGAGCTCGAGGGGCTGAATGGCCTACTCCTGTTCCTATGTTCCTCTGGTTACCGACCCTTCTGCCACTGGAAACAGTTTCTCCTTATTTACTTATCAAAACCGTTCATGATTTTGAACACCTCTATCAAATCTCCTCTTAACCTTCTCTGCTCGAAAGAGAACAATTCCAGCTTCTTCAGTCTCTCCACATAACTGAAGTCCCTCATCCCTGGTACCATTCTAGTAAATCTGTTCTGCACCCTCCAGGCCTTGACATCCTTCCTAAAGTGTGGTGCCCAGAATTGAACACAATACTCCAGCTGAGGCCTAACCTGTGTTTTAAAAAGGTTTAGCATAACTTCCTTGCTTTTGTACTTCATGCCTCTAGCAATAAAGCCCGGAATCCCATATGATCTTTTAACAGCCTTCTCAACTTGTCCTGCCACCTTCAAAGATTTATGTACATACACCCCCAGGTCTCTCTGTTCCCGCCCTTCCTTTAAAATTGCACCATTTACTTTACACTGCCTCTCCTCATTCTTCCTACCAAAATGCGTCACTTCACACTTCTCTGCATTACATTTCATCTGCCATTTCTATCTGTCTGTCTATGTCCTCCTGAAGTCTGTTACTATCTTCCACATTGTTTACTACATTTTCGAGTTTCATGTCATCTGCAAACTTTGAAATTATACCCTGTATACCCAAGTCCAAGTCATCAATATATATCAAAAACAGCAGTGCTCCTAATACTGAGCCATGAGAAATACCACTGAAAAGTCTGAAAGAAACGTTCATCACTACTCTCTGCTTTCTGTCCATTATCCCAATTTTGTATCCACGCTGCCACTGTCTCTTTAATCCCATGAGCTTTAATTTTGCTAACAAGTCTATTATGTGGTACTTTATCAAATGCCTTTTGATAGTCCATATACGTAACATCAACTGCAATAACCTAATCAACCCTCTCCATTACTTCATCAAAGAAGTCAATCAAGTTAGTCAAACACTATTTTCTTTTAACAAATCTGTGCTGACTTTCATTTATTAGCCCATACTTTTCTAAGTGACAATTAATTTTGTCCTGGATTATTGGCTCTAAGTTTCCTCACCAATGACGTTAGGCTGACTGGCCTGTAATTGCCCGGTTTATCCTTCTCCCCTTTTTTGAACAGGGGTGTAACATTTGCAATCCTCCAGTCCTCTGACAGCTCCCCCATATCTAAGGAGGATTGGAAGATTGTGGCCAGAGCCTCCACAATTTCCACCTTTACTTCCCTCAGTAACCTTGGATGCATCCCATCTGGACCGAGTGACTTTTCCACTTGGAGTACTGCCAACCTTTTAAGTACCTACACGCTTGTCTAATCTCTGCATTTATACAAGCTCTGAAGTGCTAGATTGTATAAATACAGAGATTAGACAAGCGTGTAGCAAAGGCATAGTGGTCTTAATGGGAGACTTTAACCTTCATATAGATTGGGAAAAGCAGACTAGCAACTGTCAGAAAGGTAGTGAATTTCTCGAGTATGTCCGGGATAGTTTTCTACAGCAGTATGTCCTAGAGGCAACAAGGGGGCAAGCCATACTAGATTTAGTAATGAGTAGTGAACCAGATTTAGTTAACGGCTTAACTGTGCGTGAACATCTATCCAATAGTGATCATAACATGATCGAGTTCAATGTAGTGTTTGAAAGGGAAAAAAGTGAGTCAGCTGCTAAGATTCTAGACTTGGGTAAGGCTGACTTCAATGGGATGAGACAGAGACTGTCCACAGTAAACTGGGCAAATCTGTTAATGGGTAAAACGACTGATGATCAGTGGGAAATGTTTAAAGAAACATTTAATGCGATACAGAATTGGTTTATACCCGAGGGGCAAGAACTCTACTTGCCAAAAAAAACAGCCATGGACAACTAAAGAGGTAAGGGACAGTATAAGTCATAAGGAAAGGGCATACAAAAGGGCAAAAAATGGCACAGATCCTGGCGAATGGGAAAGATACAAAGATCAACAAAGGGTCACAAAACACATAGTAAGGGCTACAAAAAGAGAGTATGAAAAGAAACTCGCAAGGAATATCAAAACCAATACGAAGAACTTTTATGGTTATATTAGAAAAAAAGAGGGTGGTCAGGAGCAGTGTTGGCCCCTTAAAAACTGAAAGTGGGGATATTGTCATTGATAATAGGGAAATGGCAGACATGTTGAACAATTACTTTGCGTCAGTATTTACAGTAGAAAAAGAGGATAGCATGCCGGAAATCCCAAGAAAACTAATATTGAATCGGGGACAGGGACTCGATAAAATTAACATAAGTAAAGCAACAGTAATGAAGAAAATAACAGCACTAAAGAGTGACAAATCCCCAGGACCAGATGGTTGCCATCCCAGGGTTTTAAAGGAAGTAGATGAGCACATTGCAGATGCCCTAACTATAATCTTTCAAAGTTCTCTAGATTCAGGAACTGTCCCTCTAGATTGGAAAATTGCACATGTCACTCCGCTTTTTAAGAAAGGAGAGGGAAACCGGGGAGTTATAGACCAGTTAGCCCAACATCTGTTGTGGGGAAAATGCTGGAGTCTATAATTAAGGATAGGGTGACTGATGACCTCGAGAATTTTCAGTTAATCAGAGAGAGCCAGCATGGATTTGTGAAAGGTAGGTCGTGCCCGACAAACCTGATTGAATTTTTTGAAGAGGTGACTAAAGTAGTGGGCAGAGGAATGTCAATGGATGTTATTTATATGGACTTCCAGAAGGCATTTGACAAGGTCCCACATAAGAGACTGTTAGCTAAGATAGAAGCCCATGGAATCGAGGGAAAAGTACAGACTTGGTTAGGAAGTTGGCTGAGCGAAAGGCGTCAGAGAGTAGGGATAATGGGTAGGTACTCACATTGGCAGGATGTGACTAGTGGAGTCCCGCAGGGATCTGTCTTGGGGCCTCAATTATTCACAATATTTATTAACGACTTAGATGAAGGCATAGAAAGTCTCATATCTAAGTTTAACGATGACACAAAGATTGGTGGCATTGTAAGCAGTGTAGATGAAAACATAAAATTACAAAGCGATATTGATAGATTAGGTGAATGGGCAAAACTGTGGCAAATGGAATTCAATGCAGACAAATGTGAGGTCATCCACTTTGGATCAAAAAAGGATAGAACAGGGTACTTTCTAAATGGTAAAAGTTAAAAACAGTGGATGTCCAAAGGGACTTAGGGGTTCAGGTACATAGATCATTGAAGTGTCATGCACAGGTGCAGAAAATAATCAAGAAGGCTAATGGAATGCTGGCCTTTATATCTAGAGGACTAGAGTACAAGGGGGCAGAAGTTATGCTGCAGCTATACAAAACCCTGGTTAGACCGCACCTGGAGTGCTGTGAGCAGTTCTGGGCACCGCACCTTCGGAAGGACATACTGGCCTTGGAGGGAGTGCAACGTAGGTTTACTAGAATGATACCCGGACTTCAAGGGTTAAGTTACGAGGAGAGATTACACAAATTGGGGTTGTATTCTCTAGAGTTTCGAAGGTTAAGGGGTGATCTGATTGAAGTTTATAAGGTATTAAGGGGAACAGATAGGGTGGATAGAGAGAAACTATTTCCGCTGGTTGGGGATTTTAGGAGTAGGGGCACAGTCTAAAAATTAGAGCCAGATCTTTCAGGAGCGAGATTAGAAAACATTTCTACACACAAAGGGTGGTAGAAGTTTGGAACTCTCTTCCGCAAACGGCAATTGATACTAGCTCAATTGCTAAATTTAAATCTGAGATAGATAGCTTTTTGGCAACCAAAGGTATTAAGGGATATGGGCCAAAGGCAGGTATATGGAGTTGGATCACAGATCAGCCATGATCTTATCAAATGGCGGAGCAGGCACGAGGGGCTGAATGGCCTACTCCTGTTCCACTGTTCCTACCTCCACTTTATCTATTTTTATCCTATCCAATATCGCTCCTACCTCCTCCTTTACTGCTACAATGGCGGCATCCTCTTCTCTAGTGAAGACCAATGCAAAGTAGTGATTTATTACATCAGTCATACCATCTGCTTCCACAAGATCTCCTTTTTTATCCCTAATCGGCCCCAATCTTCCTTTGACTACTTATGTTTATAAAAAGACTTTTGGGTTCCCTTTTATGTTAGCTGCTAATCTATTCTCATTTTCTCTCTTTGCCCCTCTTATTCCCTTTTTTAGATCGCCTCTTTTCTTTCTCTAATCAGCTTGGTTCTCGACTGTATTATGAACTTTACTTTTGTCATTAGCCTCCGTTTTCTGTTTCATTTTAATTTCTATATCTTTAGACATCCAGGGGCTCTTCCTTTGCCCCTGGTGGGAATGTGTCTACTCTGTACTCGAACCATCTCCTCCTTGAAGACTTCCCATTGTTCAAATACTGTTTTGCCTCACAATTTTTGATTCCAATCCACCTGGACAAGATCCCTTTTTAACTCAATGAAATTAGCCCTCCTACTGTTAAGTATTTTTATGGTTGATTGTTCCTTGTCCTTTTCCATAAGTATTCTAAACCTGGTGATATTATGATCACTGTGCTCCAAATGCTCCCCCACTGAAGTATGCTCCACCTTCGTAATTTCATTCCCTAGAACTAGATCCAGCACTGCTTCCTTCTTTGTTGGGCTGGAAACACATTGTTCAAGAAAGTTCTCTGTAGATATTTCAGGAGTTCCTCCCCCTCTTTGCCCTTTACACTGTTGCTATCCCAGTCTATATTGGGATAATTGAAGTCCCCCATTATCACTACTCTATAATTCTTGCATCTTTCTGTAATTTGCCTGCAAATTTGCTCCTCTATCTCCTTCCCACTATTTGGTGGCCTGCAGTATACACTCAGCAGCGTAATAGTTCCTCTATTGTTCCTTAATTCCATCCAAATAGATTCTGTCTTTGACCCCTCAACTACATCATCCCTTTCCAGTGCTATAATAGTTTCTTTGATCAACACTGCCGCCCAACACCCCCGCCCGTCCTTTCTTTCCTTCCTTCCCTAACTTTCCCGAATACCTTATAGCCAGGAATATTAAGTTCCCAATCCTCCCCTTCTTTAAGCCAGGTTTCAGTAACTGTCACAATATCATAGTCCCATGTGGCGACTTGAGCCTGCAGCTCACCAACCTTATTTACCACGCTACATACATTTACACACATGTACTCCAAATTCATCAAATGCCTTGCATTTGCCCCGTCTGATCCCACCTATTTCTGAACTATTCTTTACTCGAGTGCTATTTGTCTCTCCCAGTCCTCAGTGCATCTTGTTTCTCCTCTCTAATGGTCTGGAGTTTGTTGCAAAAATAACAGACAGCCGAATGGTGTGCACCGTTATTTAAGGGCAAATGGAAGAGCAACTTCCAGTGAGCACACATGCGCAGTCAAACACGCAAATCCGGGAGTTGCTCTATGAGATTCCCCAGCTCGTTTGAAAGCTGTGAGGGAAGGACAGCTCACTGGTGAAATGAATGGACCAGCGCAAAGCTGAAGTACTGCCCAGCTGGAAACGGACTAATCTGCACAAAAAAAAGGAAGGTTGGGGTTTTTTTTAGGTCTAAACTAACTTTTAACAGTGTGGTAAGTCCTAATGACTGCCAAACAACCTCTCTGCCACTGAAAATTAACTTTTAAAAATGTGGAGTCTCATTCCTTCCAGTTTTAATTGTCGTTGGAGATTTTTAAACTTTTTATTTCTGTCTCTTTTAATTCAATATTTCTTACCCTCTCTTTATTTTGCTTTCTCTAACTGATTTTACATTGAATTAACTGTCGTAGCTTTCACTTCCTGTTTCTGACTGTTTGTCAAAGATGCTTCAATTTGATTGGTTCACGGGATAGCGAGCGCGTTTCCCTGTTCACACAGCTCACAGACGCCCAGGAGAGGACGCTGCACTTTTTGCAGCTCACCATTAGAGGGAGCTCCTGCACTAAAGCCCGTTGATCGTTCGTTCGTCGCTCAGTGCAAATTCTGGGCCAATGTTTCATCCTGGTGCCCATCCCCCTGCCAAATTAGTTTAAACCCTCCCGCGTGGATGTTGATCCCAGCTCTGATTAGGTGCAACCCATCCATCTTGAACAGATTCCTCCTGCCCCAGAACTGGTCCCAATGCCCCAGGAATCTGAAGCCCTCCCTTCTGCACGATTTCCCCAGCCATGCATTAACCTGTCTTATCCTACTATGCCTATACTCACTTGCATGTGACACTGGGAGTAATCCAGAGATTACTACCTTTGAGGTAATGCTTTTTAACTTCCTCCCTAGCTCCTGAAACTCTGGAGGACCTCAACCATTTTGCTTCCCATGTCATTGGATCCCACATGGACCACGACTTCTAGCTGTTCCCCTGTCCCCCTTAAAATGTTCTGCACTCTCTCAGTGATTTCCTTTACCCTGGCACCACGTCAGCGGTTGCAGAAACGCCTGTCTATTTAATGCCCTGACTATTGAATTCCCCATAACCACTGCATTCCTACACTTTCCTGTGCAGTCCTTTGCCCCATGGTACCATGCTCTGGACTGCACTCCTCAGGTGTTGTCACCCTCTCACATTCAATGCTGAAAACCTGTTAGCGAGTGACACACTCCGAGAATTTCTGCACTGCCTGCCTCTTCCTACCCACTTACTGCCCTGAGCTCTCTGTGGTTGTGGGGTGACCACCTCCTGGAACGTATGATCCAGGAAATTCTCAGCCTCCCGGATGCCCTGCAGTGATTCGAGTCGCTCCTCATGCTCAGAAACTCTGAGCTCGATCAACTGCTTTTTCAAAATGAATATTAAGAAGTTAATAAGAGTCCGCCAGAACTGCCCGGAGACTCTTCACACTTGAAAAAAAATTGCATCATTTGATGTTACATTACAGGCACTTTTTTTTTATATTCGTTCATGGGATGTGGGCGTCGCTGGCGAGTCCAGCATTTATTGCCCATCCCTAACCGTCTTTGAGAAGGTGGAGGTGAGCCGCCTTCTTGAACCGCTGCAGTCCGTGTGGTGAAGGATCTCCCACAGTGCTGTTAGGAAGAGAGTTCCAGGATTTTGACCCAGCGACGATGAAGGAACGGCGATATATTTCCAAGTCGGGATGGTGTGTGACTTGGAGGGGAACGTGCAGGTGGTGTTGTTCCCATGTGCCTGCTGCCCTTGTCCTTCTAGGTGGTAGTGGTCGGGGGTTTGGGAGGTGCTGTGGAAGAAACCTTAGTGAGTTGCTGCAGTGCATCCTGTGGATGGTACACACTGCAGCCACAGTGCGCCGGTGGTGAAGGGAATTAATGTTTAGGGTGGTGGATGGGAAGCCAATCAAGCGGGCTGCTTTGTCCTGGATGGTGTCAAGCATCTTGAGTATTATTGGAACTGCACTCATCCAGGCAAGTGGAGGGTATTCCATCACACTCCTGACTTGTGCCTTGTAGATGGTGCAAAGGCTTTGGGGAGTCAGGTGAGTCACTCGCCGCAGAATACCCAGCCTCTGACCTGCTCTTGTAGCTACAGTATTTACGTGGCTGGTCCAGTTAAGTTTCTGGTCAACGGTGACCCCCAGGATGTTGATGGTGGGGGATTCAGCGATGGTAATGCCACTGAATGTCAAGGGGAGGTGGTTAGACTCTCTCTTGTTGGAGATGGTCATTGCCTGGCACAAATATTACTTGCCACTTATAAGCCCAATGCTGGATGTTGACCAGGTCTTGCTGCATGCAGGCACGGACTGCTTCATTATCTGAGGGGTTGCGAATGGAACTGAACACTGTGCAATCATTAGCGAACATTCCTATTTCTGACCTTATGATGGAGGGAAGGTCATTGATGAAGCAGCTGAAGATGGTTGGGCCTAGGACACTGCCCTGAGGAACTCCTGCAGCAATGTCCTGGGGCTGAGATGATTAGCCTCCAACACCACTATCATCTTCCTTTGTGCTAGATATGACTCCAGCCACTGGAGAGTTTTCCCCCTGATTGCCATTGGCTTCAATTTTACTAGGGCTCCTTGATGCCACACTGTCAAATGCTGCCTTGATGTGAAGGGCAGTTACTCTCACCTCACCTCTGGAACTCAGCTCTTTTGTCCATGTTTGGACCCAGGCTGTAATGAGGTCTGAAGCCAAGTGGTCCTGGCGGAACACAAACTGAGCATCGGTGACCAGATTATTGGTAAGTGCCGCTTGATAGCACTGTCAATGACACCTTCCATCACTTTGCTGATGATTGAGAGTAGGCTGATGGGGTGGTTAATTGGCCGGATTGGATGTGTCCTGCTTTTTGTGGACAGGACATACCTGGGCAATTTTCCACATTGTTGGGTAGATGCCAGTGTTGTAGCTGTACTGGAACAGTTTGGCTAGAGGTGAGGCTAGTTCTGGAGCGCAAGTCTTCAGCACTACAGCCGGGATGTTGTTGGGGCCCATAGCCTTTGCTGTATCCAGTGCACTCAGCCGTTTCTTGATATCACGTGGAGTGAATCGAATTGGCTGAAGACTGGCTTCTGTGATGGTGGGGATATCGGCAGGAGGCCGAGATGGATCATCCACTCGGCACTTCTGGCTGAACATGGCTGCAAACCCTTCAGCCTTGTCTTTTGCACTCACGTGCTGGACTCACTGAGGATGGGGATGTTTACAGAACCTCCTCCTCCCGTTAGTTGGTTAATTGTCCACCACCATTCACGACTGGATGTGGCAGGACCGCAGAGCTTTGATCTGATCCGTTGGTTGTGGAATCGCTTAGCTCTGTCTGTAGCATGTTGCTTCCGCTGTTTAGCATGCATGTAGTCCTGAGTTGTAGCTTCACCAGGTTGGCACCTCATTTTTAGGTACGCCTGGTGCTGCTCCTGGCATGCTCTTCTACACTCCTCATTGAACCAGGGTTGATCCCCTGGCTTGTTGGTAATGGTAGAGTGAGGAATATGCTGGGCCATGAGGTTACAGATTGTGCTGGAATACAATTCTGCTGCTGCCGATGGCCCACAGCGCCTCATGGATGCCTAGTTTTGAGCTACTAGATCTATGCAACCCAAGCCCCTTTGGGCCTGGTCTCACACTTAAGCAAAGCCAAACTCCTCAGTTAGGGTACAGTGCACTGTCCACTTTACACTGTGGCAGAGACCTACAAAGGTGGCTGGTACGAAGGTAAATTGATGGGAAGAGTAACGGAGCAGGAGACTGAGAAGCAGGGCAGGTCTAATCCTAGTCATAGGTTCAGCGTCAATACTCACAATATTTTATTGCAGCGATATTCACAGGGGCCGTGCAGGTAACAACCGACATGCCCGGGTCCTCAGCCATCGATCAGGTGCGGCCGCTCCGCTGTCAATCGAGCAGTGCTGACCCGGCATCACGCTATGCGCCTGCGCCTCAATCACTTGGCGCTGATTGGCTGGAACTTCACGCCAGGTAAATTATCCACCAATTGGTAACAGGTCCTCTCCCACCATCACCCGGGGAAACTGATATTAACCAATCAGAACGATGGCACGATCCTCCCCCCCCCTTCCCCGTACGGCACTGCCCATTGGCTCGTTAAATGAGCCAATGAGGTGATGGAACTATGCCCGACCCCTTTAAAGCGCGGGGTCTGCGGGGAAACAAATGGATATAACAGCAGCTGAGAGCCGGCGCCATGTTTGTGCGGGGCAGAAGATGTCGGTGGGTTGCCGCTAGAGTTCGCTGTGGGACAAGTTGTTGTTGATGACTGTCGTTTGTCAATAAAGTTAAAAACTGATATCAACCGATGGGGCAGTATATTTAATGTTTAAAATGTTAATCCCCATTTATTTTTACCTTTAACTCCACACGCAGAGTCTCCAGCAAGTCCTTGGCTCTCCCCAGACTCCTGGTGCAGGTCTCTGTTAGAATCATGGAACCAGGAGGCCGCCCATGAGCAGGCAAAGAGGGGAAACCGAGGGAGGGGCAGAGGGGAAACTGAGGCACTCCCCCATTTCAGAGACCGAGACACCCCTCCCCATTACCAAGTCTCCTCGATTCCAGACTCTTCAGCCTCCTGTCGACTGCGATCCAAGAGGTCACGGCTCTCTTTGGCCGGTGAAGTCATGGAGCGGTGGGGGTCACTGCGGCGGGAAATTTAAATCATTGAATCTCCTGGGTTGCTGGAGTTGGCGCTTGGGTGATGAACCCCCAATTCCGGAAACTCCTGTTCATTCCAGGAGGGTTGGGAGGCCTAGTCCCTCTGCTCTTGGACCCCCTCAAAATAGTACCATTTAGTTTATATTGCCTCTCCATGTTGTTCCTCCCAAAGTGCATCACTTCACACTTACCGCATTAAATTGCACCTGCCACATGTCTGCCCATTTTCACCAGCCTACCCATGTTCTCCTGAAGTCTGCTACTATCCTCTTTACTAATTATTACGTTGCCAAGTTTTGTATCATCTGCAAACTTTGAAACTATATTCCCTATACCTAAGTCCAGGTCATTTATATATAACAATAAAAGCAATGGTCCTAATACCGATCTCTAAGGGACATCACTGCATACTTCTCTCCAGTCACATTAACATCCATTCACCACTACTCCCTGCCTCCTATCCCTTAGCCAATTATGTACCCAAATTACCACTATCCCTTTAAACCCATGTGCTTCTATTTCAGGTGGTGGAGAACCCTCCGCAGATGAGCATGGACCAGAACTTAAGGGGAGACACTCAGTCACTTGAACAATGTTAAATTTACTCTCAATATAGAAATTGCCAAAAGGCAGATAAGAAAACTACTTTTCTGGTGTTGGAATAGTGATGCTGCTGATCGCCAAGTGACTGTTTTATTTCTCTTCATTCGGAGCGTCAAATGTTTGTGCGGCGAAAGTTCAACATCCAGAATGTTGATTATGTAGATGTAGGAATTTCAGCTGACTTTTGATATTTCTATTACCATTTTGGTTTGTATGGAAGGGTAGCAATGATAGAGAAGCAGGATGGATGTGAGGAAGAGCACCGAAGTCTTGTATGATTATAATCAGCTGTTTTTCCTAGTTACAAGGTTCGAAGTTACAAAAGTCAGTTTAGGTAACTCAGGTTTGATTGTAATTTTCCTTGGCTTTTCCTTTTGTAGGTTGTCATAGGCTTTGAATACAGTGACCAAATGGAATACTGATTTGGGGATGCTAATACTGAACAGGCAGTCACAGATAATAATACTAACTATAGGAAGATTAGAATTCACAGAAGACTTCATTTACACATTCAGTTAATTTTTATCTTTATAACCTCCCAATTCAATTTTGCTTGATGGCCTGATTAACAATTGAGGAGGAGTCAATCTGGGTCATATTTGCATAATCACCTTGACAGATACAGATTGGTCAGGTATTGGGGCACAGCTCCTGCCTGTTCTCCTGGCCAGGTAATGATGAATGATATGGAAGAAGGTTAGAGGGGAGGAGTACTTAAGACAGCTGCCTGCCTACATCAAACACTTCAAATTAACTTCCTTTATTAGTTTAAACTGGCAATAAACAAGGCCTCAAAACCAAAGAGATCATTCTGGTCTCCTGAAGATTGAGGGTGTTTATTGCTGTGATGAAACAGATTTTTACCTGGCAAGAGATGTGCCTACGTCTACAAAGCAAAGAACAACACTGTCACTCCTGGTGGTAAACCGAACAAGACTCGCGTCATTTGGGGTAAAGTGACTTGTGCTCATGGAAACAGTGGCATGGTCCATGCCAAGTTCAGCAGTAACCTGCCCGCTAAGGCTATTGGGCACAGGGTTCATGTGATGCTGTACCCATCAAGGATTTAAAGCACAGCTGTACATAAATTGACAATAAATAGTAAATGGTCTAAAAAAAGGGCATATTTTGTTTTTTTTTTCTTTATTGATGATCTTGATAAAATAATAATAGAAGTTCAAACAGCTATTGATATTGACAGCATGGTAGCCCAAAGCATTGTGACTTTGGATTTCAGGATCTCTCCCATCATGATTTTCTATATTGCATAATCCTGATCTTATTCAGGGTATCAGGAGAAGATTCCAAGCAGAAACCTATCCATACCTTGCAAGGAGCCAGAGAAAATCAAAAAGCAAGCCAATGTACTTTGGCCTTGGGAACCTTGTAGTGACCAGCTGCAGAAAAGGACGGCCAGAGGCCAAGGAGTATGATGTCTGTGCTATGATCATAGCTTTGCAAAGTCCCCAGTGGAGCAGAGAAAGGGGTAAGTGTTGTTATCCAGCTGATAACAGATCAAACAAGCAACTTTATTCAGTACAGTTTAGGTGTGATGTGCCACCCAGTGCTGGTATGCTGTAACCTCCTCAGTGACCAAATGATACAAACTTCACAAGGACAGTGTATGTTTATCTCCAATGTACCTCTGAGGAAGCTGCACACACACTTAAGCTTCCTGGAATAATAATCTACTTTATAACTGTAAAGCTTCAGTATTTTTCATTAACAGTGTTAAACATTGAATCAAAATAAGTTGTCAATTCTTATTTTATTGTTTTTATTCTCCCACTCAATATACTGTTCTTCACCAAGAAAATTAAGCCCAAGGAAAATAAAATATCTTTCTAATCAATAAGTCCCCAAATATAGATGACATGTACAGCTATCAGTGTGGGTTTTATTTACTTAGGATGACCTTATTGGTGTAGCCCCCATGCCATATGAAAATACAAAGGATTCTAGGTTGCGCAGATTACATACAAAGAACTCCTCCCTCTAGCTGCTAGGTTTCCTGAGCCCTGGGAAATCAGGCCCGCAGCTGTTAAATTCAAATAGCTCCACAAATCTGAGAAATGGAGCCTCATTTAAATATTATAATCACAGTCCCGCCTCTCCAGAACAGGCTACTCTGACGCCCCTAAACAGGCCACGGTTAAATCGGAAGTAGGCAGGTTCGTGGTTGGTTGGGGTTGGGTTTCACATATTTACCGATTTAAACCCTCCCCCCCCCCCTCCCCCAACCTTCTCCCGCCCGTCGTGGGGAGGTTAAAATTCCTCCTTAGCTGTCAGGAAGCAATCTGACAACATTTGCCTGAGGAAGGAGGAAATCTCCGAAAGCTTGTGAATTTAAAATAAAATTGCTGGACTATAACTTGGTGTTGTAAAATTGTTTACAATTGTCAACCCCAGTCCATCACCGGCATCTCCACATCATGACAACACAGAGGCAGTGGAGGTGTCGAATGAGGTTGTGGAGCAGTAGAGCACATGTTATCAGCTTACATGTCGAAGCTGGCCCCTGTGAATGTGGGTAGGAGAATTTATATGGAGAGAAAGGTTTAGGGAGGGCTGGGTGAGTTGAGATGAAGATTGAAATCACTGAAGGTGAAAAGTCGCTCATTGTGGCAGCTGAGGGAAGAAAAGGAGGGTGGAAATTTTGGGGAGAAATTTGGGATGGGGCTTGGCATTCTCAGGAAATACAAAAAATGAAATCTTTTTACATCCAGGGTTCCAAGAATCATTATAACACCCAACAACACCACTTAATGACAGATAAAGATGTAAAAACAAATGTAGGCACTAAGTTTCATTCAGTGTACAGTTATACTGCTACTTCTGCCTCACTGCAAAGTGCTTTCAGTTACGTATCAAACCAAAGTGACAGCATAGCTCCAGAGTCAGGTCGTCATCTGACCTTAGAATTAACTAAAACTCAGCAGTGTGAGACCCTTTCAGGGAAACTATCTTGCACTGGGCTTAGAAACATGTGGGCACTTTATAAACTTAATACGGTGGGCTAGAAATTGGACCGCTTAGCGCCCGTTGTTTCGGCGCTATGCAACCTCTCAAAGTGCCAAGATGGCGTCTTGACTGTGCACGTATGTTTCCAGCATGACATGCGCCCGATGCCATCTTGGTACAGGTATTAGCACATGCGCAGAGAGCGAACGCTGGCAGCATGTAAAGTAGGGAGAAAATTTGTACAGTCAGTGTGCAAGGCTGATTTAAAGTGATAGTCACCATTTTGGAACTTAACGCTCAACTCAACACACAGTCTTAACCACACACGCCTGAAGATGTCTTAGAGGGCCTGGAGGACCCCCTACCAGTGCTATTTAAAGGGACCATGCAGGTTTTGTAGTTTAGTTGTTGGATTATTGCTTCTGGCTCTGGTGGAATAAGAAGTGTTTTTTGAGGCTCCCTTTACTTACTGAGAGTTGCTACAGTACATTTAAGGGTAGGTTGGCGGGTTCTGCCTTACGGTTCGGAAAGTTACAACCGTGGTTGAACAACATTCCTGGCAATATTGGGTGGTCTGCTAGGGCTCCCGCTGGGCATTGAAAACGACTGGGAGCATGCAGAGAGGCCACGCTCAGCAGGTCAAGCTGCGAGGTGAGGGAGGAGGAGGAGGCGCGGGGCACTGAGCAGGAGGCTGTATCCAATGAGAGCCTTCTGGGATCAATTCTCATACCTCAACATGAGTGAGGAGCATTGCATCCGACAGCTGAGGTTCACCAAGGAGGCCATGACAGAGATCTGTCAACTGCTGCGGCCACAACTACAGCCTCAGAGCAGGGTAAGGACAGCATTGCCTGTGGCTATGAAGGTCACCGTGGCGCTGAATTTCTACAACTCAGGATCATTTCAGGCCTCTGCTGGCGACATGTGCAATATCTTACAGTATGCAGTGCATTGCTGCATAAGGGAGGTCACAGATGCACTGTACCAGATGAGGAACAGGTTCATCACCTTCCCTCTCCACAGAGACAAGCAGAACGAGCAAGCTCGCATTGCTGGCTTCCCCATGGTGCAGGGTGCCATTGACTGCACGCACATTGCCCTGTGTGTCTCGCACATCAACTCGGCCATCTTCGTCAATTGAAATGGCTTCCACTCCCTGAACGTGCAGCTGGTGTGCAACCACACACATCGGATCTTGGAGGTCGATGCCCGTTACCCTGTGAGCAGTCACAACACCTTCGTTATGCAGCAGTCCAACGTGCCAGCGATCTTTCACCCGACTCGGGAAGTCAAAGGCTGGCTACTGGGTGACAAGGGCTATCCCCTCGTGCGGTGGCTCATGACTCCAGTCAGGAACCCATGCACATGTGCAGAGCAGGCCTACGATGAGAGCCATGCTGCCACATGCAATGTCGTGGAGCACACCATAGGCCTCCTCAAACAACGCTTCCACTGCCTGGACCGTTCTGGAGGAGACCTCCAGAACTCCGCTAAGCGGGTGGGAAGATTCATGGTGGTATGCTGCATGCTGCACAACCTTGCCATCATGAGGGACCAGCCCCTGCCATCGATGATCGGAGAAGATCCAGAGCCAGAAGTGGAGGAGGAGGAGGAAGAGGCTGAAGAGGGGGAGGAGCCAGAGGAGGAAGTGGAGGAAGACACAAGGGTGCAACAGGAAACACACGTCTTGTCTGCAAGGGCTTTGCACGCTCGCCTGATCCGTGTCCGCTATCAATAATGTGAACTACATCCCCTAACTCACCAACAGTCCTACATTCCCCGCTTGTCCACTCCCTCACGACCATCAAATCACCCTCCATCTGATTACACATTGCTTTCCCCCTCAGCTCATAGGACAAATAAAAACCACCACCAAATGCAAATTTGAAGTCATATTTATCAATTAACAAATTAAATTATGCAAACAGAACAGGACTATTCACCTTTGTGCATTTCCATGGTGCCTGTTGTTCGTGTGCCTTTACCTATTCTAGTGCTCCTATGAGGTGCATCCCCAGTGGCTGGAGCATGGGTGATGAGAGGCTGCTGGTCTTCAATGGAGGAGCGTGCAGATGGCCTTGGAGGATGACCTCGAGCAGCTCTGGGCCGGGAGGGCCCGGCTTCAGACTGCACCATCTCAGCATGGGCTGCAGCAGTCTGACTTGGCTGGCTGATAGGCACAAACAAGGGCCCTGGCGGAGTGGCAGGGGTGGGAGCAGGAAGGCTGTTGTCCTGAGAGAGGACAGCAGGTCCGACTGCCGTAGTGCCACTGCCATTGTGCCACTGCCACTCTCCCGGGGTGATTAGCTGGAGAACGGATTGCTAGAGTGCTGTGACGCCCTGGGAGCCCCGTTCCACAGTGGTACCCAGAACCATGATAGCAGCAGTCTGAGCTGCCATTGCAGCAGTCTGAGCTTCAACCGTAGCTTGCAGATCTTTGATCACATCGATTTGTGCTGCAGTGGCAGCTGTTTGACTTGCAAAGGAAGCTGTGACATCGGTCATCAGGTCCTGCGTCATGGTGGGTTCCACAGGTGTGCTGATGGAGGTGACCACCCGTTCCATGTGAGAAAGGATGGGCTCCAAGCTCGTCGCAAAGCCCTGTGCCAAGTTTAAGGTGGATTCCTCCATGCCCCTTCTCATTGTGTCCAGACTTTCTGGCAGGCTTTCCAGTGCACCAAGCATTTGGTGGTGTACGCCCATCAGCAGTCTTCTGTAGCCTGGCCCATCGAAGTCATCATCTGACTCCTCTGCAGCAGAATTAGTGAGCGACCCCAACCTCCGGCGAGCTGGCACCTGTGGTTTCCATTCCCCCCGCCCTGGCTCCTGCACATTTGTGCCCGGTGTCTCACCACGTGCAGATCCCTCCTCTAACCTAGCCTCTAAAGGACGCGCAGTGTCAGTCTCTGAGCTGGTGAATGCGAGTGTCAGATTGAGTGATGGTGTGGCTTCAGTGTCCCCCTCCTCCTCCTCCTCCTCCTCAGACGGTGCCGCCACGTGTTCTTGGGTATCTGCAATGACAAAGGGAAACAGGGTGAGTTGTGGAACGGGGAGAGGAGCAAGTAAGACGAGTGTGCTGACAGCATCTGCAGTACGTGAGTAAGAAAAGATTATGGGAGGAGGGAGATGTAGGAAACGAAAAGGAGCATTAGATATGCAGAGACCCCCTTCATTGGGACCTCCAGCATGGCATCTGGTCACGGGTGCAGCGACAGCCCGCCCAGTGATCAGAAGCACAGACTCCTCCAAGGGGGTGAGGACGTGTAAACATGCCTGTCCACCCTCAAGTCCCTCCTGCTGCCAGCTGTTATGCGCTACCTTCTCCTGCAAGACAGAGGGCAGTGTGTCAGTGAGTATCCTGAAAGTGTCTGGGTGTTGTTCCTGTCATGGTTGAATAGCTGCCAATGTGTGTGACCTGTGAGTGGTGGTTGTGTGGCCTGCAAGTGTGGTACTATGTGAGGGTGAGATGCAGAATGCCTAGTGCACTGTATGGATAGGCAGTGTTTGTTGGTGGATGGGTGACGGTGGGGAGGTGTGATGCATGGACCAGTGGTGCAGTTGGATGAATGTGCCACTTGACACTTGCAATCACTCACCTTAACCACTCCTGTCAAATCATTGAATTTCTTTCGGCACTGCACCCACGTGTGTGGTGCAATGCTCCTGGCGTTCACTTCCTGGGCACAGCCTCCCAAAGCCTGCAGAGCTGGAGTCTGGAGGGTCTCCTGTCATCCTGCGGGTACATATTGGCCCTCCTTTCGTCCACCCCCTCCACCAGGGCCTCCAGTGCATCATCGGAGAAGCGTGGGGCCCGCTCTCGCACTGGTCCCGCCATCCTTCCGGCCATCTCTCCCTCCTCCCAATGGACTGTGCATGTGCCATTTAAAATGTGCACCTGCACCTTTAAGACGTGCAGGCTGCCAATGACGTGTGCTGGCCACACCCCATTTCAGGCTTCCTAATTCTCCGTGCAGCCTCTCAGCAGCGCGGGTAGCGCTGGCTGCATGGAGCTATCATGCTAATTAGCAGGCAGCACGAAGTTCACGTGCTGCCTGCACAGGGGCCACCGGGCGCGGGTTAGTAGCGGATCGCGCTACCCGCGAGTGATAATTGGCCTTATCCAATTTAACCCCCATTGTCTTTTAATGTATTGAGAGCACAAGCACTCTTGTTGTTGCTCTCAAAACATTAAAAAATTCCTGCCAGATAGCAAGGTTAGCAAGCAATTCGCAGCACACACTATGACTTGGGTACTGCTGGCTGTGCTTCACACTCTACAGCTACTGGTCTTAGACCAGCTGTGGAGTACAATTGCAGCCTCAGATGCAAATGAATGAATCTCACATTAAAATGACTGTAAGAGAAACAATCATGTGACGATCACACCATTAACGCTTTTCAGAAAGTGTTACTGTAAAACTCATCATTTTGAAAGGTTGTTCTTTTCTTTTTTTTTGTAGCAGCTGTAACTGTTATAATCCCTAACAGAACCTTTCCCCTTCCTTAACAGGATGACAACTCATGCCCCCCAAGGAAATATTGTACATTTCCTGTCAGTTTTTGCAAATACAAAACAATATTTTCTCGCCCTCAATTGCCTTTCAACAAGCTGTGAAATGAATTATCCAACACATGTAAATGTTTGCTGTCTGACTATTTTCCAACACTGTTCATGTGCAAGCTTAATTTCAAATTATAGTTTTAAAGTGACTACTGGTGAAAGGCTTTCTTTATCCTGCCAACCATTGCTTGAAAATCTTGTAGCTGAGTATGGAGGTGACTTCATAAGGAGTTGAATCTTCACTGAACCTTTCATCCACGGGGACCAGGTGGAGCCACTGAGAGAAAAATAGCTTCAAGTATGTGAATAGGACTGAAGTGGCTTCATTTGATGTTGCTGGAGATTACTCATCTTTTATTTATGACTTGGCTTGAAGAGGGCTTTTGTTCCCTCAGTGCTTATCATTCAGTGGAATTGCTGCCACTGCATTATTAATTGTCATTCTAGTTTTGGCTAGTTGTCTTGCATTAACTCAAGATATTCAAATGCATTGCAAGTAGATTGTCCACAACAATCTTTTTTGACAAATTCTTTGAACCTTCACCCTTTGGAATTTGGTTTGTAAATATGGTCATCTATGTAATCTATACAAAAATGGTAGGAAGTTAATAAAATACCTATAGACTAGATCGCTGATTTTTTGCATCCATTGTTTAATAAGTGGGCTTGAGAGATTCTAGTGTCTGTCTTTTCAGCATTTACATCATAGATACTTCCATCTTCCATCTCCAGTCTGACTTATATTCTGATTATACCCATTTTGTTCCATTATGAAGATTATCACCATTACTTTTTCACAGGTTACAAGAATTGAAATGGTAGCACATTTATTATTGTTTTTTTCATATGAATGATTTTCAGTCTGTATTGCTACCTATTTATTAGGAAGATGGATATAGGAAAACTGTATTAGTGAAACAACTCCAAATATCCCAAATCTCTCATCATGTGATGGAATGAATGACCATTTCACCTACACCTACCCATTTAGGTCAAAAGTCAAGCACTCATTTTCTGTTCGATACACAATAATAAGTTCTCACCAATCAATGGAAACTAATAATTCTACTCATAAAGTGCTTAACCATTGTCTCTGCACTATGCATTTTAAAAGCATCCTTTCCAGTTTAGCTTCAAGAAACAATAGATCTCAAAATCGCATTCCTTTTTGCAAAGAATGGAGGTTCTCTCCAGCCAACCTGGAGAAATAGGAAGCTCAAGCTTAGGTAACAATCCAAAGATAACAGTTACCAGAATGCAATCAATTTCAGAATTGCAACTTGCTGGTTCCTCTGTTTTACAAGTCAATCAGTAATTCCTAATCAGCTGGCTCTTAATATTCTGACAGTAATATAGAGCCAACCTTTGTCTTGACGAAAAAGACTTCATTAGGAAAAGGCTCCACTGTATGAGAAACAACACTTATTTAGATTTTTGTTTAATTTACACCTGCTCCATGTGCTCTCGGTTAATCTTTCCCCTGCGTTAGATTATTTTTATTTCTTTGTAAATTTCTCTATTTTTCTCTTTTATGAACGTTCTGTAATGAAAATGAAACACAGTAAATTTTTTTAAATATTAAATCTGGATGAAACATGAGTAGTGGGGACAAAGGCTGGATCTGACCTTGCCATGTCCAGGACATCTATACCAAAGGCAGCCTGGGGTCACAAGAGGATCAGGTCACAGGGTAACTTTTCAGGATATAAATCAGAGCACCAGCTTACTTACCATAACTTGTCAAGAGAAGTGCAAATATGCTAAGTATCTCAAAAACTCGCAATCTTGCTTTTTTCTGTTATTTTGCACTTTTTTCTATTAATTCTACACAAAATTTTCAAGGACTCAATTAATAAAAAACATTTTTTGAGGAAAGGTTGAACTCCAGTCTAGGTTATCTGTAAAAAAATGGGCAGTATCTGCTCACATGAAATGTAATAAAAACCTGTTTGTTTACAATTGGATTTCCTCTTCTACTTTGTAATTAAACACCCTGGGATAGTCCTGTGGAATATAGAATGATCCTTTGTGGCTCTAATTATTTGACAGCAAGGGTCCTTTTCCCTGCCCTGCTCTGTCTCCACATCTCTGCCTTTGTCAAAAATTAGCATAACCTCAGAACCTTTCAGTGTTTAGGCGTGAAAGGCTCCCAGCAGCAATGCATTGATGGTGCATAATGGACACAAAATGGCTGGATTTCTGCATGAAATAAAACAGGTTGTACAAAAGAGTCTCAATGGAAAGTAAGTGAAAAACACTGATGGGTGTCTTACCTTCTTTAAACTGGAAATGGGGTGAAGGTTATATTTCAGCCTTCAAAACCCACCACGGCAAAAATCTTGAACTTCATTTCCATCTTATTCTGGTGTTGCTTTTTTCTCCATAATTTTTTTCATGTGCTATTTTCTGTTAAAATCCCCCACTGGAATGCCTTGAAATAGCATTAAAGACACTAGCATCCTGACTAAGACCCTAAATTCAAATCACAGCCTTGACTGGCATTTACAAATGGCCATCTCCTATAAGTTAAGTTATATCAATCTGAGGTCATCCAAATAGTAGACAGAAAATGTTCACTGCAAAGTGGTTATTGGAGGATGGGTGGGAAGGGGCGAAGAGAAGAAAGTAGGTAGGTGACATATTTGTAACTGTGCTCATCTGTTTCTGACCTCCTCTCCCCACCCTGACTTAAAATGATAGTATGAATGCAAGGGATTAACATGATGGAGGAAAACATGGCATAAATGGAAAAAAAAATTCTAAATGATCAAGGTATCTTCAGAATAAACCAATTTAATATAGAGAAAAAGTTGTAAGAGCTGGGATAAGAAACAAAAATATAGTTGCGGGTATAGTGATTATGGTGTTGAACCTGGGATATAAAAATGAACAAACCAATGCACAGTGAAAACCACTTATAGTGAATTCCAATACAGTGATATTCTGTTAAAATGAACATTTCCAATGGGCTCGATTTTACCAGCGGGTTTCGTGTGCGTTTCCAGCGGGGGGGCCCCGAAAATCCCGATATCCAGGCACGTGACCGGATCGCGCCACGATCCCGCCCACTTCCGGGTTCCCCGATGACGTGCGGGGGTGTGTGCGCAGTCCCCACTGGTGGGAATCCCGCAGGCAATTAAAGCCAGCGGGATGCCACTTGAGTGTATTTATTTTGCTTGTTCAGGTCATTAACTGACCTGATTAAGGGACTGTGTGTGATTTTGGAGAAACATGGGACTGTTTCACACACTGGGGGAAACAGTCCTAGTTGAACTGGACGTGTTGCAGCCGTCAGCCTGTGGCAGCTGCAAAGGTCCATTTGACAGGTTGGGGGGGGAGACCCTCACCCATTGCAGGAGGCCGCTCTGTCACTTGGGACAAAGTGTGGCCTCCACCACCCACCTCCTGACGGTCAAAGTCACCAACCTGCACACTCACCCCAGGGTCCGGAGACATGTGCCTACCTTGCGGACCTCCTCAGATGTACATATTGCGGATGGGGGCCGCCGTAGCTGCAGTCATGACCTCCTCGGAGGGCGCACAACATCGCCAGCCTCGCCATCCACGCCGTCCACCTCTGACACGTGGAGCTCCACAACAGAGTGCTGTGACACATCCACCTGTACAGCAGGAGGGAGGGCTACCGCAGAGAGAGACGCGTCGCAGAGGGCACTACCCTCGCCAAAGGGTCCACAGACCCAGGCGCATCTCCCCGGACCTCTCCGAGCAGTAGTGCACACGGAGGCGCAGATTCACCCGACATGTAGTCGTGGACATCTGCAGCCTCTTTCATGCCGAGCTGCTCCTGGCTGGCCCCAGCACCATCTGCTTACCTATCGCTGCCAAAGTCACCACTGCCCTCCACAACTTCTCCTCCGCATCCTTCCAGGGTGCAGCCGGGTACACCGCCGATGTCTCTCAGTCGTCTGCACAGAAGAGCCCTGCAAATACACCTGCACCTACTCTGCAGTAACACAATGGGTGGCATCAGTGGTGGGTCCTCATAGTGATACCCAGGAGCGGGCATTATTGCACAAAACAGACAGGATTCGCGGAGACATGGCAGTGGTGGTGCCAATATAATGTGTGTTGTGAGTTGTTCTGAAATTCAATATAGGTAACACCCATGACAAACCCTCAAACACCCTTGTGCACCCCCTTCATGCTCACGACACATTTGCCTTACGCTGCCTACTGCACATATGTGATGCATGCCCTGTGGCTGCAGCACAGGTGGTGGCAGGTTGAGTGAGGCTGGCCGTGAGGGAGATGCACGAGAGGGTGCGTATGGTATAGAGCCATGAGATTATATGAGGATTGGGTTGCATGTTAGTGGCGGGGTGAGTACTCGCGAGGTGAGTAGGTGCAGGTAAGATGAGGATGGGGTTTGAGTGGGTTTGAGGGGTGATGTGACAGAGTGGTGTTGGCGGTGCCGAAGGAGATGTGGGGTGGGGGCAGTGTTGTGGCAGATGGAGTGTAGGGGAAAGACTACGTGTTCTCACTGTGGCTGACCTACTGCGGTCATTGCAGCGCCTCCTGCACTGTATGCAGGTGGGCGATATGTTGGTGGTGCAGGTGACCTCCTCTGCCACCTCGAGCCAGGCCTTCTTGGTGGCAGAGGCAGGCCGCTTCCTCCCGCCCGCCGGGTGGAAGAGCTCTGTCCTCCCCCTCCTCCTCACCCCATCTGATGATACCTGGGGTGAGGCATCATTAAACTGGGAGCAGCCTTCCCCCTGGGCTGCTCCATGCTGTAATGTGTTCTATTGGTTGCAGCATCAGTCAGTGGAGGACTGCCCCTTTAACTAGAGAGCCTCCAGCTGACAGATCGTACTGCGCATGCGCAGCCCGCCCGACGCGCAGACCAGCAGCGCGGAGCCCGGAAGAGCAGGTAAGTGGATCCAATTAGTGTGTTGCCTGCTACGATCGCGCGGGCAACCCACTAATTTCACCGAGCGTGTTCACCACGCTCCCGAAACCCAACCCGCCGGAAACCCGCAGGCATAGTAAAATCGGGCCCAATGTATCAAATCATTCATCACATAATCAAATGGGTTGTCTTACTCCATCAACCAAACAATGTAATTTTTGGAACAACAATGGCCTACTAAATAACCGCTTTATTTGTAGGTTATAGGGAATGAACCAATATCATATAAAATGTGAAACTGAAAAATGGTCTTGACATTTATAAGAATTGAAATATATAATCCACAATTAAACATTAAAATCTATTTTAACAACACCTTGTAATTATCTTTGTATTGTGATGCCTATTATTTCTAATGCACTATCACTACTCAATATGGTAATAGAAGTATCTACACATTTATGTAGAAAAGAAGTTACTACTGTAATTCAGAACTTTCTTGCCACTGTGTTCTGTTTTCCATTCCTCTGGATTTCTTTACCTTGCTGTATTTTTACATTGAGTCCACAGTACAGAAACAGGCCATTCGGCCCAATTGGTCTATGTCAGCTTTTATGCTCCACACGAGCCTCCTCTCTCCCTACTTAATTTACCCCATATCAGCATACCCTTCTATTCCTTTATCCTAAGTGTGCTGATCTAGCTCCCCTTAAATGCATCTATGTTATTTGCCTCAATTACTTCATATAGTAACGTGTTCCACATAATTACCACTCTTTGGGTAAAGAAGTTTCTCCTGAATTACCTATTGGATTTATTAGTGACTGTCTTATATTGATGATTTCTAGTTTTGGACTCCCAAGTGGAAACATTTTCTCTACATCTAGCCTAGCAAACCCTTTCATCATCTTAAAGACCTCTATCAGGTTACACCTCAGCCTTCTCTTTTCTAATGAAAATAACCCCAGACTGTTTAGTCTTTCAGATAAGAATATCCTCTCAGTTCTGGTATCACCATGTGAATCTTTTTTGCACTTTCTCCAATGCCTCTAAATCCTTTTTATAATATGGAGACCAGAGCTGTGCACAGTTTTACAAATCTTTTTATATTTACTTCTATCCTAACCTATTTCTATCTTAAATGAAGCCGATATATTCACTGACGGTATACACTTTATATGGTAATGTAACACATTGGCCCCTCAGCATAGCGCTCATTGTTATAATTACTTATTGATACATTGCTTACGACTTTTTACCCAATGGGAAAATCATACAAAACACTTAAAATATGCCAATTGAAACACATCTTTTGAAGTGTTGAAAGTATAGCTTTATAGTGAAGTTGTAGTGTATAATTTGACACTAACTAGGTACTCTTAATTGGTGTCTTGAAGCATTGGTGTTAAGAGAAATGAAACGGAAGCCATGATGCAGTGTTGGACAAGGGCTCTTGTGAGGTTAGATTTTTGGTGCATTGTAGAAAGAGTTCTGCAATGTTGCTGTCTTCTGCTATACTTGACTTGATAAAATGATAAATGTTCTAATCTCAAGTTATGTCATCCCCAGCATAATATTTTACAAAAAATTACATTAAAGACAATGATACATACATATATATCAATAACACTAAAGCAATACAACTGAATATGTGAACTATTGGCCTAATTTTTTAATTTCAATTTCCTCAGCAATTGCACTGAAATCAAAGGTAGAGTAAATAATCTTGAGGACCAAAGGAAGTCACAAGGGGATATTGATGGTAGAATGGGCAAAAAAGCAGCAGATGCAATTCAATATCATTAAATGTGAGGTGGTACATTTTGGTTTTAAAAAAATTAAAGAAACAATTATACCTTGAATGGGTGATTTTGGAGAGCAGAGGAATTTCAGAGTTCAGGTTCACAAGACATTAAAAGCAGCATTTCAAGTGGATGAGGCCCTAAAAGGTTAATTGAATATTGTTTTTTATGGCAAGAGGTATAGAATATAAAATCAAGATGTAATGGTGAATCTATATTTAACCTTAGTAACACCATACTTGAAGTGTTGTATGCAATTTTGGGCTCCACACTATAATCAAAGGTGTTGAGGCACTGGAGAGACTATAGCGCAGATTCCCTAGGATGCTGCCTGGTATGAGGAAGTACATATATGAGGAAAGACTTGAAAAATTGTAGCTGTTTTTGTTAGAGCAGAGAAGATTCAGGGGTTATTTAATAGAGGTGTTTAAAATTATGAAAGGATGGAACAGTGTGAATTGAAATAGACTCTTTCCAGTGGTTGAAGAGTCCAAAATAACAGGAGCAGTGTATTCTAATGCTGCACGGTGCTGTGCATTACAAATGAGGGAAAATGCTTACAATCTGGGATTATTATAATTGTTCAAAAATCAATTCTCCATTGGATATCTCAAACTGGTAGAAATTATTCCGTCCCATCTCTGTGAATTGCAACAAATAAAAATAGTATGTGGATGGAGATCTGCAAAAAAATGACAACAGAGGTTTCAAAACATTGTTTTCATTTGGGTTCACCTACAGGGGGAATTTTAACATCCCAGGGCAGGGGTGGGGGGGATTAAATTCTTCAAAATGTGAAACCCCACCCCAACCTGCCGCGAACGGGCCCACTTCCAGTTTAACCAGGGTGAGTTGGGGAGCGGGCGAGTAAGCTGCACTCGAGAGGCAGGTCAGTAATTTGAATATGTTAATAAGGTTGCATGCCTCAGATTTTAGCAGCCTTTTGGATTTAACGGATGTGGGCCAGATTTCCCAGGGCTCAGGAAACCCGACAGCTAAAGGGAGGTGAGAATTGCTGGATCCAGCAGGTAAGTGCTTTTCCAGCACTGCTTGTGGGCGTGCTTCCACCCTGGCCATGATTGGCCTCCTACCCCGCAATCTCCAGACCCTCCCCACGATCCGATCCCCTCCCCGCAATCTGACGATTCTCACACAATCCAATCCCCACCTCACCACGATCCAATACCCACCCGGCAATCGGCCGACCCCCCTCCAATCCGATCCCTCCCATGATGCGATTCTCCCGCGATCCAATGCCAACACCCCCAGGCGATCTCTCTCCCCCACCGCAATCTCTCCCCGCTCCATGATCTATCTCTGTGATCTCTCCCCCTGCGATCTCTCCCCGCCACATGATCTCTCTCCGCAATCTCTCCCTGCCCCGTGATCGCTCCCCGCGATCTCTCCCCGCCCCGTGATCTATCCCTGTGATCTCTCCACCCCGCAATCTCTCTCCGCGATCTCTCCCCGCCCCGTGATCACTCCCCGCGATCTCTCCCCGCCCCATGATCAATCCCCGCAATCTCTCCCCCCACGATCTCTCTCCGCGATCTCTCCCCGCCCCGTGATCTATCCCTGTGATCTCTCCATCCTGCGATCTCTCTCCGCAATCTCGCCCCGCCCCGTGATCTATCCCCGCGATCTCTCCACCCCACGATCTCTCTCTGCGATCTCTCCCTGCCCCGTGATCAATCCCCGTGATCTCTCCCCCCACGATCTCTCTCCGCGATCTCTCCCTGCCTCGTGATCACTCCCCGCGATCTCTCCCCGCCCCGTGATCTATCCCTGTGATCTCTCCACCCCGCGATCTCTCTCCACGATCTCTCCCTGCCCCGTGATCTCTCCTCCCGCGATCTCTCCCCGCCCCGTGATCTCTCCTCCCGCGATCTCTCCCCGCCCCGTGATCTCTCCTCCCGCGATCTCTCCCCGCCCCGTGATCTCTCCTCCCGCGATCTCTCCCCGCCCCGTGATCTCTCCTCCCGTGATCTCTCTCCGCGATCTCTCCCTGCGCCGTGAGCTATCTCCGCGACCTCTCCTCCGCGATCTCTCCCTGTGATCTCTCCTCACCCCGCAATCTCTCCCCCACCCCGTTACCTCGCCCCTGCCCCGCAATCTCTCCCCCGCGATCTCTCCCCTGCCCCGAGATCTCTCTCCCGTGATCTCTCCCCACCCTGCGATCTCTACCCCCCGATCTCTCCCACCTGCGATGTCTCCATCACAAACTCTCCTCCCCCGCAAAATCTCTCCCCCGCAACGTCTCCCACCCGCGATCTCTCCGCACAGTCTCTCCACCCTGCGCTAACTTTCGCCCGCAACCTCTTCCACCCGCTATCTCTCCCCCGTAATCTCTCCTCCCCCCGCGATATCTCTCCCCCTGTGACCCCTCCCCCCACCTCATCATGAACTCTCCCACTCTCCGTCCCTCCCCTCCTGGCTGTGGCCTTCTACCGCAGGCATACCCGCCCGACAGCCAGCCAGCCTCTCAATCTGGCCAGCTGCTGGGCCCGAAATGGAGAAAAATAATTTAAATGAGGTCCTGCTGTTAAATTCGGATGGACCTGCGCATTTCCTGTATTTCCGGGTTTCCCGGCCGCTGACAGTAGCCCCCACTCCCTCCCCGCCTTCCCGTAAATATCGGGGTCGTAGTGTCCTTGACACAAGTCAGCGGGGGTGAAATTGGAGTCAGGGTAAAGGAAGTCGGACGGTGTGTAAAACGAGCTGCCGATTCACTAGCATCCATTTGGTCTACCTGCAATATGTTTGCACTTTTACTTGGGAATGCCTTGAATTCAGCAGCTACATTACTATATAGATGCACTGTGATATATATAAGTACATGTGTGATGGTAACTTTAGTCATACATATTTGGAATTTGAAAATACTTCTTCAATCAAAATCTTAATCATTAAAAAATAACATTTTCACAAGTTTTTGCTGCACAATGTAGAAATCAATACATTTTCAGAACTAAAAGTTCATCACAGGCTTACAAAGGCATTGGAAAAGCAAATAGAAAGAATATTCATGACCACAAATATTTTGACAATTGGTCCCAGTATCTTCATTTATTTACACGCTAATAAATGAAAAATTATAATTCTGACAATTTTAGATAGGACAGGAAATGCTGCAAATGTCTTCAAAGGGTTAATTGGCTACCCCACCAAAAAAAACATTTGATTTGATGTAATGAAAAGGTGAAGGTGAAGAATATGGGTCTAAAACAAGAGATATCGATATAAGATGAACTATAAGTGATTTAGAACAGAGAGCAGGAGAAACTTTTTTTACACAGAGGGTTATGAGGCTGTAAATTGAAGAGTTAGAGATTGAAGCAGAGAACATGTCAACATTTAAGAATAGGTTAGATAGGTTGTTGAAGGACAGGAGGGTTAAGGGATATGGGAGCAGAGCAGAAACATGGGGGTTAGGACGGCTGCTTAATTGGAGGGTAAACACCAACACAGACTATCGGGTCAAATGGCCTGTTTCCATGTTGTAATTTCTATGTAATTCTATGTACGTAAGAAGAGAATGAATGAGTGGAAGAAAAGTAGGAATGAAATAGTATAGAAAGACAGAGGTAACGTCAGAGATGAAAGAAGAGGGACAATAAGGTGTCAAAGAGAGTGAGCCAAATTATGAAGGGAGACGGTTTGCGTCGGGTTGTGGAAGGTGGGCAAGAGAAGGAAAGCAGTAAGAAATTCAGCACATGGGAACCAGCACTTTGATGAAAGGGGTGAGTACAAAGCTACATTCTTTCAAAATTGGGCTTTACTTAATAGTGCCCTTGAGTTTCCCTTAAAGACTTTAGCATATCAACAACTTTTACTTCATTAAGCATTGCAGAACTATTGTGTAAGTGATGGGGAGTTGGGGGCAGCCAATGGCTTGCGTTGTACAGCTTAATTATCTGCAGTGAATAGGCTCTGAGAGACTGCAGGAACCTCCATTCTTTCCCATTCTCCTCAGAGAGAGCCACAGCAGTGCAACCTTGGCCAAAGAACATAAACAAATAGCTGTTGCCATGGCAATGGTTCCCTTTAAAACTTTTTTTTGGTGGCCGTGTCTATGCACACTGAAAACACTTAATGCCATAGCGATGGAGGGGGATGAGAAAGCATCCACAATCTGATAGACTTTGTACTGACAGTCACAGTTACGGAGCACCTGCAAACAGGGGGATGTCTTAAAGCTGTACTGTGCTTAGAGTGACCGAGGTGAGGAGAAATAATGTCAATGATCCAGCAGACAGATTAAATCTGATAAAATTTTTATAGTATATACTTAGCTAAATAAATTATCAAGAGTGGAATCTTGATCAAAAGTAAATTGATATTAAGACCCCACTTTTAAAACCATCCCAAATTATAGTAACTCAAAACACACACAGCAGGCTTTATTTGCCTGCTGTTATCTGTCTGTTTTATGATATCATTTGATGTTCTGTAGTTCTACAGCACAACAGGGAACCTTAAGAAGACACCATAAGGTCATGCAAGACCCCTGATTGGACATATAGCAGATACATGATGAAATCCCATTCAATTCAATATATAATGAGCAGCATTGACTGGGAATACACAAGAAGTGTGTTATAATTTGGGACATTCTTCTTGTTGCATAAATATTGGCTCCAATGGGACCTCCAACATGTCTATTTAGGCTAGTCATTCTGGGCTTCAGTGCGAACCATAAATGTGTTGTTAGATCACCAGAATCTAAACAACATTAAAATAGATGAATACTATCCAATGGATATTTAACAAGGATTTATGATCCTAAACCAGGAAAGAAATTGATTTGTACTATCATAATATAATACTGAGTATTATCAATGGAAGAAGAATAAAGATACAGCATTGGGGGCAATTTTAACCTCACCCACCTGTTAATAAACTGACGCCAACATGTGCAATGCTGATTTAAAACCCACCTCTTTGCCAAGCTTTTGGTCACCTGTCCTAATATCTCCTTATATGGCTCGGTGTCAAATTTTGTTTGCTAACGTGAAGTGCCTTGGGACGTTTTACTACATTAAAGGCGCTATATAAATGCAAGTTGTTGTTTTGTTTTAAACCCCAATGAGTTCAAATAACAATCTGATAGATTGTTTCAGCTGGTCAGCAAGGCAGTAATGAGAAGGCATGAATTTAAGATAATCACAAATACAATTAAAAGGGAGATAAGAAAAAATGTCTTTACGCAGGATAATTAGAACTGAAGTTCTCTGCCACAAACTATTGTTGAAACAGACTCTATAAATTGTTTTAAAAGGGAATTAGTTGCTTGATAAAGGGGAATATTAAAGGACATTAGGAGTGAGCAGGAGAGCGGTTTTAGAATAGGCGACTTGAGAAAAACACTGACGTGGACTTAATGAGGAAAATGGCCTATTTCTATGCTGTAACCCTCTATGATTCTATGCCCCTTCTCTTTAAACTATTAATCTGATTGGCATTTTTTTTTGTAATTTCCCAACAAAATAGACAGTTGAATAATATGCTGACAATCACTGTCAAAACTCACACATGAGTTTGTACGTCAGGTGAACTGGAACGGCGACAGCTCGCTCTGAACATTTAGATGAGGCCTGAGGACCAATTTCTTGCGATCCTTGGGCCTTCGTCTTCAGGCACTGAAATCATTCCCTGTGCCCAGTTCGCGCCAGCAGGCCAGCGCTATACTTTAAAAATAATTTCAAAATATACTTTATTTTATAAAATTTAAGGAGACACACAGTTCAATGTAAATACTCAATTACAATTCAAAAAATACAATATAGATCGTACACACTCCAATCCTATCATTACAATTCAAAACACAGCACGTATCTTCTAATACATGGTGAACAATACAAGGTGGGATGGCCTTACACGGTGGCCTTTCCCCATGGAGCCTTTGCGTAGGTCGCACCTCAGTTCAGTGTGTCCCGCAGCTTGTACCCCTGGACCTTGGAGTGTGCCAGTCGGTAACACTCTGTCGTGGACAGCTCCTTCAGCTGGAAGACCAGCAGGTTTTGGGTTGACCAAAGGGTCGACCGAGTTGACGGTCTTCCAGCAGCAGTTGATGTCTGTCTCGGCGTGCGTCCCGGGGAACAATCCGTAGAGCACAGCGTCCTGTGTTACCGAACTGTTGGGGATGAACCGGGACAGATACCAACGCATCTTTCTCCACACCCTCTGCGTGAAGGGGCAGCCCATCAGGAGGTGGACAACGGTCTCATCCTCACTGCAGCCTCAAGGGCATCTCGCAATGGCACTGGGATTCCGTGCATGTAGGAAAGACCAACACTATACTTTTTTAAAATTTCAAAATAAACCTAATTCATAAAATTTGTAAAGGTACATATAATACAATTCAAGTCACGCTTCAAACGATACAATACAGGTCATACAATTTGCAATGGTACATATAGTACAGTTCAACTGTCCTGGTACAATCAATTGTTACTCATCTTACATTGTACATACAGTTCATGGCACCCTGGTTGCCTCATTGCATTACAGTCGTTACCGGTTATCGATACAGTACATTTCATTACGTTCATTTTTCATTTTACATTCTGCCTGAGGGGGTTTTTCCCTGATTCCAGCCCCTCAGTATACAATGGCAGGAGGGCTCTAAATGGTGGCCTTTCCCCATAGCGCTTTTGTGTAGGTCGCACCCCACTTCAGTGCGTCCCGCAGCACTTACTCCTGTACCTTGGAGTGTGCCAAGTGGCAACACTCAGTCATGGACAGCTCCTTCAGCTGGAAGACCAGCATGTATCAGGTGGACCAAAGGGCCTCCTTCACCGAGTTGATGATCTTCCAGCCACAGGTGATATCTGTCCCGGTGTGCGTCCAGGAGAACAGCCCATAGAAAACAGCGTCCTGTGTTACCGAACTGTTTGGGATGAACCGGGACAGATACCAATGCATCTCTCTCCACGCCCTCTGCGCGAAGGGGCAGCCCGTCAGGAGGTGGATGACGGTCTCCTCCCCGCCACAGCCTCGAGGACAGCTCATGGTGACGCTGAGGTTCCGTGCGTGTTGGAAGGACCACACTGTGGGGGCTTTTCTCACCACCATCCAGGCTACATCCTGGTGCCTTTTGGTCAGTTCCGGCGATGAGATGTCCTGCCAAATTGCCTCAACCGTCTGGTCAGGGAAGGAACTGATTGAATCCACCCTCAGTTTGTTGCAGGACTCTGAGAACGTTTCATGTCGACCACTGTCTGACGGCCTTATGGTCGAAGGGGTTCCTCCTCAGGAACTTCTCCACCTGGGACAGGTTGGTGGGGGGGGGGGGGGGCGATGGTCCAACTGGACAGGATGTCCTGCACCTGCTCGACCAGCGTGGCCAGACCCAACCTTCCCAGTGTGTTGGACAGGTAGAAACCCAGCACGTAGTGACACTTGGTGTTTGCATACTAGGGCTCTACACATATCATGAGGCAGCCACACACAAAGGTGGCCATCAGGATCAGAGTGGCATTGGGTACGCACTTCCCCCCATTGTCTGGGGTCTTGTACATGGTGGTCCTGCAGATGCATTCTACCGTGAACCTCCAGACAAAGTGGAAGATAGCTCAGGTGACTGTGACAGCGGAGTTGTGGGGAATGGGCCAGACCTGGGCCATGTAGAGCAACATCGCGAGTACCTCACGCCTTATCACCATGTTCCTGCCGGTTATGGAGAGGGATTACCACATCCACATACCAAGCACCTGTTTGGCCTTGGCGATCCGCTCCTCCCAGTTCTTTGTTCTGGCCCGGCCTCCCGAACCAGATCCCCAGCACCTTCAGGTAGTCGGACATGACGGTGAAGGGGACAAAGGATCGGGTCTCCCACCTGCCAAAGAACATGGCCTCGCTTTTATTTTGGTTCACTCTGGCCCCCGAGGCTAGCTCAAAACAGTCGCAGATGCCCATCAGTGTGTGGACCGACTGCTGTTCGGAGCAGAAGATGGTGACATCGTCCATGTACAGGGAGGCCTTAACCTGAGAGTCTCTGCTGCCTGGGATCGTCACCCCCCTGATACCTGCGTCCTTCCTGATGGACGCGACAAACGGCTCGATATAACATACAAACAAGACCGCGGAGAGAGTCTGCCTGAATCCAGATCTGATCGGAAAGCTCTCTGATTAGGACTGCACTACCCATTTTGGAAAGCATGTCCATCGTGTACATGTGGGATATTCTGTCAAAGGCCTTCTCCTGGTCCAGGGTGATGAGGCAGGTGTTTACCCCCCTGTCCTGTACGTAGGCGATCGTATCCCTGAGCAGCACAAGGCTATCAGAGATCTTCCTGCCGGGTACAATATAGGTTGCTCTACAATTTCCACACCCATACGTCTAGAATTTAACCACCCATCTTAGTATTTTAACCAGTCATCTTTTATTTCTATTGGAACCCTTACTACATGCAAACCCTTGTAGGTAAATCTGGATTTTCACAATTTCACTGAGCCATCATGCTACAGTAATTGCACAGTCCATAACTAAATTACTAAACTTTCCATATTTATACCACTTATGTGGTTTATCTAGCTGTCTCGAAAGAGTTGAAGCGTCATTATTACAGGTGCTTTGTGATAGGCTAATTTTTGGTTGTTCCACCAGTGAAATCCTGCTTAATGAATTTGCCCATTGTAAAATTGCACACATCCACCATTTTATTTGTGAGGTCAAAAAAAAAGGAGAATATCGTCTGTGGATTATTTTCAGCGTATCTATGGTTGCTCTTCAGCTGCGACAGATTGGTTTATAAAGGATTGTCTGCCAACAACAAATGGCATTGCTTGGGGGAAAAACAACCACCTGGGAGCAACCCTGGACTCGGGCTGAGCACTGTGTCCTGTTGTCCTGTTGGGGCAAAGATGACAATCTGAAACTATCTGGCTTCTTGTACCTGATAATTTTTGGTAGCAGCTCTTGCTGCATGTCACTGTACCAAAAAGGTGCTGCAAGACTCCAAACTTGCCCCCACACTCATTCCAAACTTCATGCTGCCCAGCCACATGTTCCACTTCCTTCCATGACTCAGCGAAGCTGTCCTGGTCCCTATGCACTTGTTCCATTTCATGGAGTTCTGTGAGCCAGCACATGGGATGGAATTGCAGCTCACTACGACAATGTCCTATATGATGGGACAATATGACATTGTGGATTTCTGCAAGTCAGGCTTATGGGATGGGACTGGAATGTCGACTCTGTAATTCTGCACCACATGGTCAGATAGGATGGGATCATGGCTCGTTGTGAGGCTGTCTATGGGATCAGATGGATGGCATGGGATTGCAGCTCTCTGTTAACCTGTCTCATGAGGTCATGTGAGATGAGATTTGGGGTTTCTGTGAACCGGTCCTACAGGACAGAAAGGAAAGGGACTGCGGCTGCCTGTGAGCCTTCCCAGTGGGATGGAATGCGATAACAGCTCTCTGTGAACCTGCTCCCTGGGATGTTGCAACAATAGGAGCCCCAACAGGACACAGTGCTCAGTCTGACCCCAGGGTTACACTCCACAGCATCACCCAGGATAATGGCATTTGCAAAGCGCTGGGAAACTCATCCAAAGCCCGCCTGAAAGCAGATTGATGAGCTCTAGAGAATTTTTTATTAGGGACTGGGCTGCAGAGAGGCTTTGTATCTCTGGCACACACAAGCTCAAAGGCTGTGGAGTGGAGCAGGTGTACACCAAAAGATCTCAGAACACTAACACAGCAGTCATTAAAGAGACAGGAGCCATGGGACTCGTGACTGAAAATACTCTATAGTTGTTTTCATATTTTGTAGTGGTCATATAATTTGTGGGCAGTATCCTCTCCTGAAATGGCTGGTACATTTTTTCTTTAAAGTTTCTGTTAGGGAAGGGCAAAGGTTAATGGAGCAACAGCACAAAGGTAATTAACAATCTGAAGGCTGTAGGAGGTCAAATCTGGTTCTAAAACATGGGGCTCAAGGTGTAAATTGTTATGTTGTTTCCCCTGCCCCCATCACCACCCAACTGCCACCTCATAAATAGAAAATAACTGGCAGGTAGAGAATAACAGAGGACTGGTATTGTGTTACATAAGGATTACATAGTGCCTCACTGCACAGTAATCCAATCAATGGGTTCAGATGATGTTGTAAACTGTGAGAGATTCATTGTTCATATGTTTATCTGAAACATAGAAACATAGAAAATAGAAGCAAGAGTAGGCCATTCGGCCCTTTGGGCCTGCTCCGCCATTCAAAATGATCATGGCTAATTGTCTAACTCAGTAACCTGTTCCCGCTTTTTCCCCATATCTCTTGATCCCTTTAGCATTAAGATATATATCTATTGCCTTCTTGAATACATCTGAATTGTTCCATTGGATTCCACCTTAAAATTCCTTGAGAGGTGTACTGTGTTACTTGTAATATAGTTGTAAACTTTTCTTTTGATACACTTTCTTATCTTTGCAATGTCAGTTTTCCATTGTGGTTGAAGAAAGTGCAGCATGAGTTTATTGTGCTGCTTACAGGCTGTTTATTTCTAAGGAATTTGAAGGTGGAATCCAATTGTACAATGTCAGATGTTCCTGAAGAACAATTTTATGAACAGTCAGTTATCATAGTACATCCCATTCCACAACTCTGTCCATTATTCTTTGGAAACCGCAAATGAGTGGATTTTATTTTATATATATATCCCTTTACCTATGTATTTAATTTTTGTCCCTCATCATTTTAAAATCTGCAAATATACCGCAAGATGGTACGCAAGATGTAGCAGTTAAAGTTAGATATCTGGGCCCTGAATTTCTGCAGGGTTCTCCCGATCTGCTGTAAATTCAGCAGGAGATCGATGGACCCCCCAGAGAAAAGGCAGAAAAGTCCATTTTTAGCAACTTACGCCATTTCTCCAGGAGGTCTGCCAATCTCCCACTGGACAACTCCCATGGAAATTCCAGCCATTGGCATTTAGCAGTAATGGAGAGGGGCTTAAGAAAGAAAGAACTTATATAGCCCCTTTCATGTTCTCAAGATATCCCAAAGCATTTCACAAGCAATGAAGTACTTTCGAAGTATAGTCACTGTTGTAATGTAGGGAAAGGTGGCAGCCAAATTGTGCACAACAAGGTTCCACAAACAGCTTTCTTAGTATTGTTGGTTGAGGGATAAATGTTGGCCATAGGATCTTTTATGTTCGCCTAAGAGGGGTTTAACATATTATCCAAAATACTGACAACACGGTAGTTCTTCAGTGCTGCACTGAAGTGTCAGCCTAGATTATGTGCTGAAGTCTCTGAAGTGGGGCTTGAACCCACAACCTTGTGACTCAGAGGTGAGAGTGCTACCTCTGAGTCAAGGCCACACTAGGTCAGTCCTGTGCTTTGGTTACAGTTGGGAATGATCTGGGACTTTGGTAGCATGGGGGTTTGACAAGAACTGGGATGGATGAGGCCCTGCATGGCAGTGAGGCTGGTAGTATTTGTGGAATGAGAGTTGAAAACCTTGTAAGAACATAAGAAATAGGAGTAGGAGAAGGCCATACGGCCCCTCGAGCCTGCTCCGCCATTCAATAAGCTCATGGTTGATCTTGGACATTAGTTACTGAGGAAAAATTGGCAGATTTTTTTTTCAAAAAGCATTTTGAGTGATTTTATTGGTTGATCTACACAGTGTGATGGTGAATTGTTGACACGTTGATGTGGGGTTTTTCCATTATAAAATGTTTACATAGGGTTTTTCCACTGTGACATATTGACACAGGGGCTTTTCATTATAAAAGTGTAACAGAAGAAATATGGTTAACATGTGCAGGAAGTGTGCATCCATATGCAAGAGTTTTAGTAATATATAAATATATATTCATAAAACACATCTGTGCATCTAAGTACATTAACTAAGATGTCCAAATAATTACTTGACAAATCTGATATTCAGTGCAATTGGCTGAATCCTTTAAAGAAATGCAATTTTTTAAGATTTGAAATCAGGCCATCTCTTACAGAAAACATTCCTTTGTCACAAACGTAATAAAAAAATAGTCTTTTATTCCAGCTGGTCATTCAAAATGTGGGCTATATTCCATTGTTGGACATTGTGTTGTGAAAATCAGTTGTTAGATTGAACTACATTCCTCTAGTGCTGTATCCTGTGGGACATTAAAATACTGAGAAATTATGTGACATTTTACAAACAAGGAAGGCCAGAATGAAATTATTTCTAAAAATAATTCTCCAGCAAAAACTTTGAATCTTTTTATTCTATTTTAATTTGTCTCTTTATTTCCAATTATCAGATTCTCTCCTTACTGATTTTTATCCAAATGATACCCAGCTAGATTTAAAATAGGATCCAAATACCAAAATAGAAAGTGGATTTCAGCAATTTCATGACAGCAGCATGAAACTTTAAAGTTTTAACAGTTGCATTCGGAGCTAATGTTAGCTAATGAAACTTTGAAGAATGAAAGCTTTACCCTAGCCTTGTTCACAAACTTGAACACACACACACACAGTATCACAGAGTATCTGATTCCATTCTAACAAGTGCACACATACTCCTCATTCATTCCATGCCTGTCAGACCAAGCTGCAGTATTTTTATACACAAACACACACAATGGAAACTATTCAGCAAGTGTGAGTGCAAGGCGCAACCAAGCTCGTAAATAAATATATCCTAAGCAAGTTTCACCAAGTTCTGGGTATTTATAACGCAGTATTCCTCCTGTTGGGATTTGGGATCAGGTTTACACGTCTGAACATTACATTCAGATTTTCCAACCTGATGTTAACAGTTACATCCTGTATGGACAAAAAAAAAATCAATTACCTTGTAGTGAGAATTTCACAAAGTCTAACATTGTGCATGACTGACCTTGTAAACTGCTTTTTAAATTTCATGAATGAATATATAGCATTTCCTTCTAAAAAATGCAAGCAAAATTGTACCATTGACCTGAAACGTTGGCCCCAATAATTACGAGGAGGTGGGGAGGGACCGGGGGAGAGTGTTTATGGAGGGGAGCCCCGGAAACTCCGGGAAGGCTTAGGTCCTGCCGAATTTAACGGCAAAATCTCATTATAATTTTTAAATTCTGTTTCCCGCCCGGCAATTGGGAAAGATCGGGGGTTGAAGGGCGGGGGGGGGTGGTGGAGGGTGCGGTCGGACAGGCAATCGGGAGGGAGGGATCATGGGTTAAAGTGGGGGGGGGTCGGCTGATCACGGGTTTGGGGAGGAGGGGTCGGCCGATCGCGGGTTGAAGGCTCGGGATCACGGGTTTGGAGGGGGAGGGGTCGGCTGAACTCGGCAGCAAGGAGAGTCTGCAATTGACAGAGGATTTGCTTGGTGGGCCGGGGGGAAGCCAGTTACGTAGGTATGAGGGGCGAGTTGGCTAAGGTAGATTGGGAAATTAGATTAAAAGATATGACATTAGATAAGCAATGGTGAACATTTATAGAAACAATTCAATATTCTCAACGGATGTACATTCCCTTGAGGAATAAAAACTCCACAGGAAAAGTGATCCAACTGTGGCTAACTAGAGAAGTTAAGGATAGTATAACATTAAAAGAAGAGGCTTACAATGTTGCCAAAAAGAGTAGTGGTAGGAGTGACCACCACACAGTCCTCGTAGAGACGAAGTCCCGTCTTCGCACTGAGGACACCATCCAACGTGTTGTGAGGCACCACCACCGTGCTAAATGGGATAGATTCAGAACAGATCTAGCATCTCCCTGACAATGTGGAAAATTGCCCAGCTATGTCCTGTCCACAAAAAGCAGGACAAATCCAATCTGGCCAATTACCGCCCCATCAGTCTACTCACAATCATCAGCAAAGTGATGGAAGGTGTCATCGACAGTGCTATCAAGCGGCACTTACTCACCAATAACCTGCTCACCGATGCTCAGTTTGGGTTCTGCCAGGACCACTCGGCTCCAGACCTTATTGCAGCCTTGGTCCAAACATGGACAAAAGAGCTGAATTCCAGGGGTGAGGTGAGAGTGACTGCCCTTGACATCAAGGCAGCATTTGTCCAAGTGTGGCACCAAGGAGCCCTAGTAAAATTGAAGTCAATGGGAATCAGGGGGAAAACTCTCCAGTGGCTGGAGTCATACCTAGCACAAAGGAAGATGATAGTGGTTGTTGGAGGCTAATCATCTCAGCCCCAGGACATTGCTGCAGGAGTTCCTCAGGGCAGTGTCCTAGGCCCAACCATCTTCAGCTGCTTCATCAATGACCTTCCCTCCATCATAAGGTCAGAAATGGGGATGTTCGCTGATGATTGCACAGTGTTCAGTTCTATTTGCAGCCCCTCAAATAATGAAGCAGTCCAAGCCTGCATGCAGCAAGACCTGGACAACATCCAGGCTTGAGCTCATAAGTGGCAAGTAACATTCGCGCCAGACAAGTGCCAGGCAATGACCATCTCCAACAAGAGAGAGTCTAACCACCTCCCCTTGACATTCAATGGCATTACCATCGCCAAATCCCCCACCATCAACATCCTGGGGGTCACCATTGACCAGAAACTTAACTGGACCAGCCATATAAATACTGTGGTTATGAGAGCAGGTCAGAGGCTGGGTATTCTGCGGCGAGTGTCTCACCTCCTGACTCCCCAAAGCCTTTCCACCATCTACAAGGCACAAGTCAGGAGTGTGATGGAATACTCTCCACTTGCTTGGATGAGTGCAGCTCCAACAACACTCAAGAAGCTTAACACAATCCAAGATAAAGCAGCCCACTTGATTGGCACCCCATCCACCACCCTAAACATTCACTCCCTTCACCACCGGCACACAGTAGCTGCAGTGTGTACCATCCACAGGATGCACTGCAGCAACTCACCAAGGCTTCTTCGACAGCACCTCCCAAACCTGCGACCTCTACCACCTAGAAGGACAAGAGCAGCAGGCACATGGGAACAACACCACCTGCACGTTCCCCTCCAAGTCACACACCATCCCGACTTGGAAATATATCGCCGTTCCTTCATCGTCGCTGGGTCAAAATCCTGGAACTCCCTTCCTAACAGCATTGTGGGAGAACCGTCACCACGCGGACTGCAGCGGTTCAAGAAGGCGGCTCACCACCACCTTCTCAAGGGCAATTAGGGATGGGCAATAAATGCCGGCCTCGCCAGCAACGCCCACATCCCATGAACGAATAAAAAAAAAATTAATTATTGAGAGTAGACTGATGTGGCAGTAATTGGCTGGATTGGATTTGTCCTGCTTTTTGTGGACAGGACATAGCTGGGCAATTTTCCACATTGTTGGGTAGATGCCAGTGTTGTAGCTGTACTGGAACAGTTTGGCTAGAAGCGCGGCTAGTTCTGGAGCACAAGTCTTCAGCACTACAGCTGTTGTTACATGAGATTACGGCTCATGGGATTAGGGGTAATATATTAGCATGGATTGAGGATTGGTTGACAGACAGAAAACAGAGAATAGGAATAAACGGGTCATTTTCGGGTTAGGCAGGTTGTAATTAGTAGGGTGCCGCAAGGATCAGTGCTTGGGCCTCAGCTGTTTACAATACATATCAATGACTTAGATGAGGCACCTTGTGTAATATATCCAAGTTTGCTGACAATACAAAGCTTGGTGGGAAAATGAGCTGTGAGGAGGATGCAAAGAGGATGCAAAGGAATATAGGCAGGTTAAGTGAGTGGGCAAGAAGATGGTAGATGGAGTATAATGTGGGGAAATGTGAAATCATCCACTTTGGAAGGAAGAATAGAAAAGCAGAATATTTTTTAAAAGGTGAGAGACTAAGAAATGTTGGTATTCAGAGGGATTCGGGTGTCCTTGTACGTGAATCACAGAAAGTTAACCTGCTGGATCAGCAAGCAATAAGGGAAAATCCTCGAATCTATTATTAAGGAGGTTATAGCAGGGCACTTAGAAAATCTCAATGCAACCAGGCAAAGTCAACACGGCTTTATGAAAAGGAAATCATGTTTGACGAATTTATTAGAGTTCTTTGAGGAAGTAACAAGCAACATGGATAAAGGGGATCCTGTGGATGTGGTGTACTTGGATTCCCAGAAGGCTTTTAACAAGGTGCTACATCAAAGGCTACTACACAAAATAAGAGCTCATGGTGTACGGGGTAACATATTAGCATGAATAAAGGATTGGTTAGCGAACAGGAAACAGAGAGTAGGCATAAATGGGTCATTTTCAGGTTGGCAAGATGTAACAAGTGGAGTGCCACAAGGATCAGTGCTGGGGCCTCAACTATTTACAATCTATATCAATGACTTGGATGAAGGGACTGAATGTATGGTTGCCAAATTTGCTGATGACACAAAGATAGGTAGGAAAGTAAGTTGTGAAGAGGACATAAGGAGTCTGCAAAGGGATATAGCTAGGTTAAGTGAGTGAGCAAAAATTTGGCAGATGGTGTATAATGTGGGAAAATGTGAACTTGTCCACTTTGGCAGGAGGAATAGAAAAGCAGTATATTATTTAAATGGAGAGAGATTGCAGAACTCTGAGGTACAGAGGGATCTGGGTGTCCTAGTACATGAATCACAAAAAGTTAGTATGCAGGTACAGCAAGTGAGTAGGAAGGCAAATGGAATGTTGTCATTTATTGCAAGAGGAATGGAATGTAAAAGTAGAGATGTTTTGCTACAGTTGTACAGGGCATTGGTGAGACCACATCTAGAATAGTGTGTGCAGTTTTGGTCTCCTTATTTAAGAAAGGACATAATTGCTTTGGAGGTGGTTCAGAGAAGGTTCACTCGACTGATTCCTGGGATGAGGGGGTTATTTTATGAGGAAAGCTTGGACAAGTTGGGCCAGTATAGACTGAAGTTTAGAAGAATGAGAGGTGATCTTATTGAAAGATCCTGAGGGGACTAGAAGGGGTAGATGCTGAGAGGATTTTTCCCCTTGTGGGAGAGACTAGAACGAGGGGCCACCGGTTAAAAATAAGGGGTCTCCCATTTAAGATAGAGATGAGGAGAAATTTTTTCTCTCAGAGGGTCGTGAGTCTGTGGAACTCCCTTCCCCAGAGAGCGGTGGAGGCAGGGTCATTGAATATTTTTAAGGTTGAGTTAGATAGATTCCTGATTAACAAAGGAGTCAAAGGTTATAGTAGGTAGACAGGAAAGTAAAGTTGAGGTCACAATCAGATCAGCCATAATCTTAACAAATGGCAGAGCAGGCTCGAGGTGCTGAACGGCCTACTCCTGCTCTTAATTTGTATGTTTGTATGTTCGTATGCAGGAAGGCAAATGGTATGTTAGCCTTTATTGCAAGGGTGTTGGAGTATGAGAATAAGGAGGTCTTGCTGCAATTATATAGGGCTCTGCTGAGACCACACCTAGAGTACATTGTACAGTTTTGTTAGCCTTACCTAAGGAAAGATATACTTGCCTTAGAGGGGGTGCAACAAAGGTTCACTAGATTGATTCCTGGGATGAGAGGGTTGTCCTATGAGGAGAGATTGAGTAGAATGGGCCTATATTCTCTGGAGTTTAGAAGAATGAGAGGTGATTGCATTGAAACATATAAAATTCTTAGAGGGCTTGACAGGGTAGATGCTGAGAGGCTGTTGCCCCTGGCTGGAGAGTTTAGAACTAGTGGTCATAGTTTCAAGTTAAGGGGTCAGCCATTTAGGACTGAGATGAAGAAAAATTTCTTCACTCAGAGGGCTGTGAATCTTTGGAATTCTCTACCCTAGAGGGCTTTGGATGTTCAGTCGTTGAGTATATTCAAGACTGAGATCGATAGATTTTTGGACACTAAGGGAATCAATGGATATGGGGATAGAGCAGAAAAGTGAAGTTGAGGTAAAAGATCAGCCATGATCTTGTTGAACAATGGAGCAGGCTCGAGGGGCCATATGGCCTACTCCTGCTCCTATTTCTTATGTTCTTATGCTCCTCCTGGCCCACAAGCAGTGCTGGAAAACACTTAACATAAAAACACAATGCAGTGGGTTGGGGTCGCATTTCGTGATTTAAAATTTTTAACAGCCCCCGACCCTCTCCTGCCCACCATGGGGGTTTAAAATTCCCCCCATTAACTCTGTTTCTCTCTCCACAGATGCTGCCTGAGCTGCTGAGTATTTTCAGCATTTTCTGTTTTTATTTCTAACATGTATAATAATATTGTTCTTTGTTTTGGAAAAATAAGTATTGTCAGCTTGGCTCAGTAGTAGTACTCAGTAAGAAAGCCCACTCCAGGCCTTGTACACAAAATCTATGCTGACATTTCAGTGCAGCACTGGGGACGTGCTGCAATTTTGAAGATGCCATCTTTTACAAGATGTTAAACTGAGGCCCTATCTAACTGTTCACGTGAATGTAAAAGATCCAATGACACTATTCAAAGAAGAGCAGGGGAATTCTCCCAATGTCCTGGCCTACATTATTATTATTAAATATACAAGTAAGTTTAGTTTGGTATTGGCATTGCAGATATTGATCCTGGTCAACATTTATCGCTCAACCAACAATACAAAAATAAATTCAGATTAACTGGTTAAACTCAGGTTAAAGTTGACCCCAGCATGTCAAATCAGCATCTGTAAAGAAAAAAGACAGGTTAACATTTCAAGGGAATGCATTGCAGTTTATGATGTAACCAGATTTTAACAATGAGTGAATGCATAACACAAAAGTAACAAAGTCCTTCATGCATTATTCCTGATCAGGCTCACTCATTGCCGGAATTTGGTTTAACACTGAAACATAAACTGTGTTCCTTTTATACAATGGGTAGGTCATTTCAGTATATTTCGGTTTGTAAACACATTTATTGAATGAAAAATTAAAGAAATGGAAGATCTATCTTATATTGATCCACATTATTATGGAGCAATATGGCAGATGTCCGCCATGTTTGGTTACCATGTTGTCAATTGGATGTGATTCTTGTGCAGTAATGCTTCACCTGTGGAACAGAATGGGCCTAAAGCTTGGGTCTGGGTTTTAAGTGTTCCATATAATATTGGAAATGGTAACATTGTAGAAATCCATTCTTGACATTCAGAAACAATTTAGTGATAATTTAACAATAAAGATTTAGTATAAACTAAAAAAGGTAGATCTTTTAAATGAAGAAAAGTAGTAGATTTTATGGTTTATTGGAGGAATGCGAATCTTCATAACTTAAAATGCCTAATATTTTTTCTTTACTAGTGATTGTTCAGTGTTGAATATTGCTCCTGGTGTAATTGTGGATTTTTCGGGTTGCGGTGAAGGTAATATCAGTAGGTAGTGTTTTTGTTCATAATTTTACTGAAATTTTTATAGCTTGATTGTAGGAATGTGGTAATCAAAATGTAGTAGATAACAATACTTCAGATGCTTGTTTCTGCTGGTTGCCCTAAAGTGCATGTATTAGTATCTATGCTTTGTGCAGTACTGTCCCTTGATAGTGACAGTGTACTAGTGGGAGTTTGCTGTTGAGTATTTGTAAAAGAAGTTTCTATGAAGAGGGATTTGTTGGTTACTTTTGTAATGTAATAGTTGCATTTGAAATCATTTTTAATCAATGGTCTGCATTTGTAGATATCTATTTATGATTTGTATCATTGTGTTTCTTTTGTTGGGATACTCTTGTTTATAGTCAAATAAGTATCAGTATTATAAGCACTGGCCCTTCTCCAAGGTTTCTCAATGGAAAAAAGTCTTCATTCACCTTGGGAGTGGGCTGTGGTTTCTGTATACTTTATGCATTGCAACTGTCGTTTTCATTATCTGTTCTGCTACAAGTTTTTTTGGCATTACTTTTTTGACATTTCTGGGATTTATAATAGTTTTTGCTCTTGTCTGTCATTCAGTGGAATTTTGCAAACATTGTTTACCTCCAGTGTCAGTGTGTGAGGTTACATCCTCATTTAATTTGGTATGGTTCTGTCACAGAACTTCTGTGGCTCCTTTCATATCAAAGTGTAGCATGGATATAAGCCAGAGACCATCAATAACAGGTTGTGAGAGTAAAGGCCAAGTTGTTTGTGTGGATAAAGTTGCCCAGTGATATCTTGTGACAATTCATCTGCAGCATTTCATTTTGCGCCTTTTCTAATTTGGTTTAACTCTTTAAAAAAAAAATTCTTTCTCCAAGTTCTTTGTAACTTATTACATTAGATGGATAGTTATTTTTTTTAGTTGACTGTATGTGCTGAATAATATTATGCCTTATTAGAGGTAGGTATTCCCTCCCAAGCCTTCACACATGAAGGGGTAAGGATCAAGTTATATCTGCTGTACAGAGAATTCGCTCACAGTCCAGGCTGGCTTCACAAGTCCAGCATCAGTATAACCCCAAAACCACCTGCTACTCTCAGCCTCAAACTCTACTCCAGTTCACTCTGTGCTGAAAGTCCAGGGCCAGGTCTTAATTATCGAAGGGTAAACCCAGGACTGCCTTTTAGTCAGCAAGACTTGGCTTCGCACTCAAAATCCCGATGCCGCTGCCGCTACCCACGTTACAGCCATGGGCCTCAACTTGGCAGTTCCAGTCCAGCCTCAACAGTCAGTAAAACTGGGTCCACTCAAACTCAGCCCAGCATGTCCAGCTTTTAATCCACTTGATGAAAAGAAATGTGTCCCTCAGCAGAAGCACCAGGCAGAGGTAGACTTGTCAGAAGTGGGTTTTATTCTCCTGAGGACAGTATCAATCGGACTGAAATTGATTTTTTAAATGAGGTGATTGTGACTCACAGTGTACAAGAATTTACGTTGTTCATTGGTGGATAATACATTATTTTATATGGGTTGGTGGCAGTTACATTTTTCTCACAGATTCATTTAAAATTTCTGGACATGGTTTTGCCTTTGGCTGACTTATGATCACTTCTATTTTTTGCCGAGTTGTAGGAAAAGCTTTGAAAGCAAAGGCCCCAAATTTCTCGAGGGTTCTGCCGGACTCCCGTAGGAGTTCTCGGTCAACCTTTTAAGGGACAGAACTTTCATTGGTCCCTTACAAGGCCAATAGTGCCCAAGAGATGAAGCCAGGGGCAGGGACTCCCTATGCCATGAGGGAGTTTCCCTGGTTCAGAAGAGACCCTGCTTATTACTGGCAGTCAGTACACAGAGAGAGATGAGGCCTACTGGCTTCCAGATGCATGCAAGTGGGCCCCATCGGGGAGAGTAGAGGCCAGTCAAAGGGAGCAGTGTGGACCTCCAAAGAAAGGTGACAGCATTTTTTAAAAAAAAATTGGATTAGTCTCTTTATACAGGGGTCTTGGGAGGGGGGAGGCCAGCCCCATGCAACTGAAGTGCCCTTCCATTGATCCCGCAATTTCCAGTGGGGTCAGCGCTGAAGGCCACCGCTGGATGTGATCTGCCCTAAGCTCTGGGATCATTGTCTGTAGATTTCCAAGGCTTTGGTGTTCAGTATTTCATGTATTATTTTCTCTGATCTTTCTTAATATTTATGTTAGGCAGAGTAGCAATATTATGTTCTGTATTTTTATATAGCCAATAAAAAAATTAGAAATTCTTCACCTGTTACTACTTTGTATCTGCTGTGCTTTGTCTTACTTGTTCTTCATGGGAGGTAGCTATCTGTAGGTAGGTTCACATTCCTTTTTGTTCAATAGTATTCCTGCAAAACATTCTTCTGATCAAGTATTTGAATGGAGAAGAATAATGGCAGAACTGGATGTGAGTGGGGCATGCACAAGAGGGCAGAGTTGGAGGAATGCAGAGTTTTTGGAGGGTTATAGGGCTGGAGGAAGTTACAGAGATAGGGAGGGGCGAGGCTATGGAGGGATTTGAAATAGAGGATGAAAATTTTAAAATTGAGGCTTTGGTGGACTGGGAGCCAATGTAGATGAACGAGTAGAGGGGTGATGGGCGAGTGGGACTTGATGTGAGTTAGGATACAGGAGCAGCATTTTGAATTAGCTCAAGTTTACGGAGGGTAGAAGATGGGAGGCTGGCCAGGAGAGCTTTAGAATAATCGAGTCTGGAGGTAACAAAAGCATGGATGACGGTTTCAGAAGCAGATAAGCTGCTGCAAATAGGATGCCGAGGTTGCAAACAGTCTGGTTCAGCCTGAGACAGTGGTCAGAGAGGGGAATAGAATCAGTGGCGAGGGAATGGAGTTTGTGGTGGGGGCTGAAAATAATGGCTTCAATTTCCCCAATGTTAATTGGAGGCGTTTGTCCACAGCGTATATGTGTAACCTGATGGAATGTCTTCAGATGATGTCGCCGAGGGGCAGCATGCAGATGAGAAATAGGAGGGAACCAAGAATAGGTCCTTGAGGGACTCCAGAGGTAATGGTGCAGGAGCAGGAAGAGAAGTCATTGCAGGAGATTCTCTGGTCAAGACTGGATAGTTAAGACTGGAACCAGGCGAGGGCAGTCTCACACAGCTGAACAACAGAGGAAAGGCATTGGAGTAGGATGGTGTGGTCAACCGTGTCAAAGGATGCAAAGAGGTTGAGAAGGATGAGGGGGTATAATGCATCATGGTCATAGTCACAGAGGATGTCATTTGTGACTTTGATTAGGGCCAAGTAGAATTCTGCATCACCAACTTTACTGAAGGAGGGGTGGCAGCTTTTCAGGCACCAACTGGTTCCTGGTGTAATTCAATCAGTACTAAAAGAGCTGAACCAGTAAAGGAGACAAATATATTTCCACTGGCCTATGCCAATTCACAAGCATCAACTGTATCATCAACCCCAGTGATATTAAGAGAGGGTCAATCTGCTGATGTTTCTCAACAGCCTTATCTATGAAGGCAACATTTTGATTGGAGTAAACTCTTTAGACTGTGGTTGGATTTATTCCCTCTGACTGCGGAGTGTTGAAATCTGCTGCTCTCCAACAGAGGTGCTCTCCCTGGAATTCAGTTCATCCCCACAATCTGTTTTTGGAGAATTGGAAACATGTGTGGTTCCACTCAAGGCTGCCAGCATTTTATTCATAGATATGGAGGCCTGAGTGCAATGGTTATGGTATAATTAGTAACTGTGGAACTATTTTAAAACATTTGACTCTAATAACTGCAGGGCTACATTTCCCTAGTTCCAAAAGCAGGTTATTTATAGTGAGTAGTAAGCAGCTAGAAGGGGCTATTCATTAAATACAGACCTTATAGTTGACTAAATACTGGCTGCGTCCCAGTATGTGCCACACAGCTGGCTACTACCCATTGCCAGCCTGCATACGCCAAGGCCAAGAGGCTTTATTAATAGTATTTTTCCATAGTAAATTATATGTGAACTGTTTGACGTACAGAGATTGATATCTATTTTTGTTTAAATGTCATGAAAATTTGTTATTGTTGCAAGAATGCATAAGACATTTCACTAACTAGAAAAAGGATTAGATTTGAATTTTAATTTGTTTCAAATTGATAACTATGAATATTAGATTGTTAAAATCATAATCAACACAAAATGGTTGAAAATACTGAGGCTATTGCTCCAGGTAAAATTGTCTCATCACTTAAGAACATAAAAGAAAGTCAAAGATAAGAAAAGGCCATTCAGTCCATTGACCCCCACCCTTTTAGTATTCTATTCCACCCACCCTAGCAACCAACCACATTTTGATATCTGTCTATAACTCCATTAGCTTACCTGGTAGATTATTAACAATCATTTTTTTCTACATTTACATCGTGACTATTCATTGTGAATAATTTCTATACAAAAGAAAAGCAGGAAAAATATATATTCTTAAAATAAAAAATTCTATAAATTACTCAACAATGAAACAGTTTTATTGATCCACCATGTTGTGTCTCCACTATATAGAACAGCAATTAGCTGGGCAGATGGACACCAAGGATAGTTGGTGTGGTATATGAAAAGAATTGCACTGGTACAGCAGGGATGCTTTTCTGAGGGTGGGATTGAGGCAAGTTGTCAGGACAGAGAGAACTGGACATTGGACTTAGGTATGTTTAATAATGATACTGAATGCAGACACGTGGAAAAATATTCAATACTCTAGCATAAATTTATCCTACTATTTATAATATTTTTTAAAAGTGAAAAAAAATCTTTTAAACCTTATTCAGCTGACAGATCATTTGGGCAGCTAGATTTTAAGCTTTCAGCCCATACACTATGATAAAGAAACAAACTCAAATATGTGATTGGGAGCTGGGGACTGACTGGCTCCATCCAGTTGTCAGACATGATGGAACAGGTTACACTGCATGGGTGTTGTCTTAGTTTAGATGTATAGAGTTACTTTTGATAAGGACAGTATTTGCTATGTTCCATACAGTGTCCATACTATTGAAACCAACTCCATGAGCAACTAACAACCATCTCTCTTAGCACTGTAAGCACAAGGCAGCAACAGGCTCAATGCTAATCTCGCGAACAGAATCCAGTGGGGTACCAGGCACTGATCTCTGACATCAGAATGCAGCTCCAGCCCAGGATCAGTTTAACTACAATAACACCATTAAGATAAGTTACTTACTCCATTTTCTTATTCAGTTACTCTCATCATATTATAATGGAGGATGCATTTATACTGCCAGTTGAACATGGGTGCAAAGCAATTTCCATTTTGCACCAATGCTAAGCTGGTAGTATAAATCTGGAGTCAGGGCCTCGCATCCTGGAGGGGGTAGTCGCACACCACTATGGTTTGTACCTTGTGGAATGTAAATCCATTGGTCACCCCTGGACATTTTGTAAACCCACCTGAACTTAATTTAAATATTTAGAGAGCAGAGATTCTCCTGTCCCCCTCTCTAAACATTTAAATTTCTAATTGTTGGAAGAGAGCTCTGCCCAAGCATATATCCAGACATGTGCAGATATCTCTCCAAAACAGGACAGTTAAAGCTTTAGGCAGGAGCCAAACAACATAAACAAGGTTCTGCCTGGCTGGAACCTGAATGGTAGGTATCAGTTTCACATCAGTAGCTGCAATGTAAATTACTGACTAAATTTTAGAATTAATTTACTCACTGAATTTAATTTAATAATTATATTACTCACTACATTTAATTAACTTCCTCACTGAGTTTCACAATTACTTTACTAATTTAATCCTTAATTCTGTGACTGATTGCATTTAATAATTTACTTATCACCAGCATTTCATAATTAATTACATTAGCAGATTTAAATAATCTAGATATTAAATACTTTATAAAGCAGTTTTTCACTTCAATTTAATAATTAAGTTTTTGTCCAAATTTACTTTATAACTTTGTGTGTTCGTATAAATATATATATTTTGGCCATGAGTAATGCCATTGCAGATCAATGTATTTTTATTATTTGACCTTTAATAGTTATGTTTTTTCTAATTAATATAATCCATTCTACCGACTATAATCTTTTCTCATATTTTTAAAGTTTAAATCCATTTATTTACCTTGATTTCTTCTGTTCCCCTGCTCTCACTGCAGTTGATTGAGCACCAAGGAGCTCTAGCAAAATTAAGGCCATTGGGATCTAGAGGAAAACCCTCCAGTAGCTGGAAGCATACCTAACACAAAGGAAGATGGTCATGATTGTTGCAGACCAATCATTGGAGTTACAGGAGCAAGAGTATCATTGCAAGAGTTCCTTAGGGTAGCATCCTTCCCTCAGCAAATTTCAGCTGCTTCATGAATGAGCTTCCCTCCCTCACAAGGTCAGGAATAGGCCAGTCCACTAATTATTCTACAGTGTTCAGCTCTATTCTCCAATAATGAAGTAGCCCATGCCATTCTACAGCAAGACCTGAACAACATTCAGGCTGGAACTGACAAGTGTTAGGTAATATTTGTGCCACATAAGTGCCAGGCAATGACCATCTCCAACAAGAAAAGGTCCAATGATCTTCCCTTGACCTTCAATGGCACCACCATTGCCAAGTCCCCCACCATCAAAATTCTGAAGGTCACCATTGATCAGAAGCTGAACTGGACCAGCCAGATCAACAAAGTGGCTAGAAAAGCAAGGCAGAGGCTAGGTACTCTGTCACAAATGGCTCAGCTCCTGACCCTTCAGCGCCTCTCCACCATCTACAGGGGTCAAATCAGGAGCATGATAGAATATTCAATTGGATGGGTACAGCTGCAACAACATCTAAAAGCTCAACATTATCCAGAACAGTCTGTTTGATCAGTATCCCTGCCACTGGACTCGATACCCACCCCCTTCACACTGCTGCAGTATGATCGACCCACAGGATGTGTTGCAGTAATTCATCAAACTTCCTTCGATGGCAATTCCCAGCTCTGTGACTGCTACCACGAAGAAGGAGAGCAGCCAGAACACTCTACTTCTAAGTTCTCTTCCCAATCACACACCAACCTGACTTGGACATATATTGCCATTCCTATATCGTTGCTGGGTCAAAATTTTGGAATTCCCTACCTAACACCATTGTGGGAGCACAAGTACTACGGTGATGCAAGGAGAAGGCCCACCATCACCTTCTCAAAACAACTATGAAGGGATAACATATGCGGCCTTGTCAGCACCACCCACATCCCAAGAACGGCCAGGAATTTCTTGGAATGACGTAAAGGCAAGTTACACCATAAATCACACTAGTTCATGCACCGATCTCCCCGATGCAAACTTACACCATAATTTCCTGGTAATCTAATTTGCATATACCATACACAGCAGCGTTCCATGGACCTCAGAACTGACGTGACCAATGGTGTGCCCTGGGAACCTTGGGTGGAAGCACTATAAAAAGCTCGGAATAGATGTCGCCTGCCATTCCTCCTGCCTCTGCTTCTCCTCCATAATAATAATAATGAACAGAGGAATGCCATTGTAACTACTTTGCCCTTCTGAACGTGTTGAGAGGGTTGGGGGTCCTTGCTTAACTGAACACTATATTTTCCTCAGACTTTTGTGCTGGAAATGGTTTTATGACATAGTTACACCATTGTTATGGCACAAGTTTCCAGGAAATTCCTGGCCAACAAATAAAAAAAAATTGGAAGTTAGAGCGATGTTCAAAGATTTAACATTTGATTTTATAAAAGCTGCCTCTAAAAGTTGTTTTTTTTCCAGTCAATCAAATGGCAATCATGTAAACGTTGATATAGTTGCACCATATACACAATCAGGTTAATTTTGACGTGTAAAAACATATCAAAACTGGAAGGGGCTCTGTTGGGGGCCCTCAGAAGAGTAAACTGTCTGCAATTCACTATTAGGATAATCAATGACCATAACAAATTTGGGTTGTAAGAGGGAAGTTTACTGTTATTCATCTATATTTTAGTCTACTCTTAGTAGAAAAATGTTACAATGAGCAAATATATACAAAAAAGTGGAAATATTCCAGCAGTGTAAGATTGAATAGGATTCAGTAACTCTAGTCAAGGTAAAACCAAGGCAGTTTTTCGAAGGCTCTCTGGTAGATGTGTTCCCATGATCCAAATGTTGACTGTACAGTTCTGACATCAGCTACATCAATACAATAATTTCCACAGAAGTCATTGGGCTGTACCTTAGCCTTTTATCCATTCAAAACTGTACGAGATAAAATGTGGATTAGACATTGATTACATTCATTCATAAAATTGACTAAGTCTTTGTCCGTGAGATGTTACTTATACGTGTGAATATTTGTTTGAATGTGAGTTGGTACAAGTATGCTAAATTTGGTAGGTCGTGTAGCAGGATGTACAAGATTTCAAGAAACATGTACATTCATCAGAGGGCTATACATGAGATTTATAACTTTTTAAATATAAACATGAAAAAGTAAAAAGTAGAGGTGATGGATATTACAAAAATACAGTACTGGCTTGTTATTTGCACTTGTCTATCAATAGTTGTCAAGTCCTGTGATTACTTCTCTTTTTGGGCTCTTCTGCTATGCCCCTGGATCTTACAGTTACTCACTAATTGAATATTCAAAATTTTCAGAACAGGGCCTAGATTTGGAAGGCAGGATAATAAGAATGTACACAGATTTTTAGAGTGGATACATTATATGTACATTAATAAACAACCATGCTCCTGCTGCTCAGCCTTAAATTCTTTTTAAATCAAATTTCTATCATTCGTTGATATAATACTAGAGTTTCAACCAGCTGTGGCCTTTGCCCACTATATTTTATCTGTTATCTGTGTAAATGTCTTTCTTTTGCCTCAGTCCCATTGTATTTATTTTATTACCAGGTGATATTAAGTCGTTTGGTGATTGACGTCCATTCATTAGTAAAATGAATAACTGGACAAAGAAACTGTGCGATATGAAGATTTTAATCAGAGTGTAACATTGCTGGTCAGTGGACAATGTATTTGAATAAACTCCACAGTGCAACCCGAATTCTTATGTCACATTTTATGCTGCGGTATTATCTCATTGTTGTTGGATTAACTTTACTAATCTATTAGATTAAAATTTCTTGAAAATATATGATGCATTTCTTAAAACTGCATTTGCAGTGTCAATGAAGCCTAGCAAAACCCTATTAATGGAATATGCTCAGTGACCAAAGATTGAAGATATCCTTATCCACAAGGCTTTCACAATACCAGTGCTTGTTAATTTTCCTGTTGTCAGCAGAGATACAAACACTGGTGTCAATCAACCTCACTAAACAAGCTGTATTGAATTAAATTATGCTACAGATTTCACACAATTTTATTCTCAGCTTTTTAAAAATGTATTTGATTTTTTTTTAATATAGCAGTTTTAACTTTTCACTCATTCAAATTTCTGATCTCTTGTCCTACTGACCTCACTTACCTTGAAGTAATATTTTGGGTTCTCTACTGTTTAATACTTAAAATACCTCAATGAGGCTGCCTTTAACCTTCTACTCTTTAGATAGTAATGCTTAAGCATCTCTAATCATTTTTCATAGCTCATCCTGGTTACACAGGGTCATTCTTGGTGGTTTTCTCTGCATCCTGTCCAAAAGCTATACAGTAGAACCTGTCTATTATGGTCACCCACAATTAACTATATTACATATGTGGCTACTCCAAGCAGGTATCGTTAAAGTACTGCATACTGTACTGAAAAAGTCTGGGGAGAGGAAGACTGTTCAATAACTCTTCAAGACCTTGCTGCCAGACACTAAATGTATGTATTTAGCCATAAGTGGGAATATTAGAAAGACCTATGAATATTTCCACAGTTGTTACCACGGGCTGCAGCTCTTAGGCTCCACCCAAATATTTGGGTCCTGATTGTAATCCACAAGTGGAATATAGTGGAGAATAAACAAAATGGCTGAATGAAGTGGCAGAGTACATTGGTGGATCACAGAAGAAATTTTATATAGTATTAAATAGTAAGTACAGGGGTTGCAAAATGTGGCTACAACAGAAAGTGATCATGCTGTAGAGGTGACCGTAAGTACAGGTTGTTACACTACATCCCTTTGCAGTGTGGTGACCACAATTGTACACAGTATACCAAATGTAGTCTGACCAGTACATTACAAAATCTTTCTAGACTTAATATCCACTCTTCTGGCTATGCACACAAAATTCAATTTATTTTTTTAATTGATTCTCTACATTATCTCAACATTGAAAGTAACAAGTCAAATCTCAGGAACAATAAACCTCATTTTGAATTATATCAAGTGCACTTCTTAATAATTGAATGAAATTAGTGGCAGTAGGAATGATGAAACTCCATGCCTTGTTGAGATGCTGTATGAATATGTATGGTGTAAGTCCTAAAGGAAAATGTTAAATTTTTTAAAACTGTAGTGGACTTAGGCAATTAGTCATGAATAGATACTTTATACAAGAAATACCAGCCCATATCACAAGCAGCAGAAATCCTGCCTTCCAAATCAGGAATGTGTGTTTGAATCCCCAAATAGATGGATGGTATCTTGATCAGGCAGTTCATTAGGGGAACTTTGGAGGAAGGAAGCAAGGACAACTTCCTGACACAACACACTTTAAATCTTGCCAACTAATTATGATGAAGCAGGAGTAGCAGTGATTCAATGAAAAAAAATCCATAGCCCAAATTGTCTTGTGATTCCAGTTGGAGGATGAAACATTGTGGTTAGGGAGTATAATAAATGCTTTTAGCATTAATTGTAACAGTTTTGGAGTTTTTCATTAATAAAACTCAGTGCATCACTCTTCTCTCCCTCCCCAAAAACTGTCCCCACTGTATTATGATCAGCACTGTAGGCCACTGCGTGTTTGGGATCTCAAAGGCATATGAATATAAACTGTACTATTGCAGCAGGAGTTAGGTGAAGCTAAGCATACTGATGTGTACAGGGAGGCTGTTCAGTCTATTTTTTTCCTTCACTTTCCTTTTACATGCATTATATGAGCAAAGAAAAATTAATGTAAATCCCAATTGGAACACTTCATTAAAGCTGCAAAACAATCATAATTTATGGTACAGTAGTATGCTTCCCCCAGGGAGAAGTAATATTCTAACCCTGGTTTCCAATTAACAAACAGTATGTATCCTTTATAATGTTCATTTCTTAAAACACGGGACAGTTTGTAGAAAGAAGACAATGGCTCCATGGGTTTTTCTAGCATTTACATAGTTGAGCCATAACGTTGGAAAGGTCCCAGGTTCAACTTCCAGTCTGGACTGAGTTAGCTGATGGCACTGGGACAAAGGTATAGGCATTACAATTGGACATAGAAGCCCTGAAAATTGACCAATGCTGCCCAGTGACTGGTGCTAGAAGTTGACTGAGGATCTGGCTCAGCCATGATGCTCATCATTACCTATCATCAAAGGTCACACATGAATAACTGCCAATTGGGCAAGGTACCAGGCTCCTGTGGAACTGTACCCTACCAAGAAATAGATGGCTTCAGGAGGAGAGCAGAAATTTGGTGAGAAAAGTGTTTAAAAGGGGGGGTTGGGACAAAGGAAGAGAGAATGGTGTGGTGCCTGCTTCACCTCTGGAGAAACTATTTCCGTACCCTATTTGACCACTTAAGATACTAATTTTGTTTTAAAAAAACAATGTTGGTCATTTTCAGGGGTCTCGGCTGTGTCCCTGGGCCAACGTGTACCTTTGTGGAACTCAGTACGTCTCTTCTCAATGGGCTTACTGGCCTCCAACCTTATGATAGGTCCCAGTGAGGTCAGGGAAAGGAAATCCCAGCATAATGAGTCCCCACCTCTGGCCCTGTCCCTTTCACGTCATACAAGGCCAAGCGAAAACTCCCAATGTAAGCAAGGACCCAGCGTATCTGGCTCCCTGCCTACTTCTGAGCTGATCTACTGGAACAGCCATGTTAATTCAGCCCCTTTACATGCAGGTTCTCAAAAGTCAGCCAGTTAATCTTGGTAAACCCTTTGCTTGTGTTAAAATGTGGTCTTAAAGACTCCTTCAAGTTAACCAGGCATCTTATTAACTCACTATTTAGCTCAAATTTCCAGGTTGTTAGCATATATTAAAAATACATGGATTAAATTGAGAATTTTCACCAGGTGCATGTAAAATTCAAATTATCTGATGTATACAAAATGCAAGAAAAATAATCACAGCACCAATTACATTACATATACATTACTTTTTGTACAGTATTTGCAGTCATTTTTCTCCAATCGATGAAGCTCAATATATTTAGATTGTTGAAAATCTAAAATCAGTTTCTGAAACACAATAGGCTTGATATTTTTCACACATTGGAATAATCCCACTTCTGTTGTCTTAGAAATTGTGGTAGTTGTAGAATTAATTTAGAGTTGTTGGGCATAAATAAAAATAGGATCCTAATCTGGCTTCCAGCATAAACAGACTGCAAAGCTGTAATTGTTACTGCTGCATGAGCACAGAGTAGCCAAGTCTACAACTGGCCTTTTGATTCCAATTATAAAGTTGAGTTTCCTCTCCCTCTCTAAGGCCTGCTGTGTGGTACTGTCATATACAGGACTGAAAGCATTCCAGAAATCACTTTTTCTCTTTTAGAAAAAAAAGATATATTGACTTGTGGCAGTGTGTCTGGACAATGGAACCCTCTGCTTGGTTTTGTTGAAATTATTGTTAAAAAAAATCCTTGTATGTAGAGCTTCAAGTGACTAAAGGGCGAATTAAGCCATAGATCATAACCTCAAGTGCATTGCAGCATGAACAGTTTATGCTCACACAAAAACACTGTATATTAAATTACAATCAGTAGAAAATTGAGTGCAGAGGCAAAAGACAGTTACCATCAGCACCAGTACTGAAAGCAAGTTTGATACCCACTTCAGGCAAGTTAAAAAAAAAATTCTAATAATCTGCAAGATTCCACCAAAATTTCACCCTGAGTAAACTACTTGAGTAGAACTTCTCCAGTTTATCTTTAAGGGAGTAGTCGTTATTCAGTGGCATAACTATCTGAATTTGGACAGTAGAAGGATGAATCATTTGTCCTCCTTCAAGTTTAAATCGCAAGTCTTTAATACAAACTTCCTTCTTTGGAGCAGCCACGAAAGGAAGCCCCTACATTTGTGAGAGCAATACTCCCCTGCATGCGTCACACATTTCTTCTACAAACACAAAATGTTAGCATGCAGGTACAGCAAGCAATCAGGAAAGCAAATGGAATGTTGGCCTTTATTGCAAGGGGGTTGGAGTACAAAAGTAAGGAAGTCTTACTACAATTGTACAGGGCTTTGGTGAGACCTTAACTGGAGTACTGTGTACAGTTTTGGTCTCCTTATCCAAGGAAGGATATACTTGACTTAGAGGCGGTGCAGTGAAGGTTCACTAGATTAATTCCTGGGATGACAGGGTTGTCCTATGTGGCGAGGTTGAGTAGAATGGGCCTATACTCTCTGGAGTTTAGATGAGAGGTGATCTAATTGAAACATATGATTACGAGGGGGCTTGACAGGGTAGATGATGAGAGGTTATTTCCCATGGCTGGAGAGTCTAGAACTAGGGGGCATAGTCGCAGGATAAGGGGTCGGCCATTTAAGACTGAGACGAAGAGGAATTTCTTCACTTAGAGGGTTGTGAATCTTTGGAATTCTCTACCCCAGAGGGCTGTGGATGCTGAGTCGTTGAATATATTCAAGGCTGGGATAGACAGATTTCTGGACTCTAGGGGAATCAAGGGATATGGGGATCAGGCAGGTAAGTGGAGTTGAGGTCAAAGATCCGCCATGATCTGATTGAATGGCAGCGCAGGCTCGAGGGGCCACGTGGCCTACTCCTACTCCTATTTCTTATGTTCTTATGTTTAGTAGCATTCCAGTTCTACTGGATGATGTGCTCCTTTCAGGTACATGCAAAGATCTAGTCTGCCTTCTCAGTTTTGCAAAGCATTGAAGTCCCCTTCATTGAAGAGTGGGGATATTCACATTCCAGTTTTCACACAGCCTTTCAAAGAGCACGTATATGTTTTTAATATTGCTTTTCTATTTTTTTGGATGTTTCAGAGTTTAATTTCTAGCATGGTTGACAAGTCCTTTTGTTATAACTAACGTAGTCGAGATTGATACAACTTTACTAGTGCAAGATACCAATTGCAAGTCTCTACCAGCATGAAATTACTTTGAGACTTGATGTGCCAATAAGTAGTTCATACTCATTTTCACTCCTATAATGCTAAAATAAAAACCTCCACACAGTGGCCACACCTCCAGCTTGTTTCACAAAATGGAGAGTCCCTTTGATCAAAAATTACAGAGTATGTGTCAAGACATGGGGCAGCAGCCAGCCTCCTCATGTTTGGATAGAAGAGACATTCTGGAGAAGGTCTTTGAGCAGCTCTTGCACTGGTATCTCTTCACATCCGAGTGTGTCTGCAGATGTGCTCTGAGGTTTGAGCGATCTGCAAAAGCTCTGCTACAGTGAGGACAGGCAAAAGGTTTCTCCCCTGCAAAGAGTAAGAATACAAATACAACATCAGCTATGAAGATACCACAATCACTCACAGCAAACAGGATATATGATTTTTTTTTATTAAGACTTTATAGGACTGTAAGTCAACAAATGATAAATTATGAGGGGCTAATTTTCCAGTTCATCTATGATATAAGTAGTACTGATTTTCTCTCACCTTCATGTAACAGCCCCCAAATGGCAGAAAAGCAACTTGTACCCAGATCTTTGCTAATTCCACTTCACAACCAGCCACCAGGAATATGAGTGTGGCCTTTTGAATTTTCCTCCCTTAAAGTCATTAAAGCAGCATAGGGCAGGCAATTCAAAGTAATCTTTTATTTAGCATTTGTTTCTTAATTTTACAATGGCACTGACATTTGGCTTGAAAACAGATTATGCACTGTTATGAGAAAGTCACTAGAAGTCGTAATTTAGTATATATTTTGTAGTTTTTAATTTGCATCAGAAAAAGATGCAAACTACGTTCTTCCCCAACTTCAGAGTTAAAGTAAGAAGTTCACTGTGTGTGAACTGAGGAAAAAAACCTGCACCCCCATCCCATGATAAACTGTTAGTAAACTAATGCTCTGCATCACCAGTTTGACATAACAAATCATTAAACAAAATTATAGCAAGGACTACAATAAAACAATTCATAATGACAGTTTAACAGTTTGTTATATAGTTCACTCTTTAAAGTATTTGCTCTTATAAATGTATCTGCAAGCCATTTTGTTCATTTCATGCAGTGCATTTTGGGGTTCACATGTACAAGGGAAGAAACTTCCATTCAGTCCAAAAAAGTGTCAGTTCTTAATTGTAATCTTGAGAATTTATGATGACCAATCCAGACATCATTAAAGGTGGAGTACTCCCCACCTTTAGGGCATAGCCAACTGCTGATTGCAAATAAATTTGCGTATAATGCTCACCTACTGGACTGTCCTTTAAAACCTCACCTCATTAAAGTCTCTGATGCCCTGCTAGTAAACAGTGCTTTTAATATCACTTTTGTGCATGCTTTCTTAATTCATGCAAGTATGTGGGATGTCTGTTTGTGAATTAAGCAATAAAATAATTTACCAAGGTTATTTAAGGAACTGCCAGATACATAGAGAAGACCCTAAAATTGGATGTTTCTGAGCTTTCTCAGAGTATTTATTTAAATATAGAAAATAGCAACATAGTGATCTGGGTGGAGGCTAAAGCACTACCAGAGCAAAGCCTAGAGCACTGTCAATTTTCAACAGAATTGCTATTGCAGGAGTTGCTATACAACATATTACAAAATTAAAAAGGCCCTTGCTCTTTTCCATACTCAGTGATTCACAACTGCATCAGTAAAATCCATGAGTGGAATATGTTGACATTCTTGTGGAATGGTAAAAGAGAACATAATTGTGCTGTCTGTTGCTTCAAGTTTATTACTATAAAACTAGTTAAGTATTTTGCAACATTAATGTAAAGTGCATCTTTTTGGATTTCTGGTTTACTCACAATGCACAAGTTCTACCTCAAGAAATGGATTATTATGCATTTCTGTGTACGAGGGGCTGAGTTCTGTTTAACCATTAGGAAATGAAAAAAATGAACTGGTCAATTCTCCTTTCTCTTTAGGAAAGTGCTAAGCCTGCACTCTGCACGACACTTGTCTTTTGATAACATATCTGAGATTGAGAACTCAGTTCACGTTAATGCAAAATTTTTGTAGGATCAAGTTTTAAAAAAGATAATTAATATTCATGAGGGAACTTCTACTTTATATCTGATTAGGAAAAGTGTAGAAATGGTTTACGATCAGCACTTCTTTCTGTCCCCTTCCAATTCTCCCCACCCCACCCTAGTGTACAGTCCACCGGTGCTGGTAGCCCTCAGTTCCGTATCAAAGTGGCCATTCTTCGTATATGAGCCTACACAGTGAGTGTTGGCAGGCAATTCTACTATGGGAGTAGGGCGGGGAAAAAGAGAGACATCACATCTAAGCCCAATCGTGTTCTCATCCTCATTCACATACTGTACGTGCACTTTCCAGCAGTAGGTCACTGAATAGTGATCAGCAGTGGGGACCTGGTTGGGATTTCCTCTCGTTTCCCTAACCCCAGTGTTCTATTTTTACTTACCAGTATGTGTTCTGATGTGCCCCTGTAAGAGCCATGGCCTAGAGAAGGCTTTGCCACAGATTTTGCAGACGCAGGGCAGTGTGTGTGTCCTTATGTGCATCTTCAATGCACCCAGACTGACATATTCCTTATCACAATACTTGCAGTTGAAGTATTTTCTAGTCTGTGATTCACAGTGAAGCTGTCTATGTTTAGAGAGCCCAGATAAAGTGTTGTACGCCTTGTGACACTGAAAACACTCAAACTTCTCCAGGGTTTCTTCACCAGTGCTTTCAACCTCGAGGATTTTCTCCTCTGTGTTGCTGTCTCCTTTAGATGTGTCATTGTTTGTGGCTCTTCTCTTGGCTTTTTTGGAAAGGGACAGGTTAAGGTCATTCACTGTATCCCTTAGTGGGGTGTTGGTGCCTCTGACAGCCGCACATTCCTTAACACTGATTTCCAGGCTTGGTTGGCTGCTGAATGGTGTTTCTGTTCCAATCTCAGCGTCCAGGGGCGGGGGCAGACACACTCGGAGACTGATGGGAGCCTTGTCCCACAGTCTTGGTGGGTCACAAATGATGGGAGTGAGGACTTCAGGCTGTGACATCAGTGGAAATGTCAAACCCTCATATAAATAGGGTGAAATGGCTGTTGCTGAAAAGAAAGCAAAAATCTCAATCATGCAAGTTATTTTTAAACTGATAGGACCCTACTTGGTGAAGCTTGTAAAGATTCACTTCACTTCTATCAAAACTTATTTTTAATTCATTTAGGTTAACATAACTTTTTTTTAACTGAAATTACACATATTTACACTGTTTATAGTTCAGATTGTCCACAGCCACCTGTTGCATGGCATCTTGTTAGTTCAACAATCCACATTGTTAAATGTAAACACAGCATAAAGTATTTTACATTAGAGATGATCGGTCATTTTATAGCTATGCAAGAAATGAGTATTGAATATAAAAAGAAAATGCAACTTTGTAGAAAATATGTCATGCGTTTAATAGAAACTGACACCAGTTAAACATGGATCTTAAGATTACAGTGATCCCCAAGTCACAGCAACATCAGTTGCAACATCAATAGCAAATTGAAAGATGGAAACTTTTCCCACTATGATATCAGTTTGGTGACCACACAGGCCTCAAAACGGACTGTTACTGGACAAGAGTGGATACTGCACACAGTATAGATTTAATGCATTCTAGATATCCAGGAGGTGGGGTTACAGTGGTAAAACCCAAATTCACCAGCCAGCTGAGTCTTTGTTTCTTAGGAAGAATGGTAGAAAAAGAAAAAGAAATTGAGCAAGTATCATCCAGTCACTTGTACAGGGAAAAAATGTAGTACTTAGCTGGGAGGGCACACTCTGAAATGTTACGTAGCAGAAAGTGATCACGATGAGCAAGTGAGAAAATTTGGGGGTGGGGAACAGTGAATATAACCAAACAAAAAGTCGACTAATAATTATTTTCAACCCATTGAAAATTGAAAGACATTTTTTACTTTCAAAAGCTCAACAATTTTCTTTTAGAAAACATTTCAAAAATAATTATAAATGTAAATGTTAAAGTAAAAGTAATCTTTTAAAAGTAAAATTAGAGACTACGGAACCAAAGATGTTACTTAATTCAACATATTCCTGAAGTACGGTGAGGAAGTGCATGGTCATTAAAAGATTAAATCAAATGCTACTGTGATCCTGACGGGAAAAAATTGAAAGGAACGGAGCTATCGGCCACAAATTCAGGTTATTTTCCTACATGCTGTACCTAGTGGCATTAAATAATGCACATTGCATAGCTAATTCCCTTTTTATGTTATTCACACTTTTTTTCCCCACTCCAATTAAAAGTTACCCAAACATTTTCAAAAGAACAGCCCTATGCCTTCTTGTTATGAGAGGTAATCCTGGCCATTTAGCAAAATTCTACAGCAAATTATTCACTTAAAATAATTCACTGTAAGAGATCAATGTACCTCTCGGTGGTTTCCCACAAATAAAGTTAAAGGGGAAGTCTGGGGTGGAACATGAAACAAGCATTTAAAAATAAACGATATTGGGGATTTCTGAAGAAACTGTAGTTTATGTTGTGCTGAACTGATTTTTAATGGGGGGGGGGGGGGGAAGAAACAACAAAATACTTAGAACAGCCCAAACAAGCTCGCTGCCTATTTAAGACAATACAACTCCTGAACTGGAGGAGCGAGCATGTGAATAAGAATTAGAACCCTCGTGTGAGGCTATGCACCTGCTGGGTCGCTCTTTATTTTACAAGCCGCGCTTCTGCAAACTCTATTTGCTGAACTGTTCCACTTAACACAAATCTTTCTTCAGTTTTAACAGGGAAGAAAACGCACAAGCCCGTCATTCACATGGTCACGCCGTGCCGTTATACAAATATCAGCCAGTACAATTATTATTTTTTAAAAAAGAATCTTTGCAAAGTGAATTAAAACAGTACGTTTCAGCAGAAGCAAACAAGTAAGTCCAATTTATGATGCTCCAGGCTAAATTACAAATCAAAAAAGAACTTCAAAACCTTAATCTGAATAACTAAAAGTAACGGTTTTAAAAGTTTCAAAACTTTAGTATTACCATTCTGTATCTCCAGTTGGCTGTAGTTGGGTTTCTTGGTGCTGCAATGTTTCTTGATCAGGAAAGAACGGGGCATGACTGTTTTTTTCTTTCTCGCACTGAGAGCATTCAGTTTTAAGTCCTTTCAAATCTGAAATCCGTTAGCTGAGATCTCAAGATGGGAAAAAAGTGACATGGATGACCAGTGGAAGAACAAGTGGAATTGAAATCCCAAACCCAGCCTGTCCCTCACATTCCTAACTTGTGGAAAATATCTGAGCGTCAGGTGCAGGAAGGGGTGGGGGGCAGATCTCATTAACATAGACCTCCCGTCGAGCCAATTAGAGAAAGAGCGTATCCTGCGGGGAGGAGCTAGGCCGTGTCCATCATCCTTCCCAGCAGAACAGGTGCATCCCAGAATTGGAGACTGAGAGCCTGAACTCAGGACGTTTCCTTAAGTGAATGGAGCAGGGAAAGGATTTCACATTGCACAAGCATAAAAATGACTTACAAAACTTGATAGTTAGAAAACTACTCTCAGCCATTCTGTATTAATTTTGTATTAAAAAATTGCAGGTCAATTACCGGTACCAATTATATTTTCAATGCTATTGGAAAATATATTTAAACTTTCTGCTAGTCTCAATTTTTCTTTTAAGTGTGATGAATTCTCAACCCCAGAGGGCTGTGGATTCTGAGTCATTGAGCATATTCAAGGAGGAAATAGATTTTGGACTCTAGGAGGATCAAGGGATATGGGGATTGGGCGGGAAAGTGGAGTTGAGGTTGAAGATCAGCCATGATCTTGTTGAATGGTGGAGAAGGCTCAAGGGGCCATATGGCCTACTCCTGCTCATATTTCTTATGTTCTTATGTCATCATCTAGATATCTATTACTTTTAATGAAAATAGTTAAGCTAAGTAAAACTGAAATGTGGAATAAAGTATAAGATCCCTTTAAAAATGTAATTGTTTTACATTTACATTATGACATGGTACAATATTGTGGCAGAAACCTTGATCTGAATTTTCCACTTCAGTGTTCCTGATGCAATCATTATTGCTGGAAAATTACAGGCTGGGGGTGCGGAATTTCTGGATATGCACTGCGGCGTACACAGGGGTATTGAAGTGGAAAATCAGAACCCTCATTACAATTTGGGCTTCTCCCAACACTCTTTTTCTATTCACAACCAACAAGGCAGTTTCCATAGGCAGGCCCTTGCCTCGTAAACAAATTTATACACCTCATGTGAAGATTGACTGCATTAATATGCTACAGGATTAACAATTACCCTTTTCTTGAGTTACACACCACAAACACTTACAGGATGCTCACCTTACTTTCCTGGTTGCTTTGATAGTCGGAAAAACACAGCGGTGAAAAGACTTGAGCACATAACCTAGGCAGACACGTCAGCACAGTACTGAAGGAATGCTGCATTGTTGGAATTGTCATTTTTCAGACAAGATGTTAAATCAGGACCCTATCTGCTTGGTCTGGTGGACATAAAAGGTCCATGACACTTTCTTTTTGAAGAGCAGGAAGTTCCCCAGAGTCCTGGTCAATATTCATCCCTCAACTAATAACGCCAAAATGAATTAACTGGTCATTCATCATCTTGCTGTTCATGGGACCTTGCTGTGTGCAAGTTGGCTGCTGCATTTGCCCACAAAATAGTGAAGTGCTTAGAGATGCACTGAGGACATGAAAGGGGCTATTTAAATGCAAGTTCTTTCTTTTCCTTTTAGATGCAGCTACTGATCTGGATGATGAGAAAGATCATGCTGTGCCACTTCCAGTGATGAAATAAACAAAATCTGCTAGAATCCTGCGGTATTACTGTTTAATCAAAAGCAAAATACTGCGGATGCTGGAAATCTGAAATAAAAGCAGAAAATGCTGGAGAAGCTCAGCAAGTGAGGCAGCATCTGTGGAGAAAGAAAGAGTTAACCTTTCAGGTCGAAGACAAAACGTTAATATACTGTTTCTTTCTCCACAGATGCTACCTGATTTGCTGAGCTTCTCCAGCATTTTCTGTATTACTGTTTACCATAAATTGCAACATTCAGCTCTGTGTATACAGCTTGGTAATTGTGAGGGAATAATCCAATTGGATAATGTTACATTAGCTCTGTTCCCTCCCAAAAGTATTAGCTGGCACATTGTGCATTACATCACTGTTCATACACCTCCAAGTCCTACGTTTGACTCTAACCCTAATAGAATGGATAATACTATTGGTCTCATTCTCTTCCCCATCACAGAAGTTAAGGATCAATCAGGATCTTCTCTGTTACCATGTGCTAAAATCCAATTTTTGAATGACAAATATTCTAAGAGTTATAAAAAACTTTCAGGCCATTTCAATGAATAACATATAACCCAGTGGAGGTAATAAATAAGCTTGTATTTAGTTTACTTTGAACTGTCATTTTTTTCAATTATTAATTTCCATGTAATTCTTGCAGATTTGTGTAGGCTTGACAGGTATTATCACTTACTGAATAAAATAACCATTTTATTTTTGAAAACCATAAAACTCTAGAACTAGACCATTTAAAATAAATTACTTTAACAAGCACTTATGATTAAAATAAGTTGTAGGGAACCCCAGTTTTAAGATTTGGAGAATCCACTATTGCTTTCTATGATGTCATTGCAATTGGAAAAAAATTACTGAACAGTAATTTGAAAGAAACCAGGAGCCCCAGATAGAAAAATTATAAGTACATTCTGTCTGAAATTATTCAAATAGTTTTCCTTACCTTTGAACTGCACTTGAATATCCTTACCACAAAAATTACACCACTCCTGACTAATCTTGAATGGTCTCCGAATTACAAGACACAATTGCAATTCTGGAGACTTGCACTCACATCCACATTCAACAAAAGGGTTACAGTCTTAAAGACTTTAGATCCATATCTTTTGCTTAGGACCTGGAATTTGTGCTTTTAAATATATGACAATAGAGTATTGTATTTATTTTTCAAAGGTAAATTCAGATTTCAGGATTTTTTCCTCTAATTAATTGGTCATCCAAAGCTAATGACTAGAACACTCATCCCTGATATATATCACACCAGATTGAAGTGCATTCTGTTAGAGGATCATGATAATCACAAAGGTACTCCCATTATTTTTGTCTTAATTTGTCCTCTTACTGGAAGATATAATGCTCATTAACAAGTGACAATGAACTCAGAATATCTGAATTTCCCCATTAGTGAAATATTTGCATGAGTATGACATTTATTGTGGTCAAATGATCTTGGAACTAAGAAGAAATGTGAAAAAAATGACCTCTGGTTGCTGAACAAGCAAAATTTTATTTACAAAATGTCCAAATGTACACACTAACTTCACACAGCAACAAACAATTCCTAAAAAACTAGTTTGAAAATGTGCACTGTAGTACATTAAAAATATTAGAAAATTAGACAAGGCTTGTATTATAGCATCAGTTTTCTATAATAATTTTTTGCAGCTTGATGGAAGAGATGTGGAATCTATATCTCATGCCTCTGTGGTCACAAGTTTGTAACTGAACTGGAATGATAAGTGAGGAAATCACACCAAAACTAGCTCAGTGGCCTTGCCTCAGTGAAACGAGGCATCACGCAACTTGATTATCATCATTGGTTAGTTGACCTCGCAGCTATTCCTGATGACAATTTTATAACTATTTTTACATGCTTATGTATTGAAACTTGGTGTACGTTAGACACAAAGGTTTTATAAATTTAAAATAATGTATCAATAGAAGCCAATTTAAAATTAAATTTCAGTCCATTATTCTCTTATAATGAAATTCGAGAAATAGTTGCATAGGAATAAAATAGCAGGTGGTTATTGAGTAACAGGAGTGTTTAAAGGCAGCATAAAGAACAGTTTAAACTGCATTAGTGCACTTTACATTGCTTATCCTATCAGCACCAATTCAGGGTCCTTGGTCCAAGCTGTTTCTCTGAAAGGACAGTTTTTCTCTCATTAATCTAGGCCTATGTGATATTTGTTTCCTGAAACATTTCCATTGTTTAGTTTCTATAAAGCTTACAAATATTACCATAAAAATGGATCCACACGTACTGGTCAGCAAAATATTCAGGACTTTATTTGCTCTGCACCCACTTTCACAACTTAAGAAGGTCTCAGACCAGCTTGGTTTGTCTGGCTCCATTTACCCAATATTCAATTATATAAAAATGGTTTTCCCTGCTGTCCTAAAAATTAATCCAATTGAGTAATATTCTGCCTTGATTACCTGTTAAGAGTTTAGTTTTGCTTTGTTTGATTCTTCAAAAATAACCCAAGGTAAGAAGTCTCTTCATAAAGATGCCACACCTCAAATTAGTAGTGTGTATGGCAACAATACATAACATGGGAAATGGGGGAGGGGACAGAGGGAAAGAGAAGAGTCAGTAAGAATTTTATGGATTTATTTTATATGAGCTAATTTTTTATTTGGGGGGGGGGGAAGGGAAGAGTTGTTTGATCTAATGTAATTTTTAGTTTGTGGCATTTAAACCAACATTTTGGAAACCTTTGTGTCTAATTGCATGACCATAACAAGAGGAAAAATCTTTTTACCTACATTACAATTCCTATTCTGATACAATATCATACAGAGTTCGAAATAAAGACTAGCAGCTAGCAAAGTTACTGGTAGCTAATATTCTACATTTTATTTTTGCTAGTGAGCTACAAGCATAAAAAGTAATCTTACAAGGAAATTAAATATGAATTTAAAAAATGTTAAGTAAAATAATAAATTAAGTAACAGATTTAGAAGAAAAATAACTTATCTTGTATACCTGTATATTTGCAAATACAAATTGCAAGTCACCAGAAAATTCTACTAGTGGTCCAAACAGTTTCAAACACTGATCTCACACATTTATTAATTAAATCTCTTTCACACAGTTATATCATTTTTGCTACATCAAAAATCACTTTTATAAAATATTGAACTGGAAGTTTTCTGTTTTTGTGTTCAGTAAGGTTGAGGATGTAACACTGAAGGAGAATTGAATGGTTTTCTTTTTATCCCAGTGACAATACTGGCTAAAGTTAAATTTTTCCTGCTACAACTCCACTGCAAACCAAAATCCAACTTGCCAATGGATTTTTGGTTCCTGCTATCCAAGTGCATACTTCATATCCAGCTAGAGTGCTGGATTCCCCCATACTGTTAAGCACCGTTTATCCTCTTCCTAAAATGTACTGCCCTAAAACCTTTCCAAGGTTTATAGCATAGAATTTCCGTTCCCCACACCTTCAATCCGGGCCTATCCAGAGCAGAGACTTTTGACCTTAGTGACGTTGCTTGTTAATTCATGTTCACTGATAGATCTTAGCTAACCTGTGACTAACAACAACTGCCAAAAAAGGGTGAACTTTTGCTTCCTTTCACTCATTTATATCTGAATCCTAGAGGTAAAGTGGAGTGAAGAAGTCTGAAACCACAGCAAATTGCACCCAATGGTTTTTGTTATTTTTTTTATCTGCTCTTTCAGTTACTACCCTGTACAAATAGCTTGACCAGTCCGTTGCTTTAAAAAAATTAAGTCAGCACACAAGCTTCATTTGTTTTTTTTGGTTCAGCCAGTTACTAATGTGGAAGGATCCTGCCTTAATGATTTCTCTGGCCCATGTGTATCTAACTGGCCATTTATGCTCACTCTTGAACAAATAAGAGTCATATTATTTCAATACAGTTAGGAGGTACCCACAGATCCACCACCCAGCATGGATTACAAGGAATGGCTCAGGATGACATCACACATTTACAGAATGTAAAACACAAGTACAAGAAAATATAATAAAATAAAATGATGTTTTCAGAGCTCGAATTTCATTTTCTGAGGTTTCCTTGCCAGCCATTTTTTTTCTGATTGGTTGATAAATAATTGGGATTTACTAATCCAGACTCTGCAAATCCAGGATCTGAAATTTCCTGCACCATTGTTTTAACGTGCAAAAATAAAACATAGGAACAACAGTAAGCCAGTCAGCCCCTTGAGCCTGGTCCGCCATTCAATTAGATCATGGCTGATCTGTATCTTAACCCCATTTACCCATCTTAGTTTCATATCCCTCAAGCCCCGATAAACCAACAGCCCCGAATACTAACTCACCACAGTAAATGTGTGCTGAATTTAGAATGGAGATCCAGACATGTCAACCCTCATGGATTTTCTGTGAGTCACACGGATTTGAGGTCCAGTTCACCATCTCATTTAAATGTACTCTAACTTCATGGAAAAGCTTTCCTGTGCTCAAGTGGCCAAGAACAGTTACTGCGCTGGTGCAAGATTTGGACCTTAAAGGGCATTTCCACACAGAGTGCTTGACTGCACATGCATGAATTGGACTCCCAGGAATATATGAGTGTGTATGCCCAAGGCTATTCACCAGCCACATCTGTACATGCATTGCCTAGGAAAGGAACAGGATAGTTTCATCTATAAAGACAGGCTGCAAAATGGGAAGAAATTAAGATGCTAAGAAAGAACATGAGCAAAATATAACTGCAAACATAAAACATAACATCAAAGCGGTCTCCAGATAAGTCAGAAGTAAGCAATGGACCCAGGCATTGAGGCACCAAGAAATGACAGTGGAAATGACAGGATCTAGGGAAATAGATATTGGCTTGTGAAATCGAACACACATATTGGGCGGTCATGCAAAACACCTCTTTCTGGAGTTTACTTTCATCAAGCATGACATCAGAACATAACGTTATCAGTCACTCTGATTCGAATCATTCCCCAAAGTGGCAAAAAATCAGTGAGAAGCCTTCTAAGTGTACAGGGGCTTTCAAGCACAAGACCAAGTTTAATAAAGAATGGACTAAGACATGGCCATTCATCTCTACTGTGCTTGGAATCCCACATAGCGTTTGTTGCAATGTTTGTACAAAGACATTAAATATTGCCCATTAGGAGGCTGCTAATTCATGTCCAGTCACAGGCACACATGAAGTTGGCTAAAGCAGCTGCTACCCAACTAGATGTTCCTCTGATCAACCCCCTTGCTGACAAGGTAAGTTTGTGTGATAGCCTCACTCTTCTTAAGGTATTTGAAACAGTTACAATAATTATTTTGTTGCATCCTCCTTTTTGAATCCACAACACGTGAACCTAACTTGTAATCTATAAACAGAAAGTTTACAAGAGCAGAACTGGAAGTTGCTGCAGTGTTGGTCTACACCAGCGTTTCCCAACTGTGGGGTGTGCCCCTGAAAGGTTCCAAAGGGAGGGCGCAAAGAGATTGGAAAAATGAAATATTTTCAGAAAAAAAACAATGTTGAGGTGTGTCCCAAATTGAACACTTTTGCCGTGCTCTCTACACCCTACATGTGTAGCGGTTTGGGACACTGCCTTAGGTTGTGATAATCCACTCACGTGGCTGGGGAAGTCCCACAAAATGGCAATGACATCGCTCCAGCAAATGACCAATGGGCTGTGTGTGTGAGAGACACTTTTCACTATTGTGGGGCGGGAGCCGAAATAGTTTGGGAAACGCTGGTCTACATTAATGCTCCTTTCGCCCTGGCTGATCAACTGAACCCACTCTTCAAATAAATATTTCCTGATTCTCCAATAACAGTAGGATATGCATCAAAGAGAACTAAAACTACATGCATTATTAATGAAGCACTGAAAAACCATTTCAGATCAAGGTTGGTTGAGGAAATGAAAGTGAAACCCTATGTACTTGGAACTGATGAGTCCAATGATACAGGATTACCGAGGGTGAACCTATTAACTGTGTGAATTTTCACTTCTGGTGGAGAATTAACTCAGCTTTTGGACATGTGCATGACTACAGGATCAACAGCTGATGCCATATTCAGGAAAATGGATAAGACCATGCACCAAAACAGAATGTGTCAGGATAACTGTATTCATATATATTACCGGTTCGACAAGTCAACAAAGAGAAAGCAGAGTTTGGAGGAATTATGTGCCGTTTGTGACATGAAATATGTGCTGATGATTAAGTATGTATTCATCGCTGGCTCAATCTGGAAAATGCAGCAACCAGATTATTACAGAATTATGATGGCCTCAAAAGTTACTTCCTCAGTAACAACGATAGCAATGCAAAATTCAAATGCCTTGTCCAACAGTTCGAGGATGTAATGACTAAAGTGCACCTCATGTTCTATCAGGCAGCATTACAACACTTTATCGATTGAACAAGTTCATGCAGCTGGAGAACCCATTAATCTCAGGTGCGCATGTTCCTAGATGCCAAAACAGTGAAAGAAGTAGGAGCAGAGCTGGTTAATCACAAGGATGACATGGCCAAGAAATCAGGAAGAAACAGCATTATCTTAGAAGAAAAGACATTTGTTTGTCCCCAAAAAATGCGTAAGATCTAAGAGCGGCTGAGGACTTTGCCCACTGGGCCCTCACTGGGGATCTGCCCCATGACACCGCTGGAGCCTGGGGTTGGGCCTTCGAGCCCTGGCAAGTTTTGGTGGGGATTTCTCACTGACGTCGATATTTGAAGGACATCATTGGAGAGGGGGGGTGGGGGTCATTTTAACCTAATCTGCATGGTGGGAATGGGGCAGGTTTGAGTCGGACACCTGTTTAAAATCCCGCCCGATCTTATGCTCCAATGACTTCAATGATTTACATCAGGCTTTAATTTGGCTTACTTGGTATAAAACAACTCCGCTCAGACAAAACAGCAGCAGTTCTACCGACATGCTGTACTGGAGCTTAAAGGAGGTACTTGTATATTCCCACAGTCATAATTATCCTAATATATATGTGTGAGTGTGCGCACGTGCACACCTGCGTGCTTTAAAGCAGCGATACTAGTCTGGGCTCCCTAATGCAAACTAGCCAGGACATTATTCTTTGGTCCATTGCTGCCAGCATTCAGACGGTCACAGTCTGGTCTCCAGAATACAATATTTACTCTGTAAGCAAGGAAACTACATAACTCTTATATGAAAATTTTGCAAGGCAACATAGGCCTCCTTCATGAATAGAATTAACACTGCATTGAACAACCTGGTAATAAGACAACAATTTTATTTCATATTTGGGTTTCTTTTGCAATCATTACCCCATCTTGCTGTTCTGTTCAGGGACTACTCAGCCTCAAGAGACTTAATCCCATTAGTATAAAATTATGCACAACAACTTTAGTTTTTTTTTCTGTAGAAAATGGTTGATTCTTTAAAAAGAGGTTTACTTGGTACTTTGAGCTAACACAGCATTACAACGAATTCTTTTACTCTGAAAAAGTCAGTAGTTTCCAATATTTCAATGGAAGATGTTTGGTTAGTCCTGTAAGAAAAGGTGCATGTTATGAATCCTAATGAATTACTGTTAAACTGTGGCAGTCCAGGTACTGCCAGTCATTAAGTACTGGACAAACAATAGGGTAAATGTTAAACCCACAAACAGGTGGGTTGGGAGCGGGTGGAAAGATAAAAATCACAAAAGAGTAAAACCCGACCCCAACTTGCCTCCAACCAGTTTTTTCAGAGGTGGGTTGAGCAATCTCAGGAGGCAGGTCAGTCAGTGAAATCTTTTAAGGAGGCTGCGTGCCTCCACGTTGACAGGTTTTTTTACTTTTAGCTCCTGGAGGCCGGGATTCCCAGGCCTTCTGCTTCACGCCATATAAGAGGTGATGAGAAGGCCTGGCTCGGCAGGTAAGTGCCTTTATTGTACTGCTTGCGGCCCAGGAGTGTTTCCTCCAGACCCAACAAGTCTACTTGGCGAGATCCCACACCCGCGATCAGCCAACCACCTTCCCATGTCCGACCCCACCCCCCAACGATCTCTGACCCCCCCCTCCAACAACGATCTCCGACTCCCCCATGACTGAGTTACATAGAAAATAGGAGCAGGAGTAGGCCATTCGGCCCTTTGAGCCTGCTCCGCCATTCAATATGATCAAGGCTGATCCTCTATCTCAATACCATATTCCCGCTCTCTCCCCATACCCCTGATGCCTTTTGTGTCTAGAAATCTATCTAGCTCCTTCCTAAATATATTCAGTGATTTGGCCTCCACAGCCTTCTGTGGTAGAGAATTTCACAGGTTCACCACCCTCTGAGTGAAGAAATTTCTCCTCATCTCAGTCCTAAATGTCCTACCCCATATCCTGAGACTGTGACCCCTCATTCTGGAACCCCAGCCAGGGAAAACATCCTCCCTGCATCCAGTCTGACTAGCCCTGTCAGAATTTTAAATGTTTCAACGAGATCCCCTCTCATTCTTCTAAACTCAAGTGAATACAGACCGAGTCGACTCAATCTCTCCTCATATGACAGTCCTGCCATCCCAGGAATCAGTCTGGTGAACCTTCGCTGCACTTCCTCTATGGTAAGTATATCCTTTCTTAGGTAAGGAGACCAAAATTGCACACAATACTCCAGGTGTGGTCTCACCAAGGCCCTGTATTACTGCAGTAAGACATCCTTGCTCCTAAACTCAAATCCTCTTGCAATGAAGCCAACATACCATTTGCCTTCCTAACTGCTTGCTGCACCTGCATGTTTGCTTTCAGTGACAGGGAAACCACAGAAAAGAAAGGAAAGACGCCCTTATGTCAAAATTGTAGGGACGTCCGGGAAACCAGTACTTCCGTGTTTCCAGCCAGGAACCCCCCGCCCTCTTCTCGGCTCCCCGTTAAAATTTACCCCAATATGTTTTTTCATTCATATGGGTAGTGCAGATCTACCTGATTAAGATCCTCTGGTGTTGTCTGAGGTTCCCAGACATGTTGAATGTCTCAGCTATGTGTGCAGTAGATATAGCATTTCTCATCTGTCTGTGGTGTGCAATGCACTTGATGCGCTCTGAAAAAGGACAGAAAATCCATTTGCTAATCAGCCCATAATGCCATAGCGTGATGTCAATAGAATGCCCCTTCTGAGTGTCATTTCAAAGAGCCCAAAGGTTTTGCAGCACCCATTTATCTTTGGATTGGGAATAGATCTATGAACAGGAGCAAGTATTCCTAAATATCACTGCAGGGCTACAACTGACCTCAAGGTCAAATTATAAATAGACCTGCACCAACCATACATGACATGAATGAAAAGACATATTGTTTATCCAGTATGTCCAGTGCTTAATGACTGCAAGTACCTGGACTGCCACAGACTTACAATAATTCCTATGAGTTTCATTAGGATTCATAACATGTACCTTTTCTGTCAGGGTTAGCCAAACATCTTCCATTGAAATATTGGAAATTACTGATTTCTTCAGAGTAAATGAATTAGTCATAATGCTATGTTACCTCAAAGTATCAAATAAACCTCACTTTGAAGAAATCAATAATTTTCTACAGAAAAAAATCTAAGGTTGTCACACTTTGTAAGTTTATACTCAACATCACATGGATGACAGTTTATTAATCAATTTCTGCCCTCTTATCTACCAGGATTTTCAGTGGGAAAACAGCTGGAAGGGTAAACACAAAAGAGAGAATACATCATCCACTGCAGATAGCTAAATTTAGCCAAATGCACGCGCACGCGCACACACACACACCCCCGTGTCATGTCTCTGTTTACTATGTATTTTCACTCAATTTGCCATCTTCTAACTGTTAAATTCGAGCTCTGATTTGCAACAAAATAAATGATACACAGCACTGATGAAAGGTTTCTTCACTCAATTCTCAAGTTTTCTATTCACTCCTGTACCATTTTTAAAAATATACTTTCATTTCTTATAATCCACAAAAACACAAAATTAAAAACACAAACTTTGTAAATCAAACAACCCTTTTACATAAACCCCTCTCAAAACAACAACATTTTGTAATGTAGAAAAATGTAGGAACAAATTTATACCGAACAATAGGTACAGACGTGCACGAGTGATTAAAAAAACACTTGTGTTTAAAGAGGTCATGTAACTGGCTGAGCTACAAGAACCCTACAGAATGCTGGGAAGTGAGCATGATCTGTGCCCAAGTGAGAGAAGCTAGCTTGTATAGATGATGATAGCACCCGATTGAATGCTAGGAAGTGGGCACTATCTTTCCCCAGATGAGAGAAGGTAGCCTGTGCAGAAGATGACAGTGTCCTACAGAATGCTAAGAAATTGGCACTCTCTTTGCACAGGTGAGAGAAGTGACCTGTGCAGAGGATGACAGCACCCTATTGAATGCTGGGAAGAGGACACTATTTTTGCCCAGGTAAGAGGTGACCTGTGCAGGGGATGTCTGCTTAGATCTCTGTGTAGACAGCTGCTTCATTTTTCTGTGAGTGAAAGTGCTATTGCTGCATGTAACGCTGCATCTTCGTCAATGCTGTAATCCTGCAACAAAAGTAGAAAATGAAAAATGCAGATTATTCCAGACCTGTGATGAGTAAGCTTTGTTGAATAATAAGTAAATATTTCCTACTCATACATTTGCATGCCCAGGTTAATTCTTAGCCAACTTTATATGTTGGGAGTCGTTGGATGTAAAAGGCAGAATACCCACAGATTGACTTTAGACAATTGTACTCCAGCACTTGTTATTTTATGAAAATGACTGTCATTTTCATAGCTCCCTCCTCAAACCAAAAATTGAATTATATCTATGTAAAGATATCAACTACTCATTACTTCCCTAATAAGTGCTCTTGTATGTCACAAGAATAAAATCAACAAATGACCATTGCTTTTTTCATTTTTTAAAAACATTAAAGTCCACAGAATAAATGGAATTCTGCACTGTTCACAAAGTATTACTGGGTTTATTTTGCAATTGAGAAAAGTCTCACTGTGCATTGTTAGGGCTAATAATTTAGGTTAAACAAAAGAAATAAACTCAATAATGTGCAGCTACCAGTGCAATATAGAGTATTATAAAATGATGGAATATCCTGTATTATAAAATAGTACAAATGCTGTATTTTATAATATGCAGTACACAATACTGGCTTTGGAAACGAATATTGGTGATGACATAACAACAACTTGCATTTATATAGCGCCTTTAACATAGTAAAATGTCCCAAGGTGCTTCACAGGAGCGATTATCGAACAAAATTCGACACCGAGCCACATATCCGGCCAATTACCGCCCCATCAGTCTACTCTCAATCATCAGAAAAGTGATGGAAGGTGTCGTTGACAGTGCTATCAAGTGGCACTTACTCACCAATAACCTGCTCACCGATGCTCAGTTTGGGTTTCACCAGGACAACTCGGCTCCAGACCTCATTACAGCCTTGGTCCAAACATGGACAAAAGAGCTGAATTCCAGAGGTGAGGTGAGAGTGACTGCCCTTGACATCAAGGCAACATTTGACCAAGTGTGGCATCAAGGAGCCCTAGTAAAATTGAAGTCAATGGGAATCAGGGGGAAAACTCTCCAGTGGCTGGAGTCATACCTAGCACAAAGGAAGATGGTAGTGGTTGTTGGAGGCCAATCATCTCAGCCCCAGGACACTGCTGCAGGAGTTCCTCAGGGCAGTGTCCTAGGCCCAACCATCTTCAGCTGCTTCATCAATGACCTTCCCTCCGTCATAAGGTCAGAAATGGGGATGTTCGCTGATGATTGCACAGTGTTCAGTTCCTTTCGCAACCCCTCAGATATTGAAGCAGTCCGTGCCCACGTGCAGCAAGACCTGGACAACATCCAGGCTTGGGCTCATAAGTGGCAAGTAACATTTGTGCCAGACAAGTGCCAGGCAATGACCATCTCCAACAAGGAATCTAACCACCTCCCCATGACATTCAACGGCATTGCCAAATCCCCCACCATCAACATCCTGGGGGTCACCATTGACCAGAAAATTAACTGGACCAGCCACATAAATACTGTGGCTATGAGAGCAGGTCAGAGGCTGGGTATTCTGCGGCGAGTGACTCATCTCCTGACTCCCCAAAGCATTTCCACCATCTACAAGGCACAAGTCAGGAGTGTGATGAAATACTCTCCACTTGCCTGGATGAGTGCAGCTCCAACAACACTCAAGAAGCTCAACACAATCCAGGACAAAGCAGCCCGCTTGATTGGCACCCCATCCACCATCCTAAACATTCATTCCCTTCACCACCAGTGCACCATGGCTGCAGTGTGTACCATCCACAGGATGCACTGCAGCAACTCGCCAAGGCTTCCTCGGCAGCACCTCCCAAACCCGCAATCTCTACCACCTAGAAGGACAAGGGCAGCAGGCACATGGGAACAACACCACCTGCACGTTCCCCTCCAAGTCACACGCCATCCCGACTTGGAAATATATCGCCATTCCTTCATCGTCGCTGGGTCAAAATCCTGGAACTCACTACCTAACAGCACTGTGGGAGAACCTTCACCACATGGACTGCAGCAGTTCAAGAAGGCAGCTCACTACCACCTTCTCAAGGGCAATTAGGGATGGGCAATAAATGCTGGCCTTGCCAGCGATGCTCACATCCCATGAACGAATATAAAAAAATAAGGAGCTATTAGGACGGCTTGGTCAAAGAAGTCTGTTTTAAGGAGCGTCTTAAAAAGGAGGAGAGAGCAGTGGAGAGGTTTAGGGAGGGAATTCTAGAGCTTAGGGCCTAGGCAGCTGAAAGCACAGCCGCCAATGGTGGAGCGATTAAAATCAGGGATGCGTTAAAGCAAAAATTGGAGGAGCGCAGGGATCTTGGAGGATTGTAGGGTGGAAGTAGTTGCAGAGATAGGGAGGGGCGAGGCCATGGAGGGATTTGAAAACAAGGATGAGAATTTTAAAATCGAGGTATTCCCGGACTGGGAGCCAACGGGGGTCGGTGAGCACAGGGGTGATGGGTGAACGGGTCTTGGTGCGAGTTAGGATATGGGCAGCAGAGTTTTGGATGAGCTCAAGTTTGTGGAGGGTGGAAGATGGGAGGCCGGCCAGGAGAGCATTGGAATTATCAAGTCTAGAGGTAACAAAAGTATGGATGAGGGTTTTAGCAGCAGATTAGCTGAGGCAGGGGCGGAGACCGGCGATGTTAAGGAAGTGGAAGTAGGCGGTCTTGGTGATGGAGCGGATATGTGGTTGGAAGCTCATCTCAGGGTCAAATACAACACCAAGATTGTGAAAGGGTCTGGTTCAGCCTCAGCCAGTGACCAAGGAGAGTGATGGAGTTGGTGACTAGGGAACGGAGTTTGTGGTGGGGACTGAAGACAATGGCTTCCTAATATTTAGTTGGAGGAGATTTCTGCTCATCCATACTGGATGTCAGACAAGCAGTGTGACAAATGAGACACAGTGGAGGGGTCGCGGAGTGGAGGGTACATAGTTTATTATATATGCAGTTGTAAAATGTTCAGGCACTGTGACATCACCTGTATATGGAGGAAGATTTCTGCTGTTCACGATTTACTGTGTAGCGAAATTGTAAATGTGCAAATAAAGAACAATTTTATATTTTTAATAAAAAAACCAACAGCGGAAATCTTTCCCCAATATATCTGCATGTTAAGCAGTTGCAATTAATCTTAATTTAGCATTACTGAAAATGAAATAAACCTGGACAGATTCTGAAAGAAAGGTTTTTTTGTAGAATAGCACAATCAGTCGATAATAATTAACAAGTTCCTGACATTCTCCAAGGTGTTGCAGCATATTGCTCTGACACCTAGTGGTAGAAAATGAGTATCGCACTGGTACATGCACTTCCACAGTAGAAGCAAAATAAGCATCCTGCTAATTAGACATATAAAACTTACGTGAATGTGCATACGTGTATGTGGGGGGGCGGGGGAGACGAGGGAACAGAAGAAAAAGATGCAGACTGCCCCGCCCTCCTACAATGAGGAAGGTCTCCTGTGTAGTATGTGTAACAAAACTGTAAATCTGTTTATAAAGAACAGGTTTACCATTTCTGCTACATAGTGCATTCCGAGGAAATGTCCCTCACCCACCCCTCCCCAAAGTGGTGTTTAGCAGTATAATTCACAAAATAGCTCATAAAAAAAGTTAACAGAAGATTGAAAACATGGATCACAGATTTTTACAAAAACATTCCCGTGTAGGTTCAAACAGTTTGATACTTTCAAAGGCTAAAACCAGCATAAAAAAGTATGGAAATATTCCAATTGTGGTTATGCTTTGGTTAAGTAATAAATTGCTACACTACTTATGAAATGCGGTATTCATGTACAGTTCATCAAGTATGACAGATGTACCTCAACAATGCAAAAGTTCATAACCTGGCCCTTATTTCACAGGCTGCTCATGGGATTGATGCATAGGATGGTAATCATTTAATTAAATAAGTAAACAGACAAATAAATGTTCTTTTGTATCCCACTCTGCAGCTACATTCTGGTAGCCCATCCGAGCCATGTCTCTGGGCCCTTCTCCTTTCCCTAAGTGGCCTGTTTCCCGCTTTTCCCTTTCTGTTGTTCTAATTCTGGTTCTGCATTCAGCTTCTTCAGCACCAACTTAATTTAATTCAAAGCAAGCAGCTTAAAGCCAGTCGGTCCAATCCCACATTAGGGGCAAAGTATAAAATGTTAATTAAAAAAAATTAAATTATAATCAAAATAATGTTCAACCTACATACTTTTCCAGCAGCCCTCCAGCACCTGGTCAAATGGCCATTCTGCATGTGATTCTAGATGGTGAGTATTTTGGGGGTGGGGAGCGGAAAATCACAGCTGTACCCGATCCTGTCCCCACCTGACATCCACACATGCACTTTCCAGGAGTCAGTAGTTATCAATCAGGAGTGGGACAGCTAACTTATCCTATCCCAACTGCCATCTTGGCTGAGATCAGCTAACTGAGCAGAGACTGAGGAGTATCAAACCTGGGGGCATCCTGATCTATATAGTTCAATGAATTTACACATTGGGCAGTACATTTACAAACAGATCCACTGCAGTACTATAAATAATATTTTTTCATTATGTTAATGAACTCACACTTACCACAAATGTATCATAGGAGAACTTGTGCCTGTGAAGCAAATGCTGGAGAAAGTTGGCACTCTTGTAGCTTGGATCTCCCCATGGCATTGCCACACAAATTGGACATACCTATTCAGACAGTTGATCAAAAACAAAATCAAGGAGCTAGAAGATAAAAGAATTAGTACCAGTCCATCCTTTTTGCTGTTTCTAAATTAGTTTGTTAGCCTGTTGTCCATTCAGCAAGCCAGCACAAGAGGTACTCCAGAAGCCTATGCAGCACAGGTTGCATTCTGTGTTTTTTCTCATCCCCCTTTCCCTGCTTCCAGTAACAGACCATGAAAATGTACATTGTCCCCTCTCACCCTCCTCTACAAAAATTTCATTTTCAAAATTGGAGAAGTTGTTTGCAAATACAAATTTTGTTCAAATAAACAACAGCATGTTACGGTAACAATAGGAGATGGTTTATATTTTGGTTAATCTTTCATAATAATGAGAAAATGTGTGACATTTCTTCAATGCAAATTCTTGACGAAGGGATCCAATTTTGTGGAAATATATTTCAGATAGTTATACACTGCCTGTGGCATCACCTACAGCCAGTTGATGAATACATAAGTTTTTTTACATACAAGATGGTAACCAAAGTTAAGAGACTGTAGGAACTCAATTCCACAGAGCCATCTAGAGTTCAGTGCTTGCAACTACATCATAACAATTGACAGCAAAATTGAATGAAATTATTGATATAGTAATTTGCAATAGTAAATATTGACACAAAAGCATGATCAAAATTGTAACAACAGGAAATAGGGTTTGTGAACAGAAAGTACATGCCCTACACAAGATTTTTAACATATAGATCTACCAGAAAACTTCAACTTTTAATTATCCTGGTTTGGATATTAAATAGGAAATTGGGTACTTACCACTTTGTTGGGATCATTGCGATGATTTTCCATGCAGTGTTTGACTAGTTCCTGTTGGTCAAGGTTTCGTGCCCCACAGTATGGGCAGATGAACGTGGAACGGTTTGGAATATTACTGAAGGAGAACAAATTTGCTTTAGTAATTTGTAAACGTATCTTTACCAAAGTAACCAGCAGGTTTGCTAGGTCAAGAATAGCGATTGGCTCTGTGCTGTATCAGGACATAAAGTCCCTCCTACATTGTTACCACCTTCAGGAAAGGAGGGTAAAAAATGGAGGAGAAAATAAAAGACTTCCAGTGGGGAAGAGCTGGATTATCTGTTTCATGTATTTCACTGATCCCAAAACAAGCACAATGTAAACACAATGCAACATCCATCCTGCTGCAAAAGAATTGCCGTGTTAAATATAATTTTATGTTTCCTAGCTGGTCTCCCGTGGTATTGTTCGAGTGGTCTGGGGTCTGGTGTGCAATTATAATGTTTCATGCAGTCTCATTCCAGGTCAGAAAGCAGAGCAGGGCAGGGTGGTGGTCTGGAGAGTGGAGTACAGTGGCAGAGGGCTTTGACCTGTATACAGAATTAAAAAATTTAATACCAATGTACTTTGAGAGAAGTAGGGGCTTACCTGTTTGGGGACCCAACGCACTGTGATGACAGCTGTTGTGAGGAAATTTCCCCCCGGATCAGATTTTCAACCAGAAGGCTGTATATGGGAGAAAATATTTTTTGTTTGTCCAATCAGAAAATCGGATGCATCTTTAAAACATCATAATTTCTTTTATGATTGATAGAAAGACTGGCCTTCACAGAGCAAAGCACAACTTCCCTTTTCTAAGCCCAATCCTACCTATCCAGGACTCTAAGAGGCGAAAAAGGCCACCAGGTGCTGCACTCCAGGTGTTGTAGTCCATCAGTGTGACATTAAAAAAAAGGCAACACTGCCGCATTATGAGGTATATAATTTATTTGAGATTTTTCACTCAGGAACTGGGGGAATGCAGAACTAAACTCCAGGTTTCCTTGCAAGGTGAATAGACATATTCCTGCAGACATTTCAAACTTTTATATTTTAGGACTAACGTAATTTGTGCTTATAATTTTAGTACTATGTCTTCTGGTTACTGCCAAACAAGATGGAAGCAGAAGGGATCTTAAAAAAATATTTTGAATGATTTCACTGGTTCCCTTTCTTCTTGCCAGTTGCTTTATTGGTAGATGTTTGCTGATGGCTAATTCTTGATTGATAGCTTTCATTCCCATTTGCTCCTTGTTCATTGGCAGGTTCCTTAACTGTTTAGTTGTGATTGGTTGTTATTTAATAAATGACATTTGAACTATTTAACTTCAAGTACAACACATGCAAGAAAGTGTCATGCCTGATGTGTGACAGAGGCATGCAAGATACTTAATATTAGAAGCAGCAAAAAAGGATGGATTGGTACTAATTTTTGCCTGACATCTGCTCCCGTACCCCACATCATGCTCCTTCCCACCATCCCCTTATGTTTTCCAACCAGTTCCTCACTCTGTGTATCCTCCCATCTCCCTCATCCCCTCACCAGTCATGTTCACCCCATCTTGTCCCGTCCCCTCCCCTCTATCTGGTTTCCCCTCATTGGCTCCCCTACCCCCTTATCCTCCTCTCTACCTCGCTCTCCTGCTGTCACCATCACCCTCTTCCCTTCACCTCCCGGTCACCACCACTAGTTTGACGCCAAAGCACTAAGTTGGGAATCCGGCAAGTTAATTTACAGTGTTTATAGTCCTTTAAATAGGCTATAGAACAATTATAGCTATAAAAACAATCAATCTCATGACTTTGTGCTAAACTGTTCAAAAACAAGTGCATGTTTCTTCAAATTAGAACCACTTCCAATTTTGCAGCAATGCAGTAGTGCAGTAGTTTTAATAACAAAATGTCAGTTTCGCAGCTTAGTGGTGGGGAACCAGTGAAGAAAGAGGGCATGGACAAGAATTGCCAATGGGGCAGGCAAACAGCCTGATACCCGAGGACAGGCATTGCCAATGGAGCAGGCAAACAGCCAGATACCTGAGGACAGGCATTGCCAATGGGGCAGGCAAACAGCCAGATGCCAGAGGACAGGCAGGGTGGGCCAGAAGTTCCAAATTGGTGAACGAATATTGCCAAATGGGCGGATGCACGGACAGGCAATCAGAGGTCCGAGGACAGAAGGTGCAGGAGGCCAGCTAGCCAGAGGCACATGTAGAGTGGCGGAGCATAGACACCAGTGTAGGCAATCATTTAGGAGGTGCCAAGTCTGATAGTGGGTTTAAGAGGGGGTGTGGGTGGCCTGAGATGGACAGGCCTGGGGAGGGTATAAGGTGGGAAGTGTAGGCCCAGGGAGGCAGACACAGGGTAAATAATTATAAGGACATTTTAAATTAAAACTTTAAAAGTTACTTAAAAATAAACATACTTGGAGGGAACACTGGCACAGAGAAGTTAAAAATAAATCTTATTTGCAGCATCACCTAGAGGAACAGGCCTGGGAGAAAGGGCATGGAGGAGCAGTATAGTTACCTAGTTTTGGGAGGTCTGAAACATAAATATACATACCTTATAATTTATTATAGGTTAAAAGTAATACTCAGGTGTGATGGAAATAGAATAACACAAAAGTCAAGATACAGGAAGGAAGTGTGAATTGGGCAGGACGTGTGCACTATATCCAAAACTTTTAAAATATACTATAAATATATTTATTAGTAGATCCAATTTGGTGTTGGTCATGGGTAGTATTGGGTCATGGAGGACGCTTGCGATGTTTATTTACTAACCTAACCTGTCCCTTTAAAACTATTGTTCAAGTACTCCTTTAGGGAATCCAGATAATTGTAGTTGCTTGTAAATTCATTAGGTGAATTAGAATTCAGTACATTGCTTATATATTTCAGGCTCCAGGTCAAAAGAACCAAGGATGAAATACCTGCTCTTATTTTTTTTAAAGATTGTTTTGTATCTGTAACAACATGCAACAGTCGTGCACTAGACACATATATAAGCAGAGCTCCTGAGCATTGCTTACAGCAAATCAGAGGTTAACTTGTTACTGTGGGGGGGTGAGGGGGGGGGGGGTGAGGGGGGGGGGGGGGGTGAGGGGGGGGTGAGGAGGGGGGGGGGAGTGGAAAGAAGTTTGCAAGACATCTTCCCAGAGATAGTAAAATTATTTTGATTGGCAGAACATGTTGGTAAAACAGGTTTAGGACTTCTATTCAGAATTCCCTCCAAACATGAATAAGTGGTCATCTGTTTATATGAACAATCACTGTTTTTGTTTCAGTATAAAAAACTAAACGGCAGCTACTGTAACCATTTAGAAGACAATACAAAATATATAAAGATTCCACTTGAAATTTGGCAGTTTAAAGTTTCATTTATCATGTATGGCTGTGAACACCATTTGAATTCAATAACCTAAATTATATTTTTCAGCAGAAGTTGATCCAGTCATACTAGATGTTTTATACAAATTTCAGTTAACTTTCATTGTCCTAAAACTAGTTTCAGTGAGGATTTTTGTTCATTAATTACCTATTGGAAAGGGTAGATTATGGAATGCTCTGTGAGCAGCCAGTCTAGCTATTAATCATAAAATTTTCTAGATGTTGTATGCACAGATGCCTGCTGAGAACTAGCCTGCTGCAGCTTGACTCTGTCTCACCTAACAGTGGTAGGTCTGGGAACCTACAGGAATTCCACACTTGGGATTCTCAAATAGGTACAAGCCTCCAATGGAAAGCACTGTTACAGGCATGTCAAACACGGAAAATGTTGTTGTAGAGGTAAGTTTAATCATATTCTTGTAAATTCTGTAATTTATTTCTTTAATATGTTACAAACCTCATTTTCAGCAGAAAGTCCACCTTCATCACTCCAGATTTGCACCTTTATAACTGAAACTTGTCCAAAACTCCTCCTGCTGCACTTTCCTGATCACCTTTGTTCTCACAAACCTCCATTGGCTCTCCATCTCCCAATACACTGAATTCAAAATCCTTGTCCTCATCTACAAGTCCCTTCATAACTCTGCAACCTCCTCCAGCCCTACGTGAAATGTTTTACAATTCCCACATTCTCTGCTCCACTCTTGGTCGCACAGCCTTCAGCCCTGCACTCTGGAATGCTCTCCCTACATCCCTTAAATTTGACACTGTCCGTCCCTTCTCAAAATCTACCTCTGACTTCGCTTTCAGTTACCTCGCTAAATTTTCTCCCATCGCTGCTTAGTGCCAGAGTGTCATGTCTGTTAGGTACTTTGGGACATTTTATTATGCTAAAGACTCTATTAAAAAGTAAGTTATTTTTGTAAGTGCTCAGTCTAGTGGAGAACACAAGATGGCAGCCAAATGAATTTTCAAAAATGATTTGGAATAATATGATTGGTTCAGCTTTCCCTCTCTTTTATTGGAATAATTTGCTGACTGCTCAAGTTTGATTAGTTGTTTTCATATGTTCATAGTAGTAGTTTATCTTCCCATTTTTGTCAAGTTTGATTTGTGTATTCTGCATTTGTCCATTTGATTTTTTGTTGTATGAATTTGAAAATTGAACCAATGTGTTGTGAGAAATTTCCATATATGCATGTGTTATGCCAAAATGTGACACAGGAAGTATGTGACAAACAAAACATATGCTAGATGCAATTTTTCATTATATATACTAACATATTTCACATGGTGTTGCTAATGGTAAATTTGAACAATACACTGTTTTACAAAGACAGGAATATTATACTAAGTAATGCACAATGTATTACTCTGTTAAGGTGCAGCTATGCCCCTTTAAGGCTACAATGTCCAAATGTTAGTAAGTAAACAGAAGTTCAGGTCAATTAGAATGTAATTGTTATTGACTAAGAAACTTTGCAAATTGGAATGTACTAATCAGATTCAGACTGTAGATCAGAAGCCTCTGTATTTTAAGATTGTTTTGCATCTGTAACAAAGTGTGATGTACGGAATGTGATATCTGTTATGCGATAAATGTACCTTTGTTTAACGTGTATCAGAGGATTTCCTGTGACATTGCTCTCAGTAAGCTGTACAACACTCCGTTTTATAATAATCATGCCATATAATGGAGAGTGTGCATTATTCTGCTACTGCTAAGGTGGAGCCCTGTGACTTTAAGGTCACAAATTCCAATTACGGTTAAGTAAACATTAGTTGAGGTTAGAATTTAAGTGTTCTTCAGTTGCAGGTCACAAAGTGTGACCGGTAAGGTCCCTCAGAGGTTACAGACATCTTGGCTCCTGTATCAAATCATAGAATCATAAAAAGGTTACAGCACGGAAGGAGGCCATTCGGCCCATTGAGTCTGCACCGGCTCTTTGCAAGAGCAATCCAGCTAGTCCCACTCCCCCGCCCTTTCCCCATAGCCCTGCAATTTTTTTCCTTTCAAGTACTTATCCAGTTCCCTTTTGAAAGCCATGATTAAATCTGCCTCCACCACCCCCTTGGGCAGTGCATTCCAGATCCTGACTACTCGTACTGTTAAAAAGTTTTTCCTCATGTCACCTTTGGTTCTTTTGCCAATCACCTTGAATCTGTGTCCTCTGGTCCTTGATCCTTCCACCAATGGGAACAGTTTCTCTCTATCTACTCTGTCTAGACCCTTCATGATTTTGAATACCTCTATCAAATCTCCTCGCAACCATCACTGTTCCAAGGAGAACAACCCCAGCTTCTCCAGCCTATCCACGTAACTAAAGTCCCTCATCCCTGGAATCATTCTAGTAAATCTCTTCTGCACCCTTTCTAGGTCCTTCACATCTTTCCTAAAGTGCGGCGCCCAGAACTGGACACAAAACTCCAGTTCTGGCCGAACCTGTGTTTTATAAAGGTTCATCATGACTTCCATACTTTTGTACTCTATGCCTCTATTTATAAAGTCCAGGATCCTGTATGCTTTTTTAACCACTTTCTCAACCTGCCCTGCCACCTTCAACTATTTGTGCACATATACCCCCAGATCTCCCTGTATCCCTTTTAGAGTTGTGCCCTATAGTTTATATTGTCTCGCCTCGTTCTTTCTACTGAAATGTATCACTTTGCATTTTTCTGTCACGTGTCCGCCCATGCCACCATCCTCACTGTTTACTACCCTTCCAAGTTTTGTGTCATCTGCAAATTTGGAAATTGTGCCCTGTACACCCAAGTCCAAGTCATTAATATATATCAAGAAAAGCAGCGGTCCCAGCACGACCCCTGGGGAACACCACTCCAGTCCGAAAAACAACCGTTCACCACTACTCTCTGTTTCCTGTCCCTTAGCCAATTCTGTACCCGTGTTGCTACTGCCCCCTTTATTCCATGAGCTGCAATCTTGATGATAAGCCTACTATGCGGAACTTTATCAAACGCCTTTTGAAAGTCCATATACACCACATCAACTGCATTGCCCTCATCAAAAAACTCTTATAAAGTTAGTTAAACACAATTTGCCTTTAACAAATCCGTGCTGGCTTTCCCTAATCAATCCACCCTCGTCGAAGTGACTGTTAATTCTGTCCCGGATCATCGTTTCTAAAAGTTTCCCCACCACTGAGGTTAAACTGACTGGCCTAAATGACTAAGTGCAACACAGGAATTTGAAAGAAATGTGCACAAGACTTGCTGTTTTAAATTAGTAGATCTCCTGCAGCGTTGTTCATAGTGAATTATAGTAATAATTTTCAGGCAGGAATAAACCCATCAGTCCACCTAGCCTACCCATCCAACTTCTCACAAGATTACCTTGATGCATTTCTAAATCTAATAATCTTGAATTCTATTTGTTGAGATGAAATTATCTAGTAGCTTTTAGAATCCAGTTCTAGTATCTTGTTCCACCACACTTACTGGTATCACACGTTTATCATCCATTTATTGAAAAATGTCCAAATTTCCTTTTGTCATCCTTAATTTGGAACTACTACTCCTTGTTCTTGAATTTCACAAACAGAAAAAATTGCTTCAATCCACATTCTAGAAGCCCATCATAATCTTAAATACATTTATCAAAGTTGGATTGTGTGCTGCTTTAGAAGAACAGTAGTGCTATACCACATAATGCACAACGTATTATTCTGTTAAGGTGGAGCTGTTTCTCTTTAAGGTCACAAAGTCTAACAGGTTATTGAAATACGGGCTCAAAGGTCATTCAGAATTTAACTGTTTCATCAGGAAACTGCTAGAATGAGCAGCTAAGCACACAGCATTTTAAGACTGTTTTGTTTCTGTAGCAATGTTTGACATGGAGTGGGACCTCAATGTATGTAAACAATACATAGATAGATATATCTTGCCTCTGTGTCAAGAGAATGTCTGATATCTCCTCTACAAATCCAGGAATGTATGCTTCATTATAAAGTTATATTGAATCAAGCAGCTCTTTTACTGTAGGAGGAATTTCTCAAGCATACTTATATTTGCATTGTGCTGTATGTAAGCACCTCTTGTGCACAGTTATTTTTACTAGTCATCTCTGAAGATCAAACAGTTTCAGCTTTTAAAATTATTTTTCTAAAAAGTGAATGTGCATGTGAGAATGCTTTATACGTTTTAGTTGATTCCTCCCCAAAACACTAAAGTAACACTGTATGCTCATGAGTGAAAATGGATACTATCACTGGGTGAATGGGTTTCAGTAATCACTCTGATGGTTGAAATTGTACCATCTAAAACAGTGCTTCTAAATTGGTCAAGAGTGTCATGACAGTTTGTAAACTTTAATATTGGCTTATTTTCAAAAAACCTTTGTAGAAGTAGCAGTGTTGCATCTAGTTGCATTGCAGACTCCTTACCTGGGAATGGGTTGTGTGGTAGGAACAACTGGTACAAACTTTGGGCAGTTGTCCATCTGTTCCTGAACTTTATTGCAGGAGGAAATGTGAGTCCGCATCTTCACCAGAGTCACCTAGTGCAATAAACGCATTAGACTGCATACATCTGACCGAATGTTTGAATAATTACATATTTCTCTTACTTTCATTAGCAAAATTAAATGTACAATTGTTCTTAATTGAAAGTTGAATCAAAATCATACAAAAAATGCAGCTCTATTGAAAATTTGTTGCTTAATTCAAATGACTGGTTAATTTGAATTATCACTGCAAATGGGTCCTGTTCAATGAAATCTGCCATTTAATTGAAATTCAATCCTATGATGAATATCAGGAGTCTTGATGTGGCATTCATCCCCACCCCAGTGCATCATCACAAGCACTTAAAGAACAGTTTGAGAAAATGAATGGGCAGAAGGACAAGACCCTTACCACTGAGGAAAAATACAAGATCAAATATGTGGAGATGCATCCTGGCGAAATAAAAGTAATTGTACAGAAACGAACATCTCTCCCATCATTTTCTCCACCTAATTGAAAGGAAAAATTTGCAGGGCTATAGGGATAGGGCAGGGGAGTGGGACTAGCTAGATTGCTCTTGCATAGAGCTGGCATGGACTCAATAGGCCGAATGGCTCCTTCCATGCTGTAACCTTTCTATGATTCTACCTGAAAAACAGGGAATATCACTGTTGATTACCAGCAGAACTTCTGGAGATAAAGGAAGAGGATGCACACCTCGGCTTGTCCCGACATCAAATTAGCTTTGCTGAGCAGACCCGAGCAGCTAACCTTCTTGAGCCATCCGACCACATCTTATCGGAAAAGGCAAATGAATTCGACAAGAATTTGGAACTGACCCTGTCGGGGGGCGGGGAAGGGGAGGGGAGTTGCAATTATACTGTGACAAGCTTACATTAGCAGTTTCCATTATAAATTTCTATGACCGTATTTGTAACGGAAAAGTTGAAAGGAAGTGCACAAAGACTCAAGATTTTCAATATATTATAGACAGATAAGGAAGATAGATGTAGATAAGAAATTTGCAAATAAGTGTGATGCCGATGTGTTACAGGAAAGTGTGACGAAATCATGTCCTGGACATACTGTTTTTATAATTATTACTAGTGGATCATCCTGGCATTTCCCACGGGCTTTCCAAGTATAAGTATAGAAAGGACAGTTGTGTGGTGTCTGGCTTTCTTGGAGGTAACATTTAAGCAGTTTAATTCAGCAGTGGCTAATTAAAATGTAACAATCATCTGAAGAAATAAATATGGGAATTTGTTCTGCAGTATGTTTTGGAATCATCTGCAAGAAATTCTGATCGGACAAACAGTTATTCACTTGCAGTGAGAAAGTCCCAGTGATGTATAGTAGGAACTTGAACATCCCACAAACACTCAGACTGCGGCATCTCCCTGAAGTTAACAAAATGATAGTTCTAGATCAAAATATAAACATCAAGCTTAGGCTAATGTAAAATCATTAATGGAGCTACTGAAACACAAAAAGGCAACTTTTGTCAGTAAATTTAATCACTATTATTCAAAAAGCATTTTTTCAACATAGGAATTTAAGTTACTAGGAAACGCAGACAAAAAACTTTGGTTTTGAATTTTTGGTTGATTAGTTGACTCGCCTTCTGATGAAAGCTCTGCATCCTGATCAGATTGAGGTCTCCTTTCCACAGGAAAAGTGATGAGTGTGTTGCCCTTGCAATCACAGCTGTCGCTTCCCTGATACATATGTGCACTACAAATTGCCCGATGGGGCAGATATCTAGTGGGTAGCATAGAAAGATGCAGTAGCGTGAAAGCTGCATGCTGTGGTAACTTCTACTTCTACAGGAAGAGCCATCCCTGATCCAGATGTTATGCACAGATCATGGTTCAGCAGTTGGCACAAAGCTATGGCAGCCTGATTTATGAACTGGAGGCAGTGAAGGCAAGAATCTTCTGATGTGGCACCACCTGCACCGTCCAAATTGCTGTGGTGGTGGTGTGGCCCTTATCACCAAGTCACACCTTGGTCTCTCTCACTACTCTTCTGGTATATTCTCCTCCTTCGAGCATCTCACCTTGTTCCACCCTAAAACCTCTCCTTTAAAATCCTCGTTCTCTACCGCCAACCCCCGCAAGTCCCATCCAAAGTTTCTCCAGAGATATCCTCCCATAACCTCTGCACTTAGTGACTCCTCATCCTTGGTGATTTCAATCTCCATTTCAACTCACCTTATCCTCAAATGTTACTGCCCTCCTGTCCTCCCTAAACCATTCTCTCTATATAAACTCTCCTACCATATTCATGGCCACCCCCTTGACCTTGCCATCTCACGTGGTCTCTGTACTCCCATGGTCTCGATCACAGACAAGGCCATCTCTGACCACTTCCTTCTATCCCTCACCACCCACATTCCCCTACCCCTTTCCAACCCCACTTCTTTCTCCGTCCACCCTGCATTTTGGGGGCTCGATTTTCTGACCCCTGCCTGCAGAGTAACAGGTCCACTGGTAGTGGGGACCCTGCAAAATTTCACCTAATGTTTCTGAGCTACAGGATTTAATGGCTTGTAAGAAGCTAGAAATCGCAATTAAAAAAATACCGATTGAACTAGGCATTTAATGATGGATAAAATCCCAACAACATTAAAATCTCTCAACTGTAAAATGTTAGCATTACAAAAGCCAAAGCAAAAAGATATCATCACAAAGTCATGCAATATTATGCAACATCAGACTAGTGCAGGCAGCATTTGTTACACTAACTGTACAAAGCTACAGAGCAAGAAAATGATCACACTGCCTGTCCCCAACATTTACTCTATCAAAATAAATAATGTTGTCATCTCAATGTGCTGCTAAAGAAGGCAGAAGTAATGAATGGTTCCAATCCCACAAATAGATTGGAGGGTCACTATACTACAGCACAGGATAATAAACTGTTTTGGGATTGTAACCTATATTGAACAAATATGAATAAATCATTCATTTTATAAATCAGATTTTAAAAAGAAACTTAACTCCAAAAAAAGTATTGCATTAAGTGGTTTGTTTTAGCACACCTTTTTATTGCATCCTCGACAGGGAGCCTTATATGAAGAAAGCTGTTTCTCCACATTAGAAGCCTTTTCCACCTTTTTTGGGTCAAAGGGCATGCGGCAAAGTGGGCACAGAGGTGACACCACTTGGAGGCAGGGTTGCAAACATTCCCCACAGAATCTGAAAGAGAGTGGACTCATTGTTAACAAGCAGTTTGTACTGTACTCATTTTCAAATACCATTCCTGATACGAGGAAGAATTAACCTTAAGTTAGAGAAAATCTAAGAACATAAGAAATAGGTGCAGGAGTAGGCCATACGGCCCCTCCAGCCTGCTCTACCATTCAATCAGATCATGGCTGATCTTTGACCTCAACTCCACTTTCCCACCCGAACCCCATAACCCTTGATTACTCTAGACCCCAAAAATCTATCTCTCAGTCCTGAATATACTCAACGACTCAGCATCCACAGCCCTCTGGGGTAGAGAATTCCAAAGATTCACAACCCTAATGAAGCACTTAATTTGTCAGCTTGATGATTATCATTAATGAATAGACAAATAACTTCTCAATAAGCCCTTTACTGCATAGTATTGAACATTGTATTTGGAGATTGCGCACACTTAACAAGGAGGATCACCATGCCAAAAACATTCAAATATTACTCTTCCTTAATTAAATCAGAATCAAATACAGTGCAATATGAAAGTCAATTTTTCATGTATGTACAGTGAGATTATCTTCTGCAGTACATCCAACAAGGTTCTACATCCAATAAATCATATAACTCAAAAAGTGTTCCTCCTTATTTCCAATGCAAATATCTCCAACTTAAAATAAGATCTTTATATTCATAAACTACTTAATTATATAAAATTATAGTAAGAATAAAATAACTTGCATTTGTATAGCGTCTCTGACAGTGCAGTGTTCCCTCAGCACGGCACTGAAGTGTCAGCCTAGATTTTTGTGCTCGAGTGTCTGGAGTGGAACTTAAACCCACAATCTTTTGACTCAGAGATGAGAGTGCTACCACTGAACAAAGGTACACTGGAAATGTCTATGTACCTTTATTAGCCGTGGCTCAGTCATGGAAAGGACACTGATGTTAAGGCAAATGTATTTCAGCCTATTTACTTCATTTTTTTTTTGTTTTCTCACTGCTAGCACTTTAGGTTCCTTTGTTTGTAAGGGGGTGGGGGAAAGGGAAACAGGTAGGTCAGCTGCACAACAGGTACTCAGTGCCCCACTCGTTAGGATTCTCATACCCATATCTGCAGAAGGTGGCCAGACCTTGATTTGCCAGACAATTAATGCACGTGGAAGCTCCAATTCCCATTACAGTAGACCTGACAGCACCACTAAGATAGGTGAATGCCTGCCTAAATTATAATGTTGGATGTTTCCTGTGAAAACATCAGTTTGTTATGTTTTCGGTGGCACTGCATGACAGAACGATTAACAGGAAATGTATCCTAATTGGCCTTAGCTATCAAGATGCCACCAGGCAATAATTGTCTTTACAGGTGTGATTCAAGAGCCTAATGAACAGCTGTGCTATCTGTTGCAAGGACATCTCCAGTTACTATGCAACACAAGACTGGCACATGCAGGGACAGCAATGATCAACTGTGGCCTGAAACTTGACTCCACTTGTTTGCCATGCACCAGTCCTGACCTCTGAGGGTGCCCTGAAGTGGCACAGAGGGCCACCCTCCTTGCAACCATTTCATGCAGCATAACCTCTACTTAAGCAACCAGAGGATTGGGTTATGGGTGCTCCTGGATTTGTCTGCAGGTTTGTGCTTGTACCTTGAATTAACTTTTCTTTCATTTTTGCCTGTCACTTCTTAGGTCTTCCCCCTTCAGCCTGGACAAAGGCTGCTAATAGGTTGAGAGTCTTTCCAATGGCTTTCATAATAATTCTCCCTCCCTACATCGAGTGAAGCGCAGGCATTTGCACAAAGTTTCCCACAACGGTATGGCTGAGATTGGCATCCCTATGGAGTAACACATGTTCAGATGCCACAATGTTCAGGTTCTACAATGCCACAAGAGAGGTAGCTTTTAATTTCTCATTTCTAACTCATCCTTACATAAAGAAAATATGTCTTCATTAAAATACAGTGGAATAAACCTTGTACATCTCACTTTAGTAAACACCATACTGTATCATGGGATTTAGAGATGCAGAAAACCTATTGATACTAATGCAAGTCTTTAAAAAAAAACATAAACGCAAAGTCTGATCCCATTCATCCAGTTGAGCCTATGGTTATAGTATTCATTGGCACGAGGACAGAAACATAGTGCTGATGTGAGTTTTCTCTGGGCTTTATACAACATAAGCTTATTGCATCCCAAACTTACAGGGACTCAGCTGTACAAAATGCAAAAACGATTAGTCATTGAGGTCAATAACTGCAGTAGAGTAGGTTCCAGAACATGTTTCTGAAACAACAGGGCAGAGAGTCACAGTTCTTTAGAGTACATTTTCAGAAAACTACTTCTCAAAAATACAAAATAATAAATTCAATAGAACATCAACAACAATTTTCATTTATACAGCTCCTTTAATGTAGAAAAAACACCTTAAGGTACTTGATATAGAGGAGATTAAAAGCAAACACCAAGCTTTTGTGGGAGGGTTATAGAAGTGGCCAAAAGCTTGGTTAAAAATATGGGTTCTGGAAAGGCTTTAAAAGGTGACGGTGAAAGGTTTGATTCCTGGGTTCCAATGAATCAGCCAGGCATTCTATTCCTGACTGCTATTCAGTGACCCCTGCTGGAAGGGTGCATGTATGGACATCAGGTTAGGATAGGATAGAGCTTGGCTCTGATGCCTTTCTCAATCAAATAGTCTCCTAACACTCACCATTAAGGAGGAATACTAGATATAAAACAAAAGAGAGTTGCATTTATATAATGCCTTTCACAACCTCAGGATGTCCCAAAGTGCTTTTCTGCCAATTAAGTACTTTTGAAGTGTAGTTACTGTTGTAATGTAGGAAACATTGCAGCCAATTTGCACACAGCAAGGTCCCACAAACAGCAATGTGATAATGACCAGATAATCTGTTTTAGTGACATTTATTGAGGGATAAACATTGGCCAGGACACCGGGGAGAACTCTTGGAACTTCTTTGAAATAGTGCCATGGGATCTTTTACGTCCATCCGAGAGGGTAGATGGGGCTTCAGTTGAATGTCTCATCCGAAAGACGGCACCTCCGACAGTGCAGCTCTCCCACAGTACTGCACTGGTGTGTCAGCCTAGATTTTGTGCTCAAGTCTCTGGAGTGGAATTTGAACCCACAACCTTCTGACTCCGAGGTGAGAGTGCTGCCAACTGAGCCATGGCTGACATCATTTTTTGATTAGAGCGCATTGCGAGGTGGTACATCATTGAGGGATTCTGAGTGATATTATAGAATATGAACATCAACCGTAAACACTATCCAAGCCAGCTATTGTTGCATTTATTATTTTTTTCCCCGCCACGAGATATTGACTCCTTGCTGGAGTATTGTCCCATGGCTGATAGTTGCCCTCCAGTACTTTGCTGAACTGGCTATTATTTATGCTTCAGCCTTGATAGCATGTCAATTGCAATTGCAATTGCAGGCTATTCAATTGCAGGGATCATCACAGCAAAATGCAGTTCTGTCCTTAATTGATACCCACGTACATACTTCTAGCAGGAGTTTCTATAAAGCAGATGATAGCCAATTTTCCCCTTGTAATCAGAACTACTGAGGCCAACTGTAGTGCCTTAATGCTGCCCTGACCGAGTTCACCATGATCTGGGATTCAGAAGTATAGAGAACCAAGAGCCAGGTACATAGAATTCTAAAGTTTAACTTCAAGGAAATCAGGGAAGCACATATGTAAATGTTTAGTATAAAATTGACTTGGAATCATCAGGAGTAGCCTGTACTTTATTATGATGATGAAGTGGAGTGGGTGGAGGGGGGGGGGGGGAGGGGGTTGTGATCAATGTTGGGAGCCCTGTTGTTTCTAATTTACATTAGTGACTCGGTTTTAGAAGCTCAATACAAACTGGTCAAATTCTCAGATGAAATCAACTATAAGGGGCAGTTGAATCTGAGGGGGCATATCGAGAACTCAAAATGAGACACAAAATATGTAAGTTGGAAGAATAACGGCAGACGAAATTTAAAGCAGACAAGTGTGAAGTACCGCAAATAGGTAAAGAAAAAGTTAAAATAGGTACTTTATGAATGGTACTGAAATAGCTAAAATGTTGAAAGAGATCTATGGTTTTTAGTAGACTTAAGATGCAACATTGCAGAGAAGCAATAAAGAAAGCAAATAGAAAACTGAACTGTATAGCCAAAATGGAGGAAATCATGCTTAAACTGTACAGTTCTCTAATCAGACCATACTTTAAATACAGTGTCCAGTTCTGGTCACCAAATCACACGGGAGACCTTTGGGTGGTTCGGAGAATGAGCTACGAGACTGTTCCCTGGCGTCAGAAGACTGAATTTTGAGGAAGGTCTGAAGAAATTTGGGCCTTTCAGCCATGAAGTGTGGCATCTGCAGACTGATCTTTTAGGGCTATATAACATAGTAAACTATGTAGAAAAGGCAGATCCAGAAAACTACTTCAAATTAAACTGTGCAAGTAGGACAAGCAAACACAAATTCAAACTAATAAAAACAGGATTGCCAACTCTGGTTAGATGTATTTCTAGAGGTTTGATCATGTGTCATCCAATCACATGATACTCGTTCACGTGACACTCCGATGCTGCAGTTTGCAAATGTTATTGCACTTGCCTTATGTAGGTTGGATCCCCTAGTCGAGTGTCTTTGCTGACAATGTCTTTCTTCTTAAACCAGTACTTAAGTTGGCATTTCCAGCATCGGGGCGACCAGCCACAAGGAAATTCCAGCATGGAATGAATGGCTGATTGGCTGAAACAGAGGATGGACAGTGTCTCAAGCACCAGGGAGACAGCCAGGATGGTGTGGGGTGGTAATTGAGAGTCCGGACCACAGAGACGTGCAGGCGCAAACAGTGCGTATAAAAGTACTTTTCTCCTGTGTCACCAGCAGCAGCGCCTGGGAGATCAATTGCATACCCCGGGAGACTCCCAGGCAATCCGGGAGGGTTGGCAACTATAAATTATTACAATGACAAAGAAAGATGAACCCACCTTATATCCATATATCCTTTAAAACGTATTGAAAAAAACTCGATATTCCTCCCCGAGTTATAGAGAATTGGAGTGAAATTGCAAAAGGCAGAGGACAGGTAGGTATTTACCCTTTGGACTAGCTACATTCAGTGCACAAAGATATTTTCCCCTACCTTCGAGGCACTCCTGGCTCAGGTCTTTGCAATTCTCTCTTGATTCTCTTCAAAATTCCAATTTCTCCTACTCTCTGCAACAGCTCCTCCACCACCACTAACTTCAGTTCTGGCAGCGGGATGACCAGCGGGGGCCAGGGAATGAATCACCGATTGGTTGAAAGTGAAGACCGCCAGGATGGTGTGCATGCACAAACCGCGCATGCAAGGAACTTTTCTCCCGGGTTGCCAGTAACAATGCCCGGGAGACCAATTGCCAATTTTGGGAGGGTTGGCAGCCTTAAATAAAAGTCAAATCTAGAACTGTCAGGAATTCCTCTTCACATAAAGAGTAATCAATCCATTGAATAGACTTCCAGGTAGGGTAGCGGAGGTGTAAACTGTGAAAGCATTTGAGAAACAATTGGATGCTGTGGTGTGGGGATATATGAACAGTTGAACTAAGATGGACCGAATGGCCTTCCTCATCTGTTTCTATGTTGTGATCAGTTAATTCAGTGCAGGCCGGAATCAAACGTGGAACTTTACTGGTCTGGCTAGCTCAGCTATTCACTGGATAAATAGGTTGAGCCATTCGCAAAGCTTATTGTCCCTTTTGATGTGCACCACTTTGCTTTTTAACATACCATGAATGTCCTGCGGTGTTACACTGAGTTGGAGAACGTGATATAAGTTTGTGAGATGTGGTGAGAGACAGTAAACGGATAATGATAAAGTGTTTTTGATTAGCTCAGATTATTTTGTGCTACAGATACATTTAAACTATGATGTATATAAAATGTTGTAGATGGGTACAACCATTTGTTTATATTTTTCTCCAGCTTCATGTAGACCATGTCAAGCTATTTACCTTGACCAGAACATAGAACTAGACTCCCTGGGGAGATGGTGAAAGCAGCTAGTGTATTGATTCATTCAAAAACAAACTAGACAGATTTATTTCAGAAAACAAAATTTTGGGATACAGTGTATGTAATTTGAGATATGACATGTGATAAGTGTAGCATGCTTGGGAAGAAAAAGGTGACTTTAGACTTATGGTTCCCAAAGCTCTTCACCACTGTGGTTTTCCTAGTGTCATTTTTGGATCTGTTGTAGACTAATTGATAGAGATTGATTGCTATTAGTCAACAACTCCATTATCATTGTATCATGCGACTACCAGGATGGTAGAAGGTGAACTAATTGGACCGTGGTCTTTTTACATCTAGCAATTCCTATGTTTCATGTTCTGCAGTTCAATTTTGCTCACTGTTGGACAGTATCACATAACAGAACAAGATATGAAATAGTATTTTTCCCAGTGTGCTATCAGAATTATCACTATTTTTGATCCATTATAAAGCAATGTAAACTTGAATAAAATAAAAACATCCTAAACCATGGTCCATTATTGTTCCTCCACTGCCTTTAAGGCATTGTTCTGAATTAACTCAGGCTGGTGTTTGATGACTAATTCACTCCCCAAGGCAATCAAAAATGGGAATACTGAACAAGGCTCAAAATTAATACTGGTCCCCTTGACAACATCAGTATGTTTAACAAAAGACTGGTGACAACTGAAAAATGACTGGTCTTCAGTACCAATGAATATAATGCACAATTCGTTGTGGCCCCACACAGGAAGCTTGCTGTGTAGACATTTTACAAATAACCTCCAATGTGCAGAAGTACATTTTTAGTTTCTACTTGGCCTGCAGACCGGTGCTTTTTAAACCCTAAACTAGATGACATTGTATCAAACAAACACCATACTGCTGGTGTGAGATTGTGGTGTTTTAACTTGGATTAATGAGAAACCAAACAAGCCTGGTCAAAGTGTGTATGTGTGTGGAATAGGGGAGGAGTTAAACTGGAATTTTTTTCAAAAAATGAGTCAAGTTTATATATTTATTTGAAAAAAAGACTATATAAAATAAAATCTTGCAGACTGCTGTGACTGTATACAATAAAGAAAATTCTGGTCAGAATAATTTGCTTTTCGTATGTCAAGAATAAATGTTGAAGAAACTAATGAAGATACTTTATACTGTATGTTGTTGGTTCAATACTCTCAAGCATCATGACAGCAATCTTTAAAACTAATACTGCAGTTTCATTTGAAATGTTATAAATGGAGAATACATAAGTAGAATTCAAGAAGTTTTGTTCAACTAAATAAAGAGCAGGTATATTACATCATTACTCTGGGGGATGCATCTAGATGCAACATCAGCTTCAGTAAAAATTCAGCTTGTCCTCATTCAGCACAGCAACTGCAGTGTAGACCACTAGCTACAAAACCATGGATGGCTTGAGTGACAAGATAAAACAAAGCTCTTGTTTTGAAAAATTGAAGGAAATAGCAATTCTAACTGAACTGCGCTTTGCTATTCATTTCACACTATGTAAAGCTTTTACGTGTCCATCCACTGTCTAGTCTCTCTTATATATATATTAGTCTGTAAAATTCTTGAGTGCAGCATTATCATATGAGTTTATATTCTTGTATTGTCAATCCGCCAGCAAAGTCCAAAGGGTCAGCGGTGGGAGTGCCTGATAGCTGTCATTTTGTTTTTTTGGACACAAATGAAAGTGAACTTTATTGATAAGATTAAAACGTCACCTATCTAGAATTTATTAATAAGGACTGAGAACCTTTCAAGCCCAGCTGAATTTTCCATCTTGAAAACCAAGAGTCATCGATAATGCCAGACACTGGTACCTGAAAGTAACTTTATCTTTGAAGCAGAGCACATTACCTTGAACCTCTAGGGCCGAAGCACAGAGTGAACAGAGCTGGACCTGGAGAGAGGAAGGGGGGAAAACACTTGGAGAAACCTCTGAAGGAGGGAGTAGAGCTAAAGAAAATCGGGCAGGTGTATGAAGGAGGTAGCAGGAGCTGGTCCAGGAGGGGGCAGACACCTTCAAATCAAGCCTAAGGCTTTGAGAGCCAGGCATTCTAGAAATGGAGTTGCAGATTTGTAACATATTTGTGCCCTTTGTTTCTTAAGAGCACATGATAATCCACTCACCTCAGAATTCAGAACATTTAAAGCAACAATATCAAAAGTTTTCTGGTCAGTCTGAATCTAGGTGTGGAGGGTTATGGTGGCTCTATCTCGGAGATTTTTTTTGTTGCAACGTGATTGAAGAGATTTATTTTTGAAGCAATGAGATTGGTAAGAAAATCTAAATTGGAGAGAAGTGTTTTGCATATGGTTGGCAAACAACAAAAATAACCAATCAGAAAGAAAAAAATGAATCAGAGACTTGAACACAATCGATGAGGAAAAAACAAATTAACCAACTGCTCGACGGTCATGACACATGCATTGACAAATGAAATTTTATTACAGTTAACAAAACCAGAAAACATAGATGCATTGAACAGACACACATCACAACTGTGATGTAATCATTACATTTTGAGTGATAATAGCTGATTACAGAGTTTCTACAGGTTGATTATTATCTGCGACTCAATAAAACAGGAGCCAGTTCACGAACTCACAACAGCATCGTATTAACCACAATTAGATCTTCCCAGTGGTTCAAGAGTAACTAACTGAGAAATTGTTCTCCCCCATAAAATGTTATTAAAATGTAAAAGTCACTTGAGTGGAAGCGCAATGTGAGCAACCCACACATAAGCCTTCACGATATGTAATCCTTTTAATTCAAGAACTTTACTATCAGACTCTTACCCATGCCTGGCTTTTGAACAAGTCAGTCTGTTGTGGAATACCACTAGATACGGTCATGCATCCGAAGTAAAGATCATTAGCACGGAAGTGGGTAGGTGACAAATTTTAGTCCCTATCAAAAACTAACAATTGGGAAACACCTTATAAAACTGAGAGAAGAGTTGCATACTGTAATGAAATTACGATTTCTCTATAATGAAAGGATTTTAAATAACAACTTGCACTAATTTCTACTGTAAGGTCATTTGCATCCAATCTGTTCCAATAGCTTAGTGAATTTATCCAGTAAGTAGCTGAGTCATACAGAGTTATGTGATGTCAGTCAGGGCGGAAGTAGACACAAGACAACTGGCAAGCTACAATTGACCTCAGTGTCCCTGGCTTAGGGAGTAAAAATTGTTCAGTACTCATGATTGCTACCAGCACCCTGTGCCTGGTGGCCTTAGAACTGTACCCCAGTAAAGAGTCAATCACTTCAGATGAGAAAAGGAAAAAAAATGCCCAATTACGTGGCCATTTAAATTAATGGAAAATTGTGCGCATATGTGGATTTTACATATATTTGATTTTTATAAAAATAGGTCCATTCAACAAGCAGCCCATCAGGTCATGGATGGCTAGACCATTTGTACACCAGATATGCTCAAGTCTGCACCCCTTGGACTTGAAGGAGTGAAGATGGGGGCCATACCAGGTGGGAATCAACAAGAATGGGGAGAGAGTAACAGTTTTGACAGGGACAAGGGCATCAAAGATGGACACGAGGGAGTGGTTAAGCAGATCGATGGCTGCAGAAGTATTGTGGCGAATACTTTGGCCAATGGCTTGGCATTTGGTATTTCTAAAGTGCAGTTGTAAGTAATGATGGCACAGAAAATAATTTAATTTTGACTGTTTCCAAATTCATAGTTCTCTCCAGTTCATAGTTGACATTACCTGTACACCCAACAATTAACCAAAAGTAATCCATGGAGGTTGCATTGCAGTTGTCATCTATCTCAGTTACAGACATAATGACTGTACAGTACATATAACAACAAATAGACAGCAGTTTTGTCATAGTTAATAATTATAGACTTCACTGAAAATAAAACATATTTATATGATAGTTATGTCATTCTATTGAAGACTTTCATATCAAAGAGCCTTGGGACTATTTTAAAATGATATTAATCCGTTAAATTTTTCTGCTTAAAAAGTAGTTTCCATGATTCATATTATAGCTAACTTTGAAACATCGATTATCATGTTAAATATCTTCATAAGGTCACTAAGATTCTATTTCAGCTACTTCAATAAAGCCATGCAGATAGCAGCTGCAAGGATTAGGATTTTGGTTTTCGATAGCATTACAATAAATGTAAAAGGTTATTAGGTTTTCTCATCTTCATTAAATCCATTCTTTAAGATCACCCAAATTTGGGTGTCAGCCTTGGCTCTGAGTCAGACGGTCATGGGTTCAAGTCCCACTCCAGAGATTTGACCACATAATCTAGGCTGACACGTCAGTGCAGTACTGAGGCAGTGCTGTACCATCGGATGTGCCATCTTTTGGATGAGATGTTAAACTGAGGCCCCATCTGTCCCCACAGATCCCAAGGCACAATTCAAAGAAGAGCAAGGGAGTTCTCCCAGTGTCTTGGCCAATATTTATCCCTCAACCAACACTACTAAAACAGTATAATTGGTAATTTATCTCATTGCACTTTGAGGGACATTATTGTGCTCAAATTGACTACTATATTTCCCTACATTACAACAGTGACTACGCTTCAAAAATACTGCACTGGCTGGGATGTTCGGTGGTCACGAAAGGCGTTATATAAATGCAAGTTCTTTCTTTCTATAGCACAACATTGGCTAGTATAAGAAATGTAAAACAGGTGCAACAAGGGTACTCTTCTGAGGATGGGCCTAAGACACATTGTTAGAGAACAATAGAAGGAACTTTTGTCTGCAGCAGACCTATGACTGGTTGCCTGAATTAGGAATGCATTCCATTCCTCAGCACTAACACCTTTGAGCACAAAACTTTGTCAGAATATACATAGTGTAGTCCATCTTTAATTCAAGAACCTGCTCTTACACAATTCTTTGTTAGCTTAGATACAAATTGAAATTAAACGATAATATCATCCTCAGTACCACTTTAGCAACACGTCAACTACAATAACCTTACATGTAAGGCAAGATCAAGAATCTGCCATACTCAGAACTGTAGTTCTAGGAGAATACAAAGAGGGGTTACAGATACTTTTAAAAATATATAATCATTGATTAGAGATTCAGCAATACACAAGCATTTTAATATACTTAGAGAACAATACCATATTAACCTACTGAACTGTTGGAAGCCCCAGACTTGGTCCTCTGCATTGCATTCCTACCAATTAACACTTTTATCCTACTTATTAATCCGATAATGCCGACACATCAACAATCATTCACGGGGGACTTTTGTTGTTTCAGGCAATGTTAATCATGTGCACGATATTCAAATTTGGTTAAAATGATCTGCAGCAAGATACCATTTTGTCCCAAATCTTATTTTAAGTTTTCACAAGATCCTGTTGCTCAAAAATGAGCCATGTCAAGCAATAAATCATCCACTATTGCACACTTGACAGGATTTTGGATTTCCAACCCTGTAATGACAATATTTTATCCAGTATCAACCGGGCTAACAGATTCTACTTTCATTTTGCAATAACATGTGCCTGAATTGCATTAATCACTGTATTGAGTAAGCCAGTTTATAGTATTTTCTCCAAAATACTTACAATTCTCCTTCCCTGGTGCACTTGAAATCTGGTGAGCTTGCTAAGGAAAATAGTTTGAAAGCAGGATCCACTTGACTGGTGACTGCACAAGCACTATCATCCAATTTGTGCTTCCTCAATATTCAATATTAATAACAATGTAGTGGTGATAAATTTGTCTGTATAATGTATTGTTCCTGACAATCAGTGTAAACAAGATTGATAGGTAATCAGTATTCTTGAGTCTTACCATCGAGGTTATATTTTGCTCTACACTGATCAAGAGACATTATGACACCCACCAACTCTCCCTGAGATTTCTGAAGCTTATTATATTCTTTTGGCTCCCATGTTACAGTTGACACACTGAAATATTAGGGCTATTATTTAATAAATGACATTGCCATAATTTATTGGACAGATGAAAAAAAATTAAAATACTGCAAGTTATTTTGCCCACAAAGCTATTCCAAAGTAATGTTTTTGAAAAAAGGACATTTAATTTTGAGGAAGTATTTTTAAATTCCTGTTTCTCTCTTCCTCTCCAGAAGCTTTTACAAGTGCCAGCAGCTCTCCGAAATGGCCAAACCTCATGTGCGAGCATGAAATAACAACAACTTGCATTTATATTGCGCCTTTAATAAAGAAAAATATCCCAAAGCATTTGCAGAGGAGTAATTGGACAAAAATGGACTCCGAGCCAAAGAAGGAGATATTAAGAAGCGTGACCAAAAGCTTGGTCATAAAGGCAGCATGTTGTTTGACCATCGGTGGTTGACATCACAGGTCCACCATGATCCTATTTGCACACTTCTCATTGTGCAAACAAACTTCCAACAGGGATTATTAAATTAGATTTTTTTCCTACCTAATCCCAAGAACTGATGCTAATTGTAGTACTTCCTTTGCCAACCTGGCTGAGATCAGCTAACACAATAGAACCTGGGAACTTCCTGGTCTGTACAGATCAACACTACACCATGTGATGTATTTATCCATTGAGCCATCATAATTAAAAAAATAACAAGTGCATTCACTGAAGCAGATTATCTGGTCATTATCACATTACTATTGAGGGACCTTGCTGTGTGCAAATTGGCTGCCGCGTTGCCAACATTACAACAGTGACTATACTTCAAAAGTACTTCATTGGCTGTAAAGTGTTTTGGGATGTCCTGAGTTCATGAAAGGTGCTATATAAATGCAAATCTTTCTTTCTTTTTATATATCACTTTTTACATCCAGATGTCTCATTTTACACAATAAATTAAGAAAACTGGAAAATAACACACATACACATCCCAGCAATTCATGCACATCACTGGAATAAAGGTACAAAGGAAAAGCGGTCAAACCCATCTTTAACTAAATCAGAGGAGAAATAACTATTTTTAATTATTCCCAGCATGGAATGTTTAATTATTCCCAGCATGGAATGTTTTTTTTCCCTGTTTGTTTTTTTGTTGAATGTGTATTCGGGGGTTCTGCAGGTGACACCTCTCTGTCTGAACACGGTGATTGCCTTGGCAACGGGCAGTTGCAGGGGCAGTCTGTAAACACCATGTATTGTTCTATATGTATAAATGCGTAGGCTTCAAGGAGATCCTGAACATTTACCTGAGGAAGGAGGAAGTCTCCGAAAGCTTGTGAATTTAAAATAAAATTGCTGGACTATAACTTGGTGTTGTAAAATTGTTTATAATTATTCCCAGCATGGAGATATTTCTGCTCTCATTCTCACCATCTTTTGTCATGGGAGAAGACAGCAGTAAGGCAGCTGCAGCGAAAAATCAGATAAAGGCAGAAGTCCTGTTTCTGACAGATTATTTTATCGACTTTTTATCTCACTGGACAAGTGAAACGTGGATGTATTAAAAAATGACCTCACAATAAGCCAGGAATACTTCTGTATAAGACACTAAAACACTGCAAACAGCTGGAGTTCATGTAATTGGGCACAGAAATCCAATTTTGATGGGTTTTACTTTAATATTGCAAAGCACAATTAAAACTACAACTGCAAAATTAATCAAATCTTTTCTGGTAAGCTTCAATAAAATATTTAAGGAATTATTATATATGCATAATTACAGCCTACAGGATTCTTCACTTATTTGTCTCCCTGCAGGTGGGCAGAAGTACACAATGGCAACTCCTAACATTGGCTTAGTTCCAGTTCAAGGCCATTCAGCCACAGGGACAAGCAGCATTCATTGGTTTTGAAGTTTAATTTATTTCCATGTTTTAAAAAAAACTTTTCTCCACTCCTCTTGAATCACCCTGTGATGACTGGGCATTTTTAATAGATTGGTAGATACAATTTAGAAATGCTAAAATTAATCATTTAAATTATGTTTTTATATTTCCTATGTTTAAAAAGTGAATCTGAAAAAACTGTGTACTATAATTTACAGTACTTTCTGCTTTCAGTTTATCTGTTATAGGCACAGTGAATGAGGAAATAATTTTTTCACTCCAAATATGCACATACATACATGACTCCCTTCCTATTCAGTCCTGTGCTTCATGTTCTTTCACTTCTACACCATCTTGTAAAACACAATAGCCAAGTGAAGCCTAGACTAGAAAAGAAAGATAATTGTTTGGAAAATTTTGACTATATTTTTGTTTGTGGAATAGTGTTAAAAAAACTCAACTGAGAACATGCCACTTAAGTACTTAGGTCTTCTAAGTGCTATAACATCAACAAGCAATGAAATATTGCTGAAAATTTTATGACCAACTTTTCTGTCCTCGACACCCCCCCCCCCCCCCCCCCCCCAGCTGCACATTATTCCTCTGCTTGGGGTTGGAAGAAGAGGAGAGAACGGGAAACTTGTTAAATCCTTTGTCAGTATTAAAAAAGCTACTAAAGTGGTGTGCAAGAATGATCCAGTTTGACCTGGCCTATGATCTTCCCTTTCCCAAATAATATTCACTTTGCTCTCCTGTGACCTGGTTAAGATTTCCCTCACTCTAGAGATACTGCCTGCCATTATGCACCCAGATTTATAATAAAAATATAATAAAATAAAAACATTCCCTCTCTTCATTGTATTCTAATATTCATTTCAGCAAGTGCATTTTGGTGATCTGAGTAAAGAAGGGTGAAACGTGATGAAGTTGGAGGGAATTAATAAGTGTACATGCTTGAGAGAATTGATTTAGTAACTACATGTGCAAAATCACTGGAGAGAAGCAACATCTTAACAATGCTCATTAGTAAAGGGGAAAAAGACAGACTTGTGTATGATTACTGAACATTCACTGAACACATCCAAAGTGAAGCGATTATAAACATGCCAAATCATGTACTGGGATACATCTAAAGATCATTTGATTATAAGTTGAAAGTTATTCTTGTCTTGCATACAACAATGATGGTATCACAGAATTATATTGTGCAATTTTTCAGCTCTGCAGAACCTTCCCTAGGGAGATTAAATACATTGAGTAAATTTATTGTTAAGTTGGTATGCCAACACCTTGAGGTACAGTTGTGTTGAAAAATACACACTTTGTGACACAAAGTGGTTAACTACCTTACACTGAAAGTCTTTCCACCTACAGAATCTTCTCCCATAACCTATTTTGACAATCAAAACTTCTGGAAATTCTTCATAAGGCAAAGATAACATTCCTTAACAAGGACTAGAAATTTGACTGGTGCACAACACTCATCGGCTCATTAATTCAAATAATGTCTGGTCAAAATATTAGTGTCTACTTCCTCTCTTTACATGGGTTGGCACTGTATTTCAACATCAAGGGTTGCACATTCTCTTCCCATGTGTAGTTGTCATTTTAATAAAAAGTCAACCCTTGAGAACCCAACCACACCGTCCCACAAACGATTAGTAAATTCAGCTTACCACCAGGGTACAAAAACAATCACAAGTTTAAGGTCATGCCAGTATCAAAGCCCTCAGCTATTGGGATAATTCCTTGTCCTGGAGGCAAAAAGGGGGATATATTATTTCAAATACATTTCCCTGTGCTACAATGCATAAAAGTAAAAAGGAAAGCCTTTCCCTTTTCTCCATCCACACAGACAAATGATAGAATGCAGAGGAAGGAATTAACGATTTGATAAAAGAAATGAGTAAAGCAACATGAGCTATACATTTTACTGAGAACAAAAATCAACATTACTTTGTATGACAAACACATTTCTGCATTTTTAACATTAGTCATTTAGTTAGGAAACACAATACCTGATGGGAAACTAGCCAGCAGTAAATGGGATGCCAAAGCTTGATTCAACAAAAATCAGTTATTATATCCTGGGTTTAATCATTTCTCCCCCTTTTGAGCAACCAAGACGTACTAATAAATTTGTTGGAAAAAAGAAAATCACACTCCCTTTCCCCAAGTGCCACACGTTCTGATCGAATTTTTGCATTGTCTCCCTGCTACACATCGTCGCTGAATGTTTCGTAGTAACTTCCTTTGCCAAGTCAATCCTCTGACTCCTGGAGCTTGTCAATCTGTGTACTTATATCTACGGGATGAGCTGACGAGTTAGCTGGAGCACTTCATATATATACACACACATTTTAAAACCGTTCCTTCTGATGCAGAATGGTACAGAGTCGAGAGCACACAAAGTTGAGAAACTTTTAATTTTTAAAATCTGCTGAGTCTGCAGCGACTCTCTGCTGGGATTAAGGAAACAATAGAAAATAAGGTAGCACAGAAGACACAATGAGCTGTATTCATTTATGGAGTTCACAGATTTGGTTTTATATATAATATACCTCTTGTTACTAAAGCACTACGGTTTGCAGTAAGCCCCAACTAGCACTGTGTATTCTATTTACATCGCCGTTCTAATGACCGAAGGCGAGTTAAGTTTACATTGTAACTCTATAATTGCGAGGTTTTGTTTATTTTATTGTGTCAACGTTCGTCGATCGGCAGAATATATTTGAGGGCGGAGGGAACGGTTATGGAATTTTAAAAAATAAAACATACTGGCACTCATCTACGCGTACATGTTATAAACACCACGAACTTCAAAATCTTTCCGTCACATCGGTTTTTGACGTGATCAGTCAAACTTGCGTTTGCAGCATTATTCGGGGGGGGGGGGGGGGAGGGCGCGATTTAAACCGAACAGAAGAAACCCAACATCTTCCGTGCGAACATGTCCCAAAAACAGGACTAGCAACTGCTTAATAACTACAAATGACATCGCTGTGTTGACCCAGCAAGCAGTTAAAAGTCTCCAAGTGGCCAAACTGTGCACCGGACCCGGCATCACGGCTCCCACGGTGGAGGTGACGCCATCGAACCAGCTTTAGAGGAACTTCACAACAACCTCTACAAAAGGCCACCGCAGACAACCATAAGCTCATGTTCAGGGGCTTGGTGACCTTTCTCTTCCCTTCTCCTTCCCAGTTGTCTGCTACGGTGCTGATAAACACAGCTGAACTTCCCCTCGGCTGCGCACAGCCATTGTCTAGGACTCTAATCCCCAGACCACCACTCTATTTATCTATCAAGCAATCAGCTTTCTGTGAAACTCACGCATGTCCGCAGCTTGCTATAGACACCGGCTTGTGGTACACCTCCAAACAGATAGGGCAGCTGTACGAATCCGCCAAGTTTTCCCCCGCTGCCGCCGCTTGCTTCGTCTGATTCCCGGAGACTAAACTCCGAAACATCGCCATGATCTACCCTCTACAACCTAAACATTCATCATCAAGTCGCGACGTCCCGGTGCCGTGCGTCATCACATCGCGCCGCCCACAACCATATTACATCATCGGCACTCAGAGCCGAGCCTGTTCCCACGGAAACACCGCCATTTGCTTTGTCAAATTGTGGTGTTGTTAAACAAAGCCAACTACAGCGCGACATTAGTATTAGAGACAGTTCATACGAACAAAACTTAAATGTTTGACTGAAAAGCAACAGGATAATTTAAAAAAAACTACGAATAATATTAATCAGATTCTTCCGATCAATGTTAGTATCAGTTGAGCAACGACTTTGAATCGGAGAAGGTGGCGCTTGTTAGTTTGCGTCATTGCCACTCGTGCTGCTGCTGCTTCTGGCGGCTGTTTGTCCGCGTGGAGCGGTGGAACGGTTTGAATTGAGAGCGAGACAGCAACGGAGGTGGAACCGGAGCCAGGCAATGTGTGAAGTGGAGGAGGATTACACGGACGAGCCGGTGCAGAGGGCGGCGGCCACAAGGTGGGAGGGAAACGCATTCATTTCTACACAAACGCTTTGTTGTCGACCGAGGTGCTTTTTTTTAAATGGAGGGGAGGAGGGGGATGTTAGGAACCTGGCCACCGCTGCAGCAGGACACTCCCGGCTGCGGAATAACGGGTGAGATAATCTTTTGGAAACAAAACAAGTCAATGCAATGGAGTCCCCTCAATCTCGGTTTTCTTATAGGGGTTGGATGCATGTAAAGGTAGTTGAAAGATTAAATGAGGCAGTGAGCTATTATTTCTATTTTTCTAGCAATAATTAACTTTAAAAACACACAAAATGAAACTCTGTTTATTTTGTAAAGAAAACAGGAAAATGTAAAGACGATGAGACTAAGTTGACAATACAAATAACGGAGAGCTGCAAATTCAGCTTCGTGTTGAAAACAAAAGCTTTTTGCTGCTCAATTTGTGACAACTACTGTAGCTGCCAGTAGAGGATGACTTTGAATCTAGCTCAAAGACTCAAATTTATCACTAATGTTCGAGCAGTAACCAGTACTGCATGCTGCTGATGTGACCGCATTTAGTTCTTGATGCTGTTTAGTATGTCAGTCATCATCAGAAGAATACTTTTAGTGAAAAGCAGACTATATATTGGTACAACACAAAAAGGCGGGGTTACATACTACAGTTAAATGCATTAAAGAAAGAAAGGTTTGATAGCTTAATGAGGAAAATAGGGCATTAATCAAGATTGAATTAATTGGAACTGTTGTACATACGATACTTAATATTCCCAACCTGACAGAAATGTACTTCCAATAGTTCACAAAATAGGTTTGGATGAAGAAGTTCCTTTTGATCTTATTCTTTTTAAATATTCACCTGCCTATTATATGCAGACAGGACTGTAGCCTTATCTGAAGGGCAAGAATTCTGATGATGCAGCACTTCCTCAGTACTACATTGGATTGTTAGTCTGGATAATGCATTTAATCCTTGGGGGCCTAAATTCACAACCTTGTAGGCACATAGGAACAGGAGTAGGCCATTCAGCCCCTTGACCTGTTCTGTCATTCAATTAGATCATGGGTGATCTGTACCTCAACTCCATTTATTTGCCTTTGTTTTGTTCCATATCCTTGATACCCTTACCTAACAAAAATCTGTTGATCTCAGTCTTGAAAATTTCAATTGACCCAGCATCCACAGCCTTTTGGGGGAATGAGTTCCAGATTTTCACTAGCCTTTGTGTGGAAAAGTTCTAACCCAGAGGTGAGAGACCAAGCCATGCTACACACGCTGTATAGTAATTATTCCAGAGACACATTGTATTTGATTTTGTTCATTGAGACTTAAGGTTTTTACATAGAAGTTACAATGTAGAAACAGGCCATTCGACCCAACCTGTCTGTGACACCGTTTACCTTCCACGTGAGCAAATAGTCCTAATCACATTTATCCACCCTGTTCCTTTTCCCCTTTATTCTCTTTTCCTCCATCCACCTATCCAATCTAATCTTGAATCTTGTCACAATTTCTGCCTCGACCACTAACCCTGGAAGTGAATTCCACAGCCTCATAGCTCTCTGTGTGATGAAGAGTCTCCTGCACTGTTCTAAATCTCTTACATTTAATCTTGCATGTATGGTTCCTGGTTCCTAGTTCTAGGCAGTCTGCTTCTATCTACCCTGTCCCATCCTTTCATGATTTTAAACACTATTATATCACAAATGTCTGAGTTCTTCTAATGTTAAAAGCGGCAGTTTTTCCATGTCCTTCCTATTTGTATTTCCTCGTACCAGGCAGCGTCCTAGTGAATCTGCACGGTACCCTCTCTAAAGCCCTGATATCCTTCCTACAGTGCAGAGCCCAATACTGCACACAGTACTCTAACTTTTATATGGGCTTATCATTAGTTCTTGGTCTGATCAATGGCGTTACATAAGAAATAGGAGTAGGCCATACGGTCCCTCGAGCTGCTCCTCCATTCAATAAGATCGTGATTGATCATTGACCTCAACTCCACTTTTCCATCCCATCCCCATAGCCCTTGATTCCCTTAGTGTCCAAAAATCTATCGATCTCAGTTTTGAATAAACTCAACGACTGAGCATCCACAGCCCTCTTGGGTAGAGAATTCCAAAGATTCACAACCCTCTTTCTGAGTGAAGAAATGTTTCCTCTTATCATGGCCAGCCCCTTATCCTGAGACTATGACCCTTAGTTCTAAACTCCAGCCAGGGGAAACAGCCTCTCAGCATCTGCCCTGTCAAGCCCTCTAAGAATTTTATACGTTTCAATGAGATCACCTCTCATTCTTCCAAACTCCAGAGAGTATAGGCCCATTCTCGCCTCATAGGACAGCCCTCTTATCCCAGCAATCAATGTAGTGAACCTTCGTTGCACCCCCTCTAAGGGAAGTATATCCTTCCTTCCTTCCTTAGGTAAGGAGACCAAAACTGTACACAGTACTCTAGGTATGGTAATGCATTTGGGGAGGGCAAACAAGGCAAGGGAATACACAATAAATGGGAGGATACTGAGAGGTGTAGAAGAACAGAGGGACCTTGGAGTGCATATCCACAGATCCCTGAAGGTAGCAGGGCAGGTAGATAAGGTGGTTAAGAAGGCATACGGGATACTTGCCTGTATTAGCTGAGGTATAGAATATAAGAGCCGGGAGGTTATCCTTGAACTGTATAAAACACTGGTTAGGCCACAGCTAGAATACTGCGTCCAGTTCTGGTCACCACATTACAGGAAAGATGTGATTGCAGTAGAGCGGGTACAGAGGAGATTTACGAGGATGTTACCAGGACTGGAGAACTTTAGGTATGAGGATAGATGGGATAGGCTGGGGTTTTCTTTGCAATAGAGGAGGCTGAGGGGAGTTTTAATTGGGGTGAATAAAATTATGAGGGGCCTAGGTAGAGTGGATAGGAAAGGACCTATTTCCCTCAGCAGAGCGGTCAATAACCAGGGGGCATAGATTTAAAGTAATTGGTAGAAGGAGTAGAGGGGAGATGAGGGAAATGTTTTCACCTAGAGGTTGGTAGGGGTCTGGAACTCACTGGCTGAAAGGATGGTAGAGGCAGAAACCCTCATTACATTTAAAAGGTGCTTGGATGTGCCAGAACCTACAAGGCTACAGACGAAGACCTGGAAAGTGGGATTAGGCTGGATAGCTCTTTTTCGACCGGCACAGACATGATAGGCCTAATAGCTGCCTCCTGTGCCATAAATTTCTACGATTCTTTGGTCTCACTAAAGCCCTATATAATTGCAGCAAGACTTCCTTACTCTTATACTCCAACCCCCTTGCAATAAAGACGAACATACTGTTTGCTTTCCTAATTGCTTGCTGTACTTGCTTGTTAACTTCTGTGCTTCATGTACAAGCACACCCAAATCCCTCTGAATATCCACATTTACTAGTCTCTCACCTTTTAAAAATTATTCTGCTTTCCTATTCTTCCTACCAAAGTGGATAATATCACATTTCCCCATATTATACTCCATCTGCCACCTTCTTGCCCAATCACTCGACCTGTCTATATCCCTTTATAGCCTCTGTGCGTCCTCTTCACAGCTTAGCTTCCCACCTAGCTTTGTATCGTCAGTAAACTTGGATACATTGCACTTGGTCCCCTCATCTAAGTCATTGATGTAGATTGCAAATAGCTGAGGCCCAAGTATTGATCCTTGTGGCACCCCACTAGTTACAACCTGCCAACCCAAAAATGACCTGTTTGTTCCTTCTCTCTGTTTTCTGTCCGTCAACCAATCCTCAATCCATGCTAATATATTACCCCCAATTCCACGAGCCCATATCTTGGGTAACAACCTCTTGGCACCTCATCGAATGCCTTTTGAAAATCCAAATATACTACATCCACTGGTTTCCCCCTTATCTACCCTGCTAGTTACAGCCTCAAAAAAAACTTATATATTTGTCAAACATTATTTCCCTTTCATAAAACTGTTGACTCTGCCTAATCATATTATCATTTTCTAAATGCACTATTACCACGTCCTTAATAATAGATTCTAGCATTTTCCCTGCTACCGATGTCAGGCTAACTGGCCTATAGTTCCCTGTTTTCTCTCTTCCCTCCTTTCTTGAATAGCTGGTTTACATTAGCTACCTTCTAATTCATGGGAACCGTTCTAGAATATAGGGAAATCTGGAAGATCAAGACCAATGCATCCAGAATCTCTGCAGCCACCTCTTTTATAACCCTAGGATGTAGGCCATCAGGTCCAGGGGATTTGTCGGCTTTTAGGCCCATTAATTTCTCCAGTACTTTTTCTTTACTAATATTAATTACTTTAAATTCCTCGCTCTCATTAGACCCTTGGTTCCCCACTATTGTATGTTATTTGTGTCTTCTACTGTGAAGTTGGATACAAAATATTTGTTTAACATCTCTGCCATTTCCTTATTCTCTATTATAACTTCTCCTGTCTTTGCCTCTAAGGGACCCATGTTTTCTTTAGCTAATCTGTTCCTTTTTACATACTTGTAGAAGCTCTTACTAATTTTTTATATTTCTTGCTAGTTTACTCTCATTCAATTTTTTCCCTCTATCACTTTCTTTGTCATCCTTTGCTGATTTCTAAAACCCTCCCAATCCTCAGGGAGATAGTCAGATTAAAGATCACATACAGCCAATCACACTGGCCAAAATAATGGCAAATCTTATTTTAAAATGAAAACAACTTTACCTTTTATTATTATAGTAAATAATATGTGGTAACCTTTTTCAGTTCAAAAGTGTCCGATACACCAAGTTCCTTCTTCAGTTACCAACTGTTATACCTGTATCGCACTAGCTGCTTACTGTGTTAACATTAACCATTTATCCAAATTTGCATTGGTTCAGAAGTTTCATGGGAAATCTCAAAATACTTGAGTTGCTTTTTTACTTTACTGTATGAATTCCTTTCTGCAGTGTTGCACAGAAATGTATGAAATGCAAGGATGGTTCTGCAGTGTTGGTCATTCGAGTTGGAGATGCGTTTTGTAAGTAAGTATCAAAGTATACGGATTTCTCAATATGCAATTAGTTGTCAAATACAAAGCAACATAGGAACAGGAGTAGGCCATTCAGCCCCTCAAGCTTGTTCTGCCACTTAATTAGATCAAGGAAGATCTGTATCTTAAATCCACTTTAAATACATTGCAACTAGGGATAAATGAGGATATGTCAAAAGCATAAATAGATGTTAGAATGAAAACAAAATTTAAAAAGGGACATAGAAAGGAAGTAAAAATGGAGATTAGGAAGGCTAAGAACTGTACGATAGAAGACTGGCTGTAAAAATAAAAGGAAAGAGCAAAAGCTTTTGTAAGCACATAATAAAAGGATGGTCGAAAAAGGGGTTGAACCACTTAGATGAAGGCGTCATCTTGTAGATGGGAGTCGAGGAATAGTAGAAATGCCTAATAAGTATTTCACATCAGTTTTTACAGAAGAAGATGAAAGGACTGTAGGCGTACCCAAGAATGTGGAGAGCAACGGTAAAGAGAATTATTCAAAAGGACACTTTTTAAAAAAAAAGTTAATTGGACGAGAAATAGAAAAATCACCAGGCCCAGGTGGCATGTATCCTAGAATACTACAGAAAGTTAGGGAAGAACTAGTGGAAGCACTAGCTATAATTTTCCAAACATCTTTGGAAATGGGAATTGTGCCAGAAGAATGGAGGCCACAAAGGTAATTCTTCTGTTCAAGAAAGGGGAAAAGGATAAGACAGGAAATTATAGGCCACTTAATCTTAACTTGGATGTGGGTAAACTTCTGGAGTTTATAATGTGGGATGAAATTAAGGAACACTTACAAAGGCATGGGCTAATCAAGAACAGTTAACATGAATTTGTAAAGACATGACTAATTTAATTGAATTTCTTGAGGAAATCACTTTGTATAAATACAAGGACTGCATCAGAAAATTATTAAAAGGAATGTAACATTGTGGATAGAAAACAAAGAATAGCTTCTTAAATAGATGTTTTTGAATTGGCAGGATTTGAGTGGTGGAATGCCCAAGCCATTTGTATATTTTCCATTTGTAGAAATAATTTGGATATAGGCAGAAGAGAAATGATACTGGAGTATATTGCTGATGCCAAATTGGGGGGCATGGCAGACTGATGAAGAATGCGGGAGGTTGCAAGAGAACATAGGTAGATTACCAGGATGGCAAGATAAGTAAAAGGTGTAGTTCAATGAGAGAGTGTCAAGTAGTATATTTTGGGGAAAAGAATAGTGTAAGGAAGTATATCCTAAATGGTAAAACTCTTAACAGAGTTGAGAAACAGAAATCTGGGGATGCAAATAATCCCTTTAAAAGAGGGATTACAGGAAGAAAAGGCCTTTTAAAAAGGCAAATGGGAATCTGGGTACTGAATATAAAAACAAAGAAATCATGTTGAGTTTGTACAGGATGTTGGTTAGATCACAATTGAAGTACTGTGTGCAGTTCTGGGTATTGTATTATAGGAAGCATATTGGCACCAAGAGTTCTGAAGAAAGGTTTGAAAAATTGTGGCTTTCACTGGAACAGAGAAAGTTAGAGGTTTTCAAACTTAGAGAAGTTTTGAGGGTAATTAGCGAAAGGTTTTCACTGGTAATCGGTAACAAGGAGACCAACTTTAAGTGTGAATAACCTGGATTTTCCATTATTGTACTACCTATTCCATTTAGACTAATGGAGTCATTGGCATCAAAAAAATACCTGAAAATTTAGAATGCTTCAGCTTTCCAGCAGTAACGTTTATGTTCCCTCTCACTCAGATCCTGCTTCAGAGAATACTTTGTACACAAATTCCGTGCCATGCTAGGGAAGACACGCTTAATTTTTCCAGGAGAACAGGTGAGTAATGCAAATAGATGTATTTGCTTCAAAAATTATATTTATATATGAAAATATCCTAGTACTGGATTTAAAATTTAAAACTTTTTATTGTACAGTCTAGGTTAAGGGGTTGATAGGCTGCTACTTCGGGAGCAGTGGTTATTACAGGTAGCCTGATGCTTTTCAGCAGGAGTCACTGGATTGCAATTGGGAGCTGATTTTTTTTTTCTCTTCCTTAGCAAAGGAGTCCTGAGGAAAACTGTCTCAGGAAATTTATCCCCGCTGTCACTCCTAGCCAAGATAACTGGCTCAGATTACACCGGGAATCAAACCTGGGCCCTTCTTGATATGTAAGGCTCAGTACCACACTAGGCAATGTATTTCTAAGCTATCAGGGAAGCTCTATTATTAAACTTCAATATCACGGGTGTATTTTATTTTCAGGAATTTTTTCCTTCTCCATAAATTAAAGTTAGATAGTGGTGAAGGGAAACAACTAAGGATCTAAGATGAACAAAAATCAACACTGCTTTTACTTGCAAGATGGCAATAGTGCAGGGAGAGCTTAGGGGAAATTTATTTACATAAATATTTATTGGAGCATGGAATACTTTGCCTCAGGGAGTGGTTGAGGTAGAGACCTTTGCATTGTTTAAGGGAAAATTGGATAAATATTTGATACAGAGGGAGATACAGGGCTATGGGGAGAGGGTGGGATTGGATTTGGATTGACTAGCAAAAAGCTGGCACAGACATGATGGGCTGAATGGTGACTTTCTGTGCTGTAAATGTCTACGGTTTTATGCCAAATTGCTATTTAGTTTGACAAAACTGGATATTAGCTCACTTCTGAGTTGTAAGTAAGTGCTATTTGCCAATCCTAAAATTGTTAACCTAAGACTAAATTTCCTGAAGGTGCTCTGCATTTGCTGAGCTGCTAGGTGACAGAATTTTGTAGGGATAACTAGAAATTTTTAATGTGGTTCTCTTATTTCTTTTTGCTATTATTTGAACAGGTCTTGCTGGCATTATCAGGTGGTCCCACATCTAGTGCAATGCTTTGTCAGGTTCAAGAGGTACTGTATTATAATTAATATCAAGCTTAGTGTCCTTTCTAAACAGTGGTTCACACATATGTGGTAAAATAAATTATTAGTTATCATTTGTTAATGTCTCAATTACTGCATCATTTGGTCAGATGCATTATAAGTGTCATTAAAGGATTTGTAATCCCAACAAAAATAAACTAAAATTTAAAATTTTTCTGCCACTTGCTACTATTAGCACGGTTAAGATTGGGTTGAGTATTAAAATAGAATATTGTAATTATAGTGGCTGATTCAGAAATTTGATACATCTCTAATAATGTGTTTATATTTTTATTAGACTGAAGTTAACCATTTGTTGTGACTTTATAGTACATCATTACTTTGAAACCCCAATAGAAGAAAAGATGGAATCAGAGAAAGGTTACAGCACGGAAGGAGGCCTTTCGGCCCATCGTGTCCGTGCCTGCTCTATGCAAGATCAATCCAGCTAGTAACACCCCCCCCCCCCCCCCCCCGTCCTGTCCCCGTAGCCCTGCGATTTTTTTCCTTTCAAGTACTTATCCAGTTCCCTTTTGAAAGCCACAAGTGAATCTGCCTCCACCACCTCCCCTGGCAGCGCATTCCAGATCCTAACCACTCGCTACGTAAAAAAGTTTTTCCTCATGTCACCTTTGGTTCTTTTGCCAATCACCTTAAATCTATGTCCTCTGGTTCTTGACCCTTCCACCAATGGGAAAAGTTTCTCTCTATTCTGTCTAGACCCGTCATGATTTTAAATACCTCTATCAAATCTCCTCTCAACCTCTGTTCCAAGGAGAACAACCCCAGCTTCTCCAATCTATCTATTTAACTAAAGTCCCTCAACCCTGGAATCATTCTAGTAAATCTTTTCTGCACCCTCTGTAAGGCCTTCACATCTTTCCTAAAGTGCAGTGCCCAGAACTGGACACAATACTCCAGTTGTGGTCTAACCAGTGTTTTAGATAGGTTCATCATGACTTCCCTGCTTTTGTACTTTATGCCTCTATTTATAAAGTCCAGGATCCTGTATGCTTTTTTAACTGCTTTCTCATCCCGCCCTGCCACTTTCAACGATTTGTGCACATATACCCCCAGATCTCTCTGTCCCTGTATCCCTTTTAGAATCATGCCCTCTAGTTTATATTGCCTCTCCTTGTTCTTCCTACTGAAATGTATCACTTCACATTTTTCTGCGTTAAATTTCATCTGCCACGTGTCCGCCCATGCCACCAGCCTGTCTATATCCTCTTGAAGTCTATCACTATCCTCCTTACAGTTTACTACCCTTCCAAGTATTGTGTCATCTGCAAATTTGGAAATTGTGCCCTGTACACCCAAGTCCAAGTCATTAATACATATCAAGTGGTCCTGGTTCCGACCCTTGGGGGACACCCTGTACACCTCCCTCCAATCTGAAAAACAACTGTTCATCACTACTCTCTGCTTCCTGCTACTTAGCCAATTTTGCATCCATGCTGCTACTGCCCCCTTTATTCCATGGGCTTCAATCTTGATGACAAGCCTATTATGCGGCACTTTATGAAACGCCTTTTGAAAGTCCGTGTACACCACATCAGCCGCATTGCCCTCATCAACCCTCTCTGTTACCTCATCAAAAAACTCTATCAAGTTAGTTAAACACGATTTGCCTTTAACAAATCATAGAATCATAGAAGTTTACAACATGGAAACAGGCCCTTCGGCCCAACATGTCCATGTTGCCCAGTTTATACCACTAAGCTAGTCCCAATTGCCTGCACTTGGCCCATATCCCTCTATACCCATCTTACCCATGTAACTGTCCAAATGCTTTTTAAAAGACAAAATTGTACCCGCCTCTACTACTGCCTCTGGCAGCTCGTTCCAGACACTCACCACCCTTTGAGTGAAAAAATTGCCCCTCTGGACCCTTTTGTATCTCTCCCCTCTCACCTTAAATCTATGCCCCCTCGTTATAGACTCCCCTACCTTTGGGAAAAGATTTTGATGATCTACCTTATCTATGCCCCTCATTATTTTATAGACTTCGAAAAGATCACCCCTAAACCTCCTACTCTCCAGGGAAAAAAGTCTCAGTCTATCCAACCTCTCCCTATAAGTCAAACCATCAAGTCCCGGTAGCATCCTAGTAAATCTTTTCTGCACTCTTTCTAGTTTAATAATATCCTTTCCATAATAGGGTGTTCAGAACTGTACACAGTATTCCAAGTGTGGCCTTACTAATGTCTTGTACAACTTCAACAAGACATCCCAACTCCTGTATTCAATGTTCTGACCAATGAAACCAAGCATGCTGAATGCCTTCTTCACCACCCTATCCACCTGTGACTCCACTTTCAAGGAGCTATGAACCTGTACTCCCAGATCTCTTTGTTCTATAACTCTCCCCAACGCCCTACCATTAATGGAGTAGGTCCTGGCCCAATTCGATCTACCAAAATGCATCACCTCACATTTATCTAAATTAAACTCCATCTGCCATTCATCGGCCCACTGGCCCAATTTATCAAGATCCCGTTGCAATCCTAGATAACCTTCTTCACTGTCCACAATGCCACCAATCTTGGTGTCATCTGCAAACTTACTATCCATGCCTCCTAAATTCTCATCCAAATCATTAATATAAATAACAAATAACAGCGGACCCAGCACCGATCCCTGAGGCACGCCGCTGGTCACAGGCCTCCAGTTTGAAAAACAACCCTCTACAACCACCCTCTGTCTTCTGTCGTCAATCCAATTTTGTATCCAATTGGCTACCTCACCTTGGATCCCATGAGATTTAACCTCATGTAACAACCTACCATGCGGTACCTTGTCAAAGGCTTTGCTAAAGTCCATGTAGACCACGTCTACTGCACAGCCCTCATCTATCTTCTTGGTTACCCCTTCAAAAAACTCAATCAAATTCGTGAGACATGATTTTCGACTCACAAAACCATGCTGACTGTTCCAAATCAGTCCCTGCCTCTCCAAATGCCTGTAGATCCTGTCTCTCAGAATACCCTCTAACAACTTACCCACTACAGATGTCAGGCTCACCGGTCTGTAGTTCCCAGGCTTTTCCCTGCCGCCCTTCTTAAACAAAGGCACAACATTTGCTACCCTCCAATCTTCAGGCACCTCACCTGTAGCGGTGGATGATTCAAATATCTCTGCTGGGGACCCGCAATTTCCTCCCTAACCTCCCATAACGACCTGGGATACATTTCATCAGGTCCTGGTGATTTATCTACCTTGATGCGCGTTAAGACTTCCAGCACCTCCCTCTCTGTAATATGTACACTCCTCAAGACATCACTATTTATTTCCCCAAGTTCCCTAACATCCATGCCTTTCTCAACCGTAAATACCGATGTGAAATATTCATTTAGGATCTCACCCATCTCTTGTGGTTCCGCACATAGATGACCTTGTTGATCCTTAAGAGGCCCTGCTCTCTCCCTAGTTACTCTTTTGCCCTTTATGTATTTGTAGAAGCTCTTTGGATTCTCCTTTGCCTTATCTGCCAAAGCAATCTCATGTCCCCTTTTTGCCCTCCTGATTTCTCTCTTAACTCGACTCTGGCAATCTCTATACTCTTCAAGGGATCCACTTGATCCCAGCTGCCTATGCATGTCATATGCCTCCTTCTTCTTTTTGACTAGGGCCTCAATCCCCCGAGTCATCCAAGGTTCCCTACTTCTACCAGCCTTGCCCGTCACTTTATAAGGAATGTGCTTACCCTGAACCCTGGTTAACACACTTTTGAAAGCCTCCCACTTACCAGATGTCCCTTTGCCTGCCAACAGACTCCCAATCAACTTCTGAAAGTTCCTGTCTAATACCATCAAAATTGGCCTTTCCCCAATTTAGAATTTTAACTTTTGGGCCAGACCTATCATTCTCCATAGCTATCTTAAAACTAATGGAATTATGATCACTGGTCCCAAAGTGATCCCTCACTAACACTTCTGTCACCTGCCCTTATTTCCCAAGAGGAGGTCAAGTTTTGCCCCCTCTCTAGTCGGGCCATCCACATACTGAATGAGAAATTCCTCCTGAATACATTCAACAAATTTCTCTCCAAGCCCCTAATGCTATGGCTGTCCCAGTCAATGTTGGGAAAGTTAAAGTCCCTTACTATTACCACCCTATTTTTCTTGCAGCTGTCTGTAATCTCCTTACATATTTGCTCCTCAATTTCCCGTTGACTATTTGGGGGTCTGTAGTACAATCCTATCAAAGTGATCTCTCCCTTCTTATTTTCAGTTCTACCCATATAGACTCAGTGGGCGAACCCTCGGATATATCCCCTCTCACTACTGCCGTGATGTTCTCCCTAATCAAGAACGCAACTCCCCCTCCTCTCTTACCTCCTGCTCTATCTTTCCTATAGCATCTGTACCCTGGAACATTGAGCTGCCAGTCCTGCCCCTCCCTTAGCCATGTTTCAGTAATAGCTATAACATCCCAGTCCCATGTACCCATCCATGCCCTGAGTTCATCTGCCTTGCCCATCAGACTTCTTGCATTGAAATAAATGCAGTTTAATCTGGACTTCCCTTGGTCTTTGCCCTGCTTTCTCAGACCATCTGTCCGGTCATGTTCTGTACACTCTCCCTTACTGCCTTTTGTTTCTGTCACCACTTTACTTCCCACTGACTTCCTGCATCGGTTCCCATCCCCTTGCCACATTAGTTTAAACCCTCCCCAACAGCACTAGCAAACACTCCCCCTAGGACATTGGTTCCAGTCCTGCCCAGATGTAGACCGTCCAATTTGTACTGGTCCCACCTCCCCCAGAACCGGTTCCAATGGCCCAGGAATTTGAATCCCTCCCTCTTGCACCATCTCTCATTCATCCTAGCTATCCTGTCATTCCTACTCTGACTAGCCCGTGGCACTGGTAGCAATCCTGAGATTACTACCTTTGAGGTCCTAATTTTTAGTTTAACTCCTAACTCCCTAAATTCAGCTTGTAGGACCTCATCCCGTTTTTTACCTATATCGTTGGTACCTATATGCACCACGACAACTGGCTGTTCACCCTCCCCCTCCAGAATGTCCTGCAGCCGCTCCGAGACATCCCTGACCCTTGCACCAGGGAGGCAACATACCATCATGGAGTCTCGGTTGCGTCCGCAGAAACGCCTGTCTGTACCCCTTACAATCGAGTCCCCTATCACTATAGCTCTGCCACTCTTTTTCCTGCCCTTCTGTGCGGCAGAGCCAGCCACGGTACCATGAACCTGGCCATTGCCACCTTCCCCTGGTAAGCCATCTCCCCCAACAGTATCCAAAACGGTATACCTGTTTTGGAGGGAGATGACCGCAGGGGACCCCTGCACTGCCTTCCTACTCTTCCTCTGTCTGTTGGTCACCCATTCACTATCTCCCTCAGTAATTTTTATCTGTGGTGTGACCAACTCACTGAACGTGCTATCCACAACTTCCTCAGCATCGCGGATGCTCCAAAGTGAGTCCATCCGCAGCTCCAGAGCCGTCAAGCGGTCAAACAGTAGCTGCAGCTGGACACACTTCCCGCAGGTGAAGGAACCAGGGACACAGGAAGGATCCCTGAATTCCCACATCTCGCAAGAGGAACATGACACGGCTCTGGGATCTCCTGCCATGACTTAACCCTTAAGTTAGCTTAACAACAACTACAATGTCAAGAGGAAAAAAAAAAGGAAAGAAAAACTACTTACCAGTCACCAGCCAATCACTTACCTGTTGGCTGTGACTTCGTGCCTCCAGCAGCTGCAGTAGCTCGATCCTCCTCCTAAACAATCAGCAACTCACCAATCAGCTCCTTCCCTTCTGCTGACGTCACTTTGGGGTTTTTTTTTCTCTCTCCCTAACCCTCGCGCTCGGCCGCTCCTCTGCTCCGCCACCTCAGCTGATCCTGTGCTCCTGACTCCCGCCTCTGCTCCGCCGCCTCAGCTGATCCTGTGCTCCTGACTCCCGCCTCTGCTCCGCCACCTCAGCTGATCCTGTGCTCCTGACTCCCGCCTCTGCTCCGCCGCCTCAGCTGATCCTGTGCTCCTGACTCCCCCCTCTGCTCCGCCGCCTCAGCTGATCCTGTGCTCCTTACTCCTGCCTCTGCTCCGCCGCCTCAGCTGATCCTGTGCTCCTGACTCCCGCCTCTGCTCCGCCGCCTCAACTGATCCTGTGCTCCTGACTCCCGCCTCTGCTCCGCCGCCTCAGCTGATCCTGTGCTCCTGACTCCCGCCTCTGCTCCGCCGCCTCAGCTGATCCTGTGCTCCTGACTCCCGCCTCTGCTCCGCCGCCTCAGCTGATCCTGTGCTCCTGACTCCCGCCTCTGCTCCGCCGCCTCAGCTGATCCTGTGCTCCTGACTCCCGCCTCTGCTCCGCCGCCTCAGCTAATCCTGTGCTCATGACTCCCGCCTCTGCTCCGCCGCCTCAACTGATCCTGTGCTCTTGACTCCCGCCTTTTTATGGGCCGCTCCTCTGTTCCGCCGCCTCAGCTGATCCTGTGCTCCTGACTCCCGCCTTTTTATGGGCCGCTCCTCTGCTCCGCCGCCTCAGCTGATCCTGTGCTCCTGACTCCCGCCTTTTTATGGGCCGCTCCTCTGCTCCGCCGCCTCAGCTAGCTTTCTCTAATCAATCCACACTTGTCCAAGTGACTGCTAATTCTGTCCCGGATTATTGTTTCTAAAAGTTTGCCCACCACCGAGGTTAAACTGACTGGCCTGTAGTTGCTGGGTTTATCCTTACACCCTTTTTTGAACAAGGGTGTAACATTTGCAATTCTCCAATCCTCTGGCACGACCCCTGCATTTAAGGATGTTTGGAAAATTACGGCCAGTACCTCCGCAATTTCCACCGTTACTTCCCTCAGCAACCTAGGATGCATCCCATCTGGACCGGGTGACTTACATACTTTAAGTTAGCCTTTCTCGTACCTCCCCTTTATCAATTATTAGCCCAGTATCTCATCTACATCTTCCTTGGTAAGGACAGATGCAAAGTATTCATTTAGTACTTGAGCCATGCCCTCTGCCTCCATGAGTAGATCTCCTTTTTGGTTCCTGATCAACCTCATCCCTCCTTTTACTACCCGTTTACTGTTTACGTGCCCATAGAAGACTTTTGGATTCCCTTTTATGTTTGCCGCCAGTCTATTCTCATACTCTCTCTTTGCCCCTCTTATTTCTTTTTTCACTTCCCCTCTGAACTTTCTATATTCAGCCTGGTTCTCACTTGTGTTATTAACCTGACATCTGTCATATGCCCCTTTTTTCTGCTTCATCTTACTCTCTATCTCTTTTGTCATCCAGGGAGCTCTGGCTTTAATTGGCCTACCTTTCTCCCTCATGGGAATGTACCTAGACTGTACCTGAACCATCTCCTCCTTAAAGGCTGCCCATTGTTCAATTACTGTTTTGCCTGCCAATCTTTGATTCCAATTTACCCGGGCCAGATCAGTTCTCATCCCATTGAAATTGGTCCTCCTCCAATTAGGTATTTTTACTTTAGAGTGGTCTATGTCCTTTTCCATTGCTATTCTAAACCTTATGATACTATGACCGCTGTTCCCTAGATGTTCCCCCACTGACACTTGCTCCACTTGGCCTGCCTCATTCCTCAGAACCAAGTCCAGCAATGCATCCTTCCTCGTTGGGCCAGAAGCGTACTGGTCAAGAAAGTTCTCAACACACATCAAAAATTCCTCCCACTCTTTGCCCCTGATGTTATTACTATCCCAGTCTATATTAGGATAGTTGAAGTCCCCTGTTATCACTACTCAGTCGCTTTTGCACCTCTCTGTAATTTCCCTGCAAATATGCTCCTCTATTTCCTTCCCACTAGTTGGTGGCCTATAGAATATACCCAGTAGTGTAATGGCATCTCTATTGTTTCATAACTCTAACCAAATAGCTTCTGTCCTTGAACCCTCCAGGACATCCTCTCTCTTCAGCACTCCAGAATTCTCCTTAATCAATACTGCCACCCTCCCCTCCTTTCTTCCTTTCCCTATCTTTCCTGAACACCACCTATCCAGGGATATTTAGCACCCAATCCTGCCCTTTTTTGACCATCACCACATCATATTCCCATGTGGCTAATTGCGCCTTGTTTAACATGCTTTGCGCGTTTACACACATGCACTGTAAACCTATCTTAGACTTTCTTGTACTCTCTCTTAGTCTGGTCCCATCTACTACTGTACTATTTCTTGCCCTAGTGCTATCTTTCCCTCCCAATCATTTGTGCACCGGGATAGTAGCATTCTTCTTTCCAATGCTACGTATGCTGGTGCCTATCCCCCTGCCAAATTAGTTTAAACCCCCCCCCCCCCCCCAGCACTAGTGAACCTCCCCGCGAGGACATTGGTCCCAGCTCCGTTGAGCTGCAAACCGTCCAGCTTGTACAGGTCCCATCTCCCCCAGAACTGGTCCCATGCCCCAGGAATCTAAAGTCCTCCCTCCTGCACCATCTCTCCAGCCACGCATTCATCTGCTCTATCCTCCTATTTCTATACTCACTAGCACGTGGCACTGGGAGTAATCCGGAGATTACTACCTTTTGAGGTCCTGCTTCTTAATCTCTTTCCTAACTCCTTAAAATCGGCCTGCAGGACCTCATCCCTCTTTCTGCCTATGTTGTTGGTACCAATATGGACCACGACCTCTGGCTGTTCACCCTCCCCCTCCAGAATGTTCTGCAGCCGTTCAGTGACATCCTTGACCCTGGCGCCAGGGAGGCAACATACCATCCTGGAATCACATCTGCGGCCGCAGAAACGCCTGTCTGTTCCCCAACTATAGAATCCCCTATCATTATCGCTCTCTTGACCTTTCTCTGAAACTCAGAGCTTGAGCTCCTCCAGCTGAAGACACTTCCTGCACGTGGTTGTCCAGGACATGGTCCTGGAGTTCCCACATGGCACAGGGTGTGCATTCGACAGGTCAGAGGTGCCCTGCCATGCCTCGATTTATTAGATTATTAACTAAACTTAACTGAATATAAACTAAAGACTTAAAATAAACACTCACCAGCTACTCACCAATCAGCTCCTTCCCTTGTGCTGACGCCACTTCGGGTTTTTTCTCTCTCCCTGATGGTCGCGCTCTGGTGCCTGCCTTTTTATGGGCCGTTCCCGCTCCGCCGCCTCAGCTGCTCTTGAGCCTCCGACTCCAGCCTTTTTATGGGCCGCTCCCTCTCCTCTGCTCTGCCGCCTTAGCTACGATAAATGAGTTGCTGCAGAAATTGCTTTAAAGAAATTTTTTATATTGTACTGTTGGGCAAATAGATTTACATTAGCAAAATATAGTAAACCTTTGTTTCTCTTTTAGGGTTTGTGTAGAGAAGCTCCAAAGAAGTTGCGCTTTTCTCCTGGGATTATCCACATAGATGGTATAGTATGGTGTAGTTTGTAACATTTTAAGTAAATGGATATGTGGGTAATTTAGCTTTCATTTCTATAACTGTCAGTGGAAATTGATGCAATATATTCTGTACTTAAAAACAAAAATCACCAATTGTTGACAAAGATTATGGTATTATGTGGAGCATCTCATTTTGTAGGGATAAATAGGGGACATGGATTGGATGTTAGCCTCGGTGGACGTATAGTGGTATTGATATTGAAACCACAAAAAAGTACATAGTTGCTGAAGCAGGCACTTTTATAATGCAATAAAACATTAAACCACTTCACAGAAGTTAAAAAATAAATGGATGCTGAACAGTGGTGAGAGAAGTGTTGGGATTTTGATAGAGGCAAGAACAAAGGCATGAGCTTTAAGGAGCTTTTTGAAGGAATGGGAGAGGTAGCAAGGCAGTAGGGGCTAGGGAGAACATTCCAGAGTTTAGGGCTCAGATGGCTGAAGGCTATACTAATGAAAGTGGAGTGAGGAAGAGGAATACAAACAAGACCAAAGTTGAAGAGCAGGGGGTGCATGCTGGAACATAGGGCTGAAGGAGGTAGAGAGGAGTGAGGCCATGGATGTACATGCAGATGACCACAAGGATTTTGAAATCGATGTTGCGGGATGAAGAGTCGTTGATGGTTAGTGAGGATGGGTGATAAGGGAGTAGGACTTAGTGCAGGATAGGATGGCATGATGAACTTTTAGATGCATTGTGATTTGTGAAGGGTGGAATATGGTAGCCAGCAAGGGAAGCATCGAGTGTAATTGAGTCTGGTCAGTTGAGGCAGAGGTGAAAATAGACACAGAAAGCTATGCTTGTAGATGTGTATGCATCAGCACTGGCTGTCACATAGAAGGCTAATTGTTAATATCTCTTTCCTCTTTCACCTACTTAGAGGGAGCAGTGTGTGGAAGGAGTCTAGAAGAAAGACAGGCTACTTTATCGCAGCTGGAAGGCGTGTTCCAGGCTTCAGGATTCCCCTACCATATAGTCTATTTAGAGGAGGTAATTTTATCAAAGTATCCTCATAATTCTGACTTTGTGGAAGTTTTAGGAATGCAGTCATTGAGGTTTTATATTTTAATTTTAATCCCAAGTGAAATTGATGCTATTTATCTAAAAGTTCTTGTTATTACCTTGACTGCTTTTGTTCTGTAGGTGTTCAAATTACCTAATTCCATGCTGCAGACTGTTTCTTCCAGTCCAGCAAACCATGGTGAGAATTACAAAGAGGCAGTAGATGGTTTTCTACAAAAGCAGCAAGAGACCCTGATTCATGCAGTGAAAAGACCTACAGTTGTGGAGCAGTGGAATGCCACACATTCTGAAGAACAGGTTCAAACAAAACTTGCTCAACTCAGTATCTGTGATCTTTTTAGTAAAGAAATTTCTGAGAATACCTTCTCTGAAACTTCCTCCAGTGGAGAATTGCCATTTACCTTGGCACAAACAGAAGCAATAAAGGAACTGTTTAGTTCAATAAAGACACTGACCGCTAAAGAGGAATTGCTGCAAACATTACGGTAAACAGTAATCTCTTATGTTCCTTCATAGTAGATCGTCATATTTTGCTTTTATGATAAGATCATAACCTGCCACAGTGATCCTTCAATATGATGTTGCAACCTATTTATACTGAACTTTCAGAATCCACTATATCTTTTTATTTACTTCAACTAAAATGGATACTCCTTCTGTAGTCAAAATCTCAGCAGTAATTGTCCAGTGCTTTACCCATCAGGAACAGTCAAATGTATCTCACAGAATCAAATAAAACTAGCAGTAGTTTCTATGCACTGACATCATCTCATATTTTCATTTCATTTTTCCAGTTTTCTTCCCTCTCCTCCTAAAGCTGCTAACATTTGCAAAGCAGTGATTGCATGGGTGCAGGTTCCCTTCTGGTACATTGCTAAAATGATCAATCTTCATGTGTGAGTCTCGACAGTTGAGTATCAGTAAGCTATTCAACCACGCAGGTATCGCAGCTGAGCCCAATCCATTCGGCACCCAGCATCTATACAAGTGCACTTTCAAACAGGATTGTTCAGCTAGAACAACAACTTGCATTTATATAAAACCTTTAACAAAGTAAAATGTCCCAAGGTACTTCACAGGAGCATTAACAAACAAAATTTGACACTGAGCCACAAAAAAAACATAAGGAGATATTAGGACAGGTGACCAAAAGCTTGGCCAAAGAGGTAGGCTTTAAGGAGCATCTTTAAGGAGGAGAGGTTTAGGGAGGGAATTCCAGAGCTCAGGGCCTACGCAGCTGAAGGCATGGCCACCAATGGTGGAGCGATTAAAATCGGGGATGGGCAAGAGGCCAGAATTGGAGGTGCACAGAGACCTTGTAGGGTTGGAGAAGGTTACAGAGATTGGAAGGGGCAAAGCAATGGAGGGCTTTGAAAACAAGGATGAAAATTTTAAAATCGAGGTGTTGCTGGACCAGGAACCAATGTAGGTCAGTGAGCACAGGGGTGATGGGTGAATGGGACTTGGTGCAAGTTAGGATACAGGCAGCAGAGGTTTGGGGAACTCAAGTTTATGGAGGGTGGAAGATGGGAGGCTGACCAGGAGAGCATTGGAATATTCAAGTCTAGAGGTAACAAAGGGATGGATGAGGGTTTCAGCAGCAGATGAGCTGAGGTAGGGGTGGCGAGGTTAGAGGTGGAAGTAGGCTGTCTTAGTGATGGAGCGGATATGTGGTTGGAAGCTTATCTCGGGGTCAAATAGGACGCCAAGGTTGCGAATGGTCTGGTTCAGCCTCAGACAGTGGCCAGGGAGAGGGATGGAGTCGATGGCTAGGGAACGGAGTTTGTGGTAGGGATCGAAAACAATGGCTTCTGTCTTCCCAATATTGGTTGGAGGAAATTTCTGCTCATCCAGTACTGGATGTCGGACAAGCAATGTGACAAATCAGAGACAGTGGAGGGGTCAAGTGATGTGGTGAGATAGTGATGAAAAGTGAAAAACAGGCTGATTTCCTGTTTTTTTTTTAAACTCCCTCCCCCCTTCCCGCAGAAGCCAATTGTAAGGCCCCAAATGCTAGTTGGAGCGTCTTGTTTAAATTATTCCTAACAGCCAGCTCAAAATAGAAAGAAAAGAGCTTGCATTTATATAGTGCCTTTTACTACGTCAGAACTTAACCCAAAGCGAATCACAACCCATGAAGTGCTTTTGTAAGTGTAGTCACTGTTGTAGTATAGGGAAATTGTGATGTCAAGCCTTTGTAGTGTAGACGGAAGCCGAAAGTTTGATGTCAGACACTGCTAGTTTTACCTTTTTAAACACGTGGATCGCTAGAAAACCTCATAGTGATTGTGAGAAGTGATGTTTACACAGTTGAAACCAAAGTCCACCATGACTGAAGCATTATGAGCTTTATTCAAATTTGTTATTCTTAGCCAGCTTTTTGCAGAAGTAAACTTGTGAAATTGGATCATTTTGACCAAGCTCTTGTATATGTGAATAGTTCTGCTTTTTTCTGGTCTTTGTAGATTTTACATCTCTTAAAAGAAAATACATTTCTCAACAGACAACATCTGCTCTTGTACACTGCAAGGATCAAAGGTTACACAAAAATAATGATGGGAGACAGCTGTACCCGATTGGCAGTAAAACTTCTGACTAACATTTCGTTGGGACGTGGAGCCTCACTTGCCATTGATATAGTGAGTAAAGTAAACTACCTGTATAAGGTTAAAAGATAATTTGACAATGATGGGTCTGGGCTCTAATAATTGCAAACTTCATCATTGAAAAAAATATATTGAAAGAGGAATATTTGGACTAATTAATCAATGCCACCATTTTTTTAAGAAGACATTGAAAAACTAGCTGAATATTGTGAAAGTGAGGCCATAACTATGACCTAGATGTGACACTATCCTCTGAATTGTTAAACTTGTATAGATCAAACCATGTTTGATGCCCCAAAATAATCTAATGTGTGACATGAAGATAAACAGTGTGTGGGTTTCTTTATTTCCTGGCATGTCAGTTAGATAATTTTTGTGTGCACTGCTGCCGCTAGGTGATTTGTTCTATTGTAGTAACTATTAAAATGATGGTTGGAAGAAAAACCTGATGAATGAATAGATGTTTTTAAAAAATGGTGACCACTCAAAGCCCTTATTGACCTGAGGTCATGACAAATCATAACATTTATCTCTGGATGACTAAATAATTAACTGGGAATATAAGTGTCAGCACTACACATGCATCCCAACAGAATTTAGAGATTACATGTCTTTTGCGAACTACATTTGTGTAAGTTTCTAATGCTGAATGTTCTAAAAGCAACTACAGTAACTGGGAATTGTAAATTATGCTGGGATCGTATACCTGTAGAATGTTATAGGCTTCATTTAGCACAATACTAAAATACAGTAACTGATTCTTAAACTGAAAATATTCACTGATACATGGACATGTACTGTTTACCATTCCAAATATTATTCCTTTCTTAACACAGGGATTCTCAGATAATCGTTACGGAGATATCATGATTGTACGGCCGATGAGGGAATATTCGTCTAAAGAAATTGCTTTCTACAATAAACTTTTTGATGTTCCTAATGTTTTCACCCCAGCATTAGATACAAAGGTAAGATAATTGATTGCGCTAATGGCTACAATGTCCTATCTGTTAATACAGTTTAGTGTACCAAAGCACATGTACAAAGAAAGAGCTGGGCACTAATGTCTAATCACTTTTCAATACCAGAAGATAGTGTATCTAGTATTTGTGCCACTCAAATCCTGCATTTCAGATCAGTTTTTCATGAAGTTTAAGACATTTTAAAAACAGCGATAGGAAAAGTAGGTTCATGTACCATATAATTTTGAAATTAGTCTCTTAGTCTATAGGATTTTAAGAGAGCTAACTAAATGCATAAAATTTGTCTTTACTTCCAACCTACCCCATTCTCATATTCTTGGTGGTAACCCATTATTTTAAATGGGTAACTACCTCTGTTAAAGTAGCAGAGGAATGTGGTTAGTGTTTATGCAACAGTGTTCAGTTCCATTCGCAACCCCTCAGATAAAGAAGGAGTCAGTGCCCGCATGTAGCAAGACCTGGACAACATCCAGGGTTGGGCTGAAAAGTGGCAAGTAACATTCACGCCAGACATGTGCCAGGCAATGACCATCTCCAGCAAGAGAGAGTCTAACCACCTCCCCATAACATTCAATGGCATTACCATCGCCGAATCCCCCACCATCAACATCCTGGGGGTCACCATTGACCAGAAACTTAACTGGACCAGCCACATAAATACTGTGGCTATAAGAGCAGGTCAGAGGCTGGGTATTCTGTAGTGAGTGACTCACCTCCCCAAAGCCTTTCTACCATCTACAAGGCACAAGTCAGGAGTGTGATGGAATACTCTCCACTTGCCTGGATGAGTGCAGCTCCAACAACAATCAAGAAGCTCGACACTATCTAGGACAAAGCAGCTCGCTTGATTGGCACTTCCTTCACCATCGGCGCACTGTGGCTGTAGTGTGTACCATCCACAGGATGCACTGCAGCAACTCGCCAAGGGTTCTTCAACAGCACCTCCCAAACCCACGACCTCTACCACCTAGAAGGACAAGGGCAGCAGGCACATGGGAACAACACCACCTGCACGTTCCCCTCCAAGTCACACATCATCCCGACTTGGAAATATATCGCCGTTCCTTCATTGTCGCTGGGTCAAAATCCTGGAGCTCCCTAACAGCTCTGTGGGAGAACCTTCACCACACGGACTGCAGCAGTTCAAGAAGACGGCTCACCACCACCTTCTCAAGAGCAATTAGGGATGGGCAATAAATGCTGGCCTCGCCAGCGACGCCCACGTCCCATGAACGAATGTTTAAAAAAAAATACCTCAGACCCAAACAGTAATTGCTAGGTTATTGTTGCCAGACAACTGGGTAGATTATCTGTTACCTGTCCTTTGTAGGATTTTTACTAGGAAAAAGGCAACCTCCTATCAATGAATTCATTTAAAAATATTAAATAGAGTATTTGAAGTTGCCACATGGATAGTAAAAATCATTAATTATAATACAGATATAGCTTTGCACAAAATTGTTTGATAACTGCATAATTTTGAATTGCAGCCCTGCTAGTTCAGTAAGAAAAGAACAAACTTTTGAACAAAAAGTTACTTGTCTAATCCATATGACAAAATCTGCTATTTCCTTTCACAGGCCAGCGATAAAGCAAGCATCCATCGACTGACTGAGAGTTTTGTGAACAAATTGCAGACTGATTTCCCATCCACTGTAAGCACAGTGTACAGGTAAGAATTGCACTGCTTTCTGACTTGGGTAAATATATCTGTAATAAGTAATATCTTCCCAAACATTGAAGATGTGCAGTAAATTGTGGGAATGTGAAACAAAAGGAATTATTTAATGTGCTTCTGAACTATCTGAAATTTTTCTATTAACTCATTTCACTCACCCCAAGATTTTCTCTGCTTGTTGCTCTTCCAAGGTTGTGCACCTCCTGCATCAAAGTGAGGCAGGTAGCCTGCTCCTACATCACTGCCAATGCTAATGTTGGCTGAAAGCTAAGAGATGCATAAGAACAGTCGACTGGAGACTCCCCATCCAATTTTTCCCTTCCAATGACTTTAGCCTCCACTCACAACCATGTTTTAGCACTGTGGTTGAGATCAGGAACACAATGGAATGTGAGGGAGTTTGAATGTATTCCACCACACTGTGGAAGCATGAATATCCTTTGCAACATTCATATTTCATTACAAAATGAGTTTCAATGATTAGTTAACATGAATTAAATATGGAGCATATAGTGTAATGGTTTGCAGTAATCAGCCTTTTTTCTTGTAGGACCAGTGAGAAGCTAAGTACAGCTTGCTCTGACTTCAACTATGGTGCTGAACAGACGGAGAAATGTCTGCTGTGTCTCTGTGCTATGGACACTAAAGTAGGTATGTTGTAAATACTAAAGACTCCCTCTTTAAATGATGTCCATGGATGCCACACTGACAGTGTTAAATGCAGCATGATGAGGTATTTTGCAATGTTTCTATATTCATTTTTTTCTCCTTTATAATTTAATTCCTTAAAATATAAGCCGTTCCTAACTTGGAAAGAGCATTAGACCCTCTTATGGGTAGACTTTTGTATTACACTCGTGATTTTCCAACAGATGGAAAGTAGTTCACAATTAAGGGATGTAAAATCTGGATTAATTGCTGGAATTGCTTAAGTAAGTTAGAAAATATCACTTGTGGGGCATTGTAAATTCTATAATCAGATTTTTTTTTAAAATTGTTGAATTTGTTATTCTCTTAAGAGGAAGCCTCAGCATTTCATGCTACCTTAATATCAGAAAAACTGTCACTTAAGCAGTCTCCTGACCAGATGCCCATTAAAAAGGTTACTGTGCAATCCTGCTGTGGTGGTGATGGAGAAGAGGAGAAAGGAAAATGCTGTGATGCACACTCAGAAGTGTGCTATTCAACAGGCAGGTAAGTGCTTACAAACAATGAAGTGTCTTTAAAAAGAAATGATGTGGAGATGCCGGTGATGGACTGGGGTTGTAAAATTGTTTACAATTTAAAAAGAAAGGCTGCAGAGAAATCGAACTACCGTCTGTCCCTTAATCCTGGCTGATTCTCATCCTCATACCAACCCAAGTGGAAAAGTCGAATCAATGAGAAAACCTAAAGCCTCCATTCTTGCTTTGGATTTACATGAATTCTGTTGTTGTACAGAGATAATGGCTAATGGGAATATGATGCAGTCTAGTTCTTGATAATTTAACGGAGACTTAAGATTTGTATAATGTGTCAAAGTGCCAGCAGATCCTGAAGTCAGGAATGGAGGTACAAAACATCCAGTATGGGATGAGCAGAAATTTCCTCCAATTAACCATTGGGAAGACTGAAGCTGTTGTCTTCAACCCCCGCCACAAACTCCGTTCCCTAGTCACCGATTCCATCCTCCCTAGCCACTGCCTCAGGTTGAACCAGACTGTTCGCAACCTCGGTGTCCTATTTGACTTTGAGCTGAGCTTCCAACCCCATATCCTTTCCGTTACTAAGACTGCCTACTTCCACCTCTGTAATATCACCCGTCTCTGCCCCTGCCTCAGCCCATCTGTTGCTGAAATCCTCATCCATGCTTTTGATACCTCCATACTCGACTATTCCAATGCTCTCTTGGCTGGCCTCCCATTTAACACCCTCCATAAACTTGAGCTCTTCCAAAACTCTGCTGCCTGTATCCTAACTTGAACCCAGTCCCGTTCACCCATCACCCCTGTACTCACTGACCAAAGCCTCCAATTGAAAATTCTCATCCTTGAGTTCAAATCTCTCCATGGCCTCAACCCTCCCTCTCTCTGTAACCTCCTTCAGCCTTACAACCCGCCGAGAACTCCGCGTTCCTACAACTCTGGCCTCTTGTGCATCCCCGACTTCCTTCGCCCCACTATTGGCGGCCATGCCTTCAGCTGTCTAGGTCCTAAGCTCTAAAACCTATCTCTTTGGCCAAGCTTTTGGTCAGCTGTCCTAATGTCTCCTTTGGCTCAGTGTCAATTTTTTCTGATTACACTCCTGTGAAGCATCGTGGGACATTTTACTCCGTTAAAGGCGATATATAAATGCAAGTTGTTATGAGCAGCACTACAGGAGACCCACGAGTACATTGAAAATTGGTGGCTAGAGTTCTCTACTGAAGTCATTTAAACCATTAACATTATAGCAGAGTCCATGTACAAATGCCATTGCCCATAAAATTCACATTGGACCAAATTACTGTAAAAAGTATCTTGTTTGGAAACTGATCTGATTGAGTTCTCCAACCATGTTTTATGCACTTCCACAAAACACAGTCTTCATCTCAGAATTGTTACTAGGACCTATTGTTTTTGTTAGTAAGATTTATTTTCTTCCCTAGATGAGGCCGCTACACCTTGGTCAAAATGGTGGGCAGACAGTTTGCTAATCGGGATCTGCCAATGCCACTCAGAGGTGTGTGACAGTGTCCCTAAAATGGCCCTTGCTGTTATTGGCTTCCATTCTGCTTTTCCGAGCATAGGCATGACTGAAATTGGAAATTCAGTGAGGGAACCACAGACCCAATCTGCATATCTGTTGCACCACAATGCCATGCATATGCAGTTTATAATTACAGATGAGCAATAAGAAAAATTAAATAACTGTTTGGTACTTTAACATTGATGAATATATTTGTTTTTTTAAAAGCTGCTTTTGGCTATTTGTGTCTCTTCCACCATTCCTCTTTTCAAAATTGCAAGCTGCCAAGAGAGGAGTAGGGTGTATTGAATTGTCAGACACTATATTTCATGTGAAAAGTCAATTTTTGATCTCTTGCTAATGTCAAAAATAAATTCCATGAAGTACAAGCTCTGTTACTTACCAATGAATTTTTGTTTGCTACCTCAGTAGTAATAGAACCACAGATCTCCTCACACTGCTATGCTACAGCTGTAGACTGACTGTCAAAGATATGGTGAGTCAGATTGTAAAACCCAAGATTTCTTCTCATTTCTGATTGGTCACAAGCAGTGCTTTTATAATGATGCTCCTAAGATTAGAAAACTTAGACTCTAACTTGCATTTTGTTTTTCTTTAGTGATGTATATACAAATCAAATAGAAAACTCCGATAGACTGATTTTTAGATATTGCGAGTCCAGAAAGGTGTTTTTCTTCTGCTAGGCTAAGCGGTTGCAATGTAGCAAAATTGTTTCGTTTTGGAAGCTGCATTTGGCACAGCTCTAACTAATCTAGTATTATATCTACATATATAGCGCGCATAGATTGTATGTTATGTATGCAAAGTATCTGCCACACTTTCCCCTAATCGGCTCAAATATATATATATATATATTATATATATATATCCATAAAGAAAAAAGCAGATCACACACCAATCACTTAAGTGATTGATGCTGATTGCCTCCAATATTACTAAATAGGTAAGACAACTAGCATTGAGCAGAGATGTGAAAACTCCCATCAGCAGTGATTGGTTTGCTTTGCAATCACCACTACCATTTACTAACCAGAGAACTAGCCAATTATGTTGTTTGAGATTTTATTTATATTGTTTTCAGCTGCAACCTTGAGCACTGACTGTGCTAAATAAGTGTTATATAAACCAACATAAAATTAATCTTGAAAAAAAGTCACCAAATCTGACCATAATGTCAGTTATTGTTTCTTAGAAATGCCCACCAAGAAGGACTACGTTTGATCTATTATGTTCCTGTCCAGGAAGTACTTGGTATTTGATACTTTCAAGATGTGCCACCGCTACATTGGACCATATATGTACTGAATGAAACTGCAATGAATTTTGTTTTCATTGACTGTTACTTTTGCAGGTGTCGCTGGATCTGTTACCACAATATGTCCTGTCTGAAGCAGAACGCAGGAAACGGAGGTGAATTTACATATGCTAAAGGATGAATTTAAATTATTTATTTATAAACCAGTCTAGATAACATTAATGTAAACAGATTTCCACAATATTGAGTCTTAGTGTAAGCAAATCAAAATTTAGGTCAGTCTTCCTACAAGGTATCTTTATGTTTGTATCGTTATGTATCTGGCCCCTCAGTAGCAGCATAAAGTCTTGTAATCTTTCTTCTTCTAGTTAACATTTAAAATATTTGCTTTATGTACATGCTGTGTCTATTGTGCAAGTATCTGTAAACATAGTCACTCATCCACAGTAAATATTGTGGAAACTGCACGCAGATTGTTCAGTAAGGTCTTGTGTTCACAAAAGCTAAGAAATGGACTTGCCCTGATATGCAATAAAAATAAACCCTCCAACAACATTGATGAATTTGTTCCTCTTGAAGCTGCAAAGCTTCTGTCCCCAGTACAAATACAGCTTTGAAAGAAAATTAGCTGATTACCACAAGAAGAAGTGCACCAGCAGAGTCAGGGACAGCTCTCATAAATAAGACTTCGCTCCCTACAAACCAGTGTGTAATCTTGTATGTATAATATCTGGCAATGTAACATTGCCCAAGGCATAACAGAAACCTTTTTTACTTTAAATTCAAACTGGAAAAGAGACATGCCCTCTCGCCTTTCTAATTCTTCAGCATACAGAATATCACTTATCTACAAATCAAGTTTATTAAAGGTATAAATAGTGAAAGATCGGCACAGCAGGTTTCACTTGGTAACCCAAAATAATATGTGACACTTCACTAACTCTCCCAATAACACAGAAACCAGATTTAGCACCCGTAATATAAAACATCAACCTGTCTATCATCATGGATCCTGCACACATTCATTTCAATGGAATAAGAACTGGTGAAAGGCTGCCGCATATATTTCTCTGCCTGGGCTTGGGCTGTCTGTCAACCCCTACCCTCGGAGATGCTCTATGGGAGATCCCTTGCTGTGAGAACTGAGTTACTTCAGTTTATGCCAAGTATTTAGAATGCCAATCAACAGTCAGAGATACAAAGGGACTGAATTTCTGCGTGGTTTCTCCCGCTTGTCCACAGTAAGAGCGTGAACACCATTTACACTGTTTTTCCAGGGCTTCCGAGTCTCTTATGCTGGTTACAGTGGACAGCGGGAGCATCCCCATGGAATTTCATGCCCAATTCTTTTTATGCAGAACAAACCTGGTTCTGATATTCAGCATGCATCTGTAGCTTTCAGGTCTGAAATGATTGCCTGCATTTATCCACCCTAACCAAAACTGACTTTCTCTCTCCCACTCCAGAAGAACCAAGCCTGCAGTCAGCAAATTGAAGTGACTGCCAAAATCCCTTGAAGATATTTATTTTTTAAAAATCTATGATTTGAAGTATTACCAGACTCCTGCTCTTTCATGGTTTCTGGAATACTCTATGGATTTTTGAAACCAACTTAGAATTTTCAGTTAAAGTTATGTTTGAAGCTAAAATCACAAGTTTAGACACTGCATATTCAGTTTGTCCATATTGACTTCTGGTTATATATCCATGCATTTGGAATAGTACTGACTTTTTAAAAAAATGGCAGGTATGGAACACCAGTTTAAAGGTCACTTGAATGTGAGAGGCTATACCGCAGCATATTGGTGCACTTATCTGTTAGTTCAAGGAGAGGTAGGATGTGAATTAGGGACTATAATTCTCCTCACGGAGAAAGAAATAACATCGTTGGATCATTTGCACACCTTCTAGCAGCCAATTCATATCTTCACTGGCAGTGATGTGAGAATTTGTAACCTGCCTGCCCTCTTAAATGAGAAATGGTGAATCAGGAACTTGAGCTGATAAAGTAAATAAAGGAATTTGGATTTAATGATTAGACTTTTTCTTTTGGTGTTGTCGTACCATAGATTGTACATGTACCTTAGATCATATTAATTACCTGTTCCATTTAATGTGATTTATTTTAGAGCCCAGGTGAGGGAACAGATCCAGGAGTTCCTGTTGGCCCCTGAGGAAGAAACAGATGCTACCAGCTCGTGACCAGTCAGCCTGAATTTGACCATAAAGATCCAGAAGCCACCTTGCAGTCTTTCAGATTATACACTAATTATGCATTTAGCTTGGCAAAGAATGAGCTACGAATTTATCATGAATTTTAACTTACCTAGTTGTCACTGTGGCACAAGGTGAAGTTCAGAAAATCACACACCTTTGGCTTCGTTGTTACTGTTTGATTTCTCATGGTAGGAGTTCCCAGCAACTGTGCCAATGCAGATTTGCCTGTATTATAACCGTTGTTACCGTGACGGTTTAGGCCGACTTATAATCATGTTGTTTTGTACTCTTATTTACTTTGCTGCTCTTAAAAGTTGGACTTAACTTTAATTGTCATGAATGTAAATATTAGTGTTGAAATATTAAATTCAAAAATATTCTTAAATTTGGTTTAATATAAGACTTGCTGGTACATTTTTTGTGATTTTTCAAAATGAGGGATGACAGTGTTTGTATCAAGGCATCCCATATGAGGTATTGTGTGGGTCAGATGTAGAGAACAGATCCCTTTACATTGCCCTAGCAATGTGCTTTAACCCTAATCTCAGAAGTGTACTCCTTACTGTACCAGTGTGTTCCACATTTTACCAAACTAAATTTGAGAAAACTAAAATTATCTTAAGATTGTCAAATTTGGATAAGTGAGCCCTCCTAGCAAATATAGCTATTAAATTTCTATTCTGTCTAAGGCAAAAGGAAAGCAAATACTGACAAACTTAATGTTTAGCCTCTGTATTAACAGTACTCCTGCTGTTTAATAAACTTAACGTGTCATTTTTCTTTGTGAAGCCATAAGAAACTTAAATTTACAAACAATTTATTTCCCTGGATCACTTATAAGCATTTCTGCATGCAGGTGCCAGGAAACTCTTCTGTCCCCTTTTAAGCGGCCGCCTCTTCATGTGCTACAGTAGCGGTCCTGCCTGAATTTTCCAGCTTTGTAGGGGCGGGCACCCTGTATACTTAATCCCCGGCCCAGGAAAATGGCTCCAGTCAGGGCAGCAGGCAAGATTCCTGCCCTGCTGTAATACTGCCACTGTGAGGAGAATTCAGCCCTGAATGCCTTAAATAGAATTTCTTCATACTGATTTGTAAACTTTGTGCATGAATACAGAGGAAAAACTACAGTTCATCACTTTCACTGAGGCGTTCATCAGGGCATTCAAATAATGATGGAAAAGTTAAAATTGGCAAGTAAGCAAATTTCACTGACAATTACAGTAAACCTCTAGCTGCTTTCAGCATACAAAAGTTTTAAAAATACCACCCGTGAACTTGTAAATAGAATAAAATACATTTGATAAACATAATCTAAGGATCATATAGATTCCTTTTAAAAATTCTTGAAAGTGCAGCAAATAAAGTAAGTAAATTATTAAATTAATGTCAGCATAGAAGATTGCAGATAGAGTAATGATCCTTTAAGCAAAAAATAAAACAAATCAATAATAATCTTGAAATGTTACTTTTAAATAAACCAACTGTCACTGTGGTTCAGGTTAGGAGTATTAATTTTTGAGATGTTTACTTACCAGCATGGACATTGAATTGGCTACTTCACAATCCAACCCAGGCGTGCAGGAGTCTGATTCCATCAGTAAGGAGAAGTTAAGTAAAACTAATACACTAAATAGAACATTTGTTTTGTACAGATTGTGTGTTCAATCAAAAAGTTTTTCCCCCCAACAATAACTGAATTTAACTGGAAATCATTTATGTTTTTCTAATCCTACAATGGCCACATGCATATATGTTAATTAACTTTTGAAATAGTTGACAGAAGACAAATAAAATGATTAATCGCACAAGCAAGCTTGGCAATTTGAACTTTGGAAAACATGCTAGTGATTTTCTATAACTGAAGTTTCTGTTCATTGCATCAATTATTAAATGAGTAATTTCATAGTTTTAAAATGTGCACTGTGAAAACAGGGTCATTTAAAATATATCTTGTGTGACGAGTCACTAAACTGTTCTTGTATTCCAAGTGGCTGGATATGAGCTGTATTGCAAGAGTTGAAAACCAGCATTAAACAGTTTATAATATATACTTAAGCTAACATCTGGATAATTTAAATTGTATGTCCAATTCAATTGACCAGTCAAATATTTTAAAACAGAATGCTTACCTGCTGAATAACATAATTTCTTAAAATTAGTGAAATTGCTGGGAATTGGATATTGATATTGCACTAGCTGTTGGGTAACATTGAGTTGTGAAACAGATACCCAATTCTGCAGTAAAATTTCACCACTAGAAATAATGGGCCGGATTTTGCCGTAAAAATAACGGTGAGGCTAACAGCGCTCACTGGTATTTATGTGCAAATCGGACAGCAACTTCCGGCGACCGCATATGCAGTTAAAATCCGTAAATTGCTGTCCCAGATGCCCTGCTCTTTCAAAAGGTGTGCGAAAACAGCATCTCATTGCCCGACTCACCATTCAAATGTATTGAATGCCATGAAGTTCCTGTCCGTTCCAGTGTAAGTACCCCTTTAACGGTGTGATAAGTCTTAATTATTGCCAAACAACCTCTCTGGCACTTAAAATTAACTTTTACAAGTGTGGAATCTCATTCCATCAGTTTTTAATTATTGTTGGACATTTTTAAAAAATTTTCTTTTTCTTTTATCACTGTCTCGTAATCCAATCTTTCTTTCCCTCTATTTCGCTTACTGTACCTGATTTGGCATTGAATTCACTATTGTAAATTACACTTCCTGGTTCATATACTGCATTGCTCATTAATGATTCTTCAATTTGATTGGTTAATGAGATACACAATTGCTTGTTCTGTTCACACAGGTCCCAGATGCCCTTTAGAGGGCGCTGCACTTTTTGGATGGTTGGCTGACAGCAACTTGCCGTGCAAAACCCCAGAGAAAGTCTATGGGCAAGTGCAAGTCTAACGAACGGCTGGTGTTGCTCGTAGCAAAATCCAGCCCAATGCTATTTAACAGGCTGTGGATAACATCTGTTCTAATCAGTTTATAATATTGGCTCCCAGCATTTTCCATAGACTGTTTTTCAAAACACAAGAGCATATTTAAATTTTGTGTGCCTATATACATACCTTATTTTTTCACTGGATTGAACAAATTATAACCCAATTTACATATATCTATCAATTTGACTTGGTACATGGTAAATGGTACAATTCTAAAGGGGGTGCAGGAACAGAGAGACCTAGGGGTATATGTGCACAAATCTTTGAAGGTGGCAGGACAGGTTGAGAATGCGGTTAAAAAAGCATACGGAATCCTGGGCTTTATAAATAGAGACATAGAGTACAAAAGCAAGGAAGTTATATTGAACCTTTATAAAACACTGGTTCAGCCACAACCAGAATATTGTGTTCAATTCTGGGCACCAGATTTTAGGAAGGATGTGAAGGCCTTAGAGAGGGTGCAGAAAAGACTTACTAGAATGGTTCCAGGGATGAGGGACTTCAGATATGTGGATAGACTGGAGAAACTGGGGCTGTTCTCCTTAGAGCAGAGAAGGTTAAGAGGCGATTTGAAAGAAGTGTTCAAAATCATGAAGGGTATAGATAAATTAAATAAAGAAACTGTTCCCATTGGCAGAAGGGTCGAGAACCAGAAGACACAGATTTAAGGTGACTGGCAAAAGAATCAAAGGCGACAGGAGGAAAAACTTTTTTACGCAGCGAGTAGTTATGATCTGGAATGCGTTGGCTGAAAGGGTGGTGGGAGCAGCATCGTGGCTTTCAAAAGGAATTGGATAAATATTTGAAGGGGAAAAAATTTGCAGAGCTACTGGGAAAGAGCAGGGGAATGGGACTAACTGGATTGTTTTTACAAAGAGCTGGCACGGGCTCGATGGGTCAAATGGCCTCTCTGTAACCATTGTATGACTTGGTATATGTGCACAAATCTTTGAAGGTGGCAGGACAGGTTGAGAAAGCAGTAGTGCAAAATAACCAATCAGCAGCCCATTTATACACACCGCCTGATTTCCATTGAAGTCAATGAAAAAACAATCAGGTGGGGTGCAAAACGGACTGCCAAATCACTTACCCATTTTGCACTACTGTGCAAGACAAATTTATACTCATTATGTCTTGGAGGACAGAAGCAATATGACTAACTTGGCATGTGTTCTGGTTTAGGGAAAAAGTGCAAAATTATTTAAATACAATGTTATCATTTTACTGCAAACATTTTTTCTGTAGATCCTGATGTGAATACTAGCTATTTCCTGCTAAATAAATCAAATGAGAAAATACTGGTTTATTAGTTAAATGTAAATGTTTATTTTATAAAGTGTCACATCTGTATTTTTCAGAAACTCGGTGACAAGGAAATTAATCTGATTTTAAAAATTCTTTTGATTGAATGCTAAGGGATGCTCTTAACAGGAGATCTTGTGGAGAGGAGATATATGATTAGCAAGATGATTATATTCACACATTTAAGTGGTTTACAATCTAACTCTTGTTAATTATAAATTACATTCCAACATTTCCTAGTGTTGACAGTTTTATTGCAATTATTTGACATTTTAAAGGCTCCCTCTTAACATTCACTAATTTAAACAGATTGTCTATAGGTTACTGATTTTACAGGACTGGAGCTATTTGATTTATTTTGTAATGCATTATGATTTGAGGAAAAAATGCAAAATAATTTAAATACACCTTAATCAGAATTTCATACTACTGCAAACATTTTTCTATAAATCCGGATGCAAATATTAGTTACTTTCCTGCTAAATATAATTTATCTGATGTCAGGAACAGTTCAAATGCTGTGATTCTTCTGCTTTATAATACTCTTAACAATGTTTAACTATGTACAGACAGTGGTGCAACAGTTTGGGCACTCAATTATCTATAGCTATGATATACAATTTCAAATCAATAAAAGTAATTGGCAATGTCAGCATACACACCATAAAGAGCTATTCTCTTTGCATTGGGGAAGTTTTCAGGCCAGCAAAGTTCCCTGGAACAGCTAGCTTGGAAAACTTCATTTAATTGGCATGTTGGTTAGAGGAACAAACTTGCATTAAGATATTAACTGCAGCAGTGTGAAGTTTTTCAATTTTTGTAGGCTAGTTTTAAAGTTGTAAAATTTATAGCTGCAAATATGCTCACCACAGCGAGTCACTGAGTACATATTTGTGCATTCAATTTATAAAACCAGTCACATATCTTGCAAGCCTCTTACATAAAATTAAAAAGACACATTTTTAAGTGTGTTCAACCCTATGAAATTCATACCTTCTGTCAGAAATTCAACAGCTTAGCTGAAGCATTCAAAGCTACCATGTGCATAAACTATTCATGTAACTTCAGCTGGAGTAGGATTTGTCGTTTCAACACCTTGAGGAGGAAGACATCAATTTAAAGCATGGGAATTCATATTTTAAAAGATAAAAGTACTAATACATTGGCTTTGTAGTTATCAAAATGTATTTAATTATATATGTGGGAAATTGCAGTATTACTAGTAAATCCTTTAGTACTTATCCAAATCAACATTATATTAGTGTGTGATGCTAGCTAATAATGAAAAATCAGGCTTTAATGTGCTGCAGACTATTTAAAAGCTTAAGAAAATTCAGACAGCATTACATCACGTATGCGGTGAAGTTTCTTGCTTCTTTGTTCACTATTATACTTCATTTACTAAAACACTTGCCTCAATTTGAAAACAGTCAGCAAAGTTGATGAGTGTATTGCTCAGAGATGGGTTTACATGGAATTTTACAGCTTTGTAAGTATTTGGCAGGATGTGGTTAGTACAACAGTAATACAATTGTGTTCATCTATTACCCAGTGCAGAATTGATTCACAGTTAGTCAAAACCCGTTAATGGTGTTTGTGTAACAATTATATTGTTTTAGTTTACATTCTTAAATTCCTGTTGCTATATGTGGTTATTTCCTGCAAAGTCAAAATAAACTAATTTCAGCTTTATGTGGCAGGAGCCTGCTTTTAAATAAATTTGAAGCAATTTACACAACTATAAAATGAAAATAGAAAATGCTGCAAAACACTTTGCAAGTCAGTACCTGTGGAGAGAAAATGCAAGTTGATGTTTTAGGTTTGGACCCTTCATCAAAAGTGTTATTTCCAGACTTGGGTCAAATACATTAACTGATTCCATACTTTCCATCATGTGTACACTGAAAAATCAAGAAAATACTGGAAAACATGGAGTGCAGGAAAAGTATGATATGGGAGTAACATATCTATTCCTTATCAAAATAAATAATTACAGGTTGAAATGTAGTAGAAATACATCTTGCTCTGAGAGCAAATTAACCACCAATAAGGAAAAGAACATCCAGAATTCAAGGAAAGCATAGTTGGGTTATCCTTGAAGTTCAGTTTCAATGCCTTTTAAAACTTTCTTGATTACTTTCCTCTTCTCTGTTCCATTTTAATTACTTGTTTTCAATTTGGCCATAGTAAATTAAAGCAGCCTCATCACTAACCTATCATTTGCAATGCATCATGACACTGGGGTGGAGATTTTCAACTTGGCGTCCAGGTGTAAAACTGGCATTGTGGATTTGCCGCCTGTTATAGAAACCATCCACTTTTCACTTGAAATGAACGAGAATGTCCATCCAAATCTGTAAAAATCTGAACAGTAATTGGTACATTGGCAAACTTGTTTATTGAAGTACTAGGACTCAGGTTCTAGACCAGATACAAAGTTTATTGATTCAGAAAGGAAAGCATTGAATGGATCTTTGGGTTTAAATGCAGGTCTTAAAACTTTCATGCATAAATTCTGCCCTTACGTGGACCACGTGTGAAACAATGTCACATTTTGCACATTTTTTTTTAAAAGATGTCATGTCACCTGAAGAACCTGCTTTCATTCCAACTGAATCTTTAGATTTAACACATTATTCTCCATCTGTGCCATCCCATCGCTTCAATGCAGAATTGATTCACAGTTAGTCAAAACCCATTAATGGTCTTTGTGTAATGATAGTTAAAAGCCTGTATACTAAAAGAAGAGAATATCTCTATCACCCTTGGTATAATGGCACATTCATTCTGAATGTCGTAGGTGCAAAATGGAATTGGATATATTTTACTGTATCCAAGCAGCAAGGAGGTTTCAGAACAGGGCAATTTATATATTTTTATAACATTTTCTGTATTTTATTCAGGACCATGGTTGGTCAGAACCAAGTCACCAAAGGGAGTGATAAACCACTGACAATTTGGCCATACGTAGTATAAGTAAGGATAAACCGTACTACTGCAAACGTTGTAGACAGACTCATATCTACTGCATTTTGATCGGGGCAGCATTCCCTTTGTAGCATTTACATCTCTGGGTTTATGAATGAAGGTCTTAAGTGTCTCTTCAATTTCAAACCATTTCTTGAAGGCAAACAAGGGAAGGCCTTGTGGAAAAAAAGAGTTAAAACTCAATTACTGAGTTGCAAATCTCTGCTCACAAAATAATTCTAAACAGAAGGTTAAGATTTGATTAAACCCTTTAAGAAGGGGTGTTTAGTATGTGCTTCCCCGATGATTTTAAATTTTGCCTGAACAGTGCTACTTGAATAGTGCTATTTTAGTACAACTTATCCCACTTCTGTGTACTTTGAAATCAATGAGATATACAAGAAAAAAGGCAACTAGAAGTGCTTTGTTTTTAAAGTTGTGTTACCCCATCCAGTCCCAAACATAATGCATTGCTCTAATACAGTAAGTACAAGGAATTTAAAGCCATATTAACATTATCTAACAGCCTTCAACTCTAGTACCAGACTGCTGGTTTTTAATCTTTTTCCCAGCCTAGGAATCAGTTTTTATTATCACAATTAGGAAAACATATACAATCATTGCCATTCAAAGGACATCCTTAATTTAGAAACAAAGTGTCAATCTTTAACATTCTCATTCACCCTTACAAATATTCTTTATATTTAAAAAAAAATCAGATTAGTGCACACCTGAATAACCTGTAACTACAATCAACTGCAACATGATCTTTAGTGAAAAGTAGTTGATTGGTCTGTTGCACAAAAGCCCCATTGATAAGTGCAGTTAAGGTTAATGTTATTACAATAGTCATTTTCCATTTACTACAGTCAGATTACAGTGAGAATCAGAGGCACTTAGAAAATTATATTGGGCTGTATAAATGATATTGAAACTGTATAAAATAAACAAATTATAAAAGAAAATATTCATTTGATACTGCTGTGATGTTACAGTGTCCATATTGCTTAAGTTGTAACATTATTGAATCAATCCAGCTTCCTGCTCTCAAAATGTGACAACTGCGGACCAACTGTTGTGTGATTCTGTAGACTTCTCATCGTGAAAGATATCAATGAGTTCTCGTGGGATTCTGTATCTACCTTTGCATTGTTGCAAGCACTCAACAATGTTTTTCAATAAATGGTCTCCTGGCAAGCACTCGTTTCCCAAAAATAGTCTTTAAAATAGTTAACACCTTTTTAAAAATATCAAAATGTGTCAATAGTGTTTTAGGTCTCCATTTTCTTGCACTTTCTTTGAGAACTATGAACAGCTTGGCATTTTGTTGAAATGTAGAACAGTATTTTCAATCTTCTTAGAGTTTCCCCAAGCCCCATAAGCGTAGACTATAGGTTTTCCTAGTTGTCCTGGGTAAATAGCCCGTACTGTAGCTCCAACCCAAACTAAATGACTAGTCAAAATGAGCATTCAGAAAAAAAAACTATAATATTGTTTCTCTTGGTACAGACAGAGAGTAGAAACAAAAGACAGGCCAGTTTCTCCCCTATTCAACGTGCAGTCTTCAGCAACACGACATTGCCACTAATTCATTTCAGGTTTCAAAGTCAATCTCGTTGACTTGTGTTTGTGTTCCAAGAGATTAAGACCATTTTATTAATGGAGCAAATAGCTCCCACAGGAAAGAATAAGAGGAGGTAAAGCAGGTATATAGATTTTTGACAATCTGAGGTAACTCTTTCACCAATCAGGATGTGCACATTTAACTCGGCTCAGCCAAGACAGAGAGAGAGAGAGGAAGAGAAAAGAGATAGAGACAGAAAGAAAGAAATGAAGAGATAGAGAAAGAAAAGAAGAAGCAGCCAGCTGTTAATCCTTCTCCCTAGTCCATTTAATCATTGTTTCAGGTGATCGGTACAAGAAGATCAGTTTAGCATAGAGCTCTTCCTCCACTTCCAACTCTCCGTTCTCTCGCACGAGGAAGATATCATGGCACAGTTTCAAGATACGATCCACACAAGGCAGCTCCTCAAACATGATGGAATATGAGATTTCACTGAAGAAGCCACGCACAAACTTCCCAACAACCAGCACAATTGAGAGGTAAAGACCCATTATTCTGAAAAATAAGAAAATCCAAAGTAAGAAAAGGCCATTCAGCCCATCAAGCCTGCTTCATCCAGAGGCCATGTATGATTATTCCATGATGGACTCCCCTCCATCCCATCTGTTGATCCCTTACTTTAGGGAACAATGATTTTCTTCCCCAATCTCCCTGAAAATATTAAAGCAACATTGTTAATATTTCTACAACCCTCAATCCCGCTTTACAACAAATATCGATCCAGCTCCTTTTGGTAAGAAGGTTGTGGGTTTGAAGCCCACTCCAGAGGCGAGCAGATAATCTAGGCCAACACTTCAGTGCAGTACTGAGGGAGAGCCGTAAGACCATTTCCTACATTACAACAGTGACTACACTTCAAAAGTACTTAATTGGCTGTAAATCACTTTGTGATATCCTGAGGTGAAAATGCTATATAAATGCAAGTCTTTTTTTCTTATTTTTCTCTGAAGTAGGAGGAAATAGCGAATGCTTTCAGGATAATTTTCCAATCCTCACGAGATAGAGGGGAGGTACCGGAGGACTGGAAGACTGCAAACGAAGTACCATTGTTTAAAAAGGGTACGAGGGAAAGGCAGAACAATTATAGGCCGGTCAGTCTTAGCTCGGTGGTGGGCAAACTATTAGAATTAATTCTGAGAGATAGGATAAACTGTCACTTGGAAAGGCATGGTTTAATCAGGGATAGTCAGCATAGATTTGTTCAGGGAAGGTCATGCCTTACAAATCTGATTAAATTCTTTGAGGAAGTGACAAGGAGGATTGATGAGGGTAGTGCAGTGGATGTTGTCTACATGGATTTTAGTAAGGCATTTGACAAGGTCCCACATGACAGACTGGTCAGAAAGGTAAAAGCCCATGGGATACAGGGAAATGTGATGAATTGGATCCAAAATTGGCTCAGTAACAGGAAACAAAGGGTAAAAGTCGATGGATGTCTTTGCAAATGGAAATCCGTTTCCAGTGGTGTGCCACAGGGCTCAGTGTTGGGTCCCTTGCTGTTGGTGGTATATATTAATGATTTGGACTTGAATGTAGGGGGCATGATTGGCAAATTTACAGTCAACACAAAAGTTGGCTGTGTAGTTGACAGTGAAGAAGATAGCTGTAGACTCCAAGACGATATCAATGGATTGGTGGAGTGGGCAGAAAAGTGGCAAATGGAGTTCAACCCGGAGAAGTGTGAGGTAATACACTTAGGGAGGGCAAACAGTAAAAGGGAATACGCAGTAAACAGGAATATATTGAGAGGGGTAGAGGAAGTGAGAGACTTTGGAGTACATGTGCACAGGCCCCTGAAGGTGGCAGTACAGGTAGATAAGATTGTGAAGAAGGCATACGGAATGCTCTCCATTATTAGCTGAGGTATAGAATACAAAAGCAGGGATGTAATGATGGAACTGTATAAAACGCTGGTAAGGCCACAGCTGGAGTATTGTGTGCAGTTCTGGTCACCACATTACAGGAAGGACATAATTGCTCTGGAGAGAGTGCAGAGAAGATTTACAAGAATGTTGCCAGGGCTTGAAAACTGCAGCTATGAGGAGAGATTGGATAGGCTGGGGTTGTTTTCCTTGGAGCAGAGGAAGCTGAGGGGAGACTTGATTGAGATGTACAAAATTATGAGGGGCCTAGATAGAGTAGACAGGAAGTACTTGTTTCCCCTAGCGGAGAGTTCAAGAACTAGAAGACATAGGTTTAAGCTGATTGGCGGAAGGATTAGAGAGGTTATAAGAAAAAACTTTTTTACCCAGAGGTTGGTGGGTGTATGGCATTCGCTGCCTGAATTGCTGGTCGAGGCAGGGACACTCAACTCTTTAAAAAAGTACCTGGACCTGCACTGTAAGCTGTAAGCTGCAGGGCAACGGACCGGGTGCTGGAAGGTGGGATTAGAATGGGCACCCGGTTGTTCTCTGAGCCGGCGTGGACATGATGGGCCGAATGGCCCTCTTCTGTGCTGTATCTTTTCTATGGTTCTAAGTAAAAAAATAAGGACTTGATAATACTTTTGAATATGCAACTTTACTTGACTAAAGTAATTAAAATTCATTCTCCAGTTAGTTTTCGAACAATTTTGAAAAAAAGGGACTCAGGAATCCTGTTACAGCATGAGGAAAGGAAGGTTTTAAGTTGATACATTGAGAGATTTCATTCTGTATAGGCTCAACATCCAGGAAACTGCAGGGCACAGAGTGATAGTTGTGGGAAACAAATCAGGGGAAAAATTCGATAGGGCCTATTATTGGGCGTAGGTAGCGTGATAGCCTATTAACCCACGCCCAATGGCCCCTGCGCAGGCAGGACTAGAACTCCGACCGGCCACAGTACCCACCATCAAGCTGCGTTGAAATCCAGGCCTTGCATGGCAATTCAATGCAATTCGTACTTTCCACCAGCTTGGGAGTGGGGCAATTTCTTAAAGGGAGGATGTCTCTTAAAGGCTCTTAAAAGTAGCCGGTACCTGTTATTTGCTAAAAATAACAGATTGCTGTCTGCACAGAGTCTGAACGGAGACCAGACATCGCACACGTAAAACACAGATGCAGGTCCTGTCCCTACTGTTGAGTTATGTTAAAACATTGAATAATGGTTGCACACTACTAAATCCCACATCCTCCAATCTGCATGCCAGACCTCACCAATCTGCCGATGTGAGTTTGTACCATGCCTGCAAGAGTATGTGCACCAAAGTTCTTTGATGATGCATTAAAGGCCATAGTGCAAGAGGTGGACAGAAGGAGGGACATCCTATATCCACAGGTGGGGGGGGGGCATGAGGCTCTCCAGGCATATACCCAAAAGGCAGTGGGAGGCAGCGGGGGACGAAGTTAATGCAAGGCACACAGCATCATGATAATGGAAGCAGTGCAGGAAGAAGTTCAATGCTTTGACATGAGTGGTTAAGGTGAGTGAGGTCAACTGTCAAGTGGCGATCCTACCAACTGCACCACTAGCCGCATCCACTGCTCCACACACTACACCCCCCCATCACCCACATACCAACAAACTCTTTCCATCAGTACTCAACTCTGCCAATCAGATGCTTCCTCTCACCTTCACACATAACCAATGTTGCAAGCTGCCCACCCACAACTCAAAGGCCACACACACTGGCAGCTATTCAACCATGATAGGCACATCATCCAGGCACACGTCCCGCTTTCTTGCAGGAGAAGGTGGCGCATATCAGGAGGCAGCAAGTGGCGGTGGCAGTTAGCCCTTCGAGCCTGTTCCGCCATTCAATGAGATCATGGCGGACCTGTGACCTAGCTCCATATACCCGCCGTAGCCCCATATCCCTTGATATCTTTGGTTCAAAGAAATCTATCAATCTCAGATTTAGAATTCACAATTGAGCTAGCATCAACTACCATTTGCAGAAGAGCATTCCAAACTTCTCCCACCCTTTGCATGCAGAAGCATTTCCTAACTTTACTCCTGCACGTCCTGGCTCTAAATGTAACATTATGTCCCCTAGTCCTAGTATTCAAGTATAGGAGACCTCCAAAAACAGTTAGAAATTTCTCGGCAGCCAGAAGCAATAATCCAGCCACCAACATGTAAATCCTGCATGGTCCCTTTAAATAGTGGTGGTGGGGGGGGGGGGTCCTCCAGGCACTCTAAGACACGTTCAAATGGTTGCGGTTAAGACTGTGCATTGAGTTGAGCATTAAGTGCTAAAATGGTGTCTATCACTTTAAATCAGAATTGCACACTATTTGTATCCATTTTCTCCTTACTTTACATGCAGCCGGCATTCGGTATTTGTGCATGTGCTAATTCCTATACCAAGATGGTGTCCGGCGCACGTCACACTGGAAACCTGCGTGCGCAGCCAAGACGCCACCTTGGACGTTCAAGAGGCTATATAGAGCCAAAACAATGGGCGCTACATGGCCCAATTTAGCGCCCATCACCTGCAAGACCAGGCTTTTGAGAGATGCCAAGGCCTTCAATTTAAAACCTTAATGAAGGTACTCAAAGTCAAAATGACACGGTGCAGGCTACACTCAGTAGGCAATTGCATCAGAGTCTTAATGACATCATTGGACTCTGATTTACATGTATTCATTAGACTCCCACTCTGAGTCAGGCAGGTGCCTTAACCGCAGAAGGAAACAACAGCGTTAGATGACCATGAATTGGGAAAAGGGCGGTAAGTCCATCGCTTGGATTTTAACTCCTGTTTCTGCTGATTTGATTAAGAACATTTTGAAATATATTAAAATCAAATGAACTAAGATCATATCTTGATATTTAATTATTTCTAGTTCCAAATACCGCATTCATTAAGATACAGAATATTTTATCAAATCTGCATGATGTAAAGAAAACAACAATTGTTACTGTTACATTTCTGAAAGAAACATACCCATGTCCAGCGAGGAAGCCCAGGCTTGGTGGGCTGACTTTGTCACTAAAGATGACCATCTGCAGTTCATTACACTCATTTTGTTTACATTCTTCGGTCTTTGTCTGTATCACCCACCATTCCAAGATACTGTCCGAATCATTTGCATCCTTACCAACGTGCCTTTGCAGTTCCATTGTCACATTCAGGTAACTATTTTCATGCTCTGTCAATGGTGAAAAGTTTTTATTGTAGTTCAGAAGAAATAAATATAATTAAATTTTACTGGGGGACAATTTTGATTTGTATCCTCAATACATTTGCTCAATGGGCAAAGTCCCAAATAAAGTACTTGTTACAAGCCCCTTCACTACACAGAGTTTAACACTATTGTCATAATGATTAATTTTGTGGGTTAGTGTGCAGTAATCAATACAGTCCATTAAAATGTTTGGGTATTAGGACATTGTGCGAATTAAGCTGCAGTTCCATTCTGAGATCAGAATCTCCATGTCTCTTACATCATGGGCAAAATTTAAATCTCACATATTTTGATGTTCAGAACTTGGATATTCAAAGTCATGAAACCGTCAAGCAACGGGGTAAAAAGGGGGAAAAAAATAAGGATGGAATCAATGGCGTGGCCATTAACTAGGAGCCGGGAAGAGAGCTTGAGGGTGGGATGGGGGGAGGATTTTCGGATGGGAAACCCGGAAGTAGTGGTTTAGAAACATAGGAACAGGTGCAGGCCATTTAGCCCCTCGAGCCTGTTCTGCCATTAATGAGATCATGGCTGAACACTGACCTAACTCCATATACCCGCCTTAGCCCCAAATCCCTTAATATCTTTGGGTAACAAAAATCTATCAATCTCAGATTTAAAATGATCAATTGAGCTAGCATCAACTGCCACTTGCGAAGAGAGTTCCAAACATGTAGAAGTGTTTCCTAACTTCACTCCTGAAAGTCCTGGCTCTAATTTTTAGGCTATGTCCCCTAAACCTAGACTCCACAACCAGTGGAAATAGTTTCTCTCGATCTACCCTATCAGTTCCCCATAATATCCTGAAAATGTCATCAAAACACTCCGTAATCTTCTAAGTTCCAGGGAATACAACCCTAATATGTGTAATCTCTTTTTGTAATTTAATCCTTGGAATCCAGGTATCATTCTAGTAAATCTATGCTGCACTCCCTCCAAGGCCAATTCATCCTTCCTAAGGTGCATGCCCAGAACTGAACACAATACTCCTGATGTGGTCTAATCAGGGCTTTGTATAGCTGTAGCATAACTTCTACCACCTTGTATTCTAGACCTCTAGATATAAAGGCCAGCATTCCACTAGTCTTTTTGATTATTTCCCGCATGTCGTTACAATTTTGATGGTAGGACGTCTTTAAAATCTTTTCAACAGGTTTCGTGCCCGAGTACCAGCTAGATTGACAGGCTGGTTGCCCCTCAGGTGGGAAAGCATCTGGGGTCTTCGGGGATTGGATGGGGGAGGTTGGAGACAGATCAGGGTCTTCAAGGTTTGGATGGGAGGGGGTCGATCCTGGGGGAGGGGGGGGCTGAGGGTAGTCGGACATTGGGGGGAGGGGGATGTGGGGGGAAGAGGGGTCGGCTGATCGCGGGGTGTTTTAAAGGTAAGCTTGGTGAGCCCGGGGAAGCATTCCTGCTCCTTCTGGCCCACAAGCAGTGCAATAAAGGCACTTACTTCATGGCCCTTCTCGCCTCCTTTTACCTGCCGTGATTCACACGGCCTGGGAATCCCATGATGGCGGCGTTAAATTCAATTTAAAATCACCTAATCAACATAGGATAATGAGGTTAATTGCTGTGATAAGTACCCGACCACCTGCACTAATTATCCACCCGCCTCCGGTGAGCAGGTTACCCACAAGCAGCCAAATGTGTCTCCATTAACCCATAAGTGGGCGCGTTGGAGCCGGGTTTTTTTTTTATTCGTTCACGGGATGTGGGCGTCGCTGGCAAGGCCGGCATTTATTGCCCATCCCTAATTGCCCTCGAGAAGGTGGTGGTGAGCCGCCTTCTTGAACCGCTGCAGTCCGTGTGGTGACGGTTCTCCCACAGTGCTGTTAGGAAGGGAGTTCCAGGATTTTGACCCAGCGACAATGAAGGAACGGCGATACATTTCCAAGTCGGGATGGTGTGTGACTTGGAGGGGAACGTGCAGGTGGTGTTGTTCCCATGCGCCTGCTGCCCTTGTCCTTCTAGGTGGTAGAGGTCGCGGGTTTGGGAGGTGCTGTCGAAGAAGCCTTGGCGAGTTGCTGCAGTGCATCCTGTGGATGGTGCACACTGCAGCCACAGTGCGCCGGTGGTGAAGGGAGTGAATGTTTAGGGTGGTAGATGGGGTGCCAATCAAGCGGGCTGCTTTATCTTGGATGGTGTCGAGCTTCTTGAGTGTTGTTGGAGCTGCACTCATCCAGGCAAGTGGAGAGTATTCCATCACACTCCTGACTTGTGCCTTGTAGATGGTGGAATGGCTTTGGGGAGTCAGGAGGTGAGTCACTCGCCGCAGAATACCCAGCCTCTGACCTGCTCTCGTAGCCACAGTATTTATATGGCTGGTCCAGTTAAGTTTCTGGTCAATGGTGACCCCCAGGATGTTGATGGTGGGGGATTCGGTGATGGTAATGCCGTTGAATGTCAAGGGGAGGTGGTTAGACTCTCTCTTGTTGGAGATGGTCATTGCCTGGCATTTATCTGGCGCGAATGTTACTTGCCACTTATGAGCCCAAGCCTGGATGTTGTCCAGGTCTTGCTGCATGCAGGCTCGGACTGCTTCATTATCGGAGATGTTGCGAATGGAACTGAACACTGTGCAGTCATCAGCGAACATCCCCATTTCTGACCTTGTGATGGAGGGAAGGTCATTGATGAAGCAGCTGAAGATGGTTGGGCCTAGGACACTGCCCTGAGGAACTCCTGCAGCAATGCCCTGGGGCTGAGATGATTGGCCTCCAACAACCACTACCATCTTCCTTTGTGCTAGGTATGACTCCAGCCACTGGAGAGTTTTCCCCCTGATTCCCATTGACTTAAATTTTACTAGGGCTCCTTGGTGCCACACTTGGTCAAATGCTGCCTTGATGTCAAGGGCAGTCACTCTCACCTCACCTCTGGAATTCAGCTCTTTTGTCCATGTTTGGACCAAGGCTGTAATGAGGTCTGGAGCCGAGTGGTCCTGGCGGAACCCAAACTGAGCATCGGTGAGCAGGTTATTGGTGAGTAAGTGCCGCTTGATAGCACTGTCGACGACACCTTCCATCACTTTGCTGATGATTGAGAGTAGACTGATGGGGCGGTAATTGGCCGGATTGGATTTGTCCTACTTTTTGTGGACAGGACATACCTGGGCAATTTTCCACATTGTCGGGTGGATGCCAGTGTTGTAGCTGTACTGGAACAGCTTGGCTAGAGGCGCAGCTAGTTCTGGAGCACAAGTCTTCAGCACGACAGCTGGGATGTTGTCGGGGCCCATAGCCTTTGCTGTATCCAGTGCACTCAGCCGTTTCTTGATATCACGTGGAGTGAATCGAATTGGCCAAAGACTGGCTTCCGTGATGGTGGGGATATCGGGAGGAGGCTGAGATGGATTATCCACTCGGCACTTCTGGCTGAAGATGGTTGCAAACGCTTCAGCCTTGTCTTTGGCACTCACGTGCTGGACTCCGCCATCATTGAGAATGGGGATGTTTGCAGAGCCTCCTCCTCCCGTTAGTTGTTTAATTGTCCACCACCATTCACGACTGGATGTGGCAGGACTGCAGAGCTTTGATCTGATCCGTTGGTTGTGGAATCGCTTAGCTCTGTCTATAGCATGTTGCTTCCGCTGTTTAGCATGCATGTAGTCCTGAGTTGTAGCTTCACCAGGTTGGCACCTCATTTTTCGGTACGCCTGGTGCTGCTCCTGGCATGCTCTTCTACACTCCTCATTGAACCAGGGTTGATCCCCTGGCTTGTTGGTAATATGTAAGGAATCTTACAACACCAGGTTATAGTCCAACAAATTTATTTTAAAATCACAAGCTTTCGGAGATTATCTCCTTCGTCAGATGATTGAATGAAAAGGTTCTCAAATCGCATATCTTATACGATGTTGGGACAGCATCACACCAATCAAAAGGTGTCGTTGTTATTCAAACAGGCCAGTCACGGAGAACAGCACGTCCCAGTACACTCGATATACATTGTGTCTTTTACACAGGCAGGCAGAAAGAAACTTAAAATGGCAGAGAGAGAGAGAGAATTTTAAAAAACATATAATTTTAAAAAACATATAAATTTTTTCCCCCTTTTTGATTGGTGTGATGCTGTCCCAACATCGTATAAGATATGCGATTTGAGAACCTTTTCATTCAATCATCTGACGAAGGAGATAATCTCCGAAAGCTTGTGATTTTAAAATAAATTTGTTGGACTATAACCTGGTGTTGTAAGATTCCTTACATTTGTCCACCCCAGTCCATCACCGGCATCTCCACATCATTGTTGGTAATGGTAGAGTGAGGAATATGCCGGGCCATGAGGTTACAGATTGTGCTGGAATACAATTCTGCTGCTGCTGATGGCCCACAGCGCCTCATGGATGCCCAGTTTTGAGCTGCTAGATCTGTTCTGAATCTATCCCATTTGGCACGGTGGTAGTGCCACACAACACGTTGGATGGTGTCCTCAGTGCGAAGACGGGATTTCATCTCCACGAGGACTGTGCGGTGGTCACTCCTACCAATACTGTCATGGACAGATGCATTTGCGACAGGTAGATTGGTGAGGACGAAGTCAAGTAAGTTTTTCCCTCGTGTTGGTTCGCTCACCACCTGCCGCAGGCCCAGTCTAGCAGCTATGTCCTTCAGGACTCGGCCAGCTCGGTCAGTAGTGGTGCTACCGAGCCACTCTTGGTGATGGACATTGAAGTCCCCCACCCAGAGTACATTTTGTGCCCTTGCTACCCTCAGTGCTTCCTCCAAGTGGTGTTCAACATGGAGGAGGACTGATTCATCAGCTGAGGGAGGACGGTAGGTGGTAATCAGCAGGAGGTTTCCTTGCCCATGTTTGACCTGATGCCATGAGATTTCATGGGGTCCAGAGTCAATGTTGAGGACTCCCAGGGCCACTCCCTCCTGACTGTATATCACTGTACAGCCACCTCTGGTGGGTCTGTCCTGCCGGTGGGACAGGACATACCCAGGGATGGTGATGGAAGAGTCTGGGACGTTGGCTGAAAGATATGATTCTGTGAGTATGGCTATGTCAGGCTGTTGTTTGACTAGTCTGTGGGACAGCTCTCCCAATTTTGGCACAAGTCCCCAGATGTTAGTGAGGAGGACTTTGCAGGGTCGACTGGGCTTGGTGTTTTTTTGCCGTTGTCGTGTCCGGTGCCTAGTGGTCCGATGCCGGGTGGTCCGTCCGGTTTTATTCTTATTATGACTTTTCGTGGCGAGATTTTTACAACTGAGTGGCTTGCTAGGCCATTTCAGAGGGCAATTAAGAATCAACCACATTGCTGTGGGTCTGGAGTCACATATAGGCCAGACCGGGTAAGGGCGGCAGGCTTCCTTCCCTAAAGGACATTAGTGAACCAGATGGGTTTTTACGACAATCCGGTAGTTTCATGGCCATCATTACTGATACTAGTATTTTAATTCCAGATTTTTTAATTTTTTTAATTAATTGAATTTAATTAATTAATTGAATTTAAATTCGCCAGCTGCCGTGGCGGGATTTGAACTCATGACTCTGGATTTTAGTCCAGGCCTCTGGATTACTAGCCCAGTAACATAACCACTATGCTACCGTACCCGACTGTTGCGGTCATGCTGCAAAATTGTATTATTTTAACTTCTTACCCGCCCCCAATCCACCCGTTCTTGGGGGGTTAAAATTCCCCCCAATGTGTTCGCCTATAGTTTGGGCAATAACTTTCCACACGATTTTTGTTATCTTTCAAGGATTCCAAACTGTAGAAAATTAAATAAAGCAACTGTAGAAGATCAGCCAAGATTTTGTAGTGTAAAATTATAGGAAAGAGAAGCTAAGGCATCTTGACAAAAACTTTAATACTGCGAGATTAATTTCTTCATAACACTTAGCAAAAGATTTTGTCAGTAAATATTTTAATTTAACATTTTAAAAATAGGTCAAGTTTCCTACTAAGTAAATAAGTAATTTTACCTGGATACATCTGTTGGACAGGTTTAGCATCTGGCCAATTTGGAGCTCTGATGTATTTTGGCAACATATGTGAAATCAATCTGCGAATAAAAGTCATACAGAAACATCAAATCAACACATTTGGTTTGTGTTATCTTATAAGGTTGTGCTATAGGGCTAATTCTTCAATCCAGCGCATTTAATGGGGAGTGGCAAGGATAGTGAGCATATCGTGGGAAATGGTGAGTGTGCACACTGTGATTTCCCATCCATTAAAACTAATGAATGGAAAGTCACATGATGTGCATCCATAATGCACTCCCAGTGAGTGTGCCTCTCAAATGGCAATGCTGGAATGTACAATCAACCATTATATGTCAACTTTTATTTATATATATATCCAGCAATTTCTTTTGTTGCTAAAATCGCTATTGTATATTGAAGTTAAGTGTTTAATAGTGATTTTAGAAACCAAAGATGTTTGGTCATGCCCCTTTGATTCTTTTAGTATAGTTTCCAGCCTCCACCCTCCATTCCAACATTCTCTAATCTGCCATGACCTTTGATAGAAGTCTGTGGTTTCTAGTTCCTTTGCTAATAGGGTTCACATGCTGTCCACGCATACCTCTTGCAGGACTCAAAGTCAGTGGTACTATTGAGATCAAAACCACTTGTAAATATAGTGCGCTCAGTTTATTTTATTTGTAGTATTTCAGAGTATTGAGTAATTTATTATTTTGAAGACTTTGGCACCGTTGTTACACTAAAATAAAAATATAACTACTTTTTTCTTTAATATACCTGATTCCAAAAGTACTAACAAAATAGAAATGACACATTTATTTATATAATCCTACTCCATACTACTCCAGTAATTTGCATTAGTGATATCATTACTATGGGCATTAATTCTCTGGATTCCACTCCTGGACCTAGGCATCGTCAGTTCTTTTGAACAATATTTACAACTATATTATAGCTATCACTTTGAAAGGGAAGATGGTTGCAGTTGACTGGTAACTGGTTGAAATTTTTCATTCAAAAGAATTATGATGCTATTTGGGATGTATTCAATCTTTTTCATATTATTCATGTACCACTAGGGTTACAAATGACCAGCTTCACTTGCAAAGGGGGCTGAACCTTTTGAGTAATTTCTAATAGCCACATTAGGCCACACATGTTAAAAAAAAACCAGTAATGCTTAGTAAATTTATGAGGCCTGTTCCTTCATGAATTTGAAGACAAAGGATATTCTCCATAGGACCTTTCTGTAAGCATGTGGGAATCCAATATTGCTTCCACACAGACAAGCACAAAGCCCAGTTTAAGCCTGAGATAATGGCGACTTTATTGGTACTCATATCAGTAAAATAAACAAAGGCATACACAGGCTCCTTCCGAGTTCCCAGAAGAAGATCTGCCAACTGTCCCCGCACAGGATTTTCTGGGTCCAGGTCGATGGTGTGCTTCTCTGATGTGTGTTCATGTGCTCCACCTAGATTCAGATCTCTGCAGACAGAAAGTTAGCAAATGTTGTTCTTATTGAATTATCAAAATACACTGGACAAATCACAGGAACCTGTCCATTCATCTAACAATGGTATTATTATCAACCTCTAGTCTGATCTGAACAGCTTCCAAAATATATCAAAAATGCATACATTTTAACCTGCTTTATACTTGGTCTGGTTAGCACTGTAGACTCAGTAATGCTTGAGACATAAGATGTGAACTTAATCTTTAATGAAAATTAGACAATGCCTGTTTTCCTCCATTATAAATAACTCTCTAACAAAATTGAATTTTCACAAATCACATTTCAAAGCCACACATTACTGCAATTTTGTTCCTTGTTTGTTAATTGTTGGTACTCTGACAAATGTTCCAGCAACATTGATATGGAATCTGTGATGTTTCTAGTCCATCACAGTGACCTTGCAGCTCCCAGGTATCTGATACTGATCGATGGAGTTACTGTGTTTGGTTATTCAAAGCCCAAGCTTGGGCCATAGGTTTGAATAACTAGCCAAATAAACTTTGTTGTCTAGATGTACAGTGTTAATAAGAAGAATATTTCATACAACTGTTGTTCTGCAATTGATTTAATATAGCCTAGAAAGAGGACTGTATGGCAAGTGGATGGCTGACATCCAGGAATCTTATTATATTTATCATACAATTGGGAGATGGGTTCTGAAAACTAGATTAGAAAAACACCTTGCACCATCATCCCTTTTGTCATTTAATCACTCATGCCCTCCACCCTATCAGAGACCTTCCCCTTTGTTCTTTCCTCCCCTCCCCTTCCCCTGGCTCTGTACTTGCTTAAAAACTGTTAAATCTTCAACTTCTTCCAGTTCTGACGAAGGGTTCAGCGACCTGAAACGTTAAACTCTGTTTCTTTCCTCACAGATGCTGCCTGACTTGCTGAATATTTCCAGCATTTTCTGTTTTTATTTCAGATTTCCAGCATCTGCAGTATTTTGCTTTTGATTTAGAAAAACACCTGCTCTATTTGGTAGCTTTATACAAAACAAAAATATGAAATTTGTCTATAGACATCACCTACCCATTACCAATCACATGGAGTTAGAGAAATCTCAACATCCTTCATCAACAATTGATGGTGCCAAACCGTTAAATGGTTTAAACAAATGATAAACAAATGGCAAATGTATGACTTTTCTAAATTTAATTTAGGTTGAGAAAGGCATGGATGTTAGGGAACTTGGGGAAATAAATAGTGATGTCTTGAGGAGTGTACATATTACAGAGAGGGAGGTGCTGGAAGTCTTAACGCGCAACAAGGTAGATAAATCTCCAGGACCTGATGAAATGTATCCCAGGACGTTATGGGAGGTTAGGGAGGAAATTGCGGGTCCCCTAGCAGAGATATTTGAATCATCGACAGCTACAGGTGAGGAGCCTGAAGATTGGAGGGTAGCAAATGTTGTGCCTTTGTTTAAGAAGGGAGGCAGGGAAAAGCCTGGGAACTACAGACCGGTGAGCCTGACATCTGTGGTGGGTAAGTTGTTAGAGGGTATTCTGAGGGACAGGATCTACAGGCATTTGGAGAGGCAGGGACTGATTAGGAACAGTCAGCATGGTTTTGTGAGAGGAAAATCATGTCTCACGAATTTGATTGAGTTTTTTGAAGGGGTAACCAAGAAGATAGATGAGGGCTGTGCAGTAGACGTGGTCTACATGGACTTCAGCAAAGCCTTTGACAAGGTACCGCATGGTAGGTTGTTACATAAGGTTAAATCTCACGGGATCCAAGGTGAGGTAGCCAATTGGATACAAAATTCGATTGACGACAGAAGACAGAGGATGATTGTAGAGGGTTGTTTTTCAAACTGGAGGCCTGTGACCAGCGGTGTGCCTCAGGGATCGGTGCTGGGTCCGCTGTTGTTTGTTATTTATATTAATGATTTGGATGAGAATTTAGGAGGCATGGATAGTAAGTTTGCAGATGACATCAAGATTGGTGGCATTGTGGACAGTGAAGAAGGTTATCTAGGATTGCAATGGGATCTTGATAAATTGGGCCAGTGGGCCGATGAATGGCAGATGGAGTTTAATTTAGATAAATGTGAGGTGATGCATTTTGGTAGATCGAATCGGGCCAGGACCTACTCCGTTAATGGTAGGGCGTTGGGGAGAGTTATAGAACAAAGAGATCTAGGAGTACAGGTTCATAGCTCCTTGAAAGTGGAGTCACAGGTGGATAGGGTGGTGAAGAAGGCATTCAGCATGCTTGGTTTCATTGGTCAGAACAATGAATACAGGAGTTGGGATGTCTTGTTGAAGTTGTACAAGACCACACTTGGAATACTGTGTACAGTTCTGGTCACCCTATTATGGAAAGGATATTATTAAACTAGAAAGAGTGCAGAAAAGATTTACTAGGATGCTACCGGGACTTGATGGTTTGACTTATAGGGAGAGGTTGGATAGACTGAGACTTTTTTCCCTGGAGAGTAGGAGGTTTAGGGGTGATCTTATAGAAGTCTATAAAATAATGAGGGGCATAGATAAGGTAGATAGTCAAAATCTTTTCCCAAAGGTAGGGGAGTCTATAACGAGGGGGCATAGATTTAAGGTGAGAGGGGAGAGATACAAAAGGGTCCAGAGGGGCAATTTTTTCACTCAAAGGGTGGTGAGTGTCTGGAACGAGCTGCCAGAGGCAGTAGTAGAGGCAGGTACAATTTTGTCTTTTAAAAAGTATTTGGACAGTTACATGGGTAAGATGGGTACAGAGGGATATGGGCCAAGTGCAGGCAATTGGGACTAGCTTAGTGGTATAAACTGGGCGACAACAAAATTTGAAGGAGAGGTCCCTCCCACCTATTAGAATGCTTTTCTTTAAACTATAATTTTAGTTGTAAGATGGTACCTCTAGTTATTTGACCACACTGTCCTTCAGGGGCTTGAAGGACACAAGTTCCCAACCACATTTCCTCCTTAGACATCCTGGATTTTATCAAATTCTTGTCTAATTAGAATGTTACACAAGCTTTAATTAATGCTACTGGAATTGAAAGTTACATAACTGCACTTTACTTTATAATCATTTCTGGTAAGTGAAATGTCTTCCATTAGAATTTAAAAGAATATAAAACTTTGCAATCATTTGACAAATTTACTTAAAAGCACTCTGTATCTGTAATTAATGAAAGCGCTCTGCTGGGATCTTCTTGCTGACATCACTAAAGCACATCCTTTTGACTTAATGCAGGAAACGGATGGTTTTTAAGCTGTTTGGAGGAGCCTTCCAAATACAGTTTTTAAACAAGCTATATTTAGTAAATAAAAAATGACTGCTGGAACACATTCAGGTATATTCATAGTGCTTCCTGCTACAGTTTCCTTCTTCACTAAAATGGGCCTTCCAGAAGATTAGAATATAGCAAGTCAACTTTCTAAGAAGTATATCATGATGACATCTATTAGCCTCCCCAAATAAAGTTGGTTTGGTTGGAATGAAATATTTAAAGTATACAATATATTACATTTGGTATGTGGGATGCACATTCCATTGAAAACTCCTATGTAAATCAAATCTTTTGGGAAATATCACTACAGGTGACACTTTTAGGTGGTGCTGTTCTGTCACAACTTTCCTGTCAAATAACACCCACTGTTTTAAAGAGGAACGTGGTTCCCCCCCAACTCTTATAGAAATAATACCTCTGCCACTGATGGCATGTCACATTATCTCCATGCCTTTTAATTATTTTTTTAAGTTACAAGTTAATTTGTAAAATTATTTTAAAAACTGATTTCAAAAGCTAAATGGTCATTTGGTCCTGTTCCCAACATTGTTCCGCTCTATTCAAAACAAATATTGTTCCTGCTGCCCCATATTCCTGGCCACCCACTAGGTTGTCCTACACCAAACTCAGGGTTGGACATCTTGGCACTCCACTGCTGCCTCCAGTGCCAACAAGGTTTCTCACAATAAATCAAATACCCTTATATTGCAATTGCCACTTTAGCAGCAAAGGCAGGTGAGACAACAAGTGCAATTCAATGCTCAACTAGTGAAACCAAAGGTCCAAGTTCTCCCACACACAAAAAAAATCAGGTGGGAAAAATTGGGGGAAGGGGGAATGGAAGGATGGAGATTGATGGCATACGAATTTGGAGCAAAGACACATATTGATGAGACAGACAGAAATCAGGTGACAAACAGATAACGAGGCCAGAGGGAGAAATTATCAGAAAGAGATAGATTTGAGAGAGAGAGAGAGAGAGAGATATGAGAGAGGGGGAGAGTGTGAAATCAGCTCAAAGACAGAATGGGTGAGAGAGAAAGAAAAATCAGGGCAAAGAGAGAGTGGGTGACAGGTAGTAACAGATAGCAACAGATCAACAGGACACAGAGTCAAAAAAATAGGGTGGGAGGCCATACAGAATCCCCAGCTAGTAATCCTGCTCCAGCTTCCACCCTCTCCCCCCTTCAGCTTCTAACCCCGCTCTATCTTCCTCCTCCCCTCCACCTTCCTCCTCTCCTCCACCCCCTCCACCTTCCTCCTCTCCTCCACCCCCTCCACCTTCCTCCTCTCCTCCAACCCTTCCTCTCCACCACCCCCTCCACCTTCGTCCTCTCCTCCAACCCCTCCTCTCCACTACCCCCTCCACCTTCCTCCTCTCCTTCACCCTCTCCTCTCCTCCGCCCCGCTCCACCTTCCTCCTCTCCTCCGCCCCGCTCCACCTTCCTCCTCTCCTCCGCCCCGCTCCACCTTCCTCCTCTCCTCCGCCCCGCTCCACCTTCCTTTTCTTTCTCTTCTGGCCTACAACATTCCAGTCCTCCCTTGGCCATGGTCCAATTGTCCCCGCCCTCTAACCCTGCTTGACCTAAAGCGAGCACATCGTCTTGACTCTGTATGCAATGCATGGAAGAAAAACGAGTATTATAAAATATACTTCCTGCTTTGGTTTTTCAAAATTTAGACACAAAGGTGGTTATCTTTATATTTCATTTCTCTGTTTTTCTTTGATTTCTTTTTCTGTATCAAGTTAAATGTCCAATTAAGATGTACAAAAATTAACTGAATATAATGCATGTTTACTATAAAAGTTATATTTTCATGAAACAGGCTTATGATTTCCTCTTTGCACTACACATAGTGAAATCATAAACACATTCTTTACAAGTTTTATGATTTCACAGCTCATAGCACAGAGGAAATCCTCCCCTTTATACTTTTTAAAGTATACTATTTTGTTCCAGTAATTGGATACTATTGATATTGAAAGGTGCTCTTACCGTTGAAAAGTCCACATAAGGCGAAGTGTCATCATTGATTTGTGACTGTTCAGTTCAGCAATCATTGCTTGACGACTAGGTGGACTGACGCTCCATAGTGATCCTGAGCTTCCCACTATATGTGCAGTCATGACATCCTCATAACTGTAGAGCATGATAAACTGCATAGCAGCCTTCAGGAGAGGACAGAGACCATTTTATATGTCAGGAAACATGCTGGTACAGATTACATAAGGGCCAATAAGATGGTGATCTCATTGAATACTTTACTAAACCAAGAGCTTAAACATACACGCAAAATTAGAAAACTAACAAAAGCTGATTAACAGCTTCACAGGCTGCCTGGGCCGAATGGCCTGTTTCTATGTAAAATAACTGACATATCAAAAAACAGCCCTTAGCATAGCCCTCTGATATGTAGTTACACTGAAGGAGCAATGGGGCATGGGCTTGTCATAATTTAAACTGCAGGTATACCCAACATTCCATTACTTGTTAAGCAGAAAGATTGCAGAAAAAATTGTGGGGAATTTCCCTAATTTCTTTCAGAGAAACTGCAGGCTATTGTGAATATGTATTGGTAATTTCTGTTGTTAAAACAGATTGTGAAATTGTTTCTATGGATGTCACAATGAGACAGAAACATTCTCCTCCCACCCAGATCACAGAGGCACTGTTCCCCTAGTTCATGTTTGCACTCTTCTCCTCTTCTCCTCCCTCCTGTTCCTCCCCTAACCCCGAGTTCACACTCCTTCCCCTTCAATTCATGCTGGCATTCTTCAATCATTTGGAGAGAGCTGTTTGACCCCATTCAAACAATCTAAAGATCTAAAGGGTTCTATTTAAAGTAGGCCGGTGGAATTGTGGGTTACATTCAAACACCTCTCCTTAAAGGGGCAAATAACATTAACAACCCTACTCTGAGAGAGACCCGGCCAGCCCAACAGAGCCACAATCAAGTGAGCAATCCCTTTTTATTTTATTTTCTAGTTTGTTTTGTTACTTTTTTTTTTAAATTGTTGGTGGTTGATAGAAGGGTGATGGGGCTTATTGGATGTTATTTTCCTGATGTTAACACTATATGTATCACCTTAGGAAGGTTATATTTCCCTCATACTATTGTATTTATAACACTGTACAGAATTTTTTTTAAACTTACTGGATTGCGTTCAAACATTGAACAGAGATCATCATAATCCTTTTGGCTGAATGGTTTTAAAGAATGTTGTTGTGCACTCATTGTAAACAGGGGCTGCAATCATAAAGTTAAAGAAACATTAATTATATTCCTTGACATTATTTTTCACCAAAAAAAAACTGTTTTTAAATCATATAGCATTACATTATAAATGAATATAATCTACACAATCTGCAGCAAACATTTATTCAAAATAACAGGGATTGAATCTCACAGTAAAATAGTGATGTTTGTTATAATCATTAGCCCTTTGGTCAACAGAGCATGATTTTCCTCCATGGTGGGTTTACCACATAAAATGCACTAGGCCCTGTACTTCCACCTATTGGCATGACCCTATCCAATTTCTCTGGGTCAACTTCATTTTAATATTGTCAACAGTCTCCCAACACTACTTGCGCTCCTAATGGGAGTTCACATTTGGTGGGGGGGGGGGGGGGGGGTTGGGGGAGAGAGGGTGGCAAGAAGGGAAGACAGGAGAAAAATCTGGTGCTGATACAGCTTTTAACTGGCTGCAGCAACTTTAAGAGACATGACAGCCATTTTGTGTCCAAAAGAATCACTACAATGTATAAGGTTAGTGGTTTTTCAGGGTGCCAAGCCCCTATATTTTCAGCTGAAGTATTGTTGGCTGAAATCTAGCAAAGGGGGACCTATTGCTTTGGCACCAAGAGAAGGAGACCCACTTAGGGCAGATCCAAGCTCAGTTGAAGATGGTGGCCTTAGCAGTGAGCGACACCTTTAGCAACCCCTGCATCGCTACGCAATGCTAGAAAAAGTTCAATGACTTCGCTCACACTTGGATTGTATTCCATATGATGGCAAACAGAGAGCCTTCACCTCCCTACTTTCTTCTTAAAAAGGAGAAAGGCGGCCAATAACTAAAGAAAATGAACTGCCACCTCAGCTCCCCAAAGCTCCAGCCACCTCAGAACCACCTGCCAATGAGGGAGCACTGAGACGTAGGAAGTAAACAGTGGTTAAAAAATACAGTGGGAAGGCACACAGATTTGTTTTCATTCAGATGTTTTTTTTAACATCACCAAAGGAATATATGTGGAATGATGTGGGACAAGGCGGAGGAATACCCGCAAGAAAGAGTAGCAGAATGTTTTCCAATTGGGAGCCTTGGTAGTTGTGGAGGAGAGTTACAAGTCAGCAAGCAAATAATGAGTTGATGTGTTTCCAAAGGGAGGGCCATGAGGGCAGGACTAATTTTGCAGTGCACTTGATCTTATTTAGGTTAAACTGTCTCTCATGATTTGTGTCCATAGATGTTTGGCAGCTGGCAAATGGTTTTCCTCTGTGACCTCTTCCTGAAGCAGGGTCTCAGCTACCTGGTCACACAGTTGCCCTCCTACACTTTCCCTTTCTTCCTCCAGTGCTCTGATGCAGAGTCCTTTTTGAAAAACAAAATTGTGCAGCGTGCAACAAATGACAATGATGATGATGTGAGAGACTCTGTACTGCAGTTCTCCCCAAGAAGCCCCTGTATCACACCTTCAGAATCCTTAAGGTATGTTCAATCAGAATGCAGGCAGAACTGTGAGCCTTATTATATCTGCGGTGGGCAGGGATAGTAGGGCAGTGAACCAGCTTTATGAGCTAGTGCTGTGGAAGATAACCCTGTTCTCCATCAGCCAAAAAAATAATATTTACAGTACCAGTAGCAATGCTGAAGCTATTAGCAAGCTAGAGATAGAAAAAGTCTCAAAACAGCAACAAACATGTTTTTTCAGCCAAGTACACCATCCTAAGAAGGTGGCCTTTAACAGTGATTCTGCATTTAAATCTGCCTAGGAACCAGCAATGGAGGGTAAGTCATCCAAGCCTCTCACATCTAGTAGTGGCTGGCTATAATGGCACTAGCAAAAAACTGGGAGTAGGATTACAGCATGTATTTTCAAGCTGGGGAGATGCACAGTGCAAGGAGACTTGATGAAAAGGGGAAAGAAAATAATAAAATAAATTTTAAAAGAAAAATATCTAAATATGAATACATGGGTACCCAAAATGGAAAATATAATCCATTTGCTTACTGTTGGTCTAAACATTGGATAAATCCTGGAAAATTTGGAACTGACTGTTTTCTTATATGCTGAAACTAGGTATCAAAGATTTTCACATCTTTTAGTAGTAAATAATGACCTGATAGCCACCAAGTTTAACCGTTACTGTCACGTCTATTGGGTGATTCACCACGCCGACTACTGATCTGACCAAAGACATGAAGAGAAGGGGAAACCAGATGATGCAGATGAGGAAAAGGATGATGAGGCCTCCCATTCCATACTTCACAATTTTCTTTTTCTTCTGACCCTTAGGCTGTGGATATCTCTACGAAAATACAATCACAACTGCCCATTAGGACTGTCTCACAGGGTTTATAAAACTATTATGCAGTAGTGAAATATTGCAACAGAATCCATTCCCATTTAGAATTGATAATTTAAGCATTTCATGCAGCAAAAATAACATATTTTGTTCCTACAGTGATGCAAATACATAATTAAAGTTAGTAATTATTCCAGGGCAGGCAGTTAGCCACAAAATTGAGGACATCTAACTGGGAGACACAAGATTAAATCAAGCTCAACTCATCAACTGATGTTTGCATGCAGGTTTTTCCTACAGGATGGATTTCATCAGTCTTGGTTACCAGTCTCAGTCATAACTTAAGAAAAGTCAAGGATGAGTAAAGGCCATTTAGCCGACCAAAGCTCCTCCTTCTTGTACACTAACTCTTCCATCACAGCATCCAATTGTATTTCGAATAAACCAAATCATTTTACCTCTACCACCCTTCCTGGCGAATTACTGCAAACATTTATTACTGCAAGTATATCTTTATTTAAATTTACTTTTCACTTAATTTATATTTATATCCTCTGGTCCTACTTTCTTGTCTTACTTTGAAGTAATATTCTGAGTGTACCTTGTCTATATGTATTTAATGTACTTCAATGATGGGAGAGAGGGGGAGGGAATGCTAACAATTGAAGATTGGATGCACATGAGTAACTTTGGGCGAGGTGGAGGAAAATAATCATTCCTTGGTATTAAAAAGAATTTCCCTGCCAAATAACATGATAATTCATTATCATGGGTTTAACTATAATTTAATGGGTTAAGAAATTAAATTAAGAACCAGCTAACCTGATTACAATCATGAATGGTGCATTTTGTGCTGGATAGATGGTGCATTTTGTACATCTCTACAGTTCAAATTCATGACACATTTTCATTTTATACTTTAAAATCTGAGAGTTTTTTGTTAATAAAAACACTAAAATTCAGATTTTTGCCCACAGTGGGTAACTATTTACCACCAAAAGTTTGGATTAGATTTGGCAGATATGTGTAACATATTTCAAAAACTCCCTGTAGGAATAAATACACGATCTCAGCTGGTGCCGTGCTGTTCTTACATGGGTCGGCACTTTTCTTCTTACAAGAAATACTGTTTTTAAGTTAAATAACATATTTCACAACTTAGTCATGCCTGCTGCATTTAAGTTATTTTCATTCTACACTCACTGGAGCTATGTCCTAGATTTACAGGATATCACAGAAATTTCCATGGGATATCTGGAGTAAGCTTGTTTACAATGTGTTTCTGTCCATGGGCAGTAATATACACAAATTTGTACTGGACAACCGTATGCACCAGAGCAAGGCAGTCAATAATCTGTCAGAATTCCTCATTGTTTTATTTCACTGCTTATGCCACTTCACACTAAAACTGAATCTACTGTTTGTAAATTGAGAGGTTGCTGCAGAATATACAGCAACAGTGGGAGAATTTAATATGGCTCTGTCTCCTTGTACATGAATTTTGTGCACTTCAAAATTGAATGTTGCAGGTTACACAATTCCAGAAACTTCACAGCAGAACCTGATCCTGTTCCCACTTTGCATTCACACATCTTCTAGCTTGAGAGAGGGTAGGAGCAGGTACCCCATCCTTACCCCCAAGGGCTTCTGATACCACATGCGACGGCTGTCCTAGCCAATATCAGCGAACTCAGTACAAACCAGGGGCTGTACACAAGCTTATAAGCTACTCACTGGATAAACTCACTGAGCCATTGGAGGGGCTTTATAAAAGATTCTAATATGGACGTATAAATTATTTATTATAAAATTATATTTAGTAGATCAGATGCCATGGGGAATTTTCTTGCTAAAAATATTAAACTTGGTTGCTAAACGTTGGTGCTGACACATAAGAACATAAGAAATAGGAGCAGGAGTAGGCCAATCGGCCCCTCGAGCCTGCTCCGCCATTCAATAAGATCATGGCTGATCTGATCCTAACCTCAAATCTAAAGAACACAAGAAGTAGGAGCAGGACCTGGCCACTTAGCCCCTGGGCCCGATCTGCCACCCACAGGGCCTTGACCGATCCAAACTCAGCTTCATGTCCAATTTCCTGCCCGCTCCCCGTAACCCCTAATTCCCTTTACTTCTAGGAAACTGTCTATTTCTGTTTTAAATTTATTTAATGATGTAGCTTCCACAGCTTCCTGGGGCAGCAAATTCCACAGCCCTACCACCCTCTGAGTGAAGAAGTTTCTCCTCATCTCAGTTTTGAAAGAGCAGCCCCTTATTCTAAGATTATGTCCCCTAGTTCTGGTTTCACCCATCCTTGGGAACATCCTTACCGCATCCACCCGATCAAGCCCCTTCACAATCTTATATGTTTCAATAAGATCGCCTCTCATTCTTCTGAACTCCAATGAGTAGAGTCCCAATCTACTCAACCTCTCCTCATATGTCCACCCCCTCATCCCCGGGATTAGCCGAGTGAACCTTCTTTGTACTGCCTCGAGAGCAAGTATGTCTTTTCTTAAGTATGCACCCTGGAGCAGTTTGACCCAAATCCCTCAATGAAGCTGATATTGACTGGGCCATAACTGCAGAGGAGGGAGAAAGGAGTGTTTCCACGGGCAGGAATGGAAATGTCAGCAGCTGTGCTACCCTGGGCTGTTCATATGCATATCTTGGTGGGGGGTTACAGAGCTCCACTGTCAGAGCAAAGCATTTGACCCCTGGCTGCAGTGGTGGGTGGCAGAGGGTGGCCTAAAAGGGAGAAGAAAATTGCATTTTCAAAAATCTTATCTGCTCAACTCAAGTCATTGAAGAGCTAAGTAGAACAATATCACTTGCTGCAACTAAACTGTATTTTACTTCAATACCACTGCATTAGCAGATACTGGGCAAAGCTGGTTATCAACACAGCAAATACCTTTTCTGTCTCACGGCTGCACTTGATGATAAATATGTTGGCATAGATGTCTTCAACACACATCCAGCTTGAGAGGGAAAGTGTGGTGTCTGTGAAAACCCAGTCCATCACAGCACGAAGCTCCACCAGAAATGGCACAAGACGGAAACTAAAAAACAAAACATGTCTAAGAATGAAGGTACCCTGAAAGACGATAATATGGACTGAACAAATACATGGCTCATGTACTAACATTACAAATGCTTATTAAAATATCACTATGGCATAAGGACTCAGCTGACTGCCTTAACCAGCGATGGTTCTTATAACACATACCAACTGGCCATAATGGTTGAAAAGGTTGGAATATATAGAAAGCAAAATAAAAAAATCTTGTTCAATAGTTTACATGTTACTAAACTAGTTTTTCCTACTTACCCTTGGAAGAGAAAAAGGTTCACATGATTGTATTTCTTTGTGAGGAAATTACCAAGGATACGAGTTGGGTAGCCACAGCGGATTTGGTACGCAGATAAAGCAAAGTAGATGCATTTCACAAAATACCAGAGCTGTGCCACTGTATTCTGATTAAACATTCTGTTTGAAAAACACAGATACATGCAATAAACATGAAAGCTGGTACCTTATTACTGCACTAAATAATTAACTGAACCAATCGTTAAGCTATGGATGAAATGCATTATGGTGCTACATCTTTTTCTCTACAATGTGTCAGCAACACTCATTGTGTGGAACATTAACCACTTTAAGGGCTATATTTTAATCAATAATTTGGTGCCACTAAAATACATAAGAACATAAGAAATAGGAACAGGAATAAGTCATACAGCTCCTCGAGCCTGCTCCACCATTCAAAAGATCATGGCTCAACAACTGAGCATCCACAGCCCTCTGGGGTAGAGAATTCCAAAGATTCACCACCCTGAATGAAGAAATTCCTCCTCATCTCAGTCCTAAATGGTCGACCCCTTATTCTGAGGCTATGCCCCCTAGTTCTAGACTCTCCAGCCAGAGGAAACAGCCTCTCAGCATCTACCCTGTCAAGCCCTCAAAGAATTTTATACGTTTCAATGAGATCTTAACAATGAGTTTCAATGAGTACTTAATAACATAACCATCATGTCCATTCCTCTCCATCTCCCATGTTTTTAAATAACTGCCTCTTATTTATAAATGCCACTGTGAAAAATAGTTACACTGCTTTACATTTTAAATCTATATTATGGAACAAGCTAGCAAATGTGTTATTATTTGCTTTCTATCAGATCAAATATAGCCCATGAAGGAAAGCAGTTTATCTTTTTTATGCAGCTTACAGTTTAGCATGGTGTAGATCTGCAAATCTAAACATTTGATTTTTTTGGTTAGAAAATGCCATTCAGCCTAACAAGCCCATTGCTCCACAGCCCATGTATGATTTGCCGTATTAAAGTTTATATCCAAGCCACTTAATGTCCTGAAGGAGCCATATCCCCTCTCAATCATCTTATTCTTTCATGAAAACGGTTCTGTTTACTCATACATATAAAAGACTTAATGATGCAAGTGGGGGAAAATTCCAAGTCCTCTTCACCACTCAGCTTGAACCACCTAAAGCACTTAACTGGTTGGTTAGCTTATATCCCATCAAGACTGGATAAAAAGTCAACTAGTTCCAAGTTTATTCCAGTCTCACAACTTTGGTTGAATTTATTGAGAGAGTTACTAAATTGGTGATGCCAGACGCTCAGTCGATATTGTGTATCTTGATTTTCAAAAAGCCTTTGACATGGTGCCGCACAAGAGGCTACTAAATAAGGTTAAGTCCTGTGGGATTGCCAGGCAGATTTTGGGTTGGATAAGGAGTTGACTGAATTCTCTTGAACAGAAAGTAGTTACTAGTAATAGTGGTTCTGCATGGGGACTGATCATTTGTGGAATCCTGCAAGGATCAGTTAGGGCCGTTCACCATCTTTATCAATGATCTGGATGAAATTGGAGGAGGAGGAACTTTCCACAAATGGATATATGCTGGTATAAGGACCTGAGATGAGGAAAACAGATTGCAGGCAGCTCTAGATCCGATGGAGGAATGGGCCTGTTTCTGCCAAATATCTTTTAATTTACATAAATGTAGAGTAGTGCACTTAAAGAGGGGCAACTACAAGTATGTGTGCACCATGCAGGATTGCATATTTAAGGCTGCTGAGCGGGAGAGGAACCTGGGTGTCACAGTGCACAAGTCATTGAAGGTCCATGACCAGTGCTACCAGGATATTAGAAGGTTAGGAAAGGTGGCCTATTAAGAGGACTGAAATCAATGAATTAGTGATAAAAGTAGTATCAAAATGTTCTCGGTACCATCAATGGTGACAATGGAATGTTAATATAATGCAAGAACTGAAACTTCGACATCTGGACTTCCATGAGGTTATCCCAACCTATTATGAGTGTCTGTTGCTGGCACAGTATCTGTATCAGTATTATAGTAATTTGACTTAGCATTGTTATCACTTGTACATGCATCAAAAAAAAAATCAACAGATTTGTTCCTAATTTTCTTCTCCCACTTCCTTTCAAGCTCTACTAAATATCCCAGTTGCTTACCGCTCTGTGACTGCAGGTAATATGAAGAACATCCAGAAATGTATTCCAAAGACAAGGATTATCTGGAAAATGAGCTTTCCTTGTATAGTTTTGCATAGATACAATGCACGGTCTATCACCATAGTGGCGAACTGAATCAGCACCATCACTAGGAAAGCCTCAGGTACCTGATCATCGGACAGTGTCGATGCAATATCAGCAGCTGCTGAATGTTTCTATTTAAGAAAAAAAAGAGACTTCAGTGTTTATAAAAATTTGAATGTGGCTGTTAAAGATACTGTCCACTCAGTATGTTACCAAATCTAGAAATAAGGCAGACACTTCAAACAACAATGACCCATCAATGAATTCTGGGAATTGACGTCATTACCAGCCTCTCTATTTGGAGAACACATGCTGGCGAGTGGCTATAATGTCTAAAGGGGGGGGAAATAAGTCACAATGTTAAAATCTTTGACATAAGCTAACCCTAGTTTCCAGTGTCTTTCAGCTAGAAGCTGTCAGTAGGAAATGAAAGCAAGGAAATATTTTGAGAGTGTGTCTTAAATGAAAGCTAATTTATCTTTGAATTGAAAAGAGGGGATTATAGAAATTGCAAAAATGAAAAAACTACAACAGTCATTTTCTTTGTAATAGAGATTATAATCAAAATGAAACTTTTTTTTGCATTATAAAGACTATTTTAGGTTCACCTTAGGGTTCAGTGAATTTATTTAGTGACTGGCTGAGCTGTATAGACCAGGCTGCTCCCAGGTTTAACACCCAGTTTCTGCTGGGTCAGCTGACCTCAGTTGGGATTCAGGAGAGACCCATGGATTAGGGAGAGCAAAACAAGAAGAAAAAAAAATTGGCCAGGGTTCCTGATTCCAATCTAACAAAGCATGCCGAAAGTGCAGGTCTGGATGTCAGGTGATGCCAGATTAGACTTAGCTATGATGCACCTATGGTTAAATTGCCCAATGACACTCATTGTTGAGGATCATACATGAACAATGACCACTTGGGTGAGGTATAGATAAGAGTCAGTGCCTTCAGGGGAGGAGGAGATGGGGGAAAATTACAAGAAAAAGCAACTATCAGTTTGTACGTTAACACTTAAGGATCAGGTACTTACTCCAAATGCCCAGAATCCAAAGATGATAATCACAAAGTCTACTACATCCGCTAGAAGTATGAAAGCATAGACATCAGTTGCTGCACGGTATTCTGTATGGAGGATGTCATAGAAAAACTTGTGCAGAGGCCTGAAAATGCTCTGAACCCTGATAACACATTAAAATGGAGCCTTAAGTTACAACAGTAAAAAGGTAACAAAACAATGTTAAAGGCTTTTTTTAAAAAAAAGAAAAGGTAGAAGCCATTCCATTAGAGCATTCATAGTCAATGTAAGAAAACAGAACAGGTTGGCTTCTAGTGTAACCATGAAGAATCCATTAATCTAAGGCAGTGTATTTAGCAGGTACAGTACCATGATTTTATTCAAGTTATTATTTTTGTCAGTTTTCAGATAGGCCATTAGATGGAGTGATGGACTACTTTCCATCATAGGGAGGGAATGTCTGCCAAAGTTAGCCCTCACTCACAGAACACTCCCAACAACTAGTCACTGATTGACACTGAGCACAGTCTTAAAGCAGAACATACCACTTTCCCAAATGAAGGCAGCTACAGAAAGATGACTTGCTCCCATGAGGAAACATGGTAATCAAAAAGCAAAACTAAAGATCATGTTATCATTGATGTCCTGTTTTATTATAGGTTTAAAAAGTTCTTTTTTTAAAAAAGTAGATTCATTTGCTTATTAAGGTTTCAAGCATCAGGGATTGTATTCTATTCATTTCAATTATTTCCTTCCTTTCCCAAATTGAAATATCTTAGCTAACTGACAAGAGTTGTGCAAGGACAACCTGGACTCCAATTTTCTTTTTCCAATTGTGGAATATCAGTTTGGGTTCTGCCAGGACCACTCGGCTCCAGGCCTCATTACAGCCTTGGTCCAAACATGGACAAAAGAGCTGAATTCCAGAGGTGAGGTGAGAGTAACTGCCCTTGACATCATGGCAGCATTTGACCAAGTGTGGCACCAAGGAGCCCTAGTAAAATTTAAGTCAATGGGAATCAGGGGGAAAACTCTCCAGTGGCTGGAGTCATATCTAGCACAAAGGAAGATGGTAGTGGTTGTTGAAGGCCAATAATCCCAGCCCCAGGACATTGCTGCAGGAGTTCCTCAGGGCAGTGTCCGAGGCCCAACCATCTTCAGCTGCTTCATCAATGACCTTCCCTCCATCGTAAGGTCAGAAATGGGGATGTTCGCTGATGATTGCACAGTGTTCAGCTCCATTCGCAACCCCTCAGTTAATGAAGCAGTCTGTGCCCGCATGCAGCAATACCTGGACAACATCCAAGCTTGGGCTGATAAGTGGTAAGTAACATTCACGCCAGACAAGTGCCAGGCAATGACCATCTCCAACAAGAGAGAGTCTAACCACCTCCCCATGACATTCAAAGGCATTACCATCGCCGAATCCCCCACCATCAACATCCCGGGGGTCTCCATTGACCAGAAAGTTGACTGGACCAGCCACATAAATACTGTGGCTACAAGAGCAGGTCAGAGGCTGGGTATTCTGCGGCGAGTGACTCACCTCCTGACTCCCCAAAGCCTTTCCACCATCTACAAGGCACAAGTCAGGAGTGTGATGGAATACTCTCCACTTGCCTGGATGAGTGTAGCTCCAACAACACTCAAGAAGTTCGACACCATCCAAGACAAAGCTGCCGGCTTGATTGGCACCCCATCCACCACCCTAAACATTCACTCCCTTCACCACCGGCGCACTGTGGCTGCAGTGTGTACGATCCACAGGATGCACTGCAGCAACTCTCCAAGGCTTCTTCGACAGCACCTCCCAAACCCGCGACCTCTACCACCTAGAAGCACAAGGGCAGCAGGCACATGGGAACAACACCACCTGCACGTTTCCTTCCAAGTCACATACCATCCCGACTTGGAGATATACCGCTGTTCCTTCATCGTCGCTGGGTCGAAATCCTGGAACTCGCTACCTAACAGCACTGTGGGAGAACCTTCACCACACCGACTGTAGCGGTTCAAGAAAGCGGCTCACCACCACCTTCTCAAGGGCAATTAGGGATGGGCAATAAATGCTGGCCTCGCCAGCGACGCCCACTTCCCATGAACAAATAAAGAAAAATGTTTGTTCTTCTGAACAAGCAGACAAAATCAGTTACAGGATTATCTGTCTATCTTAAATGTTTTACTTCACTTTAAATCATCAAGGAGAGGTCTATGACTGCATTACAAATGAGAACATTTTAGTTACATCACCACTGCTTGCTGACGCATGCACTGCATCTCAGCTCCAGGATGCCAGATTAAGCCCAGGGCCCCAAGAACACCCTCTGGTCCCACTGCACAACCTCTGCCTCCACCACCACCCCGATCCATTAAACACAATCGCCCCATATTTGCACAGAGCCCCTGGGCACGGGCCCCTTAGGCCCAAGCGTTAATCCATCCCAATATATGCACATAAGTACAGGTTGTTGCTCATCCTGTAAACCAGATAGCTCTATCTCAGAGTGATAGTTAAACTAGCTGTCGCAGGATAACAATTCATCCTGCAACAATTATTACTGCTTCTGTTCATTTGCCTTTGTTTCATACTCAAACCTAATTTAAACTAAGTCTTAAAATAGTGCTGATTCCCTGAATCACATTTAAATAAAAAAACACACTGATGGTTTAATTGCAGCCCGATTTATTTAAAGTTAATTTCATGTTGCACACCCTTAATTTAAATCACCTTTGTTAATTTCCTTGGTAACAGAAACGCATGCTCTGTGTGCACTTACTTCATAAAGAGACGATTCTTCAGTTTCATCCCAAATTCATTCAGTTTCTTGCTTGTCTTTTCCTTCCTGTTGCGTTTCTTTTTGGGCTTCTGAGAAGAATGTTCCTTCTCTAAAAGGATAATATTTTCCAATAAGCCATTTGACTTTATACCACAATTCACAAAGATCTTCCATTAATTTATACTACTTAATTGCAATTTTATGACTCAGACTAATTCTTTTAATTAAAAGGGATTATTTTTCACCTCTGGGACAATTTATCAAATTCCTTTATGTAACCAGCATGTGCAAAGGCTCAATAAATTGGTAATGGCCTGATATACTGTGTAGGTTAAAACCAAACAAAAATATTTACCTACCCTCAACCTCCCGAATAATCAATGAGGCCACTTTTCATATTTAGGCACTCACATTCTGTGCTCTGATCATATATCTGTAATCTGTCTATTATGTATTAAACTTGGTACGGAGGGCATGTGTTTCATTGAGAACAGATTATAAGTGCCTACTGTATCTATTACTGCTGTAGATAATGATGTGATGGGTATTTTTAGTGTTAAAAGGTGTCATTATAACAAAAAAGAACAACTTGTATTTACATAGCACTTTTTATGACTTCAGGATGTCCCTAAGTGCTTTACAGCCAATGACATACTTTATTCAGTATCATACAATAGCTGTTATGTTGTAGTGTGTGTTTGTATCACTTTATGATTTCGCAATCTTGCCACTGGGTTCCCACAAATCTCTCAAGAAGCTTTCTGAAAAATTTTTCATCTCCCATTTTTTTTCTCAGCAACTGTAATTTCTAAAGTCCAAAATAAGGGTTTAAACAAAATATTAAAAATTACACGTCTCAATTACATAAACAATGATATGATTACATTTATCCACTGAATTATCTTTGCGTCTTTTAATGCCTTCATTTTACTATAAGGCCTGAGCTTCTCCCAAAAGCCTCGACTTGGACTGTAATTAGAATGCTTTCATTTTCTTCTAGCTGAGAAAGAGAGGCAGGCAGATAAGGACAGAAACAGAGATACACATCCTCGCACAAATCACAAATCACCAAATTCAATTTGGTTTATTTGGGATGACCCGGCCAACCTGACACGTTAATTTTACCTTCCTCTCTTCACAGATGCTGCCGGGTCTGCAGAGTGTTTCCAGCATTTTCTGTTTATATTTCAGATTTCTAGCATCTGCAGTATTTTGCTTTTTGGCTTTGGATGGAGTTTTCTAAGCAGTCTGCTCCTGGTTACCCAGGGACGACTGTGTTGGAACAGCCTCCCAATGTTAGGGGAGAGGGTTAAATGTTCCCCTGTTTACAATTTGCTACAAACAGAAACAGAGAAGACAATAGCCCTTCAAAGGAGCAACAGTGCCATCTGCTGATTAGCTGAGGGACTGTTTAGCCTATAACCAGCTCCCTCTGCTGGTTATAAAAATAATGCCTGCACATGCTGGATAAACACAAGCAATATTGCGATTTGCTCTTTCTCCAAGCTTTGTATCATACTCTGCTTCAAATATTCATCCAATTTTCCCTTAAAAAATGTTTGTGGGAACTTGGTGTGCACAAATTGGTTGCCGTGACTACACTTCAAAAGTACTTCTTTAGCTGTGAAACACTTTGGGATATCCTGAGGACTTGAAAGGAACTATATAAATGCAAGTTCTTTCCTTATTTCTGCAGTATATTATTAAAAGTTATTTTCGTATCTTTGCAAGTCTCTATTTTGCTCTATATATTTTTTAATTTAATTTAAAAACAGAACATTTTTATATGTTGCTTCTCTCCCTTGTAGCCGCCTTACCTCCCAGCTCGATCCTGATGGCTCTTGCTCTGGGCCCTGTCCAGTCGTGCTCTAAAGTTCTTGAAAGTGGTCTGTCCTACTGTTTCCCACTGCTTGACCACCCCAGCTCTGCTGTGCTCTGCCTTTTTGTTCTCACTTGTTATTTTTCCACCAATTTAATTTTCAAAATCACTGCACTTCACCCTCCTTCTGCTATAGTATACTTCTCTTTTTTCATCTGCTACTCTCCCCGGTATTGGATCTCCCCCTCCCCTGCTTCTCCTTCAGTCAGGCTACTATTCCAATGCCTCCTGCCAGCTCCAAGGCCTCCAGGCCACCAAACCCACCAAAGCATCACTCACTGCTGCAATGCCTCTAAAGTATAGCTCCCTGTTCCTACTACTCCTTTGTTCCAGCCTTCAAAAGCTCAACGTCATGCTCACCTTTTTCCTTTTGCTCTGTTATTACCTTTGATTCTACAAACTAACAGTCTTCTGTACTGTTTACCACTTTTTCACAGCTCCCCTCTACTATGCCCATCTTATATTACTTTTATTTTTATGTCTTCTTTTCTGATCTTCCTGAATAAGCATCTTTTACAACATTTCAGTGGCATTTAATTTGTTTCTTTGATGGTAAAGATACTGGTTTCAATACTAAAGCACCTAGGTAAAGGCTCAGGTACATCATCTATCTATGTTTACATGCATTTTAAACAATTTTCAAGTTCATATTGAAATATGTACATATACCAAATCATTTAAATAATCAACTTAATGTAAATCAATTTATATGCGTTGATTTATGCTAAGCTATGCGATTTACTAGTTTATTTTAAAACAACAATTTTACATTAGTTTGTAAAATATTGTGGATTTTAGCATTCATAATATTAGGTACAAGCATTTAGTTGCAAAGTAGAAATTAGATATTATACAATGGCATATTATATGGTAAAAATTGAGGGATTAATTTTTAAAAAGGCACTATCTTCATGAGAAATATTTCTTGGTTCCAAACAGACAATAAAATAATATCAATCGGGACAAAATGCATCATCGCTCATTTGCAAATGGCACCAATGTGACAAAAATGACATGCTTTTAATTTCTTCTATAAAAACGAAAGTTCACTTTTTCATAGAGAATGTGCCTCTAATTAGGATTTAAAAACAAACACTCACAGAAAGCAATGTGTTCCAGTCCAACACTCGGTTCCACCACAGTATGCCAGACAGAGACAAAAAATACTTTTCCTAAAGGATTGCAACTGCAAGAGCATTGTAATCTCCAAATTACCAATTTTTGTGGAATTTTTCAAATGAGATGTGTTTATTGTTTGAAAATGCTCACATTTCCTCTCATATATACTGTCAAGATTCCACATCCTTGTAAATCACCAACTTGCTAAAAATTAACTCGACTTGTTGCAAAAAAACTACAAGGGAGGTATGCAAGCTAGCAAGTCAAAGAGCAGAACTGTCCTTTAGAAAGGCTACAAGAGAGTTATTCCCCAGAATGATGCATGTGAAGACAACAAAGAGGAAAACATAGCTGATCTCAGTTACAGTAGGGGTACTGAAAATGGCCGTGGTGTCCCAAAGCTAGAAAGGGGAAAAAACAGCCAATGTTCCCACTCGTAATCCAGTGATTCATAGGAAAATAGGAATATAGGAACAGGAGTAGGCCATTCAGCCCCTCATGCCTGCTCCGCCATTTGATAAGATCATGGCTGATCTGTGATCTAACTCCATATACCTGCCTTTGGCCCATATCCCTTAATACCTTTGGTTGCCAAAAAGCTATCTATCTCAGATTTAAATTTAGCAATTGAGCGAGCATCAACTGCCGTTTGCGGAAGAGAGTTCCAAACTTCTATCACTCTTTGCGTGTAGAAATGTTTTCTAATCTCACTCCTGAAAGGTCTGGCTCCAATTTTTAGACTGTGCCCTCCTAGAATCCCCAGCCAGCAGAAATAGTTTCTCTCTATCCACCCTATCTGTTCCCCTTAATATCTTATAAACTTCGATCAGGTTACTCCTTAACCTTCTAAAATCTAGAGAATACAACCCCAATTTGTGTAATCTCTCCTCGTAACTTAACCCTTGAAGTCCGGGTATCATTCTAGTAAACCTACGCTGCACTCCCTCCTAGGCCAATATGTCCTTCCGAAGGTGCGGTGCCCAGAACTGCTCAAAGTACTCCAGGTGCGGTCTAACCAGGGTTTTGTATAGCTGCAGCATAACTTCTGCCCCCTTGTACTCTAGTCCTCTAGATATAAAGGCCAGCATTCCATTAGCCGCCTTGATTATTTTCTGCATCTGTTCATGACACTTCAATGATCTATGTACCTGAACCCCCAAGTCCCTTTGGACATCCACTGCTTTTAAACTTTTTACCATTTACAAAGTACCCTGTTCTATCCTTTTTTGATCCAAAGTGGATGACTTCACATTTGCCTACATTGAATTCCATTTGCCACAGTTTTGCCCATTCACCTAATCCATCAATATCGCTTTGTAATTTTATGTTTTCATCTACACTGCTTACAATGCCACCAATCTTTGTGTCATCGGCAAACTTAGATATGAGACTTTCTATGCCTTCATCTAAGTCGTTAATAAATATTGTGAATAATTGAGGCCCCAAGACAGATCCCTGCGGGACTCCACTAGTCACATCCTGCCAATGTGAGTACCTACCCATTATCCCTCCTCTCTGTCGCCTTTCCCTCAGCCAACTTCCTAACCAAGTCCATACTTTTCCCTCGATTCCATGGGCTTCTACCTTAGCTAACAGTGTCATATGTGGGACTTTACCAAATGCCTTCTGGAAGTCCATATAAATAACATCCATTGACATTCCCCTGTCCACTACTTTAGTCACCTCTTCAAAAAATTCAATCAGGTTTGTCAGGCACGACCTACCTTTCACAAATCCATGCTGGCTCTCTCTGATTAACTGAAAATTCTCGAGGTGTTCAGTCACCCTATCCTTAATTATAGACTCCAGCATTTTCCCCACAACAGATGTTAGGCTAACTGGTCTATAATTCCCTGGTTTCCCTCTCTCTCCTTTCTTAAAAAGCGGAGTGACATGCAATTTTCCAATCTAGATGGACAGTTCCTGAATCTAGAGTACTTTGTAAGATTATAGTTAGTGCATCTGCAATGTGCTCACCTACTTCCTTTAAAACCCTGGGATGGAAACCATCTGGTCCTGGGGATTTGTCACTCTTTAATGCTATTATTTTCTTCATTACTGTTGCTTTACTTATGTTAATTTTATCGAGTCCCTGTCCCCGATTCAATATTAGTTTTCTTGGGATTTCCGGCAAGCTATCCTCTTTTTCTACTGTAAATACTGACGCAAAGTAATCGTTCAACATGTCCGCCATTTCCCCATTGTCAATGACAACATCACCACTTTCAGTTTTTAAGGGACCAATACTGCTCCTGACCACCCTCTTTTTCCTAATATAACTATAAAAGTTCTTCATATTGGTTTTGAAAACCCTTGCAAGTTTCTTTTCATACTCTCTTTTTGTAGCTCTTACTATCTGTTTTGTGACCCTTTGTTGATCTTTGTATCTTTCCCATTTGCCAGGATCTGTGCCATTTTTTGCCTTTTTGTATGCCCTTTCCTTATGTCTTATGGTGTCCCTTATCTCTTTAGTTGTCCATGGCTTTTTTTTTGGCAAGTAGAGTTCTTGCCCCTCAGGAGTATAAACCGATTCTGTATCACGTTAAATGTTTCTTTAAACATTTCCCACTGATCATCAGTCGTTTTACCCATTAACAGATTTGCCCAGTTTACTGTGGACGGTCTCTGTCTCATCCCATTGAAGTCGGCCTTACCCAAGTCTAGAATCTCAGCAGCTGATTCACTTTTTTCCCTTTCAAACACTACTTTGAACTCGATCATGTTATGGCAGATGCAATACAATATTGGAAAATGTGAGGTTATGCACTTTGGCAGGAAAAATCAGAGAGCAAGTTATTATCGTAATGGCGAGAAACTGGAAAGTACTGCAGTTCAAAGGGATCTGGGGGTCCTAGTGCAAGAAAATCAAAAAGTTAGTATGCAGGTGCAGCAGGTGACCAAGAAGGCCAACGGAATGTTGGCTTTTATTGCTTGGGGGATAGAATATAAAAACAGGGAGGTATTGCTGCAGTTATATAAGATATTGGTGAGACCGCACCTGGAATACTGCATACAGTTTTGGTGTCCATACTTAAGAAAAGACATACTTGCTCTCGAGGCAGTACAAAGAAGGTTCACTCGGTTAATCCCGGGGATGAGGGGTGGACATATGAGGAGAGGTTGAGTAGATTGGGACTCTACTCATTGGAGTTCAGAAGAATGAGAGGCAATCTTATTGAAACATATAAGATTGTGAAGGGGCTTGATCGGGTGGATGCGGTAAGGATGTTCCCAAGGATGGGTGAAACTAGAACTAGGGGGCATAATCTTAGAATAAGAGGCTGCTCTTTCAAAACTGAGATGAGGAGAAACTTCTTCACTCAGAGGGTAGTAGGTCTGTGGAATTTGCTGCCCCAGGAAGCTGTGGAAGCTACATCATTAAATAAATTTAAAACAGAAATAGACAGTTTCCTAGAAGTAAAGGGAATTAGGGGTTACGGGGAGCGGGCAGGAAATTACTCACCAATAACCTGCTCACCGATGCTCAGTTTGGGTTCCACCAGGACCACTCGGCTCCAGACCTCATTACAGCCTTGGTCCAAACATGGACAAAAGAGCTGAATTCCAGAGGTGAGGTGAGAGTGACTGCCCTTGACATCAAGGCAGCATTTGACAGAGTGTGGCACCAAGGAGCCCTAGTAAAATTGAAGTCAATGGGAATCAGGGGGAAAACTCTCCAGTGGCTGGAGTCATACCTAGCACAAAGGAAGATGGTAGTGGTTGTTGGAGGCCAATCGTCTCAGCCCCAGGGCATTGCTGCAGGAGTTCCTCAGGGCAGTGTCCTAGGCCCAACCATCTTCAGCTGCTTCATCAATGACCTTCCCTCCATCATAAGGTCAGAAATGGGGATGTTCGCTGATGACTGCACAGTGTTCAGTTCCATTCGCAACCCCTCAGATAATAAAGCAGTCCGAGCCTGCATGCAGCAAGACCTGGACAACATCCAGGCTTGGGCTCATAAGTGGCAAGTAACATTCGCGCCAGATAAGTGCCAGGCAATGACCATCTCCAACAAGAGAGAGTCTAACCACCTCCCCTTGACATTCAACGGCATTACCATCGCCGAATCCCCCACCATCAACATCCTGGGGGTCACCATTGACCAGAAACTTAACTGGACTAGCCATATAAATACTGTGGCTACGAGAGCAGGTCAGAGGCTGGGTATTCTGCGGCGAGTGACTCACCTCCTGACTCCCCAAAGCCTTTCCACCATCTACAAGGCACAAGTCAGGAGTGTGATGGAATACTCTCCACTTGCCTGGATGAGTGCAGCTCCAACAACACTCAAGAAGCTCGACACCATCCAAGATAAAGCAGCCCGCTTGATTGGCACCCCATCCACCACTCTAAACATTCACTCCCTTCACCACCGGCGCACTGTGGCTGCAGTGTGCACCATCCACAGGATGCACTGCAGCAACTCGCCAAGGCTTCTTCGACAGCACCTCCCAAACCCGCGACCTCTACCACCTAGAAGGACAAGAGCAGCAGGCGCATGGGAACACCACCACCTGCACGTTCCCCTCAAAGTCACACACCATCCCGACTTGGAAATATATCGCCGTTCCTTCATTGTCGCTGGGTCAAAATCCTGGAACTCCCTTCCTAACAGCATTGTGGGAGAACCGTCACCACACGGACTGCAGCGGTTCAAGAAGGCGGCTCACCACCACCTTCTCGAGGGCAATTAGGGATGGGCAATAAATGCTGGCGTCGCCAGCGACGCCCTCATCCCGTGAACGAATAAAAAAAAAAATTGGACATGAATTTAGATTTGAGGTTAGGATCAGATCAGCCATGATCTTATTGAATGGCGGAGCAGGCTCGAGGGGCCGATTGGCCTACTCCTGCTCCTATTTCTTATGTTCTTATAATCGCTATTGGATAGATGTTCATGCACAGTCAAGCTGTTAACTAAATCTGGTTCATTACTCATTACTAAATCTAGTATGGCTTGCCCCCATGTTGCTTCTAAGACATACTGCTTCCTTCTGGAAACTTTCCTTATGTGGATATTGGATGAGAACATAATTGTACTCTCCTGTGATGCCCCATGTTTAAGAGCCTGGCAACACCATGTAAACTCACATTTGAAAAATAGTCACTTGATTAAGGTACTGAAGAGTAACCAACATCTGTGGAACTGTAGCCCAACAAGAATACATACTTTCAGGAGAGAAGGGGAAAAATTGACAAAATTCATCCAAAAGTTTAAAAAGAAAAAAAGCTAATGAAAGCCTAGACTCACAGAAGACAAAAGCGTTCAGAGAACAAATATATTATACTACTCCAGTGTAGTTTACTCTTTTGACATGGGGATTAAAAGGTTCAACACAAACCATCTCTTACAGAATTAACTCAGATGTGTGCAACGAAACTTCTCATCAGTTTTCAGTGGATGCAACATCTCACTAAAGACTGGATTAAATTTGTAATATGTAGTGTTATCATGTCTGGCAGCATTGTTTCTAATAACTTCTAACCTTTGGTTTGTTTTCTCCTCCTGAACTGGAATCTGGTCTTTCTTAATTCCTGCGCTGGTTGCAAGACAGAAACTTGGTCATCTGCAGTTGCATCTTGGTTTGCTTCTTGTGATTTCTGTATGGCCTCCTTTTCTTTCATATCATCCTTTTTCTTTTGATCCTCCTGATCTTCCCACAGTCCATACCGCTAGAAATTGTAGAGTTGTAGAGAATTACAACATTTACAAGTGGTGGAAAAATCAATGCTTTCCTTATACTATCTCTGGATTAAAAAATCAAGTAAAACAATCCACCTTCATTTTTTCAGTAGATTTTACTACATCTCAATGAAATTCAGTAAATATTTTTAATATATATGTGTCTATTGAAGTTATTTGTCTAGAAATCGGTTTGCACCGGGAACAATTCCTGCACCAGAACAGGTAGGCCAAAGACACACCCGATATTGGGCCTCAGGCCTCATTTCCACAAAACCGGTGAGGTGCAGACACCAGCTGGGCATCCCCAGGTGAAGAGGATTTCAGATTCGGGCTGCTGTATCGCTGAAAGTGGCCTGCTTGTAGGTCCTGGAGGCCTGGGCCGGGGGGGGGGGGTGGTGCTGGGGGCCGGGGGGGGGAAGCGATCAGGATTGGGGGGGGGGGTGATTGGGAGATGGAGGGGGCAATCAGGAGGGGAAGAGGGCCAATCGGGGAGCCACATTGCAAATTTGGGAAGAGACCACCAAGACCTGATTTTACTTCTGCCAGTTTCAGGCGGTAGAGAGATCTGAACAATTTAAATTATGCTCGGGCCTCACACCAAGAAGTGCTTGGGGGACCCCTGCCCACTCCGCACCCCTCACACCCCAAATGCTCTCTAAGTTAAAATTGGGGCTCCTGTGTCTATTCTGGTGGGAACTCCCAACTTTGCAAAATTTGGACTCAGTGAAAACTGCCAAAAAGATTATTTCTGTTTATTGCAAATGATCTCAATTCATCAGGTTTATAGCAGGAAAAAGGAACCTTTTTGCTCTCATTATTCTGCCCTCACTTGCCACCATAAACAAGAGATCAATATCCAATGGATTTCTGTCACAATATGGCAGTGTGCCACATGTGTTAGACCAGAACAGCATATTTTAAAAGCACATTTCACCATATTCGTGTACAGTAATGCTATGTTTCAAATCACTGTTGTATCAGTAATATTGAAAGTTAATATGTCCAACCTTTAGCAGTGACTGATGGAACAGAAGTGCCAGTAGCTGAATCAGATCATATTTAACAAAACCATCCGTCTTCTCCAATCCAAGGATACGTGGTGGGAAGAATGGTTTGTCTTCATAAACTGAAATGACATAGTGGCTATTCCAAGGGAAGAATCCAAACTGGAATAAGTACTTAACAACCACCATCACCTGCAAAGCCAAATGAAAGCAGGTCACATATGAACCAAGATATTTATACTTGCATGAAAATTGTGAAAATTTGAAATACTGAATATAATGAAGGAAAACAAGAAAATATCACAGGGGTTATGTCGACTGATGCCTACAGTGATCTTCATGATAAATATTTTACTCAATGACAAACCCACAAAACAAACCAGAGTGCAACAAGTTCAGGGATTTGAAATTAAACTCAAACACAAATAGCATTTTACAGGCAATGCAGTATTTTTGACTTACAGGGCATGATTTTAGCTCGGAGTTGGGAACCCAGAGCGTCCATAGATATTTGCGTGGGGAACCCAAAAGCCAAATGAGTGCACGCAATCTGCGATCGCAACTCAACTGAAGGTAAGTATTTGTGCTTCCGAGTTTACATGCGCCTGTCAGAAGGGAAAGGAACCGCGAATCGGAGGGGCGGGAGGAATGGAGAGAGAGACGGGGGCCGTGAAAGAAATCGTAGGGGTGGGGGGAGGTGGGGGAGACATGGACAACATCGGGTGGGTCACCAATGGGGGAGTGGGGGTCCAACATCAAGGGGAAGGGGGGAAATCCAGCATCGGGTGGGGGGTGAGGGGAGGATTCAGCATTGATGGTGCGGGGGGGGGGGTTGCCGACCGCAGGGTCCGATCATGTCAGGTGAGCTTATTGGGCCTGGATGAAGCACTCCTGCTCCTCTGGGCCCACAAGCAGTGAAATAAAGGCACTCACATCATGGATCCGGCCCTTTCCATCTGCTTTCATCTGACATGAATCAGAAGCAATGGGAAACCCGAACAGGTAAGATTAAATTTGTTTGACATTCCTAATACACTAAAAATTAAATGCCACAACTATCTCAATGAGGTACATTGCCCCTTTAAGTATTGGCCTGCTGGCTTTAAGTGGGGGCGGGACTTCCGGGTTTCTGTCGCGCACACGCATCCAAATGTGCCTGGGTTAAACCCGGAAGTGGGCACGTTGGAGCCAAGATGTGGTCCTGCTCCAAAAATCAACTATTTTACTGCCCACCCGCCCCCAACCCACCCATTCTTGGGGGTTAAAATTAGTCACTGTTGTAATGTAGGGAATTGCACTAGCCAATTTGCACACATATGTCCCACAAACAACAATGAGATAAATGACACTATTTGAGGAAGTGCAAAGGGGTTCTCTTCTCAAACAGTGTCATTGGATCTTTTACATCCACCTGAGAGGACAGATGGGGCCTCGGTTTAAAGTCTCATCCTAAAGATGGCAGCTCGGACAGTTCAGCACTCCCTCAGTACTGTGCTGAAGTGTCAGCCTAGATTATGTGCTCAAGTCTCTGGAGAGAGGCTTGAATTATATAGTGGTATAAACTGGGCGACATGGACATGTTGGGCCGAAGGGCCTGTTTCCATGTTGTAAACTTCTATGATTCTATGAATTCACGACTTTCTAACTCAGAAGCGAGATTGCTACTACTGAGCCAACGCTGACACCTCGTATGTGAATCACATAGTGCTATAGTGGATGTTTCAATCAAAATACAATTGCATTCTGCATAACTCCATACATCATGCATCTGGACATTATTTATCTTAACACACAGGAAAACTGCTAAAATCATTGTGACTTTTAAGCTGAAAATTACAATAATTTTTAAATGACACCTCAGCACACATAAAACTTCATAATACATAAATTTGTAGTGTGAAGAATACGCAATACTCCTAAAGCTCACCTCAGTGTAGATGATTGCTGTCATCCAAAATCGTTTGCTAGGCCTAGGAATGGAAAGCATTGCCCAGAGGAACATAAGGATGGGAAGGAAGAGTGTGATTACAGAGGCAGAGATCATATTGTTCAAGATAATGATGAAGTAGCAGGTTAACTCTGAATTTGCAGCAATGACATTATACACAGCAAACACCAGTTTCAAAAATCGGTTCTGGGATTGGTAAAACTTCTCCGATTCTTCCAACTCTTCAATGGAAAAATGGCTTAAAAAGATAGAAACAAAGATATTAATGTTAAAATTAGTAATGTTTTTTGCCCACTTTTTAAGAATTTTTATCCATGTAAGATTCATGCACCATACACACTCCCCTAAGAGGGCATGCAACAACCTGTTCCTTATGTCTTTCCACAATTTTCTGTTAGTAGTGTTTGGGTGTCATATCTTAGTGCACTATATTAATCATTACACATATTGTAAATAGAACTATTCCATTTGGAGGTTTGAGTTTTTGAGTTAAATATTGTTAATGTGAGCATTTATTTTGTATTGCACTGTGCTGTATGGTTATTTTAACAAGGCAATTCATGATTATAACAGGGCTGAGAAAAGAAACCAAAGCTAATTTTCAATGATTTCCTATGATCAGAACAAAAATGAAAGCAAGAATTGCAACTAAATCTTGCCCCAAAAGAAGACAATTGTTTAATTGACTTCCAACCTGCAATTTCATTGTAAGTTTTCTGTTAAAGTAGGACAAAATATACAATTAGGACCTTTGCAAAGCTGTATTACTGAAAGGGAAATTTGTTAATCTCTTCGAGTCAGGGTAGTAGTCCAAGTTAAAGTAGGACATCCGGCAACTTATTGAATTTGGCTCTGTTTTGACCACACATACACACGGTCTGAATAAAACTATAATTTCTAAAATTGGCTCCTTTTCAATTTTATACCTGCATTCAAGCAGCTCACTGGCCGTTCTGGTGCGGGTAATAGGCTGAACAGTTATCTCCTCCGAGATTGTGACAATCTCGGCTGACTCCAGTGAATCCACAGTCAAACTCTGTTCTTCGATGTTTGAGTTTGTGCCGCAATCAGGAACCGATTCCGGGAATTCCCCTTCATCGTGGATCAACTCTTTTTCAGAACTACTGAATAAAAAAAGAACTGATGTCATGAAATGGGACTGCAAAAATTGTTTCTTACACTTCATTATAGAGCTGATTTTCTGATCTGCATTACTAGTGGTGCCAGCAAAGATTGGCAGAGCCGGAGCAAAGAATGTGGGCGATAAGCTCAAGGCACAACGTGCTCAAAGTATGTTTTCTTCCAACCAAGAAAAAATTGTATCTAATAGTGCTCTTTTCTGGAAGAGACTCATTAAAGGCCCCAAAATCTTGAGTACAGGAGCAAGGATGTCTTACTGCAGTTATACAGGGCCTTGGAGAGACCACACCTGGAGTATTGTGTGCAGTTTTGGTCTCCTTACCTAAGAAAGTATATACTTGGTATTGATGGAGTGCAGCGAAGGTTCACCAGACTGATCCCTGGGATGGCCAGGATTCTGATAGGGGTAGACAGACTGGATGCAGGGAGAATGTTTCCCCTGGCTGGGGGGGTCTGGAACGAGGGGTCACAGTATCAGGATACGGGGTAGGACATTTAGGACTGAGGTGAGGAGAAATTTCTTCACTCAGGGCGATGAACCTGTGGAATTCTCTACCACAGAAGGCTGTGGAGGCCAAGTCACTGAATATATTTAAGAAAAAGGAGATAGATAGATTTCTAGACACAAAAAGCATCAAGGGGTATGAGGAGAGAGCAGGAATATGGTATTGAGATAGAGGATCAGCCATGATCATATTGAATGGCGGAGCAGGTTTGAAGGGCCGAATAGCCTACTCCTGCTCCTATTTTCTATGTTTCTATGTTTAAATCGGTGCTTGGGCTTGAGCTATTTACAATCTATATTAATGACTTAGATGAAGGGACCGAGTGTAAGATATCCAAGTTTGCTGATGATACAAAGCTAGGTGGGAAAGTAAGCTGTGCGGAGGACATATAGAGTCTGCAAAGGGATATAGACAGGTTAAGTGAGTCGGCAAGTGAGTGGCAAATGGAGTATAATGTGGGGAAATGTGAGGTTATTCACTTTGGTAGGAAGAATAGAAAAACAGAATATTTTTTTAATTGGTGAGAAACTATTAAATGTTGGTGTTCAGAGAGGCTTCATACAATCATAGAAAGGTTACAGCATGGAAGGAGGCCACTCGGCCCATCGAGTCCGTGCCGGCTTTATGCAAGAGCAATCCAGCTAGTCCCACTCCCCCGCCCTATCCCCGTAGCCCTGCAAATTTTTTCCTTTCAAGTACTTATCCAGTTCCCTTTTGAAAGCCATGATTGAATCTGCCTCCACCACCCCCTCGGGCAGTGCATTCCAGATCCTAACCACTCGCTGTGTAAAAAAGTTTTTCCTCATGTCACCTTTGGTTCTTTTACTAATCACCTTAAATCTATGTCCTCCGCTTCTTGACCCTTCCACCAATGGGAACAGTTTCTCTCTATTTATTCTGTCCAGACCCTTCATGATTTTGAACACCTCTATCAAATCTCCTCGCAACCGTCTCTGTTCCAAGGGGAACAAACCCAGCTTCTCCAGTCTATCCACGTAACTAAAGCCCCTCATCCCTGGAATCATTCTAGTAAATCTCTTCTGCACCCTCTCGAAGGTCTTCACATCTTTCTTGAAGTGCAGTGTCCACTGGACACAATATTCCAGTTGTGGCCGAACCAGTGTTTTATAAAGGTTCATCATGACTTCCATACTTTTGTATGCTACGGGCTCGATTTTGAATGGGTGGCGGGATGGCAACCGGGGGGGGGTCAATAAACGCAACTAATAAAATCCTACCGTTTCCCACGCGGTCGCAAGTTAATTGGCCCTTTACATGGCTTCCGGGTGTGCGGTCCGAAACCTGAGCAGTGGGCGGACTGCGCACTTGCATGACAGGCTGTCAACTGGAGCAGCTCTATTTAAAGGGCCATTGCTCATGGCTTTTGCTGCAGCAAACATCAAAAAGCACACAATATGGAGCAGCACAGGGGCAAGGCTGCTCCAAGGTTCAATGATGCCTCTTTGCAGCAGCTACTGGACGGGGTGAGGAGGAAGGAAGTCTTTTACCCCATGGACGGAAGGAAGTGCCCTGCTACTACCACCAAGAAGGCCTGGCTCGAGGTGGCAGAGGAGGTCACCAGCAGCAGCAACATATCCCGCACCTGGGTCCAGTACAGGAAGTGCTTCAGTGACCTAACTAGGTCAGCAGAAGTGAGTACACTTATTGATTCTCCTGCATTCCGTGTTCCACATCATCGACCCCTCCCCACCAACTCATTCTCCACTGCCAAGACTACTCCATCACATCACTCCTCACACCCACTTAAGGCTCATCCTCAACTTACCTTCACTGCCTGAGCACTTCCTCACCTCCCCATTAGTCACCCCACTACCACCACTCACCCCAATCCTCATCCAATGTGATGGCTCTGTCTCATTCTCACCCTCTGATGCATCTCTTTCACGGTCAGCCTCACCTAAAGCAATGCATTCATAGGATGACGACTTCACCATCACTCATTCACATGTCTGTACTTTCTCCTCTTCTAGATGAGAGCGCACAATGCACACGAGAGGGCGAGGACTGGAGGGGGGCCACAGCAAATAGTGGTCCTCACAGACACAAAGCAGGAGGCCCTGCAGATCAGCCGCACCCTCGAGTGCCTGTCTGTCGGGGACGCCGAGACTGGCACCCCACAAAGGTCTGGTGACACAACTTTAACATTCATCACACACAACATGAATTGATGTTAACAATGATTGGCATATTGAACACTTCAGTATGCTCATCGCAGCATGACACATCTGTGATGATACTTAATATTGCCTTCTGTTCTCTTACAGGCCATTCAACGACCATAGTGATGGCGGAAGGCGATTCCTCAGAGGACCTGCCAGCCTCTGAGGGGGCACCATCAGATCTTAGTGAGCCATCCACCAGCGCAGATACTTACACTTTGGTGGGTCCTAGTAGTCAGTTAGTTGGGTTGGCACCTGCTGAGTCAACGCACACAAGTGAACATGAGCAGACACTGGTGGCAAGGGCAGCTGTGGAGAGTCCACGTCGGTGGGCGCACTCCTCTCCAGGCTCTGCTCAGCTGGGCATAGATGCTGAACCCCGGGGACCATCCTTTAAAAGGAGAATGATCGAAGGACAGCAGCACATTTGCGAGGTACTGGAACAGCTGCCATGCGCACTCTCCACAATAGCGCAGATGATGGAGGAGTCCAACTCCTGTATTAGTGGAATGGTGGCACAGGTATGGGAAGAATCTCTGAGATAGCGTCACAGGGACGCGAGCAACCGTCTGAGATAGTTTTGCGCGTAACTGCGGAAATGTCTGAGATAGTGTCGCAGGTAAGTGCAGAAATATCTGCGATGGAGAGAAGGCTAGCCTCTGTTGAGCTTCAAGCACGGCTCACAAACGAGTCTATTCAGGGCCTGACAATGGCTGTTCGGACTCGGTGAACAACATTCTGCTGCCTTAAACAGGCAGACTGATATACAGAAGTGGCCTTACAAGGCATCATTCATGTCTTCCAAATAGAACTCCAGCAGGGTGGTAGGAGTGATGTGGGCCTGGCCCAGGAGAGGGATGATGGCGAAAGGGTACATGGTAGTGGGGACGTCACTCAAAGTGCTCCCACGTCTCACCCGTTACCCCCCTCTCAACCAGTACCCGCAATGCTGCCACCTCTCCAGGTGGCCGGGTCTGCCCCTGCACTGGTGCACATGGAGAAGTCTTTGGAGGGGCCCTCACGGGCTCCAAAACCCAGAGGGCGTAGGCCGAAAGCATCCAAGCAGTCAGGGCATGAACACGAGCAACCTGCCACTACCTCTGCTGCAGCCACAGAGATGCACCAGGTAGAAGCGGTAGGAAGAGAAAGGCTAAGATTTTGTGATCACGAAGGGTATGCACAAGGGTATCTGATGGACTGTCATGTTTTTCCTTTATGTTTGGTCTTTGTTATATTCACATTAAATGTTATCATTCTCAGCACTACTTTCACGTCTTGCCCATTCTTGACTGGCTTTTGTGATTGCGCCCTTTCATGAGGTTCACCATGAACGGCGACACTTGATGTCACCCATTGGGTCACTTTACACTCTACACTTTATGTGTTGTTGCAGGACTGTTTTGTGCAGTGTTGGGGGGGGGGGGGGGGGCGGGGGTGGTGGGCACTGGTCTTTCCAGGTGGTGTGATGACTGGACTCTTCACACTTTCTGATGTTAGGAGAAACGTTCACATATCAGTGACTCCCTGGCCTCATGAGCAGCTAGGTGACTTGCTGATCTGGCCATGGGTTCGTCCGCCTCCTCCTCCTCTTCCTCCCCCACCTCCTCAATGTGGATGCCAGATGTGGATGGGGCCTCCTCAAGCGGCACCCCTCTCTGTTATGCCATGATGTGCAGATCACAAAACACTACTGTAATGCATCCCACTCTCTCTGGTGCATATTGAAGCACTCCCCCAGAACGATCAAGGCACCTAAATCACATCTTGAGCAGCCCTATAAGCATGCTCAATTGTAGACCTGGTGGCAACGTGGCTGTTGTTGTATCAACGCTGTTGCTCGGTGATGGGGTGCCTCAGAGGTGTCATGAGGCACGTGTGCAGGGGCTATCCCTTGTCCCCGAGGAGCCAGCCCTTGAGGGTGTTTGGTGCGTGGAAGAGGCCGAGGATGTTGGATTCCCTCAGAACGAAGGAATCGTGGCAGCTGCCAGGGAATCTGACGCACATGTGAAGGAATCTTTTGCGGTGGTCACAAATGAGCTGAGTGTTGATGGAGTGATATCCCTTTCTGTTGATGAATAATCTTGGCTCGTGTGGAGGTGCTGGTATTGCTATATGGGTGCAATCAATGGGAAGCCAGCCACAGAGTGGAATCCTACTGCCCTCTCCGTTTGGCTGAGGTTGTCCATGGGGAAGTTGGCATATTGCGAGGCTCTGCGAAACAAGCAGCTGATGACATGCCTTATACACTTTTGTGCAGACACTGAGACCCCCTGGCGATGTTCCCGGTAGCACCCTGGAATGATCCGGAGGCGAAGAAGTTGAGGGCAGTGGTGGCTTTAACAGCAACGGGTAATGAGATACCGCCAGGCCCAGCCGGGAGCAGCTCAGCATGGAGGAGGCCTCAGATGTCTTCGACTACCTGGTGACTCACTCTGAGCCTCCGTATGCACTGCTCCTCAGAGAGACACCTGAGTGCCCTGCTGCAATAACTTACCATTCATACCCATCTGTCAAACAGGCATTTAAATGTCCAACTGGCTGCTGCCTGACACACGTCTCCTTGAACATGGAGTGTTTCCCACAGCATGGGAAACACGCTGAGGTTGAATTGAAATCGCACCCCTGCCTCAATCTCCACAAAAGTAATGACTTCAACAAGATTAACGATGTGAATAAGTGGTTTAAGTATCGTCTCGCCAGCTTCCGAACCCGCTCGGGATTTTCACCCCCAGCGCACCTGCAATTTGATTTCAGAATTGAGCCCTATGCCTCTATTTATAAAGCCCAGGATTCCGTATGCTTTTTAAACCGCTTTCTCAACCTGCCCTGCCACCTTCAATGATTTGTCCACATATACCCCTAGATCTCCCTGTTCCTGCACCCCTTTTAGAGTTGTGCCTTCTAGTTTTTATTGCCTCTCCTCATTCTTCCTACTGAAATGTATCACTTCACATTTTTCTGCGTTAAATTTCATCTGCCACCAGCCTGTCTATATCCTCTTGAAGTCTATCAATATCCTCCTCAATGTTTACTACCATTCCAGGTTTTGTGTCATTGAAAATTGTGCCCTGTACACCCAAGTCCAAGCCATTAATATATATCAAGAAAACAGTGGTCCCAGCACCGACCCCTGGGGAACACCACTGTACACCTCCCTCCAGTCCGAAAAACAACCATTCACCACTACGCTCGGTTTCTTGTCACTTAGCTAATTAGGTGGATGTCTTCGTACAAGAAACACAAAAAGTTAGTATGCAGGTACAGCAAGCAATTAGGAAGGCAAATGGCATGTTGGCCTTAATTGCAAAGGAGTTGGAGTACAAGAATAAGGAAGTCTTACTACAGTTGTACAGGACATTGGTGAGACCTCAACTGCAGTACTGCGTACAGTTTTGGTCTCCTTATCTAAGGAAGGATATACTTGCCTTAGAGGCGGTGCAATGAAAGTTTACTAGATTCATTCCTGGGATCAGAGGGTTGTCCTATGAGGAGAGATTGAATAGAATGGGCCTATACTCTCTGGAGTTTAGAAGAATGAGAGGTGATCTCTTTGAAACATATAAGATTATGAAGGGGCCTGTCAGGGTAGATGCTGAGAGATTGTTTCCCCTGGCTAGAGAATCTAGAACTAGGGGGCATAATCGCAGGATAAGGGGTCGGCCATTTAAGACTGAGATGGAGAGGAATTTCTTCACGCTGAGGGTTGTGAATCTTTGGAATTCTCTACCTCAGAGGGCTGTGGATGCTGAGTCATTGAATATATTCAAGGCTGAGATGGATAGATTTTTGGACTCTAGGGGAATCAAGGGATATGGGGATCGGGCGGGAAGGTGGAGTTGAGGTCGAAGATCAGCCATGATCTTATTGAATAGTGGAGCAGGCTCGAGGGGCCATATGGCCTACTCCTGCTCCTATTTCTTAGGTTCTTAAAATTAATCAATTAATGTAATGCAATTTCCCGGGTTTCTTGTTGGGAAGGTCTGTTGTGCTCATTTAGCCCATGTAAAATGGGCACTGCTGAAAAGGCACCTGTTGGTCTTTGACAGCTTGTGATCTTAAACATCTGTTGGAGTATCTGTAGCTACATCTTGGATTAGTACTTCCAGCACTTTTTTTCTGCACTAGTCCCGCCTTCATTTTTGCACTTTTTGTTTTATAATCCCTTCATTTTCAGTCTCTGAATTTCTGGGCACTGCAACTTCAAATTGCTGCAACCAAAATTCAGAAGATGAAAATTCTTCTGAAACATAAAAGGAATTCAATTTATTCAGTTACCACTGGTCCTGGCTAAGGTTAATCGATTTTATTGTTTTAGGACACTCTTTGGGGGAGGTTAGAAGACAAAGGTACTTTTCAAATTCTATTTTAAAGTTATGACTAAAGTGGCCCATTTACCTGTTTGTACAGATAGGTTAGACCACCGTGTTCACTAATACACAACACCTTCGCTGATATTATCAAATGATGGCTCAGAGAGTGGGCCCAATTTTCCCCTCTGCTTCTCCAGGCCCCACAAGAAAACATTGGTCCTCCCCTGCCGTGGACTTCCTTCCCCCTCTGATAGTCCGTCACCCCCCCCCCCCCCCGCCCCTCCCAAACACTTACCTTAGTGCCAGGGACCTTTCAATCGGCTCCCCGGTGGCGGCCTCCTGCTGCTCAAAATCCTGCTCCTGTTCGTGGGCCATGTAACTCTTCCCATTGGGTTTGGGCGGGAGACTGACTCCGATTATGTAGATGAGGCTAGAGAATTAAAATCTCCTGGGCCTCACATTCCAGAGAGCTTGTCAGCTTCCCGTCTGTCTTGGCCCCCAGCGGCACCGATCCCGCTCGTCCTTAAAATTGCCCCCTATCCATTATTTTAGTAGAAATTTATATCACAGGAGTCCAAATGACATGCCTATGAATATGTATTTATGCACCTGCCTTGATGTATTGGTGAGCTGTGGACCATTCCCATCTGTTGATTCTTCAGGTTCAGTGTTGTGCACCAGTGTTTGATTACTGTCCTGTGGTGTCTCGTAAAGATCATCTAGAGGTCCTCGTACTTCCTCACCCTGAAAAGGTGGTGGAGATTGGTGGTAAAACAAAAAGTACTGTGTATTAGAAATGTTAGAAAAACTTCAAGCATCAAAATTAAATATATATATAATTTATTCACATTGTATAGTTTGTAGTAATGGTATAAGGAGAAAATTTCTGTTTAAGTCTAAAAAAAATTCAACATTTATCAAAATATTAAACAAAAATGCAATTGTTTCTTGCTTATTTATTCAGTTAAATGTTCATCATTTGGCATCATTTTAAGAGTGGCACAGATTAGGGAACAGGGAGAGGACTTGAAGGTATGGTTGCATTACCATGTTAAGAAGATATATTTTGAACAGAAATTTTTGAGATTGCTTGGTTTTAAGAAAACTGGTTTTGAAGACTTCTCCTGTGAAGAAGTGATTCTCCTACAAGCTGAATCAGTTTCTTACTTGTGCAAGTTTCTGGGTCAACACATGGCGCTCCACCCACAGAACAGTAGATGTATCAAGGTATTGCCTAGCAAGGGCGTTCAGCCACTCTGTCAGTACATCCACCATGGCTAAGAATAGGACCCAGAGAAATCTCAGAATATCCATTATACGCTGAACGACATTGCTCTTAGCTGCAAGACAAAATAGATGCAGGCTGTCATTAGGATTGGTGAGCCATACCAGCATCCCAGTATCGGCAATATATAAAATTATGCCCATTGACAAATTCTGCCCAGAGTCTTGAATTCAGATGTATTTTTTTTGAGATGGGAGGAAGCTTATGCAAAACCAAAAAAACATGTTGTACAAGGTATAATATTTGATAAATGTTTTGGCCATTTTGTACCATCATAGACATCACTGTACATAGTATCCAATTTTTGATTAATTATCTCACCCTAACTCATTTCCTGGATATCAAAGGTTTATTCGAGAACCACAGTACTCTGTGCAATAAATGTACAGTATATTAGTTACAAAAAATCCATCTGCTTTAATTGGATAGATACTTAGATGATGGTCATATATAAGGCAGTGCTTCTCAAACTTTTGGGTTTTGAATACAAGGAATTGGTCTTTAGAAGAGGCACCATTTGGAATTTTTATTGATCCATGTGTATGCAGCTGGTCCTGGGCCAGGTTCAGGTTGCTTGTGATGGTTCTCATGTACACAAGGCTAAGAATTACTGTAAAACTATTCTAGTATAATACTGCATGCTAAAAATACAAGAGTGAAAACTGCTTTAAAGGATTGTACTTAAAAATGTTAGACAATAATGATATTTTGTAAGCTTATAAAGGTGAGAAAACTATCATCTAAAAGTAAGGTGGAGAAAAAAAACATGTAGAGGTTGAGAAGAATTTGTCTAGTCAGGCACACAGGAATGTATATGTTCAAACTTTCCTGGTTTCAGGTTAAATGAATGTTTATGTGTTAGTACCAAAAAAACCCCACCTTAAATGCATTCTTCAAAGTTAATTATTTTTTTCATAATAATTTGCATGATTCTACTTGCAATAATCTCAGTTTATATTTCTGAGCCTGCTCCAAAATTAGAGAGAAAGTTATTGCATGGTTGTACCAGGATTAATGGTCATCGGACCATAAATTGAACACAGCTGGCTCAACAAAGTGAATAAAATTAAAATATTTTTTGACAGAAAGCATCAACATTCCCTAAAATATTGCAAGTAAAAATGGCAAAAAGCAGCAAAAATCAGCAACTTCGAATACAGAAGCGTCTACACATTTTAATTGAGTGCATTCTTCAAAGTTAATTATTTTTTTCATAATAATTTGCATGATTCTACTTGCAATAATCTCAGATTATATTTCTGAGCCTGCTCCAAAATTAGAAAGCTGGCTGCATGTGACCTTTAAGCAAAGTTCTTGTAATGGGCATTCTTTTCTGTTTATTGTTAAGTCCTTGCGATGTAGTCGCTTTCAAATTTGGCTTTGAGAATTGTACACATTTTCATGTGTGGCTGTTATCATGTGTGTCTGATTTTTGGAATCAGAGACATATGATACTCCATTACTTGGTACCTTTCACAGATGATTGGTAAATTGGTTGGTAGCATTTGCACATTTTTTGTGGAGCCAGAGGGTACAAGCAAAGCATATGGTGTTCATGCAGTCATTTCTAATGCATATCCTATACATGATGACGGAAAGATAATTTTGCGAAGATGTCTTCTGTAGTGAACATCAGTGTCTGGGCAAGGAGGTAATGATGTTAATTGCTGAGATTTTTAGCAGTGGCAGAGCCCTCTGTTTTGGAGCTGTGCCACTTGGTCCGTTTACTCAGTGTACTCCAGGGAAGTGTTTTTACCATCTTTGCAAGTTACTGTAATGACTTTGTGAAAGGTACGGTACGTCTAATAAACCTATTAGAGTTCTTTCACAGAGTTTCCGAGGTGGCGACTAGAGGAGAATCAATGGATGTCATTTTTGTGGATTTTCAGAAGGTAGCTGGTGAGCTTCTGGAGGCAACCTTTTGGCATGGTTGGAAACTGCTTGACAGGTAGTGCAGCAGAGTGTTGGGATAAAGGGAGCATTGTCAGATTGGTGGTCAGTAACCAGTGGTGTCCCAAAGAAAGTAGTGCTGGGGTCACAGCTTTTTATTCTAAATATAAATGACCTGGATTTGGGAACAGAGGGCAATATATCTAGATTTGCAGATCACATTAAGTGGGAAGTACAGGTGAAGAGTGTAGAAAATAGCAAAAGGACATAGGTAGATTACTACGTGAATGGTAGAACAATAGCAGATGCAGTTTAACAAAGTGTGATGCAAGACTGGTAGGTGCGATTAAAATCTAAATGGGAAAGCATTGGTTGGGGGGGGGGCGCGTGTACATGAACAAAGGGATTTAGGAGTCCAGGTACATAAATCATTAAAAGCTGGCTTGCTGGTGCAAAAAGTGAACAAGAAGGCTAATAGAATGCTGTAGCACATCAAATCTCATCCTTCAGTCCTCAGAAAGGCAGTGCCCATATTGTGTAAACTGCAAACAACCAGGAACCTTTGTGTAGTTCCAGGTTTCTGCTTACATGGTATTTCTTCTTCTTCTTCCTCTTCATCATCCATAGAAGAGCTTTCCTGTAGTGGTGTTTCTGTTCCTTCTGTTGCCCCTGAAAGATGCAAACGTACATTTACACAAATTAATGCACTCTCTTCCTATCGCAACACATACAACATTGGCTAGGCAATGTTAATATCTCCTATAAAGGTTACTTAACTTCAATCAAAAGTTACTAACAGCAACAAAAAAGCAAAAATTTATAATCTCTAAAAATATCATTTTTTTGTTGGTATTTTCCCTTTGATTATTAGGGAACACACAGCTTAATTTCAAATGTTTGGATATTGTAAATTGATCAACCTGATTGTGAAGATTTGTATTATGAACATTACACAAGAATAACAATCTTCATGTAAACCAATAAAAATAAATATAAGTCAATAAAAAATCCATCCATTTGAAGATATAAGTACTAGTTTACCAAAAAGTTTAGTTTAATTACAAAAGCTTTTCTGGGATTTCAGATAATACTGCCAACTGAATAAACAGATCTCCTCAATAAACATAAAAACAGGAAGGCCCCATTTCATTATTAAGCATAAACAGTGGTACTTTTAATAAGTATTACTACTAAAAAATTGCAAAATACTCAGATTATACAATACGGGCCTGATCATTCACATGCCGTTGGTCTTGGTGTAAATACTGTGATCTGCCTGCCTGGAACTACTCCAGAGTATGCAGGGTCGGCATAGATTCCTTCTTTTGAATGATTCTAGCAGGCACCTACACCACTATGGGCGCATCTTGTGTCTCTGCTACATCAAGGCAGGCTGGAGAAGTGGCACTGATCAGTTAATCATTCCCATTCCAGGGTCACTCGCTTCAAAGTACTTTTTCATGGAGCCCATCAGCCTAATTTACAAGGGCACAGATGAAAGCCCAAAGATTGCAGCTAATTTTTGGTGATCCTGGAAAAGACACCAGGCAGGGCTCACATCCACCAGCTGGGAGGCACTTTTCACCCACTGTACCAATCATCCAGTGGATCCCAGGCTGGTGCCAAGGAAACTCCCAGTCTGAGAGTCTCCTGCGCTGACCATGCCCCCTCTGGCTTGGGTGAGTTTTTTTTGGTGTGGACTGAGGCTGCGTCCCAAACAAGGCCTTACGGAAACTGGCAATGAAGGGGGGGAACCCAGCGTTTCCAGGTCCCAGTCATATAAACTGGGCAAATCAAATTGGCAACAGTAGTTTGGAGGACGAGTTCATGGAATGCATTTGAGACACTTTCCTAGAATAATACGTTGCGGAATCAAACAGGCAACAGGCTATTTTAGATCGTGTCTTGTGTAATGAGACAGGGTTAATTAGTAATCTCATAGTAAGAGATCCTCTGGGGAAGAGTGATCATAATATGATAGAATTTCGCATTGAATTCGAGAGTGACGTACTTAAGTCCGAAACTAGAGTATTAAACTTAAACAAAGCCAATTACATAGGTATGAGGGGCAAGTTGGCCAAGGTTGATTGGGAAATTAGATTAAAAGATATGACGGTAAATAAGCAATGGCGAACATTTAAAGGAATATTTCATAATTCTCAATGAATATACATTCCATTGAGGAATAAAAACTCCAGGGGAAAAGTGATCCATCCGTGGCTAACTAAAGAAGTTAAGGATAGTATTTGATTAAAAGAAGAGGCTTATAATATTGCCAAGAAGAGTAGTACGCCTGAGGATTGGGAGAGTTTTAGAAACCAGCAAAGGATGACCAAAAAATTGATAGAGGGAGAAAGTAGAATATGAGAGTAAACTAACAAGAAATATAAAAACAGAGTTTCTACAAGTATGTAAGCAAAAGAGTAGTGAAAGGGAAAATCATATTAATTTTAAAATAACATTTTATATAAAGGAACCAATATTGTTATCTAGGAGCATGACATTCTCACCTGCTGTCTGTAGTCCTTTACATATCTCAATGCCTTGTTTAAATTTCTGAAGCTGCCTTTTATGTTCACGTCTTTTCTTTAAGGCAAATTTTGCATTTTTTACCCAGGCTTGGTGTGCCAACTAAATAAATCACAGAAAGGAAAGTAACAGTGTGGTTATTAACTTGTCATTGCTCACTCCAACAGCTTGCATTTATATAGCACCTTGCATGTAGAAAATGTCCCAAGATGCTTCATAGAGCAGGAGGAAAAATCAGATAAAAGGAATAAGGGAAAAACCAAGCCGAGGTGGGATATTTAGGTGAGGAGACGAAAACCATGTTTTAAAAAAGGGTCTTTACGAAGGTTTTTAAAGGGGAAGAGGGGGAGAATCTTCTGGAAGGAGTTAGTATGGAGGATGGGAAGCCAGGAAGGAGAATGTTGGTGAGTTCAAGTCCATAGGTGACAAAGGCATGGATAAAGGTTTCAGCAGCAGTTGGGGTGTGGTAGGGCTGGAGGCTGGTGATGTTGGAGAAGTTGAATTAAGTGGTTTTTGTGATAGATAAGATGTGGTGTTTGAAATTTAGTTCTAGGTCGAACAGGACCTTAAGGCTTCATTTGGCCTGAGTGTTTGTGGCGGGAGAAGGGGAATGGAATCAGTGGCAAGGGAGTGGAGTTATGGCAGGGGAAGGGAACAATAGCTGTGATCGTCACAATGTTCATCTGGATCACATTCTGATTCATCCACGACCTGTAAGAAATCAATGAGGTCAAGGAAAGTGGTAGAGAGCTGGCGCTAGGCGTCACAAGCATACACGTGGAAACTGACTCCATATCTGTGGACGATATGAATGAGGGCAGCAAGTAGATGAGGAAGAGGAGGAGGCCAAGCATAGACACTGGGTCTCTGGAATGACATCGTGGGTGCATGAAGGGAAACCATTGCTGGAGATGCTCTGTCTGCGTTGGGACAGGTAGAAGTGGAAGTATGTGAGGACAACTCTACAGAGTTGCATAGTGGAGGAGAAGTGATGGAGAAGTATGGCACGGTTGATGATAATAAATGCTGAGGAGAGGCCAAGGAGCAATAACGCACCATGATCACATTCGCATAGGACGCCATTTGTGACTTTGGTCATGGTGCTGTGAGTGGAAACAGAATTGAACGGGAAGTTTTGGGAGAGATGGGCGCAGAGCTCGGAGGATCTTAAGCGAAGAAAGGGAGGTTGGAGATGGGGTGGTAGCTGGAGAAAACAGGTGGGATGACATTAGGCTTTTTGAAAAGGGGTATGTTACAAATTTAGGTTTTGCTTTAGGTATTCTCTCAGGTTTAGTGGTGGTGGTCTGAGTGTCTTACATTAGGGTGTGCGCATATTTCCCAATACCTAACTATAAAATAGCGGAACCCAGGAGTGTATCAGTAGTGCCCCTTTTGATCTGAACTGTATATTGTATTTTCCGCACATACCCTCACATGTGCCTCTCCAATTTTTTCAAAAATGGATCACGAGAAATACGGTAAGATGAGGCCAGATACGAATCGTTAAAAGCAAACCTTCTGAGTCTGGGAAAGCCTGCCCTAGCAATTTTCTGCTTAAAAACATGACTGTCAGTGTGTTTTCCCCTATTTTTATCTCCCTATGTTCACAGCCAGAGAGGAGGGCCTATGTCGGACAACACTTGCCGAGCACCCGGGATCAGAGCCTTTCCAACACAATCGGTGTGAGGTATTTATCGATTACCGAGACAGGCTAGCAAATTGCTTATGGTTTTCTGTCTTTCGGGAAACAACTTCAATGCCTACACCATTAGCATTTTAACTACTTTTCAACTCGATGCTTTTTCTTAAATTTCTGTGAATATACTTTGCGTTTAAAGCCCCAATATTTAAATGTAACTCTTTTCCAAATCCTTTATGTGGAAAAATGGTCAATTTTTTTTTAAAATCGCAAAACGTGACCGGGGGCTTGATGGTACCAGAGCGAAGGGAGTCGTTAGAAATATCAGAAAGAATGGGAGCCAGAAAAGGCAATTGAATGGCCAGAAGTTGATTAGGGAGGGAATCTCATGGAATTGGTAAGCATGGACAGCCTAGATACAAGTTCATATCTTTAGCAAATAGCTGAAATGGTCTATATAAAAGTGTAAGTTATAAACTGATAAAGCAGAGGCTGAAAACTGTGATATAAGGCTAGAGAAAGTTCTATGGCTGGAGGAGTTTAAGACTGTAACATACTGAAACCTCACAAAATCATTATTGTTGCTTTGTTTTGAGAGTGTGGAGGGGAGGAGATGTAAAATGGCTTTAAAACCATGAAATACGGTTCAGTAATGAGCACTGAATCCTGGGGATATAGTTTAGATGTCAAATTTAGTTCATTGATTTTGCAGCATGTTTTAGCAACATGACATCCATTTTGGCAGCCCTTATTGATGCTGTGGGACACTGTGCTTTACGGTTTGGCCAAATTTCTACCCTTTGTTATAAAATTCCTTGACTGATTTTTTTTTTAAAGTACTTGTACTTAAAGAATTTGGAAAAAGTATTTTTTAGAAAACCTTACGGTTAAGCATCAAATTGTTTCAATTTCCAAGTTAGCTCCTCTCTCAACAGCTCACTGTCCAGTGCATTATTGGGTTATGTAGAACAGAAAGGTCCCAGATTCAATCCTCAGTCTGTGCTAAGTCAGCTGATCTCACCTTGGGCGCTCAAATATGCTACAATTGGCCTTAGCACCCAGGGCTAAGGAGGAGAAAAAATTAGCTAAGATTCCCACTGCTAATTGCTATCCAATAACTCCTGTGGATAATGACAGGATTGGGCTCAACAGTGATTGATGTTGTTGTTGATTGTGGTTGTGGTTGACTTCCTTGGTTGAATAGCTTTCTGGTATTCACTGTCTGGGTTCAGTGATAAAGGTTTTTATTAAAATCCCCCAAATTAACCAAGTCTTTGTTCACAGGTGGACACCAATATTCTTGTACCACTCTATAACTGGGTGTGGAGAGTGACTCAAGTTGACTTTGTCTAAAGTTTTCCTTCTCTCTGTGAAGAAGCACCTTGCTACCACTTAGCAACTCCCTGAGACAATCTACCCGTGATCAGAACATCACCATCGGGGGTGTTAACCTGGGTCCTATCATTCTGTGACACAATGTATTAGTACACTAAAACCCTGTGTTATCTTCCTTTAAGATGAATTCCTGTTCTCTGCTATTGTTATACAGTACCTGGAATGCACTCAGTTTCGGAGGTTTTTGTTCCACCTGCACACAGTCTTCATCTTCCTCACTGTCCGATTCAAACAAGTAATATTCTCCTGATTGAAGCACTGAACAGACAAATTTGAGAGAAAAGTACACAATTAGCTTTCAAGTCATAACTGAAGTGTTAAAAATGCAGTAAATACAGCATGTTGAATTAGGTTATTGAAGAAACCACAATCTAAAATGACAATGACAATAAATTAGTTATTTCATAAAATAACTCTTGTGATACACTGTTATATCAACTATAGAATGTCCCCTATTTCATCTTGTTCTTTTTAACTATTGGGGCACATTTCATTCACAGTTACAAAACATTATGCATAAAATTAAGTATCTAAGTACTCAATACAGTGAAAGCCACTCAATGCAACCAGTTACTAACAATATAATTTAAATATGCATTTAGTACCAGTAAAAACTAAATTGCACACAGGAGGTAGTATAAGATTACAAGTGACCTTGTTATACAAAGATTTTGTGACATGTTCAGAAATGAAACAGCGCTTTGTTATATAAATGCTGGTGTAGTTGCAACAGCTTACATTTCTGTAGTGCACCTCACTTATAGAAAGAAATCTCGAAACACTTTATAGAGTAAGTGGATAAAAGAGAAAAGCAGGGAATGAGGATGGTTTTCAACTGGCTTTTGAAAACAGGGAGGGAAGTGGCAAGGTGGAGAGAGTTCCAGAGGTGGGATGGTTGAGCAGCCACCAATGGCGGAGAAGGGGAACTGGGGCCAAGGAGAAGACCAATGTCGAAAGGGCAGAGGGTGCATTTAAGGTCACACAGCTAGAGGATACTACTGAGATAGGCTAAGGCAAGTCCTTGCAGGGATTTGAAAGCAAGGACAAGGATCGTAAAATCAATTTGATGTGGTACAGGGTGCCAGTGGAACACAGCAAGCGTAAGCACAATGGCAGTATGGGACTTTGTTGGTTGAAGACATGGGCTACAGATTCTAAATGAGTTTCTACTGATGAAACTGGGGGCAGGCGTTGACTAGGGGAGCATTTGATGAAGGTATGAATTGGGGTTTTGGCGGCAATGGAAGCAGATGAAGGAGCCGAGGTAGATGATTTTTGCGTAGGTGGAAGAAAATGGTCTTGCTGATGGAAAGTAAGGAAGGTCAGTTCAGGGTCAAGCTATGAGTCAGGAGCTGCAACGCGAGGGGGGGCGGGGAGGGCATCATACGGCACTGAAAGGGAAGACTGGGGGGAGGGGAAGAATGGAACATCCGGCGCTGGATTGGAAGACGGGAAGATCGGGGGGGGGGGGGGGAAGAGGGGAAGATCGGGGTCGGGGGGGGGGGGGGGAAGATCGGGGGGACATTGGGGGAGGACATCGGGGGGGGGGGACATCGGGGGAGGACATCGGGGGGAGATATCGGGGGAGGACATCAAGGGAAGATCAGGAGGGTAAAGAGGGGGACATCGGGAGGACAGCAGGAGGGTGAAGAGGGGGACATCAGGAGATTGAAGAGGGGGACATCGGCGCAGGTTTCAAAGGTAGGTTCATTTAGTGTTGTCACTTCCTTGCGTGGTTTTTTGTTTAATTTATTTAGTTTCTTTTTCCCAGATCCGGCCCTTCATGCCTGGTTTCACCAGGCGTGAATCAGAAGTGGTTAGCAAGCCGCCCAGGTAAGTTAAAAATCTTTCTAATCCCTTCATCTGTCACAGGTAAAGTGCCTTAAGTACCTCAATGAGGTACATTTGGCTCTTTAACGGTCATCCTGCCAGCTTTAATTGCCGGTGGGACTTCCGTTTTCGGGTTGCCCGTGTGCACACAGGTGGGTCCCTGGGAAACTCGGAAGTTGGCAGGTTAGAGCCTGCTTCCAAACCTGAACGGGATTTCCACGATTTTCGGAGCCTCCTGGCCCCAACGCACCCGCAATTGCCTCCTAAAATCACCCCCTTAATGTCAGACAGGCAGTTATAGAGTGTAGTAACAGCCTGTCGATCATTAGAGGAAATGGAGAGGCAAAGCTGGGTATCATCAACATATTTGTGGAAGCTGGCCTGTGCTACTGGATGATATTGTTGAGGGGTAGCATATGAAGGGAGATGAAGAGAAGCAGACGAAGGGTGGAGTCCTAGGGGCACTGGAGGTGACCAGTAACGCTTGGGAGCGGAACGAGTTGGATGTGCCATGCCTTTGTTGCAACAGGTATGAATGGAATTCAGTGAAACCCACCAAGTGAGTGACTTGACAGTGGAATAGCATTGTGCCAGCTCCAGGACAACAGCTGTAATAAAGGGTACAATATCTCAGGATACAATAAATGTCATGAAATACTATAATGTGAGAACTGCTATGTATGGAAAGAGTAACCAGCCAATGCAAGCAAGGGAATGATCTAAATATAAGGGCATAAGACAGTTCAAGTAACTGGTGAAAGATGTTAGAAATAAGTTGCAGAATTAGATGAAGAGGTCAACCTGCAGCCAGACACTTATGTTCCGTTTAAAAAAAAAAGAGACAAAGCTGCATTGAGTTTTAATATATAGATAAAGCTACGACCATAGAAGGGTAGCAGTGGTTTATTGGAAAAAGAAACTGAGTGGCCCAGGATGGCTTTCAGCAGCAAAATTTGTTTATATCACACATCCTGATGTCTGTTTTAAAACATGTTTTGTTGTCTTATTCAAAGGTTATTGTGGTGCTCCATGTCACACGGAGGAAGGCTGGTTGTTTGACCAATACCACTGGTTCTGTGGCTTGATGGAAGTCAGGGCTGCTGCATAATTAGTCAAGATTATTGGTCCACTTGTTCACATCAGTGAGCTCCTTAATATGAAACAAGAACAGAGAGCAGTGGGGAGTAGAAGCACCAAGAAAAAATAAACAGAGTAGGAGAGAATGAGATGGGGGAGATCAGAAAATACACATATGCGAGGAACACACAGAAAAAAAATGAGCGAAAAAGAAATAAGAAAGTAACTCTCGATCAATTGGTCCAATCGGATGTGATTAGGTCAAGTACAGTAGAATTGCAAAATATTTCAAGTGGCATAAGACCAATAAACCACTGAGCATAAACCACACATGTGATATGAATGAAAAATACAGTTGAAAAGTTTACACATTAAGAATTCCAGTGCTCCAAAATTCAAGCAATTATGTTGCCGTGTGCCCACAATATATTCCTGATTTTTAAAAAAACGCAAAAGTTGAGGGTAGTCCAAAATGTGCTATATCAAAAATGACACAAAGCAGTCACACTCATTAAATACCTTTGGCATGGTTTACCCAGGGATGCCACCATTTCTTTTTCTCCTGGGACTTCTCTTTCGTTGCACCTTGCTCTGTCATACAGGAGACAAGCATGTTGTTTCCACATCAGGGATCGCCATAAAATTGCAGCTTTCAATATCAGTTACTTAGGTAGATTTGCTGTGTCATTTCCACCACAGCAAAATTACAAAAAGCATGACAAGAACAAGCAAAATTACAGGTAGCTTCCACAGGTTCTGAAAGATGCTGTTAAAGTAGCATAAATCCCACATGAAGGTGATTCACGTAGTTTCAAGTAGTTGACAGAAGCATTGCATAAAGCATTGAATGCTGTCAATGCACTTTGTCAATTTTAGTTGCAGCTATCAAGGATCTATGCCTCAGCAGGTAGATATCCATGCATGCAAAGACAATATAAATTGTACAAACAGATCTAATCAATACTACTTCATCAGCCTTTGGTTTTAATATATTCAGCAGCTGTAGAATGCCAAACAACACAGCTCACAACATATAGCCAGAAGATTAGCAATTGGTGGCAGAACCACACTAATTTATGGTCAAAGCTGCCACTCTTTTTGCACAACAGAAATACAAAGCCTAGCACAAAACAACACATCTTCCCCTTTTCCAGCAGCGAAGGAAGATTCCAGAGCTGTCACTATTGGGTAAATGTTAGGACTGACATTTATGACCACCAATAGTGATGCAGATTTTAAACTCATTTAAACAAAGAACTGTGTTTATTGTTGTGAGTGACATAAATATCAGAGTGGTTCACTTATAATTGTTACTCTTAATGACTGATACTTGACAGATTCTCTACCACTCCCACCTCCCTCCCCCATTTTTCCCAAATCACAATTTTTTGTTCACATATTACTACCACCCAACCATGAAAGCAGGGCAGGCAGCCTCTTCCAAGTACTTCGCCTACGCTATCCTGAATGGATTGCTCTCAATGTCTCTAGGGAAGTGTCTCACTACACTCACCACATCCATTGATAGCTCAACTAAGATTCAAAATGCATCTGGGTTGGGGGAGGAATTTTAAGTTTGGAGGTATTGGCTGGGATTTTCCACTCCTGTGCTCCGCATCATCTGATTTCTGAGTGGAAAATCACAGTCTGGGAAATGCAAAAGTTGGGACTCCTGGGCATTATCTCATGTGACAAAGTGCGTGAGTATACACTTGGAGTACAGTGTGTAGTTCTGGTCTCCACACTACAAAAAGGATATTGAAGCACTAAAGAAAGTGTAGAACAAAATTTATAAGGATATTACCAGAATTGAGAGCATACAGCTATCAGGAAGGATTGAGCAGGCTGGGGCTCTTTTCTCTGAAAAATAGAAAATTAAGAGATGACCCGATAGAGGTTTTTAAAATTATGAAGGGATTTGATAGGGTGGATGTGGAGAAACTGTTTCCACTTGTGGGAAATTCCAGAACAAAGGAGCATAAATGTAAGATAGCCACTAACAGATCAAATAATTAATTTTGAATGAATTTCTTTACAGAAAGTGGTGAGAATGTGGAACTTGCTGCCACATGGAGTGGTTGAAGCAGTTACCATTAACATATTTAAGGGGAGGTTTGATACACGAAGGCGAAGGGAATACAGGGATATGGGGGCAAGGGGGGAAGTGGTAATTAGAGTAGGAGGAGACTCATGTGGAATATAAACACTAGCACGGACCAGTTGTGCTGAATGGTCTGTTTCTGTACCGTAGATTCTATGTACGTAATTCCATGCAAGTACATCTGTGCAGAGAAGGAATTATTTTACAGTGCCCCAGCATGATTACAAACAGGGATCCTATTAACTTTACAATTTACACAAATAGGGATAGCCTATAAATAATTTTCAGTTCCATATGATGTATTTAGATGTAGATTATGAAGCTGGTATGCAGAATGAAAGAAGCCCTATTCTCACTGTTCAGGTTCACATATTAGGAATGGTCACTTGAACGAGATACCAGAGAGATGCTGGTATCTATGTAACCATATCTGCCATAAATTACCACCCTCAAGAGAGATGAGGATAAAAAGGGTAGAAAATTGGGAATGGGGAGAACTGTCCATTGATTGCTATTTTTTGTATATGTCAATGCCTCTGCCACTGTTTTCCTCAGCAAACAGGGCAGAGTGGAAGAGATAGAAAACAAACAGAAACAGCATATAAAAATGCAAGGAAAACAAAACAAAACCATTAAGGAAGAGAAAAGGCATGGGAGAAAGGAAGTAGAAGTTGAGATTGCACAGCACCGTGGAATGATGGCATACTGATTCAATTCCACTTCTCAGTCTCAACTGCATTGCTAGGCTGGCGAGGACAACCAGAGACAGTTGCTCTCATTTGTCTGGTAGCAGCCAATACTGCCAGAAGACTGGGAGCAAGTCACCTACCCTCTCAACCACAGCTAGAGAATAATATAGTCACTTGAAAGAAAAGGAGAATATAAAATCTGTGTTTCCTTTAGCTGAGGAAATTATTAACAATGAGCCTGAAATTATGAGTGACATTCCTAAAATTAAAATGGGTTAAGCTCTGGAAAAAAAGATTCTACTCCTCCTGTTCATAATAATGAATATGAAATTCAGGAGAAAAATGCATCAAATACTTATCCAATTCCCTTTTAAATGATGTTATAGTCGCTGCTTGGATGGACACTTGTGGTAAAGTATTCAGTGTTCTAATAAAATAAAACTTCTAACTTCTCCCTTCATCCTTCTAGTGGTCATCCTGAGTTTATGTCCCCTGCACCACCAACACACTGCTCTTGCCCGTTATAATTAAACTGTGTTAGCTCAAATTAAAAGGCACATTTCAAGCATATCAGATTACACAAAGGTACGAACAATGCAGCACAGAAGCCAACAGATATGAACGGAAACATGTAAAAAGTGAAATGGAAACTATAGTGCAATAACACCACTGTAACAAAAGAAATGGAGAGGTGAACAAATCAGGTTCAACAAACTATTGCAGATTTTTACCTGTTAATATGTCCAAAAGGCAATGAAACATCACAACAGTGGTGTGCATTTTAGATTATTTTTGGAAAGAGAATAATTCAGGAAGTGAAACTGCAGAAGCTGCAGGATGTCCTTATAAAATATCTTATTTAAACCTGAAATGCCTTACAGGACCCTTTAATAAAGTGTGGGTACTCATGAACTTTTTGTTGGGTCTCATGACATGATTAGTGACTTGCTTAGGGATCACTCTCAACAATCTGGCATTTATATAGTACTGTAATGTTCAAAAAAAAAGGTACTTCACAGATAGGCAAATAGAAAATGGACACCAAATTAGAAAAGGAGATACACGGAGGGGCAAAACTTAGCATCTTTAAAAGTTCAGTCCTGGGCCTTTGAGACAAAATCTTGCTAGAATCGGCTATTTTCTTATAAACTTTGAAAGATTTTTTCCAATGTTACAAGCAGCCAATATCAGCGGAGTACATTGAGGAATAAATCACCTGACAGCATAAGTCTAGAATACACGTCACAGTGCAGTATGCAAATCTTCCATCTTGCATGAGAAAAAATTGAGTTAATTTGAAAATCATTTATAGATAATAGCTGGAAAGATGTGTCACTGACAAAGACCATGGGGGCATTTGAACTGCTAGGTGGTATTAGATCAGACCTCTGGAGAGCACAAAGAGAGAAGTAGACACTTGCTAACGCCATTTGGACACGTAACTCAAATGCCCACTTTTTCTCATCCTGCAATTGAATTGCTTCAATGAAGTTGTCGGTCAGTAAATTGGCTCAGTAAATGAACCATATGGTGTAGCACTTAGCTGTATGGAACATTCCAGATTCAATTACTGGTTTGCGCTGAGTCAAGTGATCTCAGCCAGGGCTACACTGGGGCTGCTACAATTCATCTCAGCTTGCTGAAGGTAGAGAGATGAAAATTTAGTCAGGCTTCCTGTTCTTGGTAGTTATCCTACGAACCTCTCTTTCCCACCTTGCTGGAGGGGTCCTGTGAAAGATAATGCTATTGATCATCTAAATCAGAACCAGTAACACCATTGCTCTAAGTGTTTTCATGTATAGTAAAGAGATTGATGAAAATTGGCACCCTGTGACCCAGCAGTAGGGAACACCCTTGATACTTCACATTCTGAGTTCCTAACATTTCCATTATGCACCTCCTACTAGCATTGGGTAGGAAATATTGTTGCGTAGGTAATTCCAGGATTTTGACCCAGGGACAATGAAGAAATGGCAGTTTATGTCCAAGTTAGGATGGTGTGTGGTTTGGATCATTCCTGCACTGTCCAATTATAAGCAGTTATATTTTTTGTGCAATTGAAGGTACTATTAGCAACACAGAGATAGGTAACTACTAAGTATCATCTAAGGTACACAGATAACATTGGTCTGTTGCAAAGTACTACTGAGAAGCTGTATTAATTGTCTTGGCCAATTCAAAAGATTTGGAATGACTATGAAAGCAACCAAAATGAATTCCTTACAATGTCAAACATAGTGGATCTGCCATCTGTTAGTATTCATAATGGTAAAATAGCATTTGGGCACTTAGACAGTATGGTAAACAATACAACAGGGCAAACAAAGATGTTAACTAATCTCATCACAGGAGCATTCAATTAGCCAACTGCTTTTTTCCTTCAGCGTTATGTAAATATTTAACAAAAGTGTGCACATTCCACAGTATTATTGCTTCAATATTGCATTACAGACATGATATAATCCTTATCACCAAATGTCTTCACCAAAAGCTGCAAACCTTTGAGAGTCCCTACCTTTGGTGTATGTTAAATGCTACAAAGCATGACTAAATGCATAATGAAGGTCTAGCAGCTAACATCAGTTATTGATCACCATCATTAATATCATAATCTGTCTGCCCCAATCATCTTCAACACATTTAGCAAACAGAGCCTTCATGTTCACCCAAGGACCACTAGACTAAAGTACTGAAAGCTGTCTTCAATGCACTCAAAGTACAGAGGAAGGACAGCTACCAATAGTGGATTATCCAACACAGAACAGAATTGTTCCAGCCACATCCACACCACTCAGCCATGTTAGAATAGGATAAAAGATATTTGTACCTATATCTGTAAATGTTTACGGATATTGGAGAGTATTAAGCATTCTCCTATGTATTATTTAATGACTAAACCTTTTGTGCACATTTATTTTATTTAGAATTTCTGCACCTTATATCATACCTTTTTCTCCTGCATCCTTTTCACTGTGGTCTTCGGGATTCCTTCCATCTTTGTATTTCTCCTGTTTTGCCCGGATCCGCTCCATCCTGCCAGACAGAAAGAATTTACAGCAAGTTTGAAATGGCCAGTTGAAATGCAATGTCAAATGTTAAAATGTGTATAATTACAAAAGGTTTGAAACAGATCTAATTCTGTCCTGGGTGAATATGAGGATGTGGGGATTTTACTTAAAACTTTGGCTAAGCTGAAAGTAGTCTCTTGCTAGGCAACAAATGCTTGTGTGTTTATCAGCTGAGTCGTGAACTTTTTATGCCACTTTTAAGAATTGCACATTTAAAATTAAGTGTTTTTCTGCAACATTCCTGTTGATATTCCTTGAACATAAAAGTGCTATGAACAATGCTAGCAGGAAGTTTACCATCTTGACTCTGGCCTCAGCCAGGTTGAACCCTCATCCCTCATGTACAGGACAGCAATACACTGTTGCCATACTGGATCATATGGGTATTTCTCTAGAACTGGGTCGCAACCAGTATGGTAAAGCCACAAAGTTGTTTAAAAGTCATGTTCATGACATCAGGCAACTGTACCTGGATAGCTGCCCTGTAGTATAAATGGGCTGATTTGGCAGCAGTGAAAACCAACTCAGTTATCAATTGATCTTAAGTGGTTCTTTGGGTTGTCACAGCATGCATTTTAGATACTCTGGAGGCTCATGAGAAAGAAATAGGCAGACTTTCATTCTTGTAAGGAGTGTGTAGGACAGGGTCTGGCTTTACATAAGATTCTAGATAGGCATAAGGCTCAGGAGAACCTCACTTACATTGTTTTCTTTGATTTTCATAAGGCTTTTGACTTAGTGCCTCATGTGACCCTTATAAAGAAGCGGGAAGTTATGAGACTATGTGGCCAGATCTAGAATGTTATCCAAGGGTTGTAATTCAGGTCCAGGATCCTTGTAAAAGTAGTTAAGAAATGCACTGAACCTATCTCTTTCAAAACAGGAGTCAGGCAAGGTCATCCATCCTATTTGCCGTCTTCATCAATGATGTGCACGATTGCAAAAAGGCAGAGCCAAGGCTTAGGAATCCTCTAGTGTTCAAAAGGGTACTGCTTGGTTTTAACCAGGCAAAACCTGTACAGCATAACAGGGCAGATCATTGGTAATTCTCCACTAGTGTTCCAAGTAAGATCACCCATTAGTGAAGCTTCTGAAGCTCTGCATTGCCAACTGGTGGAACTCAAACATTTTATGGTGAGTGTGCTGCTCACCTTACCACTCTTTAAGAGCTCCTAGTACCTGTAACCCACCTTTTGAGAGCTCACACCGGCATTTGTTAGTTGCCAGCTGTCTAACAGTCAAGTAGTGACTATCCTTCTTGGGGATAACCATCTGTTGTAGACTTGATTATCTGAGCCCAGGAGGTCCACAGTATTCCAAGGCACTGGTGATGATGGACAATGCAGCCTGAGTCACTAATGAAACCTGGAGAGGTAGACCTGTCACTGAGTGATGGGATTCTGCCCATCGGCTTCAGATATCCCTGCAGGCAAAGTCCTAATGGGTGATCTTACTTGGAACACTAGTGGAGAATTACCAATGATCTGCCCTGTTATGCTGTACAGGGTTTTGCCTGGTTAAACCCAAGCAGTACCCTTTTGAACACTGGAGGATTCCTAAGCCTTGGCTCTGCCAGCCTGCACCTAGGCTCTCTGGATTTGGGTAAGTAGGAAACATTCCTATGGGCCGAGAGTGTGCACTTTCTATTGGGCAAACAGAAATCCTACAGGTGGGTGTAGATTTCCCAGTAGCTTAAATTGGAGACTCCATAACATGATGATTGGTTTCCATGCACGTCAGACATTCAGCTGACCAAATAAAAAACCCTGAGTTATGGAATTGTTTCTAATGGAAGCATATTATAAAAAAGGCATTAAAATTTCTAGATTGTGTTCTAGACTTCTCGATGAACTATATTTAAAATGTCCACAATGATACTACAGATGATAGACTAACTTACTGTCTTTTTAGTTGTGCTATAGACTTCTTTTCAACTTCACGGAGGAAATTCATGTTTTTGATGATGCTGGCGTTGAACAGCTGGAAGCCCCTATGGGTAAACAAAAGCACTCATTCTAGTGACTCTGTTGCCATTTTAATAATCTTGTTGGTCCAAGACAAGCTCTAAAGAGTCATACATTGAAGGTATAGCCAAAGCCTGCAGTAAATGTTCAGGAAATTGCTATTATCCCGTACATGAAAATATTTTATCACAGTTACAACTGACAATATTTGAATCAAAACATCAAAGATATTACACATCCTAAATTAAGATAAAGTGTCCTTAAACTTGGATGCTAATTTATAGTCGCCTCATCATCAGCCATCCGAGGTTCACCTTTTGAGTATCAAATATGCCTAGCAATTTGTTGAACATAAGTATGTATAGAAATGACTGGACAGAATTAAGGAATTGAATGTTGTAGAGGGATTACTAAACTCCACTGATAACATGCACACATTTTGGCCTAACAAATAGAAACTCTTCCTGAAACGAGCAACGTCCTACTGGTACTCAGTACTGGCACAGCCAGTTCTAGCAATCTGGTCGAAAGCAATGCTTATATTTGTTAAGATGTCTCAAGAAAAGAATGCTACAGTTATTCCCAACTGAAAATATTAATTCTTATACGATCTATGAATTATAAGAAATGGATAAGGATGGATGTAATATTCTTTATTTTTGTAAACATTCAATAAAGCAAAAGTTGGTCCTGCAGAATTAAGAATGTATTAACTCTGCATGCAATCACAGTATTGTGTGCGCTTGGATAAGAGTATAATGCAAGTAACTGGAAATGACAAATTAAACTATACTGTTAAACCTTTTACCAACAACCAGAGAAGCACACTGTAATGTAGCAGCACGACATTTTTAAATCTCAAACTGTCTAGGTGATAAATTCAAGAAAACTGTAGTCACATGGTACATGGCCACACGGTACAATTTAAATTGCTTGTGTCTATTTGAATTGCAGTTACAAATTGTCTATCCATTTTCCCTCGGTTAGATTTGATTTCCTGCCTTTAGTTGAGAAAGGTAAGAATTAAGATGTCCTTCCCCATTTTCTTTTATATGGTTCCCCACTCCCCTAAACGTTACGTCTTCCTTTGTCTCCTGAACTTTCTGGCTCTTGCTGGGCTATGATTCTACAGGCATCAACTGTTCCCAGTACCATGTTCAAATATCAGGTTTGACAGGGAGGACAGCAGTGTTCCGGTGATGTCGGACTTCTACCCACCCTTCCCACACCAGTGAAGCCCTGACCCAGTTTCCTGGGTTGGGATTCATCACCTCTATGTGACAAGCTCCCAGCAGGATTCATGGTGCTAAGAGGGAGCACACCATTTCCCAGCCATGAAATCCCAGTGCTGTTGCAGCAGGACCTCCACTGCAGCACCACAAGAGATAGCCGAGATAACCCATTGTGGTAGGCCTTTGCAGAGACCGAGGCCTAGACAAAAAGCTGAGTCAGGACTGGGAAGAAAGCATGGAGAAGAGGTTGCTACTAAGCCTTCTCCCTGCCCTAGAGGAACCCAGGGTCATTATCACCCCCACTTACCCCAGGAAGTAGCAGTATGTAGGGCAGCCAGGGTCCTCACCCCACCACCCTTGGCATCATTTTCATATGGCAGGCAAGGAACAAGCAGCCAGGAGCAGCCCCAGTGGGGGTGGAGGAAGGCAAATCCCAGTTGGGGTGATGAGACAGAAGTAGGCCTCACTGTTCGAATTTTCCATCATTCTCTACCATGATCCTGCTTAATTTCAGGTGGGATTGCAAAGAATTCCAGCTCGACTGTCACCAGGATATTCAACCATGGGGGGAATTATATAGCTGAGGCTCATCCTGTTCTCATCCAATATCCACACCCACTTTCCAGCAGGATCAGGAACCTTGACTGATTTTCTTTCTCTCTCTAGCCCAGAAGCACCGAGCCCAATTTCCTCTCCAGGTCCTGTAGCATCTTCACAGTTTACAGTATGAAAGATGCCAGGAAATACTTACTTTCATGCAGCATCTTCTCATGATATCAAAACTTTTCAAAGTGCTTCACACAATAAACTACTTTTTTTGGAGTATAGTGACTGAGACTACATCGGGACATCTTACTGTACCTGGATGCTTGTAGTTTGGATGCTCTCATGTCAGCTATTACATGTATGAAATAGTAACTGAGGAAGACTCTGCGCTGAAGTAAAAGGAAAAAGAAGCAGATGCTATCCCAGATTATGCCAGCTTCACCAACAGGCAAAACACATTCCTGATCCTTTAAATCATTTTCTGAAAAAGAATTCATGAAGATACAATGAAGTTATCATCAAAAACCTTCTGAAACAATGAGCATTTAGTACATAATGGAAAATATATTTGAACAATATATTCAATACAATATCATGATTAGCTAATATAACTTACTTAGTTTGATTATTAACCATATTTCTCCCATTAGATCCCCACTGCAGCCACTTTCCTCCTTATTTCCTGTTATTTAAGGAAGGACAATAATCTGGAATATGGACTTCTCCCTGATTGCAATCATAACTGCTTTAGCTGACAAGACTGTTCCTACTGTCTTTAACTTCCCCTTTGAACTTGCTTGAAGCAAGCAAACCTCACCTACTGACAACTACTGACCTCAAACAACAGAGTACATGATTCGTGGAATCTAACATTCTTTAGATTGCACCAGGAGAAATCCAAAAGAAATAAATGTATACTCTAGACTCACTGGGGTATAAATCTGTCTGGGATGGTAGCGCAACATGAGCAAATCAGCAGCCTGTTTTACACTCTGGCCAATGAAAATTGGGCAGAGTGTAAAACAGTCTGCTGATTTGCTATCGTCAGTTTTGCACCACCATCCAAGACAAATTTATACCCATTCTTAATCCACAAGCAAATTGAACATAGAGTGTATAAAAGAAATGCTCTCACCATCATAGTACCCTTTGATAGTACAGTGCAAACTAAATAATTGAATCATCCAGCAGAAGTTAGTTTGGAGTTGCTTCAAGAAAACACAGGCCAGGAGCTGGAGATAAACATAATAAAGTATTATTAAATTCATTTTAAAGATACAGTACCTCACTTCAGTATATCACTTGTTTCTGACTTCCGTATTACAGAGGAATTGCACCCTCTGTAACAATCCCTGTAACCATCCTTCTATATGACTCTCAGACGTCATTCGTGAGAGAGTTTTCTAATTTAATAAAAATAATCACTTACTTATATTAAGAAAAATTATACCCACACTACATTTTTTTGAACGTCCATAGGTTCTTATTTGTAATCACTCACTCGTTCACAGAAAACCAATCTTGCAATCATCTACCAACCCATTCTAATACAATCTGTCACTTCATGTCTCAAGTTCACTGGTGAAATGGAATGACACTGGTTTTTTTTAGTTTCAAGAAGCATTTGGACAGTTACATGGGTAAGATGGGTATAGAGGGATATGGGCCAAGTGCAGGCAATTGGGACTAGCTTAGTGGTATAAACTGGGCGACATGGACATGTTGGGCCGAAGGGCCTGTTTCCATGTTGTAAACTTCTATGATTCTAAATTCATATACTTGTCCAGAATTACGCACAATATCTTGCACAACACACATTTCTATTCATTAGCACAAAAATTTTGGAAGTATCATTCACTGAAGCAAAAACTTTTAGGAAGTGTCAGTACTGTTTTTGGAAAGTGAAGATGGGGCAAAGAATGAAGGATGATGCCAACGGTTGAGTTTTTCAGTTGATTTTGACTATCCTCAACTCCATGCGAAAGTACATGTGCAGATATGCAATTGCCAGTCAAGTCTTTTAAATGATGTATAAAAGAATCCTTTGATGAAAAAAGTCAATTTGTTGTGTTTAAAAATAGCACTGCTTTCAACTTAAACTGGGACAGATGGAGCTCAAATAGTGGTGCCAGCTTGTCTAGCAAGGCAATCACCCACCATGTGGAGGAAATATTCTTAATCTAGTATGAATAGACTGCTGAATGGCAATTAAAATTTGGGAATTTTCCTTCGGTCTTTAAAGGACTCTGGACAATCTGGGGGTAGTTTTCACTCTCACCGCCTGGACGATAATTAGACAGGGCGGATCACCCGTCCATTTTAGAACCCACCCAATTTTCAATAATAAAAAAAAGCAAAATACTGCAGATGCTGGAAATGTGAAATAAAATCAGAAAATGCTGGAAATAGTGAGCAGATCAGGCAGCAAGGTACAAAAGTTAACGTTTCGGGTCCTTCACCAGGATCAATGGGATGAAAATAGGGCTGGTCCACAATGTCCGGGCAATCTGCTCTGCCAGATTACTGCCCAGGCAGTGAAGGTAAAAATTACCCCCTCTGTATCATACAAATAAAGGATACCATTTGTGGTCTGTAACAGATGCACTGAAAGACAATTAAGGCTATAAGGTGATGCATATGTCAATGTGATGTACTACTGAGCTACAGGATACTGGTTCCCACTGAACTGAGTGGAAAATAGAGCCTTCTATGTTGAAATGTGTTTGTAGACATCCTGATAATGTACATTTAGAGCTTTACTGCACAAAATAAATGTCCCATAATTAACATTATTACAATAACATGTTCACGATGTGGACAGACCTATGCAGTTCCCATCAATTAAAACTTGATTACACACAGTGCAGCTTATTTTCAGTTAATCTTCTTAGCTTTTGAATCATATTTAATTAAAAGTTTCTTTTAGTCTCTCCACTGTTGGTGATGTTACATTATGAAGGACCATAAGGCAGGACCCATATTGTTCAGGAGTGGTGCACAATCAAAAAAGCTTACATTAAAGTCTGAGAGTAGACAGTTTAATGCTACATGAGTTTGCACCTGCAATCCCTGACAATGGAGAGCCATCCTGGAGCTTTGTTTATGCAGCTCTTGTTGCTAAATTTCAAAGCAGCATTTGCAGAGGCCTCGGTGTAGTTTGCCCACCAATTTTCTCATTTACAAATGGCTGGTGGGGCAGGAGGAAAGAAGTGAAAAAAAATTCTTAGGTACCACTATTTGTTTCCCATTTCAAAATTAAAATCAGAACATTTTAAAAAACTCAAAGCTTTTTGACCAAAATGTTAGCAGTGATCGGTCAGAATTGAGAAACCCACTAATAAAATGTTAAAGAACAGTTAACACTGCTAACTATGCACTTTATTAATTGAGATTTTTGTTTCCTACATATTCTTGATGTTTTGATGATGGAAAGACTCACTGAGAGCATATTCTTTGAAATAATGACTGCGACATTGTACATAATTAGACAATCCCAAAAGTTCAGTCGACTTGTTGCTGGTTTCAGTAGAAGTCTTCTGCCAAACAGAAGTAAATAGAAAGAGGCGAGCAGGTAGCCAAGGCCAAATACACTTATTCGAGTGGAGCCAGTAGCAAAAATAACCGCTGACACGAGCCAGAAGAGGTAGTGGAAGACTGCAACTTTTATCATGTCCAGGTAACATCTGCAGAACAGAAGGAATTCCATATTAGCTACTTTCCCACTCACACATTATACGATTATTGATTGTACTGCCCTTAGCACTAACTGTATTGAATAATTATGACATTTATAGTATTATTTTAAATCAATCTGGAGGAGAAATATTTTGACATTATTGCTGCAAATTGGCAATCAATTATCATTTTGTTCAATAGGGCTGTCACTGGTCATCAAAGAACAAAAATTCTTCTAAAATCGTATGGTTATGCTGTGTTTATCTTGCATGCTGCTTATTAAAGATCATCTTTTATGTGCTATTCAAAGTAAGTGACTGTTAAAACATTTAAAATATCCCATATAAAATTTTTGATCAGCATTATTTTGCCACTGGAAAAATTTCAATGGTAAGGACCAGTTTCTATAAAATTTGGTCATCAAACCAGGAAATCCAAAATCATTTTCAAATATAGAGCAGTCTCTTTCAAACTTACCTACAATATATATAGTTTGGCACCGGATTCAGGTCCTTGCCAGCCATGGGATCAGGATCATCAGTATTTTCTCCACTTACGTTTCTGATCTCCTCCTTTTTTTCATCGATAAATACCTGCCACTGGTGGGATACACACATCAGTAACAGAAAGTCATCTGTAATAGAAAAGAACCAATATAAACAGTCTCAATATTGCCTAACAAACAGAAACTATGTTTGTTTATTAGTTACACAATTTAAATAACAAAAGATAATATTCTACTTATATATAAGTCTCGCTTCAGCTGTGTTCTGTCACACTTTGAAGTACTTTAAAAAAGGCAACAATTTTATGCTAATTTCTTCTGCCTTGCAGCCAGTAATTCTCACTTGAGTCAGAAGTTCATGGGTTCAAGACCTACTCTAGAACTTGAACACATCTAGTCTGATATACAAGTTGCAGTGCTGAGGGAATGCTTACTATTGAAGGTTCAGTCTGTTGAATGAAACATCAAACTGAGGCCTCATCTCCCCTTTCTCGCTATGTTCTCGCTAACACTCCTCCTTCAATGAACAGCAAGAAAGGTATATAAACCAGTGAACTGTAATGGGACTTTGCTTCTAGCCTGAGTGGTGTCATCTCGCATGGCATCAGTGCTGTGTAGTCTATCTTGGGGAGTATGGCCACCACCCGGGATGCTGCAGCAGGGCCCTCACAACAGGAGTTCATGTTCTCACACTTTGTCGTTTTGGTGGAAGCTCAAACGGCTTCCATGCATAGATAGGCAGACCTTTGTCTTGGTGAGTGTGGTGGAGCATGTGGATAGGAGCTTTCAAGGAGTCACTCATCTTCTGCACTCTGCCCTCCTGCAGATCAGTGGAAATGATGAGCCCCATGGGAGTGACACATGTTGACCTCTCTCAGGATGTCAGCACACTTGTTCCATTGCCACCAGCTCAAGCAATACCCAGCATAGCACCAGACAGCCAGCTGGGCCAGACTGGGCCGGCAGAAGCTGAAGTGCAGCAGTCTGCAGCCGGGCCCTCTCAGGCTTCAGGAGCCACAGTCATCTCAAGGGTTCCCATATGAGCAATAGCAGCCTTCCACCAGCTCTGCTGAAACCACTGGGAGAGCACCTTGTAAGAGTAGTAGAGTGAGGAGACTTTCTGTTAAGAAAAGCACTATGAGTTGACCACTTGGCTATTGAAAGATTTTGGTTAAATCTTTTGTTTGTAAATAAATTAATTGCCTTTTTCACATTTGGGAGTTTGGTGTAAGGTCTCTTTTCATTACAGCTAGTTAGTCTGCATTGTCAGAATGTTACCGATATAGAGGTTGGCTGAATGGTTTGACTGTTCTTTTATGCAGAATGAAAAGAGCGGTGGAGGGGGTAGCAAAGACTGTTAATGCAGAGGGGGTTTCGTCAGGGTCCCAATAACATCATGGGACCCCAATTTGAATATGACCTGCGCCATTGACAATGTGAAGATCACGATTTTGGGCGGTCATGGCGGGAATGGGGCAGTAAGTGGATTGCCACGATTTCAACTGCACCTGCCCCATTTGTGTCATGTGGGTAGTGTTAAAATTGGGCCAAAGATTCATGGGCTGGAAACATTGTTCTTCCATTCTGTGACACAGTGTGGTGGAACACCAACATGCTATGCCCTCTGTCATCTTAGTTTTTATTACTAATCGCAAAGTTTTAAACTGAATACAGTCAGCAGGCAATATAATGGATTGTTGCTCCTAATGACACAAACACAAGCAGTAATGGATAAAATAAAGTGAAAATATTTCCATTTTAAGAACAAATACAGTATAAGAGTTCATTAACACTGACTAAAATGTTTGTATTACAAGTTAAACTATTGCCACAGGTTTCAGCAGTGTCTAAGTGCATTATAATGTCTGAAACCAGAGGTGGAGTGCATTATTGCATACATGAGGTCATTTCTGAAATCTGAGTGGCTATTACCTAACAACCCCAAAACTCCAGCTCATTTTTTGTTTGCTGTATCTTTGGATTGACATTGATTTTCAAAACAGAAAGAAAAATCTGTGAAAAATGTAAAGAAAAGTTTCCTTTTAAGAACTGAAGGCTTGTTTTAGTTTCTGGGAACTGTTTACATAGTGAACTCACACAGCTGCATGGGGACAACAGTTCCACAAATGTCTCATCAGCACAACATTCTTGCATCTGACAGATCGCAGACCTCCCTCATTAAAAGCAACTATATAGTTTAGGGAGCCGGAATGCTAAGGGAATATAAACAATTTAATAGTCATACTTTAAAGAGAAGGGAGAGAAAAATATAAAATTTTGGCTACTAAACCACCCTGAGTCACTCACACACAAATCATAGCATCTGGCTCAAGAACAGTACTGACAGAGGGTTGGAAATCAATCACCTGCCTCCTCACTTGGGCAAAGGTGTGTGGGACAGAGAGCAAGAAACAGGGGAAACCTAAAGAGCTGAGAAAAATAAATTTTAAATTGAGTTCCCCCACACCCAAAAAACTAAAAGAAGTCTTGTTGGCCAATTCAATATTATTCACTGAGCTCCTTAAATGACTCAACTGTGAATTTATGGTACAAATGTTAAATTGTTAATGCACTCTGTTAAACATTTCAGCACTCTGAACCACCTAGCTGCTTTTAATGAGGGAGATCTGGGTTCGGTCAGATCTAAAAAATATTGTACAAGACCTAAGGGAGTGTTGAATTGTCCAAAGACTTAAAGTTTAGTATCAAGAGGAGATCTAAAAGTTTAAGATATGGCATATACTGAATTGGTACGGAGAAAATATTCCAGTCCATCTATATCTGCTGCCAATTCCTACGGTTTGGGCTTTCATTAAACACTTTTGTCATGTGCTCAGAGCTAGAAAGCAGTCTCCATAAGCAGACTTAGTCTCCTGTGAACCAAGATCTATGTTGTGTGCCCAGGATTAAATGTGGAATTTAAATTTTAACAGAGGTGTTCAAAATTAACCAGAGGACACAGATTTAAGACAACTGACAAAAGAATCAGAGGGGCGATGAGGAGAATTATTTTTTTTTACGCAGCAAGTTATGATGATCTGGAATGCACTGCCTGAAAGGGTAGTGGAAGCAGATACAATAGTGACTTTCAAAAGGGAACTGGATATATATTTGAAAAGGACGAATTTGCAGAGCTATATGGAAAGAGCAGGGGAGTGGGACTAATTGGATACCTCTTTCAAAGAGTCCGCATGATGGGCTGAATGGCCTCCTTCTGTGCTGTATGATTCTATGAATTGACTACTGGGGATCGTGTGGATGAAATGCCCACTATGTTCTCTTAAATCTTTCAAAAAGCAAAGAAACACTATGCCACAATGTTAATGCATGCAGGCTAGTTAACAGCTAGATTTATTTACAAATTTAGTAATGTACAGAAGCTGTGAAACACAGGACGCTGAGGGCACATAACCTGAATGCAATATGAAGGTAGAAAATGCTGGAAGTACATAGGTCAGTGAGCTTCTGTAGAGAGTACAGTCAAGTTAAGTTTTCTAGCTCCAATCCTTCTTCAGAACTGAGGTTCAGAACAGTCAATTCTGACCACTAGATATCCTTATGTTAATTAGCAATTGAAAACTAAGTACCTAAACATTACATCATCCATACAGAGCTACACTTCAATTTAATAATACTTTTTCTAGCATTGGGAGGAAAAGCACTGCAATTCCTGCAATTAAAACTTCTAGAATCAATCATAGGGAGATACTTACATAAAAGATGTGTGGAACTGGGTACAGTCACAAAGTCAGGCAGATAGAGCCATTTAATTAGGTTGGAGTGAATGGTGATGGGTGATGCCCATCTCCACGGGTAATCTGTGGAGGATTAAAATTAAAATTCTGTTTATTATTTCAGTAAAAGTCATTTGACGCTCATGATCTGCCAAACGTACAACTAAAAATTTTCAAAATAATTGGGATAAATTTTAGAATCGCTTCCACCAGGCAAGCAGTTAAGATGGTGGTTGGTCGGGGGGGGGATGCCACGATACAGCCACGATCCCATTCCTCACCATCGTAACTTACCTCAGAACAGGCTCAAGAGGGCCGCCCACCCCTGGCAGGCGGGGGCTTACTTTACAAGGAAAAGTCACAGTCCGATCACATCACGTCACAGATACTATTTTTACTCACAGATTTGGGAGGATCACAAGGAGCCAAACCCAATAGCTCTACCATGGTGTGGTTAGAAGAGGCCAAGGTAATTTTAAAATATTTACTTTTATCTGGAGTTCTTGCAGGCCTGGAAGAGCAGGAGTGCTCCCCTGGGCCCTGCAAGAAGTCCTTGGGCCTTCCAAACCCTGGTCTTGCCTCTCACTACGAACACCAGAATCTTCACCCAAACCCCCATCCCAGCACTAACTTCATGCTGGGGATTGTTCCCCTGCATTCCCCCGGCTCCAGATCCAGTTTCTGCTCCCACCTTGCCAGCCTTGACGTCAATCCCACCAATTTTGGGCAGGAGACAGTGCTGGAATATTTAAATGAGGCCAGGAGTTAAAATGCGGAGGTCCCCATGTGAGTTTCCCTCCCGCTGACTACAAATGTGCCCCGAGTTAAAAACAGCATGGTAGATTATCTGAAGATAAGAACACTGTTATCTGCGTTTGCAGCAATAATACTGCATTACAGCTTTTCTTTCTATATAGCAACCAATGGCACTTTCAAGAGAGAATAGCTTTTTTGGGGTGTTAATATTGTCACAACACTGCATGACTCACTAATGCAAGAAGTACAGAGTGGAAGTTCGATTATTCGCACTCTTCGTGTCAAAGCTCTTGATTACCTGCAAGAATTATCATGGGAGTTGGGGTTCAGTTTTGCCTAAAGCAGCTAAAATGCAACTGAAGTTGATTTCCATCTTCACCAGCTTGGTGTTAAGCATCACCAGGGTGGAGCGCAGATTGGAAAATCAGGTGGGAGGATCACATGTCAGTAACAGAACACAACTGATTTTCCTTCCATTTAAATGAATAAAGGGAAAATTGGGCAGGTTCAGTATCTAGCACCTGATTCCTCATTGCAGGATTTTTCTCTCTCTGCTCTATCCAGGTGATGTTAACAGCCAGTTGGTAAAGACAAACATTTACCCTGGAGGTTTTGAATTGCTTTTCACAAACTCTGGGTTCTTGATCCAGCAGGATAAGTAGTTGTTATTTGGATGTGCAGTGCCTCATGGAATTTATTATTCATGCAATTCTGATATTTAGCTTCAGATCCAGGAGACCAGCAGAGGTCAGACTGGCAGCAGTTTCTTTCAAGAATATATAAAGATCAGATTGTAAAAATGGAAAATAGAGGAGGTTAACTGCATATGGCGGGAACTTGGCTAGAAAATCAAATAGACTAATCAAAAGCTAAAGATTCACTGGGTCAGACGAAGTATGGAGGGATTCTCAATTATATACATTAGCTGAGGATTCCCCTCCATTATGGCAGATATTCAAGGTTCTACTATGGTGTTTATTTAATTCCAACTTAATTGATTTTCTATGTTATATAAAGTAGCATTTAGAATTGAGGCAAGTCACTGAAGTATAATGCCTAGTCCTCAGTTGTAGGAATTAAACAATTCCAGCCAGATCACTTCAGGACAGCCTTTATTCAGTTTTGGAAAATAATAAAGTACACTTGATGCTATGGTAGTCTCTTATCAATCTAAGTATGTATTTTCACACTACTGAAATCTTGAAAACTCCAAAATGAACTTAATTTAAAAACAGAGAGGCAGGTAGCATGGCTCACTCTTTGGGTGTGATTTTAACTCGGAAAAACGGGTGGGTTGAGAAGGGGGGGGGGGCCAGTAAAAATTTTACAAATCTAAAACCCGTCCATTTCCGGTTTTAACGGAGGCAGGACGAGGGGCGGGCAACCAACCTGCTTGGGTTGGCCGCTAAAAACTTTCAAGGAGGCTGCAGGCCTCCATCTTAACAGATTTTTTGTTTTTAAACCCTGGGGGCCGGGATTCCCGGGCCTTCTACTTCACACCACGTGAGAGGAGGCGAGAAGGCCCGAAACAGCAGGAATGCCTCCCCAAACCCAACAAGCCTACCTGCAGCGGTCACCCCTCCACGGTCTCTGACCACCCCCCCACAATCTCCAACCACCCCCACAATGACCCCGACCCCAACCCCCCAATGACCAAGCCACCTGATGACCCCCGATGTCTGAGCCCCCCGATGACGCCCTATGACTGACCACTCCCCGATGACTGAGCCCCCTGATGACTGACCAACCCCCCCACCACCGGTGGTCCCTGACCCCCCCCCCCCCGCCCCCTCATCTAGGACTTACTGCTCGCATTCTCTTCCTTCCTCTTCTCCCGTCCAACTGAGGCCGGCCTGTCAATCGTGCCGGCCTTTGGGGCGGAAAACCATCAAAAAAAAGACATCCTTACGTCAAATTCGTAAGGACATCCGGGAAACCCCTACTTCCGGGTTTCCCGTCAGGAATTCCACCCCCCTGCCCCATTCCCAGCTCCCCGATAAAATCATGCCCTTAGTCTCTGAGAGCAGAGGTATATAATAGGCAAGGCTAAGAATGTGCACGAACAGCAAACAGTGTGTTACACAGTACACGACCATTTTTACTCTCTATACAAACAAAAGTACACAAAGCTAATATTAATTGTGAGACCACATCCATTTAGAGTGCCTTATAGAGAAAAAGTGTTGAATACCTAGACACAGAGCTGGTGGAATTCCCACACATAGCAGGTACTGGTACAACAAGAAAAGAGACTGGAAGAGGCAGTACTTAGGCCAAAGTTTAGCAATTGCCTGTCTTTTACGTCTCGTCACGATAACAACCAACCAGCAGCTATGAAATATCACAAGAAAGTTCATCCGCTGCCCAATCACGTTGACTGTCATTAGGAGGCAAACCTACAAAAAAGGGACATAAATAAGAAAACAACTGAGAGCGTGAGGGAGAACACAAAAAGCTGGTATTCTGGAATTACAAGATATCCAGGGCAAGCATACACAAGTTTTTTTGTTTTTGAGGACAGGGTATAGATACATATAATGGAGACAGAGGCCACATATAAAGTTCAAATCCATGTTCCCATTAATTTACATATATCTCAATTTTCTTATCTTAGCAGATCTTGATGTGTTCAAGTTCTGTAATGTTCATATGCCCATAAGACCCCTGATACCTAAAAATAACGTCGTCTCTGGCAAGATTGAATCCTCCCTTTCGGCTTAGAGGTTTACATTTTGTCATGTCGTAGTACAGTACAGTATGCACTGGGTCTGGTGCTCATCAAAAGTGACAGTCTGAGTGAAATATCGAATAGTGAACTATTGAATACTGCAGGACAATAATGAGATGAAGAAAACTGGAATGAATAACATTAAAAAGTCTCGCCTTAAACAAATACCTAGGGCTTCATCATGCCAGCGGGAGGAGAGTGGTGGTGGTGGGAGGGGGATTTTTGGGTGCAAAACCCGGAAGGCGGATCGCAACTTTGATGAGGCAAATCAATTCCTCTTCCGGGTTTCGTGCCCGGCAGCCAGCCTGATTGTCGGCAGAGAAGAGCTACACATCCGAGGGTCGGGGGGTCCAGGCAACATCGGTTTTAAGGTATGTTTGTTAACTTTGTTTTACAATGGAAAGTGTCATTTTATTTAATTTATTTAGTGTATTTTTCATTGACATGGTCCTTCCCACCTGCTTTCACCAGGCGTGAATCGGAATCAATGGGAAAGCTGCCCAGGTAAGGTTAAAATAATTTTAAGTGTCCAATATACAAAATATAAAGTACCTTAAGTACCTCAATGAGATACATTGCCCCATTAAGTATTGGCCCCACCGGATTTAAGTGGGGACGGGACTTCCAGTTGACTGCTGTGCGCACCCACACAGATTTGCCCAAGTCTAATACAAAAATGGGCAGGCCAGGATGTTTGCCCGCTCCATTGATTTTGTCTGCTCCCCCTCCTCCCGCCCTAAACCCACCCAATCGTGGGGGCTAAGATTGAGCCCCTAGTGTGGTATTTATGTAACTGCGGTATTTGAGCAACCCACTTTTATTTATTTATCTAATCAAATCACCTTACCTGCACAGAGTTAATTATGTAACTGTGGACCATAGGAGCACAAATTTATTTCTCTGCCTGCGATAGGTGAAGAGCACACTATTCACTTGTAGATTCAATCTGTAGCATTTCACTTACCTCTAATCCAAACTTGTAAAAGAAGAAATTGGTGAAATACTTTGCACAACTGATGATGCTTTCATCTAGGTGCTGCCGAGTGATTTCTTGAAAGATGGTACGAGTGCTAGGTGGGGACAGCTGGTTATACTTGCGGAAATGCTGTTGGTGTCGGTACACAGTTACTTCAAACACCAGTAACATTAGCAGAAGAAGATGATCCTGGATTAAATGGATAGAATAAATGTATATGAGTTATTTCAAAAAGCTCACTGAATGGTAAGGAAAATACAATGATAATAATCTTGAATGCTCAAAGTCTACCTTCCTTTTTCAGTTTATACTCTCTGCATGTGCATTTATCTGGCATTACAATACTGGTAGTCACATCATTACAAAGCTACCATGTGGCTTGCTGTTGACTCTGGTAGGATAATATGTGCTGAATGGCATCTTCTCATCCCTGACATTCCTGATGTTCCGACGATATAAAGGGCCACTGCTTTTAATACAATATACAAACCATTTCTTGGAGGAGCAACAGTTCTGTTAAAAATATAATTTCTTCAATCTGTTACTTTTGAATCATTTCCACGTGTTTTGAAATAAGGCAAGTATGGACTCGCTGATACACCACTGGGACTGATAGCAAATAAATGAATGCAACAAAATTCTATTAGTTTTATAAGGAAAATAGCCAGGAATAAACAGACAAATAAGGCTGGCTGCTCTAGATTATAATTGGAAATACAAGGAGAAAAAATGGGCATGGTGACAAAAACACAAGTCTTTATCAGAATTTGGACTCTTGATTGCTGTGATATTATAGGGGTAACCTTAACTTATGGTGGAAAATGGCCAGTAGCGGAATGGGTGCCCGTTATATGCCCATGATTTTTCTTTTCCATTGAAGGGTACAGAATATACTCTGGGTGGGGGACTTCAATGTCCATCACCAAGGGTGGCTTGGTAGTATCACCACTGACTGAGCTGGCTGAGTCCTGAAGGACTTAGCTGCAAGAGTGGGCACAAGAGCTGAATTTCAGAGGTGAGGTGAGAGTAACTGCCCTTGACATCAAAGCAGCATTCGACCGAGTGAGGCACCAAAGAGGCTTAGTAAAACTGAAGTCAGTGGGGAAAATTCTCCAATGGCTGGAGTTATACCCGACACAAAGGAAGATGGTTGTTGTTGTTGAAGGTCAATCATCTCACCCCCAAGACATCGCTGCAGAAGTCCCTCAGGGCAGCGTCCTAGCCCCAAGAACCTTTAGCTGCTTCATCAATGACTTTCCCTCCATAAGATCAGAAGTGTGGTTGTTCACTGATGATTGGACAGTGTTCAGCTCTTTTTGCAATTCCTCAGATAATAAAGCAGTCCATGTCAACATGCAGCAGGACCTGGACAACGTCAAGGCTTGGGCTGATAATTGGCAAGTAACATTCGTGCCACACAAGTGCCAGGCAATGAACATCTTCAACAAGAGAGAGAGCCTAACCACCTCTCCTTGACATTCAATCACATTACCATCACCGAGGCCTCCACCATCAACAACCTGGGGGTCACCATTGACCAGAAACTCATCTGGACCAGCCACATAAATTCTATGGCTACTAGAGCAGGTGAGAGGCTGGGTATTCTGCAAGTGAGTGGCTCATCTCCACCACTTACAAGGCACAAGTCAGGAGTGTGATGGAATACTCTCCAATTGCCTGGATGGGTGCATCTGCAACAACACTCAAGAAGCTCGACACCATCCAGATCAAAGCACTCCACTTGATCGGCACCCCATTTACTAACATAAACATCAACCCGTACCACCACCAGTGTACTGTGGTTGCAGTGTGTACTACCTACAGGATGCACTGCAGCAACTTGTTAAGGCTTTTTCGGCAGCACCTCACAAATCCATGATCTGCACCATCTAGAAGAACAAGAGCTGCAGGTGCATGGAAACATCATCGCCTCCAAGTTCTCCTCCAAATGACACACCATCTTAACCTGGACATATATCACCATTCCTTCATCGTCGCTGGGTCAAAATCCTGGAACACCCAGCATAACAGTATAATGGGAGTGCCTTCTCCATACGGACAGTACTTCAAGAAGGCAGCCCACCATCACCTTCTCAGGGCAATTAGGGATGGCCAATAACTGCCATCCTTGCCAGCAGTGCCCATATGCTGAGAATTAATTTAAGAAAATGGAAAGAAAAATCAGGCGGGATGTATGACGAGCAGCCAATGTGCTACCACTGGTTTTCTGCCATCGCCGAAAGTTATAATTACCCCTTATATGTTATTTGGAATTAAGATAAAACAAGATACTTGATTACTCGGGTGTAATATGGACAAAGTCAGTGTAAAGCAAAGTGGTGCTATCCAGCCCTAATTGGCACAAATCATTGATGACTTACTTGGATATATGCAAGAATGGGAAATTCTTTTTTGAATCCAAACCAGTTGGCTGGGTCCACTGGTTCTCTGTACAGTACAGAACGTATGATCTCATCTGGTTTTAGATTGGTCTCGTTTGGAGAGTGCTGAAGAGGAAAATATTTCAACATATCAATTTATACATAGCATGTAGACAGTAAACATAGAACACGTTCTGAATAACAACAACTTGCACTTATAACAACTTTCATGTAACAAAACATCTCGAGAATCTTTAGGAGATGAAAGCAAGGAGAGAGGGAATTAATGGAGCTGCTAAAAGAGGGGCATAGAGGTAGATTTTGAGAAGGCCTTTGAAGATGTGAAGAAATGCAGCAAGGTACTGGGCCTTACAAGCAACATCCTGCTTGATCTACAATGTGCCACAAATACATTTTCAACCAGCCTGATTAAGGACTATCATTCAAGTCAATGGTCAGCTCATCCTCAGTCCATTACGTGGTGTTAAATTCTTTAGTTGAGAATGTTGAGCTGTTTCTGCTTCTTGTGCTTACTTACAAAGATGCACACTGACAGCCTAGGTATTCCTGAGACTTTCTCTGTGACTCAGATGAGTATTGCCATCAATACAGATCAAATGTATAAAAGAACATATTTCCTACCGTTGTGCAGTTGCTGGAATACTCCTCAGGATTTACAATCTTCAGTTGATACAGCATTTTACAGACAATGATGATGCAAGCCCACATAGTAGAAATACAGGAAGCCATTGGACGGAACTTAGTGTACGGCATTGCAAATGACCAAAGGACAATAAAGAGAAAGTTCATGATGGATGGCTAGAAAACAAATTTGGAAAAATAAGGAAAATATAGAGCCGGTAGATTTTTTTTCCCCTGAGGTTATGGGACAATATGCTTGCTGAAGAAATAAACTTCATTAAACTGTTGAACTGACTCATCTTTATCAATGTCAAAACAGTGAAGATCTTGCAAAACTCTTCGCTTAGAACAGAGGTAAAGTTTAACTTGGAAACGTCATATTTATTATCGTGATTTCTCAGTGCCACTACATTAAGCACATGCTTAAAATATTTTGAAACACAATACTTTGCATTCACTTTACATATAATAGTATAAAACTTGATAATTTTGGATTTACCTGCAAGAACAAGCCAACAGGAGAAAGTTTACGACTTAGTATCTTAAATCTCAACCTTCTGAAATCTTTAGATTAGTTGGCATTACTCAGGATTCATACCTCTTTCACTGCCACCCACACGCTGAACAGAGCCACTAGTTTCATCACATGCAATTCAAGGAGCCTCCAAATAATAACTTGGATGCGGCTGAGGATTTTGGAGAATTTCAGAAAAAGTACAAGGAGGCGGTCGACCACTAAGCCCCACTTACTGCAAGCAGCTGTAATAAAAAAACAATGAGATTGACTGGCAGGCTTCCTTGTTTCGAAAAATATAAAAAGCACGGGCAATACCAACAGATTTGTCATCATGTAATGTCTACAAAAACAATCTATTCTCAATTCGTAATGTTGCACATTTAAAAAGGAACATAAGTCATGAACACTATGGGCTATAAATTGGGCCACGTAACGTCCATTTTGTAGGTGTTACGCAGCCTCCTAAGAACCCAAAATGGCATCCGGAATGCGGGCGCACACTTCTAGCATGTCATGCCCTGGACGCCATCTTGATAAAGGCGCTTGCACACATGCAGATAACGAGCACAGGCAGCATGTAAAGTAGGGAGAATATGTGGTAGATCAGTGTGCAATGCTGATTTAAAGGGACAGATGCGATTTTGGAACTCAACGCTCCAGTCTTAACCTCGCACAACTGAACAGGTCGTAAACAGCATGGAGGACCCCCCACCAGCGCTATTTAAAGGGATCATGCAGGATTTACAGGTTATTGCTTCTGGCTGCTGTGCAGTTGTACCTGTTTTTGGAAGTCTCCTATACTTGAATACTAGGACAAGGCGACGTAGCCTAAAAATTAGAGCCAGGACTTTCAGGAGTGAAGTTAGGAAACACTTCTACACACAAAGGGTGGGAGAAGTTTGGAACGCTCTCCTGCAAACAGCAGTTGATGTTAGCTCAATTGTTAATTTTAACTCAGATTGATAGATTTTTGTTAACCAAAGGTATTAAGGGATATGAGACTAAGGCGGGTATATGGAGTTAGGTCACAGATCAACCATGATCTCATTGAATGGCGGAACAAGCTCATAAGAAACATAAGAACATAAGAAATAGGAGCAAGAGTAGGCTATTCAGCCCCTCGAGCCTGCTCCACCATTCAAAAGATTATGGCTGATCTTTGACCTCAACTCCACTTTCCCACCCGATCCCCATAACCCCTTGATTCCCCTAGAGTCCAATAAATATATCTATCTCAGCCTTAAACATACTCAACATCCACAGCCCTCTGGGATAGAGAATTCCAAAGATTCACAACCCTCAGTGAAGAAACTCCTCTTCATCTCAGTCTTAAATGGCCGACCCTTTATCCTGAGACTATGCCCCCTGGTTTTAGACTCTCCAGCCAGGAAAAACAACCTCTCAGCATCTATCCTGTCTAGCCCCCTCAGAATCTTATGTTTCAATGAAATCACCTCTTATGCTTCTAAACTCCAGAGAGTATAGGCCCATTCTACTCAATCTCTCCTCATAGGACAACCTTCTCATCCCAGGAATCAATCTAACTCAAGGGGCTAAATGTCCTACATTTCTACCTCAACACCATTTTCCTGCACTATCCCCATATCCCTTGATGCTTTTACGATCCAGAAGTCTATCGATCCCTGTTTTGAATGTACTCAATGACTGAGCCTTCACACCCCTCTGGGGTAGAGAATTCCAAAGATTCACCACCCTCTGAGTGAAGAAATTTCTCCTCATCTCAGTCCTAAATGGCCTACCCCTTATTCTGATACTGTGACCCCTGGTTCTAGACTTCCCAGCCAGGGGCAACATCCTCCCTGCATCCACCCTGTCGAGCTTGTAAGAATTTTGTATGTTTCAATGAGATCACCTCTTATTCTTCCAAACTCTAGAGAATACAGGCCTAGTCTACTCAATCTCTCCTCATACCACAATCCCGCCATCCCAGGAATAAGCCTGGTGAGCCTTCATTGCACTCCCTCTATGGCAAGTATATCCTCTCTTAGGTAAGGAGACCAAAATTATACACAATACTCGAGATGTGGTCTCATCAAGGCCCTATATAATTGCAGTAAGACATCTTTACTCCTGTACTCAAATCCTCTTGTAACCACTTACCTTCCTAATTGCTTGCTGCATCTGCATGTTAGCTTTCAGTGACTCATGTTCAAGGACACCCAGGTCCCTTTGAACATCAACATTTCCCAATCTCTCACCATTTAAAAAATACTCTGCATTTCTGTTTTTCCTACCAAAGTGGATAACTTCACATTTTTCCACATTATATTCCATCTGCCATGTTCTCGCCCACTCACTTAGCCTGTATATATCCTCTTGAAGCCTCTTTGCATCCTCCTCACAACTCTCATTCCCACCTAGTTTTCTGTCATCAGCAAACTTGGCAATATTACATTTGGTCCCCTCATCCAAATCATTGATATAGGTTGTGAATAGCTGAGGCCCAAGCACTGATCCCTGCGGTACCCCACTAATCACAGTCTGCCAACCGAAAAAGACCCGTTTGTTCCTACTCTCTGTTTTCTGTCTGTTAACCAATTCTCAATCCATGCCAGTATATTACCCCCAATTCCACGTGCTCTAACTTTGTTCACCAGCCTCCTGTGTGGGACGTTATTGAAAGCCTTCTGAAAATCCAAATACACCACACCTACTGGTTCCCCCTTATCTATTCTACTAGTTACATCCTCAAAGAACTCCAATAGGTTTGTCAGACAACTCATGTTCCTATCTTCCTATAATCCTATAATAAAGTTGCAGTACTCTACAGGGAGTGGGCTGGCTAGCTGACAGGCAACAGCAAGGGCACTGGCAGAGTAGCAAGAGTGGGACAGGAATGCTGTCATCCTGAGAGAGGTCAGCGGGTTCATGTTCTATGGAGCCACTGCCACTAGCTGCCTCCTGTGATGTGCCACCTTCTCCTTCAAGGAAGCGGGACGTGTGTTGGTGAGTGTCCTGCAAGATGTCTGGATGCTGTGCCTGTCATGGTTGAATAGCTGCCAGTGTATGACTTTTGAGTTGTGGGTGTGTGACTTGCAACAGTGGCAATGTGTGAGGGTGAAAGGAAGCATCTGATTGGAAGAGTTGAGTACTGATTGAAAGAGTTTGTTGGTATGTGGGTGATGGGGGGTGCAGTGCGTGCAGCAGTGGATGCGGCTGGTGGTGTAGTTGGTAGGAGATGCCACTTGACAGTTGACCGCACTCACCTTAACCACTCCTGTCAAAGCACTGAACTTCTTCCTGCATTGCATTCATGTTGGTGGTGCTATGCGCCTGGCATTGACTTCGTCCCCTACTGCCTCCCACTGCCTCTTGAGCATATGTCTGAAGGGCCTCTTGCCCTCCTGCGGATATAGGATGTCCCTCCTTCTGTCCACCTCTTGCACCAAGGCCCCTAGCGCATCAGCAGAGAGCCTTGGTGCACGCTCTCTCGCAGACCTGGTACAAAATCAGATCGGCAGATTGGCGAGGTCCGGTGTGCAGATTGGAGGATGTGGGATTTAATAGTGCGCAACCTTTGTTCAACGTTTTAACATAACTCAACAATTTGTAAACATAGGGACGGGACCTGCATCTGTGTTTTACGCATGCTATGTCTGATCTCTGTTCAGATTCCGTGCGGACCCATATCTTATGTTTTGCAAATAAGAGGTACAGGATGCCTTTACGTGAGCTAGCCACTCAAGATATAGAGGCCCCCCCTGCTGGTTAGCAGCCAATCAACAGCTGCTCACAGATATCAGCCTGCATCTCAACAACCGGACGCAGGTTAATCGTGCACCGTGATCCCCGCGCTCAGTTTCGGGCTTATCCAATTTAGCCCCCTATATCTTGCATTTAACTTCGAAGGAAAATGTATACCCAGGCTAATTTGTACACAAAAATAATAATACAAAATTGCAGACATATCTAGTCATACAGTAGTTTATGCATACATGTCAAAAACCAATAAATGAACTCTATACAGTTCTGTAATTCATTCTTAAACATCTATTATGTTGTGCAATATGTCCAAGTTCCTTCTTCAGCCTCCAACAACAACAACTTTCATTTATATAGCACCTTTAACGTCATAAAATGTCCCAAGGCGCTTCACAGGAGCGTTATCAAACAAAATTTGACATCAAGCCACATAAGGAGGTATTTGGACAGGTAGGTTTTAAGGATCGTCTTAAAAGAGGAGAGGTGGAGGCAGAGAGGTTTAGGGAGGGAATTCCAGAGCTTAGGGCCTAGGCAGCTGAAGGCACGGCCACCAATGGTGGAGCGATTAAAATCGGGGATGCGCAAGGGGCAAGAATTGGAGGAGCGCAGAGTTCTTGGAGGGGCGAGGCCATGGAGGGATTTGAAAACAAGGATGAGAATTTTAAAATCGAGGCATTCCTGGACCGGGAGCCAATGTAGGTCAGCGAGCACAGGGGTGATGGGAGAATGGGAACGTGGTGCGAGTTAGGATACGGGCAGCAGAGGTTTGGATGAGCTCAAGCTCATGGAGGGTGGAAGATGGGAGGTGAGGCAGGAGAGCATTGGAATAGTCCAGTCTAGAGGTAACGAAGGCATGAATGACATATGTAAAACATGTCAAACATCACATTAGTCTCTATTTTACAGGGCTATGGGGAAAGAGCAGAGGAATGGGACTAATTGGATAGCCATTTCAAAGAACTGGCACAGGCACAATGGGCCAAATGGCCTCCTTCTATGCTGTCCCTACTATGATACTAGAGTAGTTAGAGGTTCAGTTGAGCTGACAGTTGTTGATGAAGAATAACAACATGCATTTGCATAATGTCGTTAATGTAATAAATGTCCCAAGGCCCTTCACATAGGATAAAAGAGTTGCTAAGCAGAAGTAGGAGAGTCAACTAAAATTATGGTTGAAAAAATAAATTTTGAAAGGCCTTTAAGGCGGCAGAGAAGTTGCAAGGCAGAGAGGTTTCAGGGAGTAGGACTGAGATGGCTCGTGGGTCTGCAACTGATGGTGCAGCGAAAGGAGGGAAAGGTGCACAGGAGGCCAGAGTCAGAGGAAGAAGACTGAAGGGCATGGGTTGGGCCATATACCTGAGGAGGTCACACAAGAAGGGATGGGGTGAGTCCATAAAGGGATTTATAAATAAGGACATGGATTTTAAATTAAAGGTGTTGACAATGTAGCATGAAAGAGAGATAGAGATGGAGAGAGAGAGAGAGATAGATAGAGATGATGGTCCCCTGCTCTACTTCTCTGCTACCTTCCTTGACCCCAAAATTCCCTCTGTGATGCCTGCTTGACTGAGTTAAGTCATAGATGAATCAAAGCTTCCTCCAACTGAACAAAGCAATTGTACATTATGAAGTGGCAAAGGTGCAGAGTTTATAGCAAGGACCAAAAATGATAAGCTTCCCAAAGTTAAGTCTACTTGAAAAATGTAGCAGTACAGATAAAAGATAGTGATCTCAAAAATCTGTCAGGCGACTCATCTCGGCATTAGGTTTTGACATGTACCCATCCTCGACCCTGCCAAAGCTGGTGGGTCAGATGGTGATCCCATGATTTACATGCCTTCAGTGGGCTGGGGGTGTGTCTGGAGTGTCTGCCTGCTGGAGTGGCTGGGAAGTTTGGCTGAAGATTTCTGGACTGGCAGATGATGAGATGCCAGATTCCTCCCACCCCCCACAGAAGAAAACTTAAGCTGCCCATACAAAGCGGGGGCAATATAAAACTTTTTTTTAAAATGGCGTGGCAAATTCTTTGGAGGTCCAGGCAACGATCGCAGCCTGTACCTCCTGGTGGGTCCCACAACTGACAGTTGGTCAGCGAGTATATCTGGTATCATCCGTGTATCAGCGCCAATGATACGCTGGGTCCCTGAGAAGGCCTGGGGTGCAGAAACTTTGAAGTCTCTGTCTCCCTTACATTAATGCTCATATAATGGGAGGATCAGAGGCTGCACCCTCACATCCTGGAAACCGTGGCGCTAGGCCAGAACTTGCTGCAACCAATTCCCAGTTTAGTTTCTGGCTGCTCCAGCTGTCTCCCACCAAAGTTATGACTGGAGTCCACTGGAACAACTGCAGATTTCTGGGGCTAAGTTCATGATTTCTTTCAATTTCCTTGCCAACTTCTCTATTACTGTTCTAATACTAGAATAGTAGTTTAGTATCATTCTTAACATCTTTGGCTATCCTCATATCTCAGACATTTACTGCATCTTTAGTATCCCTTTAACCTGTTTCAGAAAATTCCTACACTCCTCTCAAATTCCCCCTCCTTTTTCCTTATGATCTTTGTATGTGTTTGCTTCTGTTTTTGTTTCATTTTCCTTTTTAATAGCCCTCTTGATTCATCTTGGGAATTGCCTGTTCAGTTTTCATTTTTTTGGGGTGTATATTTATTTTGCATTTTCAACATTAGAATTTTGTGTTCTTCATTTCCTAAACCGAGATATCTTTAATGAATTCTTCTCAGCTAATTTATTTTAGTTCATCTGTCCTTCCTTTGAAGCTTGCTTTATAAAACAAGTTTGTGTATTTTTGTGCTGGTTGTGATCTTAAATTTAATTGTACTATAGTCACTTGTCCTGAAAGTCTCAATCAACTCCTTCCCATGCTATAGATGGTATCCTGGTCACTTATTAAAACTAGCTCACGATGCAGATAACCCTGTCTCATCTGAGGAAAGTGGGTTTTTTAAAAAAAGAATGTGGAAAATAAAACATACATTTAGGGAATAATGATTCAAAGATAAATTATGCACTTTTATTTTATACAGATTTTAGTTCAGACCTATAAATGGCTAAAAAAAATATAGAAAGTTTAGCAATTGTACAGTAAATAGAATAACTTCATGACAGTTCAGATTTAAACTAATTTAAAGGAGCACAAGGTCCCCATCCTCTACTCTAATCTAGTAAAAGTTTTACTGATGTTAACCTGTGGAAAAAGAAATCAACACTTGTAGCCACAAGAGACTTCTTTTTAAAATGAGGTTCGTGCCTTGGACTGCATTACCACTAATGTATCGCATTCCTGCCAACCGGACCAAAGCAGACCAAGAACCTCAAACTGCATGCAAGCCAACTGACGGTTGGTGTAAAAGGATCAATTCTTTTGCGCTGAGTTGATCTTTGCATTAAAAAAAATCACAAAGTTGGAAATATTCACAATTTATGAGTGACATTTATGAGGAATGTTTGGATTTACAAGAACAGTAAGATTTAATAAAAGTGGAAATTATGCAATGTGCAATTACTGCTTTTAGGGTTTAACTAGTAAAAATCTCAATGAATGCCCCACAAAAACTGAAAATGTAACCTCCCTAATCCTCAATCTCATTCCAGTGCTACCAGTTAAAGGAATAGGACAGTGTGCATCATTCATCTCAGAGACATTTTATTTCAACTCAGAAGCTTTTTTTTCTTTCCTTCCAAGAAAATCAAACATATGCAAAGTCCAAAAGCAAAAAATGCATAACCAGTTATTAATACTGTGAAATGCATTCGTGCTTCTCTGATGAAATCTGAGATTTGTGTTGTCTCCTATTTGCTACCTTGGCTCAGATGCTGGCACAAGGTTGTGGGTTTGAGCCCTGTGTTAGGAGTATAAGCTCACAATATAAGATGGCAATCCAGTTTAGTATTTGTAAACAATTTTACAACACCAAGTTATAGTCCAGCAATTTTATTTTAAATTCACAAGCTTTCGGAGGCTACCTCCTTCCTCAGGTGAACGATGTGGAAATGAAGTCCTCGAAATGAAGTCGCATTTATAATTCACAGAACAATGCTTGGTGATAACAGACAGTTTTTTCAACTGCCCGTTGCCAAGGCAATCAGTGTGCAGACAGACAGGTGTTACCTGCCAGGTCTCAGAATATACAAATCACCAAAAAAAACAACAAACAAAAAAAAAACAGAGATAGAGAGGTAGAAACATAGAAAAGACAGCAACTGACCCGTTATATTAAAAACAGATAACATTTGTTCGCTGGTGGGGTAACGTGTAGCGTGACATGAACCCAAGATCCCGGTTGAGGCCGTCCTCATGGGTGCGGAACTTGGCTATCAATTTCTGCTCGACGATTTTGCGTTGTCGTGTGTCTCGAAGGCCGCCTTGGAGTACGCTTACCCGAAGGTCGGTGGCTGAATGTCCTTGACTGCTGAAGTGTTCCCCGACTGGGAGGGAACCCTCCTGTTTGGCGATTGTTGCGCGGTGTCCGTTCATCCGTTGTCGCAGTGTCTGCATGGTCTCGCCAATGTACCATGCTCTGGGGCATCCTTTCCTGCAACGTATGAGGTAGACAACGTTGGCCGAGTCACAGGAGTATGAACCATGCACCTGGTGGCCTCTCGTGTGATGGTGGTATCTGTGTCGATGATCTGGCATGTCTTGCAGAGGTTACCGCGGCAGGGTTGTGTGGTGTCGTGGACGCTGTTCTCTTGAAAGCTAGGTAATTTGCTGCGAACGATGGTCTGTTTGAGGTTGGGTGGCTGTTTGAAGGCGAGTAGTGGAGGTGTGGGGATGGCCATAGCGAGGTGTTCGTCGTCATTGATGACATGTTGAAGGCTGCGGAGAACATGGCGTAGTTTCTCCGCTCCGGGGAAGTACTGGACGACAAAGGGTACTCTGTTGGTTGCGTCCCGTGTTAGTCTCCTGAGGAGGTCTATGCGATTTTTTGCTGTGGCCCGTCGGAACTGTCGATCGATGAGTCGAGCGTCATATCCCGTTCTTACTAGGGCGTCTTTCAGCGTCTGTAGGTGTCCATCGCGTTCCTCCTCGTCTGAGCAGACCCTGTGTATTCGCAGGGCCTGTCCATAGGGGATGGCCTCTTTGACGTGGTTAGGGTGGAAGCTGGAAAAGTGGAGCATCGTGAGGTTGTCCGTGGGCTTGCGGTAGAGTGAGGTGCTGAGGTGCCCGTCTTTGATGGAGATTCGTGTGTCCAAGAAAGAAACTGATTCTGAGGAGTAGTCCATGGTGAGCTTGATGGTGGGATGGAACTTGTTGATGTTATCGTGTAGTCTCTTCAGTGATTCTTCGCCGTGGGTCCATAGAAAGAAAATGTCGTCGATGTATCTGGTGTATAGTGTTGGTTGGAGGTCTTGTGCAGTGAAGAAGTCCTGCTCGAACTTGTGCATGAAAATGTTGGCGTATTGGGGTGCGAATTTGGTCCCCATGGCTGTTCCGTGTGTTTGGGTAAAGAACTGGTTATCGAAGGTGAAGACATTGTGATCCAGGATGAAGCGGATGAGTTGTAGGATGGCTTCCGGAGATTGGCTGTTGTTGGTGTTGAGTATTGATGCTGTCGCAGCGATGCCGTCATCGTGGGGGATACTGGTGTAGAGTGCCGAGACGTCCATCGTGGTGAGAAGTGTTCCTGGTTCAACTGGTCCGTAGGTACTGAGTTTTTGTAGGAAGTCTGTAGTGTCGCGACAGAAGCTGGGGGTTCCCTGTACGATGGGTTTCAGGATGCCCTCGATGTATCCAGAGAGGTTCTCACACAGGGTTCCGTTGCCTGATACGATAGGACGTCCGGGTGTGTTGGCTTTGTGTATCTTTGGGAGGCAGTAGAAGTCTCCCACGCGGGGAGTACGTGGGATGAGAGTGCGTAGGATGCTTTGAAGGTCTGGATCGAAGGTCTTGATCAGTTTGTTGAGCTGGTGGGTGTGTTCTTTGGTCGGATCTGCGGGTAACCGTCTGTAGTGTTCCTGGTTGTCCAGTTGTCGGTATGCTTCTTTGCAATAGTCTGTTCTGTTCTGTATGACTATGGCTCCTCCTTTGTCCGCTGGTTTGATGACGATGTTGCGGTTGGTCTTGAGAGCGTTGATGGCGTTGCGTTGTGCTCGGGTGACATTCTGGACTGTCTTCTGAGTGTGGCTGATGAATCTGGCATTGACGCATTTCCTGACAGCTTGAGCATACATGTCCAGCTGAGGGCAGTGACCCTCTGGAGGAGTCCAGTTTGACTCTTTCCTCTTCGGTTGCTGTACCGCGGATCCCTCTGTCTGCTGTTCCGGATCGTCGATTGTCTCATTGAAGTTTAGTATTGACAGAGTGTTGTAATGTCCTTTGGAGGAGATGCTAAACTGAGATCTTGTCTGCCTGTTCTGGTGGTGCAGGTGCACCATTCAAAGAAAACCAGGTAATTCTCCCAGTGTCCCTCAGTCAATACCATCAAAATCATCAGATTAACTGGTTATTAATCTCATAGCTGTTTGTGAGACCTTGTTTTTCATAACATAACTGATATGTTGGGAGCTACTTAACTATGCTGATGCTTTTCTCAGTCAGTCTACATGACTACATTCACCCTTTAATTTGTTGTATGTGACGTGCTCAAGACATTTCTCAGAGACCCGATGAAGGCACAATACAAGAGTTAAGTCTTTTTTTTCTTTTAAAAGTCAAATGATCCTCTTTAAATAACCCAACAAATAATTCCTCAAACTAATTACTTGCTCACCCCATCACAGAAGATTGATGTGGAGATGCCGGTGATGGACTGGGGTTGACAATTGTAAACAATTTTACAACACCAAGTTATAGTCCAACAAATTTATTTTAAATTCACAAGCTTTCGGAGGCTTCCTCCTTCCTCAGGTGAACGATGTGGAAATGAAATCCTCGAAATGAAATCGCATTTATAATTCACAGAACAATGCTTGGTGATTACAGACAGTTTTTTCAACTGCCCGTTGCCAAGGCAATCAGTGTGCAGACAGACAGGTGTTACCTGCAAGGTCTCTGAATATACAAATCACCAAAAAAAAACAACAAACAAAAAAAAACAGAGATAGAGAGGTAGAAACATAGAAAAGACAGCAACTGACCCGTTATATTAAAAACAGATAACATTTGTTCGCTGGTGGGGTAACGTGTAGCGTGACATGAACCCAAGATCCCGGTTGAGGCCGTCCTCATGGGTGCGGAACTTGGCTATCAATTTCTGCTCGACGATTTTGCGTTGTCGTGTGTCTCGAAGGCCGCCTTGGAGTACGCTTACCCGAAGGTCGGTGGATGAATGTCCATGACTGCTGAAGTGTTCCCCAACTGGGAGGGAACCCTCCTGTTTGGCGATTGTTGCGCGGTGTCCGTTCATCCGTTGTCGCAGCGTCTGCATGGTCTCGCCAATGTACCATGCTCTGGGGCATCCTTTCCTGCAACGTATGAGGTAGACAACGTTGGCCGAGTCACAGGAGTATGAACCAAGCACCTGGTGGGTGGTGTCCTCTCGTGTGATGGTGGTATCTGTGTCGATGATCTGGCATGTCTTGCAGAGGTTACCGTGGCAGGGTTGTGTGGTGTCGTGGACGCTGTTCTCTTGAAAGCTAGGTAATTTGCTGCGAACGATGGTCTGTTTGAGGTTGGGTGGCTGTTTGAAGGCGAGTAGTGGAGGTGTGGGGATGGCCATAGCGAGGTGTTCGTCGTCATTGATGACATGTTGAAGGCTGCGGAGAACATGGCGTAGTTTCTCCGCTCCAGGGAAGTACTGGACGACAAAGGGTACTCTGTTGGTTGCGTCCCGTGTTAGTCTCCTGAGGAGGTCTATGCGATTTTTTGCTGTGGCCCGTCGGAACTGTCGATCGATGAGTCGAGCGTCATATCCCGTTCTTACTAGGGCGTCTTTCAGCGTCTGTAGGTGACCATCGCGTTCCTCCTCGTCTGAGCAGACCCTGTGTATTCGCAGGGCCTGTCCATAGGGGATGGCCTCTTTGACGTGGTTAGGGTGGAAGCTGGAAAAGTGGAGCATCGTGAGGTTGTCCGTGGGCTTGCGGTAGAGTGAGGTGCTGAGGTGCCCGTCTTTGATGGAGATTCGTGTGTCCAAGAAAGAAACTGATTCTGAGGAGTAGTCCATGGTGAGCTTGATGGTGGGATGGAACTTCTTGATGTTATCGTGTAGTCTCTTTAGTGATTCCTTGCCGTGGGTCCATAGAAAGAAAATGTCGTCGATGTATCTGGTGTATAGTATTGGTTGGAGGTCTTGTGCAGTGAAGAAGTCCTGCTCGAACTTGTGCATGAAAATGTTGGCGTATTGGGGTGCGAATTTGGTCCCCATGGCTGTTCCGTGTGTTTGGGTAAAGAACTGGTTATCGAAGGTGAAGACATTGTGATCCAGGATGAAGCGGAGGAGTTGTAGGATGGCGTCCGGCGATTGGCTGTTGTTGGTGTTGAGTATTGATGCTGTCGCAGCGATGCCGTCATCGTGGGGGATACTGGTGTATCGTGCCGAGACGTCCATCGTGGTGAGAAGTGTTCCTGGTTTAACTGGTCCGTGGGTACTGAGTTTTTGTAGGAAGTCTGTAGTGTCGTGACAGAAGTTGGGGGTTCCCTGTACGATGGGTTTCAGGATGCCCTCGATGTATCCAGAGAGGTTCTCACACAGGGTTCCGTTGCCTGATACGATAGGACGTCCGGGTGTGTTGGCTTTGTGTATCTTTGGGAGGCAGTAGAAGTCTCCCATGCGGGGAGTACGTGGGATGAGAGTGCGTAGCATGCTTTGAAGGTCTGGATCGAAGGTCTTGATCAGTTTGTTGAGCTGGTGGGTGTGTTCTTTGGTCGGATCTGCGGGTAACCGTCTGTAGTGTTCCTGGTTGTCCAGTTGTCGGTATGCTTCTTTGCAATAGTCCGTTCTGTTCTGTATGACTATGGCTCCTCCTTTGTCCGCTGGTTTGATGACGATGTTGCGGTTGGTCTTGAGAGCGTTGATGGCGTTGCGTTGTGCTCGGGTGACATTCTGGACTGTCTTCTGAGTGCGGCTGATGAATCTGGCATTGACGCATTTCCTGACAGCTTGAGCATACATGTCCAGCTGAGGGCAGCGACCCTCCGGAGGAGTCCAGTTTGACTCTTTCCTCTTCGGTTGCTGTACCGCGGATCCTTCTGTCTGCTGTTCCGGATCGTCGATTGTCTCATTGGGTTCGCTGCTGAAATCTTGTGGTTTGTGGTAGAATTCCCGGAGCCTCATTCTCCTGATGAATTCCTCTGTGTCCGCCGCGAGACTAGTGGGGTCCATTTTGGTAGTGGGGCAGAAATTGAGCCCTCGGCTGAGAACTTCGATTTCGTCTGGTTGAAGGGTGTGGTCGGACAAATTGACGATAGACTTCCCTGTGGTTGCAACCGTGGTACCAGGGGAAGCTTGGTCGATGCTGGTGGTGATGCTGAGTTTCTCAAGCTTCCTGCTCTTGGTTTTCATGTAGGCAGCGTAGTTCCGTTGCCTTGTCTGTTTGGCGGTATATCGTAGCTGGTCTGCTGTGTCCTGAGTACAGGTTGAGAGTATGGACTCTATCTTGGTTTCGAGGTTGTGGCGTCTGCTGTAGAGTTGGTGTACGAGATGGTTGCGGAGTGTGCGAGAGGTACGGCGGCAGAGTCTCTCAGCATAATCCGAGTTGTATGTGGACCTGAGTGGGTTCGTGATCTGGAGTCCTTTCGGGATCTTGTCTGCTTTCTTGCAGCTCTGTAAAAACTTGATGTCTGTGTCTAAATGCGCGATCTTCTTGGATATCCTTTCCACTGTGAGCCAGCAGTTTGTGGTGTCGATGGTAGCCATGATGTGGAGATGCCGGTGATGGACTGGGGTTGACAATTGTAAACAATTTTACAACACCAAGTTATAGTCCAGCAATTTTATTTTAAATTCACAAGCTTTCGGAGGCTACCTCCTTCCTTAGGTGAACGATGTGGAAAATATGGAAAATTTTTTTGTTTGTTGTTTTTTTTGGTGATTTATATATTCGGAGACCTTGCAGGTAACACCTGTCTGTCTGCACACTGATTGCCTTGGCAACGGGCAGTTGAAAAAACTGTCTGTAATCACCAAGCATTGTTCTGTGAATTATAAATGCGATTTCATTTCGAGGATTTCATTTCCACATCGTTCACCTGAGGAAGGAGGTAGCCTCCGAAAGCTTGTGAATTTAAAATAAAATTGCTGGACTATAACTTGGTGTTGTAAAATTGTTTACAATTCACAGAAGATTGAATGAGGTTACCAAATACGAAAAGAGATCTAAAGGAAATGAACTGTCTGTGCACAAATACAAAAACATACCTTCTCCTTCAGATGTGATGTCCTGTGGTGCAGGTTGATCATTTCCCTCGCACTCTGGGTCTTCAGCTGCCCCATTCTGAAGGGATGCAGTAGCTGGTGATCTGTTATTGCAAAAACACAGAAAGAATGCAAATCATGTAGAAATATATCTGACTGAAAAGTCAGTTTTATTAAGTTAAGTAGTTCTTTACCTCCATCTGAAAACCTATTAGCACAATAGGTACAAATCTAACTTCACAGGTTACACAAACGTGGTTCTCTTTATTGTTAAATCCAGCACCACACTCAGTGCTAGACGATCATTTCAGAGATGGTATCGTAATTGCATTACACTTCACTTTATTTAATAACAATTATTAAGACTATTTTATATGATTGTCCCACTAAGCCTTACTATCATTTCCTTCTATGAATGAGGAAGAAATAGGAGATCATTATTTTCCCCGGTGCTCAGACAGAACTCCAAAGTAGAGACTCCCCTAATGGCTCAAAGGGTTCATACAATGAGTAGCTACGCCATACAGACCAGAAAGGTCCTGGATTTGTTCCATAGCCTGTAAACATTTCACTGATCTCAAGCAGGACAATGGCAATTGGCCTCGGTGCTCTGGGTTATGCAGGGGAAAATCAGTCAGGATTCTTGCTGATGGATGCTATCCAGCAACCTCTGCTGGAAATACTCAAGTGTAGACATTGGGTGAGGATAGAATAGGGCTTGACAGTAATGCTCTCCACAGTAAAATAGCCTAATAGTCATTATCAAGGATCAAACATAAACAATGGCCACTTGAGGAAGACCAGTGCCCATAGCAAGGAGTACCATCAGGGATGGAGGGAGAATTGATAATAAGAAAAAAAATATATTTCTAGTGCACCAGACACAGTTTATTCCTCCTCAAATTTTCCTTCTAATTTTCTACCTGCTTGTACTTTCCCAAAGGCAGTGGCTCATGCATTGGTATTGTTCAGGTGGACTAGAGGCCTCTCCAATATCTCACCCAAGAGGCCATTCTTCATGTGTATATTTGGATAATGAATGTTACTAGACTACTCACCACGAGGGTCATCATAGCCACAGCTGATCATTTTCTCACACATAAGCAGTGGCAGTTGAAGTGCTATTGTTGGCCTTTGTGTCATTGGAAATACTCAATACGCTGAACAAAATTAACCCTTTGTATTACAAAGTACAAAATTTTACCTTGTCTCAGCAGAAGCACAAATTAAAATAAATAAAATCCAAGCCCTAGTTTTATAAGAATATAGGTTGGTGAGGATAACAGTGAAGAGACACTCTTGCGATTTGTTACCATTACTGCATCTGGTCATTACAGTAACAGAGAACACGTATGCACCTGAGCTACTAATACTTAGATAGTACACCCTCACTACTGAGTTGGTTTTATGAGACATACAAAAAATCATATTATAATGAAGGAGTTTTTATGTAATTCCTCTACTAGTGAGAGACACATATTAAAGGTTATAGTGCTTGCCAGTATAAGAGTGTCTGTTTTAGTAAGGGATGCGCCACTTTTAAGCCATCCAGACACAACAGAAATGCTTTGTGAGTTCACAATGCACCAAATGTTCTGCTTCTATTGACTTCTGGCATTGGCTAATGAAAACTACAATTCTCTGGAAGGGTTTGCGATGCAACAATAACATTTTCATGTGATGGCTGCATTTTTATCCAATTTACCTTAGCTAAACAGCCAACTCTGAAGTTCAATGCATCAATGGTCAAATGCATTGACTTAAAAATACTATTAGAGGGTGACACAGTGGTATAGCCATATTGTGGCGAGATGCAGGTTAGTGTCTGAGGTCCCTCATTCTGACTTGCTTATTTCAGCCATATTCCTATGAAATGTTTCCACATTGAGGCTTGGGCGGGGAGGGAAAAATCACTGGTATGGTCATCAACTCTCAGCTACAGTTGTACAGTCCGGTGAAAGTTGAAAAAAATGAAAGGAAAAGAATCAACTGAAAAAGCAGAGGATTATACACCCTCACCGATGATATACAAGTACTGGCAGAGAAATTATTTGTCAAAGTCAAAAGATAATACTACTCAAAAAAAGAACTTGCCAAAATTGATATGTAAATAAGATAACACTTACATCTCAGAAGGCTCTGCTAAACTTTCCTTCAGCCTACGTATGGAAAGAAAGCAAACATATTATTAAAATAAACAATGGAACTTGATAAATTCTCCTAGCTGTCCTTAAAAAGAATCCAAGTAAAGCAAATTAGTACACACAGGCAAAGGGGACTTTATTTAAGTCTAATCAGAACTAAGCTGCCCAAATGATCGGGAGCTAGCAAAGTAATGCTCTTGCTATGCCTAAGTTGGGAGCTCTGGCTTTTCTGAAATGCACAATGCTACTGCAAGCATATAGGCACTTATGTACTCTGAGTGTAACCTGGCCACGCACATACCTGACCTACCTAACAATGCATCAACTGCTGCCTTAATGGGGCAATCATGGGGGACGATTTTAATCCTACTCGCCCAGCGGAAACCAGGCGAAAGGGCAGTTAAAATCGCCAAAGTTATTTACCCACACTGCAGCCACCAGGTTCTGATTTTCACCATGCCTCATTTAAATCCCGCCAGCTGACTTCCCATCCAGAATGGCGGGAAACAGCAGAAAATCACACGGCCCAGCGGCCGCCCACTGACAGCAGGATCAGCTGCAATGCCGTGCCAAGGGGCTCCCACGGTCGGTCAAGTATAGGTGGTTCCATATTATGTTTTAGCTCCCACACCATTAAAATTATATAAAGTCCACATCACCAGAGGCTATACTACAACAAGACTAAAGCCACATCACAATAAAAAAAAACTAATATTGTGCATTTGAAGTTTTTAAAAGTCACAATTGTGATCAATTTTCTGACTGTGGACCTTTTCTGATATTAACTGCCAGTAAACGACAGTCGTTTACCTTTGCTGCTGGCAGTTCTTCTATATTCAGAACAAGCAACTAAAGTTTCCAAAACAAGAATAATTCAACACTATACATGTAAGTTCTGTGACACAATCAGTCAATTACTTTAAAATACAATACACTATGGTTATGGCCAAGCCCATGATAATTATACACTAAAGATTAAGATCTACACTTCACATGAATGTTGCATAATTGCTGATGATGTACTCCTCTGACCTGGTATGAACTATCATATATAAAAGGGATGAATAAGTTTTTGAAAACAGACAGTGTTTGGGTTAAAAAATTAATTTGGAATTAGTGAAAGGAAAAAGAGGTAGCAGTCCAACACCAACATGACTGATCCAAATCAAATTCTAACATTAGTCTCCTACTTTTATAGCATACCTCCGTTGCTAAGATACTGCTCTCAAATTTTCAGCGTACTCAATCATGCTGTTATGGAAGAAGCTTAATTCTACTTTACCAAGTTATAAAGTTCGTTGGTCCCTGACCGCTCCATAAAATGAAATGTAAATATGTTATACAATGTAAAGGAATGCCTACCCACATCCCTAATGTAATAAATATTACATCTGTTTTGAATATGGGAAGCCTGGGAGTCAAAATCAACATAACATAACTTCAATGCACTCCTTGATTACATCACCTGCGCACATCCTTAGTTTACAACATTCATGCCCAGAAAGCCAGGAAAAAAAATTCCACTATCATCTTAAACAACCCTTTACTCTTGTTAATGCAGATACAACTACATGCCTCCCTAAAGTAAATTGTGTAAATGCAACTCCACAATGAATTTCAGGAAGTTTACAAGTACTGTTGTACAGAACATCATTGTTGGACCAGCTGCAAAGCTACCGGACAATTAAAAAAATTTATTTTTTAAAAATCCATTCACCTTGAATCTAGATGAGTCACAATGAAATTAAAACTCATTGAAATAAATGTCCTAACAGAAAGTCTAAATTTATCATTTAACAACACTATACAAGAGAACTTCTATTATTCACAAAAAGTCAGGATACCAGTGGGAGTTGGAACTCAGTTTTGCATAACTAACAAAAATATAACTAAAATTGATTGTTCAGACGCCGTAGCCCCGATTTTAATTTGGGGTAGGAGTCGGGCATGCGGGGGGCCAAAGTGGGTGGCGATCCATCCGACCCCCCGGGGCGTGAGGCCAGTGAGATTTTCAAACTCACGGGTCTCATTAACATTTCCCGTTGCTGACTCCTGCCCAAAGCCGGCAACGATGGTGCGGAGGCTGGAGGGTAGGAGTGGGAAATTGTGCGGCTGCAAGCAGCCATTGGAGACCAAGGGAAACGGTCCCCAGCAAGGTAAGTCAGATAGGAGGGGGGTCCGGGCCAATCATGGCTAGAGGAGGGGGGGATGACCCCGGGGAAGAGGAAGCCCAAGGTTTCCTTGCTGGGCTCAGAGGAGCATCTCTGCTTTTCCTGGGTCACAAAGAAGCTTTCAAAAATTTAAAAATTCACTACATATCTGGGCCTTCTCTGGCTGCCGGCAATTTCTTCAGAAAAATCTAACTTTTAAGATGGAAAACCTTGGGAATTATCCACACATGCTGGGAACTTAATAACTAGACACCAAAAATTTGAGTTCAATTAAATAAAAATCGTACGGTTTCTATAATGGGTGGCCAATCCGCAAACCCAGTTTTATGCCCAGGTGGCAAACTGAAAATCTACCCCACTGTCTCAGACTAAGTATGGGGATTCTCGATTATTCACCAATTTCAAGTAATTGTCAGAGAATTGTTACTGTTATGATGATAATCGAGGTTAACCCATATATGACAGTCTACACTGGGAGATAAATAAACCTGGACTTAAACTTTCCTTCCACTCAAAGCCAATAAGGCAAAATCTAGTCCTAGATATTTTGAGAGATCAACTTATGTTGGTTTTTTTTTTAGTTATTTTAAATACAAAATTCATTGGAATAGCTTATTCCATTTTTAATCTATATTAAATACATTTGGACTATTAAACTTGCATCTGTGCTGGATGCATAAAGTCCTACCGGTGCAATGGCTCTCTTTCCTTTGTAGGAACATGCTCCAGGTCAGTGATCTGCATGAAGCGGCGGTGGAAGTAGTGCAGTTGTAGAATACAGGCCAGCAGGAAAAAGGCAGGGATCAGAATGCTGGAGAAGAGCTCACTGACACTGAACTGCTCCAATCCCATGTCACCTAACCTGTATTACCAAAAGAACAACATTTAACTGTGTTAAATATATTGATGAGAACTCCAATAATGATGATGTCCTTTTTTAGGTCATCTTAGTGTCTGACTTGCATGGAAACCCATTACCCATAACACTCCCCCACAAGAACACATCCCACTTACCCAAGCCCAGATAGCTTTGATGCAGTTGGTAGACTCGAGGCTTAGTGATTTCTAAGAGGGTGCTGCTGGAGATTAACCAGCTAAAATCATCCAGCTGGCCAGCATAGACCACTAGAAAGCTTCTCCCTGCTCATTCAGTCAAGACCCAATCTGCTAGGGCATTGACTTGCAGGGTTTTCTGGAGCTGAGAAGTCTAGCCCTCCAGCTCCAACAAATAATAAGCCAGGCGGGCTGATCAATCATCAACAGTCCCTCGGAATACTGTAGATCTGCCTGGCTTAGGTATGAAATTACCCAGTCTGCCACAGAAGGTTGACTCTGTTCCACTTTCACATTGCTAAGCATTGCAACCACCTTGTCCAGAAAGAAACCTCATTTACTCCCCCCTGTCCCCTCCAAGGAAAATAGTCACTAGTTGGTCATGTCCTGTGGAGAATCACTTTTTAAAAAATAGTCTCCATGGCAGAAAACATGGAATGCATCTCCAAAACAAATTTTGAAGAAAACCGTAAAAGCTTAAAGATTCAATGTTCTCTGTATGCATACATATAATTACTACAACATATGCAAAGCCAGGTTTGCAAATATTTCAACATTTGTGGCATTTATTATTTTGACAGTTTTCTAACCATTGTATGATGGAGCCTAGACACGCAAAACAAACACATTTTCCAGAAATAAAAATACACATACTGTTCATCTGTTAATCCTGTAAAATTTTTCCAGTAATGTGGGAATTCAGCAAATTGAAAAGTGTAAACTGCAATGAGGACCAGCATTGTGTATGCAACGACCAACCACCAGAATACCTTCAGCAGCTTCCGCCATAGAAAGTAACAGACCTAGTAAAGTGAACAGAAGGAATAAAACATCAGCAAAGGCAGCAGAAATTCAACACTCACATTACACAGGGTATTTGGAACAGCTCAGGTATTGTTACAAATTAACAGATCATCAAGATATCCTCTTTACATTACTGTTCACACAGATCAATTCCAGTCGGAGCCAAGCATACCTTGTGTTGCAACACAAGCTCTATATCATAGTACACAAGTATATCAGGTCATATATACATTTCATGATCAGTGATAGCAATGCATTTTCTTAATTGTCTCCCCTTCTATACTTAAGGTGGTGATTACTACTGGGATAAAGTTTTTACTATTGACCAGTGCTTGACTGTTGTATTCTTACCTGATAGAATGAGAGGCACAGGAGGAAAAGGAACATATAAACAATTTTATAAACAACAATTCTTCCGGTGAAACTGACAATGAAGAACATCCCTGCACAAACGTAAATCCAATACTTGGCATAGAAACTCATTACTAGCTCCCCAAGTGCTTTCAATACTTTGTTCTTCTCCCGACCTGTAACAAAAGCAAAAGTAAATAATGAAAATATGAACATTGCAGACCTCAATGATCAGAGATCAAACATTCTGCACATTAGACTTTAATGAGAGCAGTTAATCCATTTTAAATTTCCCTTTGGGGCGAAATGGAATATTATCAATGCTAACCCTTGTGGCTGAGTTTTTCTCCTGATTTACCACTTACTAAGAGAAGGAAGTACTTGCTGGAACTTTGTAAATCACTTCCAACAGAGGCAGTAGGAAGCCAGCCCTAGGTATTTGTGAAAGAGACACTATGGACCATTATTGGTTTGGTGGTTTTACAGTCCTGCCGTCAGACTGTCTCCTCTCACTAAGTTGGAAATTGGGAGTGCAAGAGACAGATTACAAACTACATTTTCTTAAGAATTAAAACTAAAGAAAGCACAGTGCTATAGCAGAGGATGTTGGAGCACTAACACTATCCAGTGTCACAGAGTGATGGACTGCAGGCTTGATCTCCCACCTCTGAATTTCTGCATTTGGTCACAGTCCTTCAAGGAAGTCAGATTCTCATCATAAAGAGGAATGAGAAAGAGAAACATGCCTTATAATAAGGTCACACTGTTTAGAAAATAAAACACAAAGAACAAAACCAAAAGACTTCTGTCTATGGCAAGAGTTGAGCCCAAAAATAATTTTGTTTGGAAACAAGTTTTTAAAAAGTGTTGCTCTTCAATAGAAAAGAATAATTATTTCTTCAGAAGAACGGTTACCAGAAAATGTCTGCCAACGAAGTTAACTACACACATGAACATTTGAGAATCATTAGCCGATTTGTTTTGCCTCAGGTAGGGTCAGAAGGCAAAACAGTTTTAGGTCTCATTGTGGTATTCCACAACTCTCCAACGCACTAGGGTAAAGTCTGGGGCTGTCGCAAATAGGAATCAAGCCCTCTTTTGGGCACAGATTGAAGCACAAACCAAATTAGCCTATAACATTTTAGCACATAATCAAAAAAATCTATTGAACACATAAATTGGAAGCAGCTAGACTGCAAACAATCAGTTTTGATTCTGCACTATTACCTTACAGTATCAAGCCTCAGAACGTCTGATCCTTATTCCAGATTTTCTCTGTTGTACAGTAGCTTCTCCGAGGTGTTGCCAAATTTATGGCATATAGTGGCTTTTAACTACAATATCTAGTCGACAGCCAGTTTTTGTCTGGAGTCGTTGCTTTTTGCCAGGCGAATCATGTTCTAAATTTTGTGGCCATGCACTGTTGCATAAACAAACTCAGGAAAGGGCCACAGTTATCAGCTTGGGCAGCAAAGAACCTTATTAAGTAAAGCAGATGTCTACAGTCTCATTTGTCCATAAGTAGCCATCTTCTCAATTTGGCTCTAGAGCTGGAGAAGATTTATCTGAATCTGTCAGACCAGTTGAAATAATTAGTAGAAATTAATCAATCAATCATTAACTTGTGGAGCTGTATTGCATGGCTTCTGCTGCTGGAAGCTAAATGATCATTTACACAAATTGTCGGCATCCTCCAGTATCTGATACAGAGTACTGCATCAGAGTCTGAAGTTTTGGCAATGTCAGTCTCTGAACCAGCATATAATGTGTAAATTTTAATTTATTTTTCTAGCTCTGCCTCACCTACCAGTTGATCGCAATGCTTGAGTTAGTAGTTTGCTAATATGGATAGATTAATTTAGTCAAAATGATTTAAGTAGGGATTATGGCCACATAGTTACATATAAAGGTTTTGGTTGCTCGTATGTCCATCACTTACCTGCCTCAGGCACAGTTACTTCTTTCAGTGGGACTTCTTTCTGTTTCATGCATTTTTCTTTTACAAATTGCCGCAATAAGAGCCAAAAAGTGAGTGTGTACATCAGCTGGTGGTAAAAAGATGGAAAAAAGCTAGTTTTCACAGCCGTAGTAGTAGGAAATGATCATTCCATGAATAAATATGGAGCAAACTAAAAGATTTTTCTAAAAGCTAATAAAAGTTGACATTTTTGGAAATCAGCAGAACTTTTCGTTTTCTGATATATCCAGTTTTCTGCCCATTTGGTAGTCAAAATATTTTAATGAAAACATTGCAATTTTTAATCCAAAATGAAAAGTTTAAAGACATCACCTAGTAGAATTTTAAGTGTATATATATTCTACATCTCACAGAAAGGTAACATACACCCCATGGACAGCAAATACAATTTTCTTTAGCCTGACAGCTCAGTAGATACGTGCATCGTGTGGTGTGGTACTAAACCATACAAGTCAAAAAGCATCCAGGATTATAATCACCTGCGGGACTATAATCACCTGCAGTGTAGTTGGATTAGAAAGGAAAGAAAAAAAAGCATCCAGCGTTCCATTCACTATCCAGTGACTTCTGTTGATAAATGTTGGGTGAGGGGAAGGTAGGGCTTGGTTACGATGCACTCTGTGTTAAAATAGCCCAATAATTACTGCCCAGGCTAACTTATGATAAATTTGGGTGAAGTTCCAGAGATTTTCTGACACTTGTGGAATCATAGCACAGTATGAGCTACCACCTTAAGGAGATTGGGGGAAAGGTGTGGTTTGTTTCATTCACTATTATTGCATTTTATTTCAAAAACAACTTGCATTTATATAGCTCCTTTAACATAGATAAAACATCTCAAGGGACTTCACAGAGGCGCAAGGACAAAATGGACACCAAGTCAAAAAAGGAAGTATTAGTGAGAATCCCTACGTGGTCAGTTTTCGGTAAAATATTAAGATGCCTACGTGGCAAAGAAGCAGAATGCAACATGGTTAGAAAGTGTTAATTAGTTAGTAACTGAGATTGGTACAGGTGGCCTGGCCTCCTGCTGGGCCATATGTTTGCTTAGTCAGCAGGCCTGCATTGTCTTATCAATGATAGGTCTTTGATGTGAGTCAAGGACTGGTCTGAATGTCTCCATGTTTATGGCAGATCAATATAGGTAACGAGCTTAGCCAAAGTTGAAGAACATTCCAAGTTGGAAGGTGAGGAAGTATCCCCATTGATGTCTAACAGCAGCATGGTCAGCACATGGACGATTTATGATTGGCCGGAAATAATGTAACCTCGCATGGCAACCTATGCCCGGCTTATGATTGGTGTTGACCCTCGTTAAGTATGTTCCAACCCTATTGATTTGTATAAAAACGTGTGGATTTCTGTATGTTTTTGTTCTTGCTCTGCCAGCATAGAGGGACTCTATCAGGAGTCCAAATCAATGCTGCAGACTAAGAACCCTGCTATTAAAGATGTGTTGAACTTTAAAATGTATTCGACTTCAGTTTTTACTGAACCAGACTGAGGGGAAAGAATCCGGATCGTCATTAGGAGGGATGACCAACAGCTTGGTTGAAGAGGTGGGTTTTAAAAAAGGTCCTAAATGAGGAGAGGAAGGAAGAGAGATGGATGGGTTTAGGGAGGAAATTCCAAAACATGAGGCATAGGTGGTTGAAGGCACGGCCTTCAGTGGTGGGGTGAAGGGAGAGGCTGATGCATTAGCACCCAGAGTCAGAGGAAAGGAGTATCCTGGGGGAAGGGCTTGTAGGGTTGGAGAACGGTATAGAGATAGGGAGGGGTGAGACCATGAAGGGATTTAAATAGAAGGATACGAATTTAAATCTGAGGCATTGGGGAGCCAGGAGCCTATATAAGTCAGCAAGGACAGGAGTGATGGGTGAGTAGGACTTGGTGTGGGTTGGGATAGAGGCAGCAGAGTTTTGGATGAGCTGAAGTTTATGAAGGCTTGAGGATCAGAGGCTGGCCAGAAGAGCATTGGAATAGTTCAGTCTGGAGGTGACAAAAGCTTGGATGAAGGTTTCAATGGCAGATTGACTGAGCCAGGCTTGGAGGCAGACAATGTTACAGAAGTAGGTAGTCGTTGTGATGGAGAGAGTATGGGATCTAAAGCTCTATGCTGAGGTTGCGAACAGGCTAGTTCAGCCAGAGGCAGTGGACAGGGAGAGGGATAGAATCGGTGGCAAGGGTATGAAGTTTTTTGGCAGGGGTCAAAGACAATAGCTTTGTTCTAATCAACGTTTAGCTGGAGGAAATTGCGGCTCATCAAAGACTGAATGTGGAACAGTCTGAGAACTCAGAAGCAGTGGAGAGGTTAAGAGAAATGGTGGCAAGATAGAGCTGGGTGTTGTCAACATGCCTGTGGAAACTGACCCCTTGTCTGAAGATGATGTCGTCAAGGGGCTACATGTTGATGAGGATGAGGAGGGGGCCAAGGATAGATCCTTAGGGAACACCAGAGGTAATGTCATTTGTGACTTTGACTATAGGAGATGGCAAGGTCAAGGGGGTGGCTGAGTATGAGTAAGATAGTTTATTTGGATAGGAGTGTTAGATGGAGGAAGAGATTTAAGGTGAACAGGAAGGCAGTGAATTCAGAGGAGAGAGGTCAAGGGGAGCTGAGATGGAAATTGGAATCACCAAGGACGAGAGGTAGCTCAGAGCAGAGGCAGAGGAAGGAAAGGAAGATATAGGTGTGGCCACTCGGGGTTGGCGGTAAACAACATAGATTTTAAAAGATAGGTGAGAAGGGTGGAACAAGTTGAGGTCCCCAAAGTTGGAGAAGGTGCCAGAGGAATTGGGGGGAAAGACCAAGGTGTGACTTGATGATAAGGGTCATACACCACTGGGGTGGTTTGGAAAGAGCAGATGGTGGAAAGTATAGCCAGGCAAGGAGGCTTCCATCAGGGGCAAGGTCTCACCACCTTGAGCTATACTTCAGTCAAAGCCAGGATATCGATACAATCATCCATAATGTGGTTGTGGGTGGCAAGGGCTTTGTTGACGGGTGAATAGACATTCTGGAGGGAAAAGGAGAGGGACAGTAATTGACCCACTGGTAGAGTCCACAAGGGCAGTGGTGGGTGGGGAAGGATGTTGGCAAGATTAGTCCCAGCGGGTGTTCTGGGCAGGAAAGTCGGCAAGAGAGGAGAATGGGGCAGTTGGAGTTGCTGCTCGTAAGGAGGCAGCAGCCGCCTTGAAGGACCCAAGAGAGACAGAGAGAGTTATTATTCAGGGGGGATTCAAGCCTATGATGATAAGGGCTACTTCAGCATGCAAATAAGCATCACATTAATAAAAAAAAACTATTATTCCAACTTAATGACTTATTTGAAACTGACCACTGCACCCAGGCGTAGACAGCGATATTCCATGTGGTCTAAACCAAGCTGTGTCAGAACCATGAACCCAATTTTGGTTGGCAGTTCCTCTGAAAGGTCCATTCCCCAGACATACTGCAGGCTGCAGAGCATGATCCCATACAGCAGAATAAATGGAGAACACAACATGGCAAGATGTCGTCGACTACGCACGATCCAGATAAGGCAAGCCCAAATCAGAAGCACAAAGGTTAACCAGCTGTGGAATGTAATACTCCAAACCTGGAAAGGAAAGAGATTAAAAAGTTACAGAGAAACTACTCAAATAACATAACACAATAATGAATCAGTAATCTATTAACACTTTCAAAATAGGCCGAGAAAAGAATGTGCCCACTTTATACATATTTCCTCATTATTAAAAAAAAATCATCGTCACTCAGGACTCCTTGGCCTAGAAATTCATTTGTGCCAAAAAATGGCCGTGCAAGGCGCAGGGCGCACTGCACATGCCTGTTAGTGTTGTCCCAGACAGCATATAATATTCGTGAATATCAGGAACAAAATTAAATTACAATTCTAGTTTTTAAAAATTGCTGCATAATGTGCATGTTGTATTCAAAATATTAAACTTTATTTCTTTGTCAGTTCTGCCATTCTTTCTACTTGTAATGATTTAAACAATTGAACCATGAAACTTTCAATTTCCTATGAAAGACAATGAAATACACAGCTGAGCAACGCATGGTGGGTTTTCAACGGCTTTCTTTTCATCTGTTTACAGGGCTTTCAAACACAGCCCTGCTTAGCTGATTAAAATTATATTGATGGCAAACAGTAATCTGGTTATAAGCCCTAATGAGAGCTGGTGGGGGGCATGCTTAATTTCCAGTGGCGACCACACCCCTGGGCAGTAGGGATCAGGTGAGGTGGGGCAGTGGGACCGGATACTAGAAGATTATTTTACCTTCAGGGATTGCATACTTCACCATCACACTAGTAACTCAGCAATATTACAGTCGAAGCAGCAGAAAGGATGATTTTGTACTTACCATCATGGCGATGAGTGCACAGATATAGCTCTGATGCATGATCACATGCCCCAGGTCATGAAGTGGCGAGTGAGAGTTTCTAGGTTTCGGTGTTGTACTGTGATTTGCTGCAACAGAACAAGAAAAACAACTAGGTGAGATTTTGTTGTTGTTTAAATTGCAATTTAATTAAGGAATGAAGGATACAGTTAGACAGTTCAGATGAATTAAAGACAAAAGTGGTGAAAATGAATAATGTCAAACCTGCAGTCTGTCCTCATTTCTGGAAGCTAAGATGCACGTAGCTTACTGCTGCCAATCAGTAATGCTATTAACAGAGTGATAACTCAATCCTATAAGCTTTTTATTTGTTACCAAAAAGAAGCCGTTTATGCAACTCTTCCTTACTAGCTTTGAGTAAGTATAATACAACACCATCATGTGAACAGGGAGACAGACTGCTCTCCACCCAAAAACTACCTCGGATTTTCCAGGAACTACTTACCATTCCTATTAACTGATCACATAAAAAACAAGTATACCAAAGATTATAGCACCAACTCTAGTAAATAAATTAAGCTTAACTATACTGAATTATATAAATGAAATACTAAAAACACAAATGTAGAACAATTTAAATAATCAACTAATAATCACGACAAATCAATGTGCTTATATGTAATAGAATAAGTTTAGCGAAAGCCACTGCACGTTGTGGCTATTTTTTTAATATGAATACATTTCAGTGGTGGTGTTTATATGGCTGAAAAAATGTCACTGGAAAAATCGTTAATGTCTGGATAATATTTATTTTGGAATCACTTCCAATTTTTCAGAATGAGTCATAAATATTCATTTTATAAGACTCCACTGTTCATTCCCATCAACTACAATGGCGCCTGTGCTACATAAAGTTAGGCCACCCATCATAATTGGCGGAACCCACTGGAAAAAGGCAGGGACCGAGTTATGCAGGGTGCCTGTCGATTTTGAGACTTCCCAGTCAACCTTGTAAGAGGTGGAACCTCTGCCCACCTCTTATAAGGCAAATGGCTGCAAGGGGGTGCAGTTCCCAATTTCCCGGCTCAGTAGGGAACATATTGTGGAGACCAATATGTTGACAGAGATAAGGCCTGCTGGCCTCCAGATAGGTGCAGGTGATGGGGTGGGTGTTGTTCAGGCCAGTGATGAGTCCTAGACCCCAAAGAAAAGGTATGTTTCTAAAAATAAAACTGGATCAGACCCCTTGCACAGGGGGTTGAGGAGGAGCACAATGTGATCTGAAGGGGAAAGGGGGTCTGGGAGGCAGATTTTCTGATTGCATGGTATGGGAAGGCGCTGGAGATGCACCATACTGGTATGGGTGTCCACTGCCCCCATGTAAATTAGATGCCCTCTCACTGATGCTGCATGCTCCGTTGAGATCAGCACTGGAGGACAGTGACAGCCGCAGTTCTTGCATAACTGCCAGAATAATGGCCTGTGGATTTTCGGGGATTTTATAAATTAGCATTGAAATTCCATGTAGTTTCAGAACCATTCTTCAATTTAAATGAAATTTCACTATTTTGTAAATAATTTAATATTAATTCCACATTATTGTTTCAAAAAAGGGACAGTTGAAACAGGCAAAATAAAGGCATGGCTACTGTCTCAGGAAGGTGAAAGTTTAGAGAACAGGATTGCAGTCATTAATGTCTTTGACCAATACAATGTCCAAAACGATAGCTTTGCATCAAAATTAAATAAAAATTAGTTTTTATATGTGAGTGTTAAAATGCTCTGTAAATTTGTTGTTGGTAGTTGTCTATCATTGTTTTGTTTATTTTGGGAATCAGGTGTCTATGGAATTCTTTGATGTTTCTATGTGTTACAAGTTCATAGTTTGCTGTAGATTCCTCCTTGTCAGTCACTCCCATAAGCGGATCCCACTTCTCTTAAGTGCTGGACTTGACTCGTACTGCCTAATATCTAATTACAAGATAGCGTAACCGAGGTGATGTAACAATGTCTCCCCCTTGACATACAAACTGAGTATCATATGTCTTTCACCTCTGCCCTCATGTGTGTTTCTTCAATTTTTTGAAGGTAGGCTGAGCAAATACTTGGTATGACAAGGCCAGTTTTGAATTGATAAGCTGCTTTATTTCACAACAATTGAACATACAAAGCAACACTTACAATCGGATTCACTTAATCCAAATAGGTACGACTTGTATTTCTGTAATAATATAAAATAATGAACAAACTGCACCACATCAATAGGTCGTCTTGGGTGTCTTATTTTACTGTTAGTGGTAAATCCAAATAATGATTGTGAAAATGATCACCAGGACAGTGTGCAAATAGTTTAATACCTACAGGTTGGAGTACAACTCTCACTGAAACTAATATCTAGAGTTTCTGCTGCTGTCCACCTGATTTTATGGCACTAATTGAGGGAGTGGCAGCAGCAAATGGGGCAGAGATCCATTATTTCAAATCTCTGCCCACTTTTTAAATTGCCCTCCCATTTTTGAAATGGCACATGCAAATAAGCAGTAATGAAGTGGTAAAACCATACGTCCCATTTTCCATTGTTTCTGCCTCATTTATGACTCAGCATAATCATGCCAGTATAAAACTGATGTCTGGGATTACTAAGCAATATTTTGAAAGCAGAAACAAATTTAAAGAGAATAGATTCTACATTTACAGGTACAGTTAAAACTTGCTGCTGTGTTTTTTTCCCCACTGTTGCTAACTACTTTGCAATCTGCCTTTAACCCATTTGCAGGACCTGCCATTTCTCTTCTATGCCCAGTTCAGAAAGGGCACAATTTGTTTCCCATTGGGGATTCCCTATCTATCTTTGAAGAAGCGATGGAGGAGCAGTGGAGGCAAATACCTCCCACCTGCCAGTACCCCATACTATAGCATAAAGGCAAAAGCATTCCCACCTGCATTTGATTGAGTAGCAGTGCACGCAGAGGCCTCGCTTTCCAAAAGAAATCACAAAGTTACGACACATACTTCAAGTGGGCCTGCAACCTACCTGCACCGCAGGCATTGCTTTGCCACACCCCTTTAATTTCTATGCTATGGGTCAATTTGGAACTTAAGATAATTGACAAAAAAGCCGGGGGGAGGGGGGAGGGGGAGGGGAGGAGATGAGAAGAATTTTTTTACGCAGTGCGTTGTTATGATCTGGAATGCATTGCCTGAAAGGGTGGTGGAAGCAAATTCAATAGAAACTTTTGAAAGGGAAGTGGATAAATACTTAAATAGGGCTATGGGGAAGGGACGGAGGAGTGGGACTAATTGGATAGCTCTTTCAAAGAGCTGGCACAGATACGATGGGCCGAATGGCCTCCTTCTGTGCTGTGCGATTCTATGAAAATTCTACGCTGTCACAGGGAACATCTGCAATATTAGCCAAGCAGCTGTGCACAGTGCATCTGCCAAGCCACAGATGTATTGCTCCCTAGATTTAGCTCATCCCCAATTGTTAGGAGGCCCAAGGAGACAACCTTCTTCAATTTGGCACCCCAAACCTCTATGGCAACAGTTTGAGCATCCATAGAGGAAGCACAGACTGCGCTCAGGGTTGCTGCCAAGGGAGCATGAAACTTTATTTTTGGACTGATTAGCCATAATAAAACAATTCAGTATGAACAAAGGCATATTTTGCATGAAAATCTAAACAATCCCTTTGAAAACAGTTACTCTTATTTATTAGTGATATGAACCACAACAGCATAAAAACTAGATAATGATTTCCTGTTCAAAATGCAGGTCTAACCATTGTACGTTGTTTACACGGCAGCCTAGCACTCTGATTTGGGTTTACATATGAACATACGAATTAAGAGCAGGAGTAGGCCATTCAGCCCCTCGAGCCTGCTCTGCCATTTGATAAGATCATGGCAGATCTGATTGTGACCTCAACCCCACTTTCTTGTCTACCTACTATAACCTTTGACTCCCTTGTTAATTAGGAATATATCTAACTCAGCCTTAAAAATATTTAATGACCCTGCCTCCACCGCTCTCTGGGAAAGGGAGTTCCACAGACTCATGACCCTCTGAGAGAAAAAATTTCTCTTCATCTCTGTCTTAAATGGGAGACCCCTTATTTTTAAACTGTGGCCCCTCGTTCTAGTCTCTCCCACAAGGGGAAACATCCCCTCAGCATCTACCCCTTCAAGTTCCCTCAGGATCTTATATGTTTCAATAAGTTTACATTAACTACCAACTGGTTCATGAAACCACCATTTGTACCGTGGGCAGGTTCACAATCCAGGAGGTGAAAAGAAATGTGGCTGTCAATGTTACAGCTGTTTGTGTTCTCCCAAAACTGACTTGCTCTCTTCTTGCTGTGTTTCCGAACCCGACTTATCTTGCCTAGTGCTTCTGTTCACAGCACCTTATATTTGAATTAGAAATAATGAAAAAAAAAGCATATAAAATATTAGCTCATGCACTCTCACACTGCGAGCATGCATATGTTGCATAAAACATACGGGCACATGTTCAATTTGCTTTGTTGATTGTTGTTCTACAGTAACTAGGCGTGTTAAGTGTCAAGTCCAGTAATACACCTAGACTTATGTCAACTACACCCTTAGTTATTTTGACCCCATTCATAGAATGTGTACATCACCTATTTTTCTTCCTATGTGCAGTACTTCATTCTTATACGATAATAAAGTGCTTCATACTATAATAATTTCATTAAGAAGCACAACATTCATTCCACTTGGAGTAGTGCGCACAGTTCTGGTCTCCATATTATAAAAAAGGATACAGAGGCATTGGAGAGGGTGCAAAAAAAGATTCACAAGGACGATGTCAAAACTGAGAGGATGTCCTTATCAGGAAAGGCTGAACAGGCTGGGACTCTTTTCTGTAGAAAAGAGAAAGCTGAGGTCTTTAAGATAATGAAAGGGTTTGATAGGGTAGACCTGGAGAAAATGTTTCCATTTATGGGGGAATCCAAAACTAGAGGTCATAAACATAAAATAGTCGCTAATAAATCCAATAAGGAATTCAGGAGAAACTTCTTTACCCAAATATTGGTAAGAATGTGGAATGCGCTACCACAAGGAATAATTGAGGCAAATAGTATAATTGCATTTAAGGGGAAGCTAGATAAACATATGAAGGAGAAAGAAATAGAAGGGAATCCTGATAGGGTTAGATGAAGCAGGGAGGGAGGAGGCTCGTGTGGAGCATAAACGCTGGCATAGACCAGTTGGGCCGAATGGCCTGTTTCTGTGTTCTGGAGTTTTAATATAACTTTATGTAAATACATGACTAGCTGAAAACAAAGGCTCAGCACCCCCAACTGTTGCTAAACGTTTTGTTTAATATGTTAATTATCCACAATAGTCATCTCAGCATCACTAGTCAAATTCTAACTTACTAGATTCAACTGCATCTGGTTGGGCTAATCCACTAATTGTATGTATCGTGTAATTGTCTCCATCACTATGTTCACCATTGGTAGGTTGCAGCATTGGCTAGAAAACACCATAAACAGTGTAGGTTAGTAATCAATGAAGTCTAGTAGCATAGTAATGCAGCAGACAGGAGTATGCACATATCATAGCACTAACTGGCAAGACCATGTTTCCCACATAATGAGCTCCTGACCTCAGCCATGGAATCAGAGGAGGTGCCAAGCACAGCTCTGGCACATTCCCCACAGTGAGGAAGAAATAAAATTACAAAAATGGGAGATAAAAACAGAAAATGCTGGAAATACTCTGTGTGGAGAGAGAAACAGGGTTAAAGTTTCGGGTCAATGACCTTGCATCAGCATCCACAATATTTTGCTTTTACAAAAATCAAAGCGCGCTCTCAGATACCTTCAAGTGACCAGTTGCAAAGTGGCACTAATACAGGCCTGGAAACAAGGTGTTTGCCCAATATCTCGGCAGGTAAATGGTGTATGGCACAAAGAGGAAAAGCAGAGGTAATATAAAAATACATCTCACAACAAAATAATACTGACGAAGGAGAAAGCCTCCGAAAGCTTGTGATTTTCAAATAAAATTGTTGGACTATAACCTGGTGTTGTAAGATTCTTTACATATAGAAATGGATGTATTGGCTGTCCTCAGATTACAATAATTGAACAACTCAATTGAGAAACATAAACAGTCCAGGAACTGGTCAGAAAAAAAAATGACCATAAGATTCCAGTTATAGACTGTTCACATATTTGTAGTGGCTATCAACCTCTGAAGGTAGCCGCTGGGTGAAACCCTAAAAGATCTAATCTATTTCCGGTTTCTATTTAATGGTAGTCTTACTGAACAATGTCTGCTTAGCATTACTTACCTTAGCTTCATCTTCAGATTCATCCTGTTTCGTTGACCAAGGCTCCAGATTTGCCAGTTCAACTTCTTCACCATTTTTCTGTGCTATATCTTTCTAAAAAGATACAAAAGTGTAGACGCTCACAACAACTTGCTCACACACAATGATAATTGTCACCTTATTTATCAAACATATTACTGAATCTAGGCTATTGGCTGAAAGAGTAGGGAAGGAAGAATTAATACATAGTAAATGCCTGTATTAATAATTTTAATCAGCTGGAACAGTGTGGGCAAGGGGTTAAGATGGTGCGGGGAGAGGGGAGGGGGGAAATTGCATGGCATTCCTGACAAGTTACCGCCCCCATCATTTTTACTTGCCTGAATTCAGGCACGGAAAGGTCACCCACACGAAGGAAGCGGGGGCCTAATTTAAATGGCAGTGTCGCATCCCGATGACGTCATCGGGATATGCACGCCATTTTAACCGCGGACCAAACTAAGGCCCACTTAGTCTCGAACCTGCTAGCGAAAGTTGGCGGCAGCATGAACCCTGGCCATAGGAGGCCCAGGTAGGTAACTTCATTAAAAAATTTTAAGATTCCTTGTGAGCCAGGAGGAGAAGGAATGCTCCTTTGGTTCCACAGGATATGTTGTTTCTCCCCTGCCCTAGGCACCTCACTCTTCCCTAACCGCAGACTCGTGCCCCCCAAATTCGTACTTATCTTGCCAGGGACCATTTCCACCTAAAGATTGGGAATTGTTGGGCAGGAAATTCTGACTCCCACTCATCGGCGGTGATGTCATTCCCGCTGGTTTTGGGCGGGAGTCAGTGTCGGGGCATGTAAAGGAAGCCTGGGAGTTAAAATCTCCCGGGCCTCACTCTCCGGGGGGCTGGACGGTTCGCTGGCACCTTAGCCCCCGCACCCACCACCAGTTAAAATATAAGTCAGCAATACTTGGCATGACTTTCAGGACAGCTAAGGTCACAATCTACAAATGAATGTAATGAGTACTTCATTTGAGCACCTTGGTCCAGTTAAAGCACATAGTTGCTGGTCAGCCACTCTGTCCTATACTCCAACACAAAACACACTAGATATTTGTTGCAAGGCACAGTAGTAGAATGAAAACAATTGTTCTTTATATGTTCTGCAAACACTGTTCTTTCTGTTGAACTTGACAGAATATATTTTGAAGTTGCAAAATAGATTTTGAGTTTTTTGATGACAAAGATAAATACAGCATCCTGGGAAGGGGAGAGAGAAAGCAGTGCATCCTGGGCAAAGTGTAATAGTTGGCAGTCTGGCTATTTAGAACAATTTTATCCAAGCTTTTATGGTTGCTGCTGTGATATATTGGCTGAATTGAGTATGCTGAGAGTGATGTAATAAAATATATATTCTTGTCGATCTCCAGTCGTGTTGCACATGGGTAGTCAAGGCCAATTTGAATCATTCAGGTGCAGTAGAGTCAGAGAGCGAGCAGGGGGCAGGGGGGGGGATAGTGGAACCAATCTGAGAGCGGGGCCAGTGAGAGAACTAGGATGCATTTAGGAGGGGAGAAGGGGAGGGAGAGGAGGAGATGGGAAAAGGTAGATGAGGGAGTGGAGTAGGGTGAAGGAGGGATAGGGATGGAAAAGGGATGGGGAGGGGGATGGGGAGGGGGATGGGGAGGGGGGAGGGGGATGGGGAGGGGGGAGGGGGATGGGGAGGGGGATGGGGAGGGGGATGGGGAGGGGGGAGGGGGATGGGGAGGGGGGAGGGGGATGGGGAGGGGGGATGGGGAGGGGGGAGGGGGAGGGGGAGGGGGATGGGGAGGGGGAGGGGGATGGGGAGGGGGAGGGGGATGGGGAGGGGGGATGGGGAGGGGGGGGAGGGGGGGAGGGGGGGAGGGGAAGGTGAGGCAGAAAGGGAAAGTGAGACGAGAAAGGAAGGACAAAATGAGAGCAGGGAAGCATAAAAGGAGGGGGGGGAAGAGAGGAGGGGGGGAAGAGAGATGGGGAGGGAGAGAATATGGAGAGGGTGAGGGAGGAGGGGGCACAAGAGGGGAAGGGGAGAGGAGGAGAGAGGAAAGGGAATGGTTGGGAGAGGAGCACAGAAGGAGGTACTTTCCAGTGGACTACGTCTCTGCCTGGTATATGGGGATGCCAGAGAACTGTAATAGGGGAAATGGTGAGGTAGGGTTAGCTTCTGAGGGGAACCAGCAGCCAGTGGAGGTGATGATTAAGAGATCGTCAACCAGTGGGTGGGTTGGACTGGGGAATGCAGCCATCAGGGAAGAGGTGGGATTGGTGGGCGAGATGCAGCAAGCGGTGAACGCATGGAAATTTGTGCCTGCGGGATGGGGGAAGGGTTGAGAGCAAGTCACAACTTGCTGCTCATTGGCCAGGGGAGGGGTCTGAGATTTCTACTGAGCAGCAAGCGTTCGAGATCTAGGTCAGAGGAGGAGGTGCAGGTATTGCGTCGGGAGCTTTCTTTGCTGCTCATTTCAATCAAACTCTGGCAATTCTACTGCTTCGTCAGAGTTTCAGCATCTAACATAATTGCTGCTTACTTGGACTCGTGTCTTCCAGCGACCATCTACCACAAACATTTGATAACATTTCTTCCCAATTTTGTCTGGGGGGGAATCTTGCTTGGGGACGAGGGGTCGGGGCAAGGGTAGAAAACTTGTTTAAGGGGAAACTGGGGCTGAGTATATTGGTCAGTGGGGAGGGGCAGAGGTGGAAAATTTGTTCGGCATCAGAGGTGGGGCAGCCTTTAACATTGGAGTTGGGTGTTTTCTTTTCTAAAAACAGACATCTATTAACATTTTCTGTCCTTCCACTTTTTCTGCTTAGATGGAACATTCACTAAAGGTAGCATTTGGGCTATATGTCACGTTCGGTGGTTCCCCACTGTTTTCAATTTGTCAGGTAAGATTACTTTGACATTGTCACCTACATGTGTACTACCTTTGGAATTCTGAGACTGTTCTCCATTTATAAAGTTCTATAGAGAGTAATAAAATAAAAATATATCAATCAGCATATATAATTTGAATTACTGGACAATTTGATTTTTTTTTGCACAAAAACCAACTTTAAGTTAGCATGAGTGCACTGTAGCCCCTAACTGATCTTTGGAATCAAACTTAAAAGAATTTTTTTTAAAGTGGGAAAACCAATTTGAACTCTATTTGACCCAAGATTCTGTTAAGAGCAATCAGTATGTAATAGATTTCAAGAATATAGAGTGATTACACCCTGTAACCTTACAATGACACACCCTGTACTTTAGCAGAATAATACATCGTGTGTCACATCATATAACACACATATGCCTGTAATGCAGTGTATCCTCTCTGTCTTACCTGAAACAAGCCACTTGAGATCGATTATTTTGTAAATCACCTAACATGCATCTTGGTAGATTAACAACAAGTATATGGAAGAAATGAAACAAAGTGATCTAGGCCAAGAATGAAAAATAAGTAAATGTTTAAAAGCAATGGGGATGCATTTCTACAACGTTTCTCCCAGAATTTACACCCAGAAATATTTTAGGAACGAGTGACAGAGAGAAATAATGGAATATAAGAGTACACTGGGAGGGACAGAGGAGCTGCTGTTACACTGCCATTTTACATGAATACTTTACAATCCTTGTCTGACATTACTTAGCCCTTTCCTCTTCTGATAAGGAATGCATCACCCAGCATCACAAAATGAGGAGCAAAAAAGGCACTTTTACTTTTGGAGTACAATAAGGTTGTTGATCCTAATGACCTTTTCTTGTTCCTAAAAATTTTTGTGTTCTTATGAATCTTCTAAGCATAATCCTCTTTACTGGTTACGGCGAAAGGGAGAATATCTTGATTACTTTGTTTCTCTCTCAGTCCTGTCAACGCTGAAAAAAGATCCTCTAATCCTCTACCATTCTGCATGGTTGAATCATCGCTAGAATATCATTGATTTGACCGTCCCCACAAACAACAGAGTTTGTTTCTTGAGGGTGTGGTACAGCAATACAAAGGGACTATTAAAAAAACAGGTTACAAATCGAGACCACACATCCCAGTCATACGAGAAAAAAATGAATGAAAGTTTGAAGAGTTCCAGCACCATTAGTCATTAGAAACAAAGTGTTCTGGCCCCATTACATTACAGAGGGCAGAAATATTGAAGTCATTGAGTGCTGCCCCCAGAGGAGCAGAGAACTATCTCAGAAGGTGGTTCTCTCAGGTTTCTCTGAGCGCAGCAGTGTCAGAGGGGAAATAAAAATATCTTCACCACTTTGCCATTTTGTTGGTCACAGGCATACTGATGACTCTATTTCCTGATCTGTGGCATGCACAAACCTTCCTCAATAATAAGGAAAGATCTACAGCCGAAAATGAAAACAGAGACAGGGGATCAAACCTAGGACCTGCCTACGGCTGCCACAAGCAATAGATCATTTGTCCTACCAATAATGGTGGGACTTATAGCTTTAAAGAGGTGTGGATGTTACTGACCTGAGGCTGCACAAATGGTGTAAAACAGATGTGTCAAAATCCCAGTTCAGGCATGTCTGCCCCACCAATGCCATCCAGCTCTACTGTCTAGTCTGTATAACTTAGTATCATCCAGAGAACTTAAATCAACTGCAACCACCACCACCCCCCCACCTCCACCCCTGCTAACTCAGCACGGACAGTGGATCAAACCTGGGACCTTCCTGATCTGTATTGTCACCAGGGAGTTGTTACCATCCAAGCTGCCAATCACACCCATTCATATGAAAGAAAAAGTGAGTGGCTGGGCTTTCACACCTCAAGAGGCAGCAATTCCACTTCATTTATCTTATAGTCCAGCCACCAAAGTTGGGGCTGTCTTCAGCAGAAGTCCTTCAACCTAAATGCAACACGAGCAACACCAAACTAACAAAGTGTAAAGGAAATTGGTATTCGGCTACTATTGTTTGACCACCAATGCCTGATGCTAGTATGCTAATCAATTTACACTTACTGTCTGGCCAGATGCCTTTTTCTTCAGCTTCAGGAGTGATGCTACAGTATAATAAAGTAGTAGTAGGATCGCAGGATTTGCGTAGGCAGGCCACGCATGATTCACATTGAGGATAAGCTGATGAGGACTGCTGCAATTTGAATGGATAATATCCTTTAGGCCAAATAATCTGAAAACAGAAGAATTTAAATTATTATACTATAACTGATCAAATGCTATAAATTAAACAACTGCCAATCTAGAGATACAGTACACTGCAAAAAAATGTATTTATTTTAAAAATCTCAAAAGGCATCTCCTCATACTATGCAGTAATTTCGTCCTCGAGTGTGTGTTTAATACCAGAATCTGAGAGAGGGTAGCAGAAACTTGTATATGTTCAGTAATCATAGAAGCAAAAATGTTTCACTCTGCCACTCCAAACAATAGCGCGTTTCAACTGAGGGATACACCTCAAAAGATGCAAATATACACAAGCTCTTGCTATTATGATAAAAATACCAAAACAAGCCATTTTCTCAAGGTCACAATATATTAATTTTAAAAACCCTTTCTCTAAGGTGCACTGAACTGGTAACTCTGGAGTGGGATTTGAATTGACAAGCTAATTTGATCCAGCCTGTAAAACCGCCTTCTGGTTCCTTTCTTCATTGTACACTTACGTGCAAATCTGACTTTGACTTGAGCTCTTTGAACTACCCGGGCTTGGAGGACAAAAAAAGACCACTGTCCAATCAACCAGGAATTGGCCTATACTAATTCTATAAGCTTGGGAACTAAGAGTTGAAGCTGCCGAGTTCTCAAGCTTCAAGGGCTAGGAAAAGGAGGATTTGGGGTTTGGAGGAGGTCGGGGGGGTGGGAGGATGGAAGGAAGGGAGAGGAGATAGGAGTGGTGAGGATCGGGAGAGAAAATAGGGAAAGGATGAGGAAATGAAGTGTGAAATAGCATAGTTATGGAAAAGGACAATTAGTTATGGAAAGGCCAATCAATGTCAGAGCAGCGGGAGGCATTCAAGAGGGAGAGTCAAGGCGTTCAGAGTAAACATGTTCCCACAAAGAAAAAGGGTGGGACTGCCAAATCTAGAGTCTCCTGGATGTCAAGGAGCATACAGGGTAAGATAAGGCAAAAAAAGGAAAGCTTATGTCAGACACCAAGAGCTCAATGCTACAGAAAGCCTAGAGGAGTGTAGAAAGTGAAGGGGTGAAATTAAAAAGGAAATTAGGAAAGCAAAGAGAGGGCGTGAAAAAATATTGGCAAGTAAAATCAAAGAAAACCCAAGGATGTTTTATAAATACATCAAGAGCAAGAGGATAACTAGAGACCAAAAAGGTAACCTATATGTGGAGGTGGAAGATGTGGGTATGATTCTTAACGAATGCTTTGCGTCTGTCTTCACGAAGGAGAGGGACAATGCAGACATTGTAGTTAAGGAGGAGGAGTCAGAAATATTGGATGGGATAAACATAGTGAGAGAGGAAGTATTAAGAGGATTAGCATCTTTGAAAGTAGATAAATCACCAGGCCCATATGAAATGTATCCCACGCCGTTAAAAGAAACAAGGGAGGAAATAGTGGAGGCTCTGACGGTCTTTTTACAATCCGCCCTGGATACAGGCATGGTGGATTGGAGGACAGCTAATGTTGTACCATTGTTTAAAAAGGGAGAGAGGGAAAGACCAAGTAATTACAGACCAGTCAGTCTAACCTCAGAGGTGGGCAAACTACTGGAATCAATTATGAGAAACAGGAAAAACCGTCACTTAGAAAGGCATGGATTAATCAACAACAGTCCGCGTGGATTTGTTAAGGGAAGGTCGTGTCTGACTAACTTGATTGAATTTTTTGAGGAGGGAGGGTCAATGAGGGTAGTGCGTTTGATGTAGTCTACATGGATTTTAGCAAGGCTTTTGACAAGGTCATACTTAAATGTAGGGGGCATGATAAAAAAGTTTGCAGATGATACAAAAATTGGCCGTGTGGTTGATAGTGAGGAAGAAAACTGTAGACTGCAGGAAGATATCAATGGACTGGTCAGGTGGGCAGAAAGGTGGCAAATGGAATTCAATCCGGTGAAGTATGAGGTAATGCATTTAGGGAGAGCAAACAAGACAAGGGAATACACAATAAATGGAAGGAAATTGAGAGGTGTAGAGGAAGTGAGGAACCTTGGAGTGCATGTCCACAGATCCTTGAAGGTAGGTAAGGTGGTTAAGAAGGCATACGGATACTTTCCTCTATTAATCGAAGCATTGAATATAAGAGCAGGGAGGTTATGCTAGAACTGTATAAAACACTAGTTAGGCCACAGCCAGAGCACTGCGTACAGTTCTGGTCACCACATTACAGGAAGGATGTAATTGCACGAGAGAGGGTACAGAGGAAATTTAGGAGGACGTTGCTAGGACTGGAGAATTTTAGCTATGAGGAAAGGCTGGGGTTGGTTTCTTTGGAACAGAGAAGGCTGAGGGGTGATTTAATTGAGGTGTACAAAATTATGAAGGTCCTAGATAGAGTGGATAGGAAGCAAAGGATAATGGTCAACGGGTGGCGATTGAAGCCCATGGAATAAAAGTAGCAGCATGGGTACAGAATTGGCTAAGTAACAGGAAACAGAGATTAGTGGTGAACGGTTGTTTTTCAAACTGGAGGGAGGTGTACAGTGGTGTTACCGAGGAGTCAGTACTAGGACCACTGCTTTTCTTGATATATATTAATGACTTGGATTTCGGTGTACAGGAAACAATTTCAAAATTTGCAGATGACACAAAACTTGGAAGTGTAGTGAACAGTGAGGAGGATAGTGATAGACTTTAAGAGGATACAGACAGGCTGGTAGCATGGGTGGACACATGGTAGATGAAATTTAATGCAGAAAAATGCGAGGTGATACATTTCGGTAGGAAGAATGAGGAGAGGCAATACAAACTAAAGGGCACAATTCTAAAAGGGGTACAGGAACAGAGAGATCTGGGGGTATATGTACACAAATCGTTGAAGGTGGCAGGGCAGGTTGAGAAAGCGGTTAAAAAAGCATACGGGATCCTGGGCTATATAAATAGAGGCATAGAGTACAAAAGCAAAGAAGTCATGATGAACCTTTATAAAACACTGGTTCAGCCACAGCTGGAGTATTGTGTCCATTTCTGGGCACCGCACTTTAGGAAAGATGTGAAGGCCTTAGTGAGGATGCAAAAGAGATTTACTAGAATGATTCCAGGGATGAGGGACTTTAGTTGTGTGGATAGACTGGAGAAGCTGGGGTTGTTCTCCTTGGAACAGAGAAGGATGAGAGGAGATTTGATAGAGGTATTGAAAATCATGAAGGGCCTAGACAGAGTAGACAGAGAGAAACTGTTCCCATTGGCAGAAGGGTCAAGAAACAGAGGACATAGTTTTAAGGTGATTGGCAAAAGAACCAAAGGTGACATGAGGAAAAACGTTTTTACACAGCGAGTGGCCAGGATCCGGAATGTACTGCCTTAATGGGTGGTGGAGGCAGATTCAATCATGGCCTTCGAAAGGCAACTGGATAAGTACTTGAAAGGAAAAATTTGCAAGGCTATGGGGATAGGCCGGGGGAGTGGGACTGGCTGGATTGCTCTTGCATGGAGCCGGCATGGACTCGATGGGCCGAATGGCCTCCTTCCGTGCAGTAACCGTTCTATGACTCTATGACCTATTTCCCTTAGCAGAGAGGTCAATAATCATAACCAGGGGGCATATATTTAAAGTGATTGGTAGAAGGATTACAGGGGAGCTGAGGAAAAATGTTTTCACCCAGAGGTTGTGGGGGTCTGGAATCACTGCCTGAAAGAGTAGTAGAGGCAGAAATCCTCATCACATTTAAAAAGTACTTGCATATGCACTTGAAGTGCCATAACCTACAGGGCTATGGGCCAAGTGCTGGAAAGTGAGATTAGGCTGGGTGGCTCATTTTTGGCCTGCACGCACATGATGGGCCGAATGGCCTCCTTCTGTGCTGTAAATTTTTTACGATTCTATGAAGGGAAAAGGAAGAAGGGGGAAAGGGGAAACAATGGGCTTCATGTTTGATATCTGTGAGTCTTGCATTTTTGTGTGTAAGTGGTTCTCATTCCTGGTTTGGAAGATGGAGTGGCCTTTCATTTTTTATGCATGGGAGCTGACATTTCTGCATAATTATATGCAGCCAACACACTGATTTTGACACAAATATCCGGCCTCCAGCTCCCTATCTTATAGTATTCATTTAACCGTTTCCCAATTTGGACACTGTCAACTCTATCTCTCTCTAAACCTGTATCCCTCCAATCCTGGCCAAATCAGAAATCAATCCAATTTCTTTTCAATGCTTCAAATGTATTCACCACACTAAATGGCATTCTAGTCCATAAGTAGACAATGCCAAAAGCTTAGGCAAGCTTAGCTTATAATTATGTCATATTCTTTTATCTTGTATTTGCAGAAGGTATCCTCTCAATGCAGCAATTTCCCTTCATTATTTTAAAAACTAGGATCATATCTCCCCTAAATTTCTTTCCCAAAGATAATAGATTATCCTTGGTAGTATTACTTGATTTTAACTTTGTGTCAACTGTAGATTCAATTGTCAAAAGTTAGGAAACTATGCACATTTGATAGAACTGAACAGTCAAATTAAAAACTCCGTAGCAATTTTGATTATGATGTTTCATGGCATTGCTTTTTTCTTTTTCTCACAATATATATGGGGTTCAAAGCTACATACACTCACAGAAAATGGCCTGGCTTGCTTTGATACATAATCATACTCAAAACAAGAACCAACAGAACACAGATATTATGGGCTCGATATTATCAGGGCGGCGGGTTCTTAGCGGGAGGTCGACTGGGCGCGTGGGTAACGCGCCCGGTGAAATCAGTGTGCTCCACACAGAATCGTAGGCTAATTGGAGCCACTTACCTGTGCTTCCAGGTTTCCCGGGCGGGCTGCGCATGCGCAGTAAGGTCTATCAGCTGGAGGAGCCCTATTTAAAGGGGCAGTCCTCCACTGACTGATGCTGCAACAAATAGGAAAAATTACAGCATGGAGCAGCCCAGGGGGAAGGCTGCTCCCAGGTTTAATGATGCCTCACTCCAGGTATCATTGGATGGGCTTAGTATGAAGGGGAGGACAGAGATCTTCCCCCTAGTGGGCGGGAGGAAGCAGCCTGTCTCTGCCACCAAGAAGGCCTGGCTCGAGGTGGCAGAGGAGGTCACCTGCACCACCAACATATCGAGCACCTGCATACAGTGCAGGAGGCGCTTCAATCACCTAAGTAGGTCAGCCGAAGTGAGTACACTTACTCATTCCCCTCCCTTCCGTCTGCCACATCACCGCCCCCACCCCACATCTCCTTCTACAATGCTAACACTACTCTGTCACATCACCCCTCATACCCACTCAAACCTCATCCTCATCTTACCTGCACTTACTCACCTCGCCAGTACTCATCCCACCATTACCACTCAACCCAATCCTCATACAATCTCATGGCTCTATCTCATACTCACCCTCTCAAGCATCTCTTTCACGGTCAGCCTCACTCAACCTGCCACTACCTGTGCTGCAGCCACAGGGCAAGCATCACATATGTGCAGTAGGAAGCGTAAGGCAAATGTGTCGTGAGCATGAAGGGGATGCACAAGGGTGTTTGAGGGTTTGTCATGGTGTTTACCTATATTTAATTTCTGATCAACTCACATAACATATTATATTGTCACCACTACTGCCACGTCTTTGCGAATCTTGTCTGGTTTGTGCAATAATGCCCTTCCCTGAGGATCACTATGAAGACCCACAACTGATGCCACCCATTGTGTCACTGCAGAGTGGGTGTAGGTGTATTTGCAGGGCTCTTTTGTGGAGACGACTGAGAGACGTGGAACCCTGGAAGGGTGCGGAGGAGAAGTTGTTGAGTGCAGTGGTGACTTTGACAGCGACAGGTAAGAAGATGGTGCTCGGGCCAGCCGGGAGCAGCTCGGCATGAAAGAGGCTGCAGATGTCCACGACTACATGTCGAGTGACTCTGAGCCTCCGTGTGCACTGCTGCTCAGAGAGGTCCAGGAAGCTGAGCCTCAGTCTGTGGACCCTGTGGCGAGGGTAGTGCCCTCTGCGACGCATCTCTCTCTGCAGTTGCCCTCCCTCCTGCTGTGCAGGTGGATGTGTCACAGCACTGTATTGTGGAGCTCCACGTGTCAGAGGTGGACGGCGTGGCCGGCGAGGCTGATGATGCTGTTCGACCTCCGAGGAGGTCATGACTGCAGCTATGGCGGCCCCCATCCGGAAGATGTACATCTGAGGGGGTCCGCAAGGTAGGTACATGTGTCTGGACCCCGGGGTAAGTGTGCAAGTTGGTGAATTTTATTGTTAGGAGGAGGGTGGTGGAGGCCAAACTTTGTCCAAAGTGACAGAGTGGCCTCCTGCAATGAGTAAGAGTCTCCCACCACCCCACCCCCCCATCCCCCCCGCCCCCAGCTATCAAATGGACCTTTGCAGCTGCCACAGGCTGGTGGCTGCAACACATCCATTTCAACTGGGAGTGTTTCCCCCAGTACGGGAAACAGTCTCAGTTCATTGCAAAATCCCGGTTTTAATTGCCGGTGGGAGTCCCACATGGGGGGCTGCGTGTGCATGTCAGCGCGTCACTGGGGAACCCGGAAGTGGGCGGGTTGGAGCCGGGCTCCAGACCCGCCCCGGGAATCCCCGATTTTCGCAGCCCCCCCGCCACGAACGTACCTGATCGCGGGTGCTAAAATCGAGCTCTATATATAGCCAAGTGACTAAAGGAGAAACAAAGCCATTCAATTCAAATACAGGCTCTCGAGGTTTTTGTTTGTATATGTGTTTGATAGCTCTTTTTGAGTTTAAGAGACACATATTTAGATTCCCTTTTCCCTGACCATTTTATTTTGAAAAATATTTTTCAGCTTGTCTAATAAAATGGGCCGGTTTGAAACCATCTGGAAATACTCAGCCAAAAACTGGCATTTAAAGATTAATATCCAGGACCCTGTGCCCAGTCCAGTTTACACTGCAGTTTAGCACATAGCTGACACAATGGCTTGTCTTACAAGGAGGGATAGTTCGGAACATAGGAATAGCTAGATAAAAAAAAACCAAGGTCCATCTAGTTTGCCTTCGACCATTTTGGTACTTGCATAGCACAATGACAATGCAGTTGTTGACTAATCATGGCAATCAATCTCCATCAATTAGTCTACAACGGTCCCAGTCATGAGGCGAGGAAACTCTCAATGGCGGAAAGCTTTGGGAATCATAGGTCCAAAGTCACCAGTTCCTCCCAAGCATGCTAATGCTTACCATATGTCATAGTTAGCCTGTACCTGCTGTAAATCGGTGCTGTTTCTACTGCTTACTATACATTTCTAAATGCTAAACATTTCCTGTTGAATAAATGATTTTGTCAGTTTTTAGCCTGAGTCATGGTCTAGTGAAATGCCTATCCTACAGCTTTCTGAAGTCAAGCGAGTTGATAAGCGGGCACATGATATGACTAAAAAGCCGAAATACAGTGAAGTGGGTTCTCTATTTAAACCTCAGGCTCATGACAAATTACCTAAATGCTGATAAAGTAAAGGTACTCTCTGGGTCACAGGGAATAAGGGCTCCCCTTGGTAAAACATTTTGTGAATTGGGCGTGGATCCATAAGGCTTTGCAGTACTCTGTGCTACTGGAGCTGTTTCAAAGCAAATCTGTTCCAACTGATTCATTTCTCAAGTGACTGTTTAGCACATCATAAAAGGATGAAAGTGTAAAGTTACAGAAAAATAATTTGCATTTTCTAAGAGAATTGCCATTTTACATAATATATTATTTCCTGATAACTAACTGTTGATCATCATTCAATAACTTGCACTGGACACCCCACAATATTTAATTGTATAGCACAGATTATGCATCAGTTGTGAAGAATGCACTAGCCGTCAATATCCACATAACGCTAACAGCCAGCACACAAAATAGTGAAGTTGATATGGAATAAGCCTAGCCTATAAACTCCACCATATATATATTATAAACAATAATGGGCAAAAGGAAATGACATCAAGACTATAATCTCTATCATGGGATACATAACAATTATAAACTGTTTCAGATTCACACATAATCTGTGATGTGATCTAAACTGTCTTGATTTTATCCTCTGTCATAATTTTCACCATTTATCAATTTCTCTGCATGAAATTGTTCAGAATGGTGAGGGCAAGAAAGGGTTTTCTGGACCTGGAATCCAATCATTTTCACAGGGAGGTATCAGTGATTATTTTCAGAGTCACATGATGGCATGTTGAAAAGAATACATTTCAGCTTGAAAGCTAGACAATTACGTTGTGTCCCCTACAATCCATTTTAAACTTAGTTACACAACAAATATGCACAATTATTTTTAACAATACTGTCCGACTCAAAATGTTCCCTAGTAGATAAAAGTGAATCACATATAGAGTAATAAAGTAAATGTGCCCTAGTACTAGATGACACCCAGGCAGTTCATTTATCCTCACGTTGTTACCACACATACATATTTTAATCATAAAAAGTTAATGGATTTCAGTAAATCATGACCAATCTAATGTTCATAGAATCATACAACTTACAGCGTAAAAGGACCATTCTGTCCATGTTTTATTGCACTCTTGTATAAAATATGCAACAGAACTGCAGGAACCAGAAATCATGCAGCCAACAGACATGAAAACATGCCAAAATGAATTTCCACTCCACATGTCCAAAAAGTCTGCAAATTGTGAGGTCTAGGAGAAAAAATGACCTCAGAATCAATGACGAGAATGCATTTCCACTTTTAAGGGAATCAGTTGGGGGATTAATATTGGAATGTGTGTGTAAACAAAGTTACTCGAGCTGCTCTGTAGAAGCTCAAATGCTGTTTAGTGCTAGTATAAATAAATTTGTTTTAAAGCTAAGACATGCCTTGACTACTCATATGATAGTATCTATAACCCACTGGATGAAGTTATTTCCTCAACTAAAAGCTGGTAGAAACAAGCTAACATTTATTTACTTTGAAGATGTAAAAATAGCTCTTCATATCAAAAGATAAGAGATAAGAGTTCCTCAAGGCACTGTCATAAACTCAATCCTTTGTGGCAAAATAAAAACCAAGCTATGTAACATTCGGAAATCTAATGTAACTACTGACACTGGCTAGTGAATCGGCATTTATGAAAAGATGGTTAGCAAGCTCTCTTTCCACATGTAATTGGTAAAATCAGCCGACCACATTTTCTTTGACCCTAGCCTGCCTACTACATGAAATCCATGTTGATCGTCACCCATTATATGACAGGTGCGAGCTGTAATTGACCATATACCTGTGTCAGTTTCAGAAAGTGAATGGTACCAGTGCAAGTGTTTGTGAACCTCGTACCATTTGGGTTTCCAATCAGTGAACAATAAGTCAGGCTCAGCTGTGGTACCGCCATGATTGAATAGCCTGCCAATACTCACTGTTGATACCCTACGTCAGCAAGGAGTCAATGCTTTCAGCAGAGGATGGAAGGAGAGAAGATTGATAGGGGAAAAAACTGTGCAGTCGCCAGTGTACGTTGCAAGGCCAGGGTTCAAATGGCTCACTTACATGAAGCACTCTGAAACATGCTACATTAACATTAAACTTACTGAATGTAGTAAAATGCTTAAGGCATCACATTTCTATTACTGAGCATAAGCTTAATTCTCAGACAGTTTACGTTCTATTGGCAGCTTAAAATTCTTACTCATTCAGCATGTTTGTGTAATGAGCTTAATGAGTTTTCAGAAAGTTAGCTATGCATATAGACAGCATTCCATCTCAAGGAGGGTTGGTTTGAAAATCTGACACGCAATAAGCTACTCCAATGGTACTAGCACCTCCTGTCATTTAAGTTATTGCATGCTACCAGAACTGGTGAAAATATCAAGGATAGAATTTGTGAAGGATAGACAATAAAATTTCTGTCGTGCAGGAATGCAAACAACTAGCTCAATTCTATATATCTGTTGAAATTTAAAGCACATTTAAATATGGCTAGTTTTTCTGCGAAATACTTCCTAATTAATTCATCCCTCAATTACAATTTATCTCAGAAGAAATATTTTACATATTAGAATTTAAGAATGGATGAAATATTAACAATTCAAAGTTGCACAGCCACTTCACTTAGTTTATTTTGACTGCATGACTTTTAGACAGACTCTGCCAGGACATGCCTTGACTGCTCAGATGATAGTTTCTATAATGCACTGGATGAAGTTATTTCCTCAACTAAAAGATGGCAGAAATAAACCAACATTTATTTATTTTGAGGATGTAAAAATGGCTCTTCATATCAAAAGGTAAGAGATAAAAGAGTGCCTCAAGGCACTGTCAGGTATTGTGTACTGCATAATAAACTCAATCCTATGTGGCAAAATAAAAATTAAAACCAAACTATGAAACATTTGAAAATCTAATGTAACTACAATGAATCAGCATTTATGAAAAGACGGTTAGCAAGCTCTCTTTCCACATGTAATTGGTAAAATCTCCTTTAGGCAGTCCCACACATCACTTTGCAGTCAAAAAGTCAAAGACAGGTGATCTGCTCCCCATAATCTGTTCATACCACTCTATAACCAGGCCCTGGAGGCGCATAAGAGCAACCAAGAGTGACTCACTCACTAATTATGTTTCTCTGTGTGTGGAAACACTTGGCCTCAACCAGATGCCAACTGCTCAGCTGAAATGAGAGATTTCCATCTGAGGAAATGTGGATGTAAAATGCAGGTACTACTCTTGTCCAGGATTTTACTAAATTACACAGATTAGAAGATCCCAGACTTAATTCCTGTTGTGTGCTGTCAACTGATCTCTTTGCTGGCCAGCAATTGAGATGCTATGATTGGTCTTAGGGCTTCTGCATTAAGGAGGATTGAGAATAATAGTCAGAGGCCTTGATTTTTCCGAGGTGGGGGGGGGGGGGGAACGTTGCCCATGAGCCCGGTAGCTGGCAATGCACCCGAAGTATTCGGGATTTGGATGCCCTGCCAATCTTAACGGTAAGGCTCCATTTAAATGAAAGTTCCGGAATCTCGCTCAACATCTGGCCAGATTCATTATCTGACTTCCCCCCACTGCAATGTCCAGCCGCCCCTCCCAATGCAATGTGTTCTCTCTCTACCTCCCCACTCCGGAGCCTACCTGCCTGCCAGCCAGCTCAGATTCCAAGCCACCTGATATTGCACTGGCCTGGAGCTGGTGAGCTGCAGCAGGATGTCTGTTCAGGGCATGGAGCTCACTAGTGGCATGGAAAAGAGGTCTGGGCCTCTAATTGGCTCGGACCTCCTGTTGGCATTAAAGGATGGACGCTCCATCCACTGCACGCCCATTGTCTGCTAGCAATTAAAATCTCCCCTATGCCTCTTTACATCCTATTTCCTTCTCAATTACAATTCTCACCACCTTCTCCCTTTCTCAGCATCTTCTTCCCCTACTGTTTCTCTTTCTCCCACACTATTCCTTTCTCCCAATTCTTGCCCTAGTCTAATCTTTTCCCCTTTCTTTCTGCTTCTTCCTTCCTATATTTGTTTTCCCCTCTCCATCCCTTTCCCTTTCTCAAAATGGTGATCTGTCTTGTTTCTCTCTTTCTTTCACTTCCTTTCTCAATTCATTTACAAATTAAGCTCCCTCAGCCACCCTTTCTTTCTCTTTCGCAGTACTCTTTGTCCCCTACCTTCTCTACCTCTTTTATTTTGTGTCTCACTCTTTACCCCGCGGCCTTTTTATGTTAACCTAAAGCATAGGAGCATTTTACCAAATGTCGCTATTACTCAGCCAGTCACATTTTCTTTGACCCTAGCCTGCTTACTACATGAAATCCATGTTGATCGTCACCCATCATATGACAGGTGTGGGCTGTAATTGACCATATCCCTGTGTCAGTTTCAGGAAGTGCTTGTGAGCCTCCTTCCATTTGAGTTTCCAATCAGTGAACAATATGTCAGACTTGAAAAACTTGCAAATACTCACTGCTGATACCCTACGTCAGCAAGGAGTTAATGCTGTCAGCAGAGGAGTGAAAGAGAGAAGATTGGTAGGGAAAAAAATTGGCAATCGCCAGTGTACGTTGCATGGCCGAAGTTCAAATGGCGCACTTATATGGAGCACCCTGAAACATGCTATATGAACAGTGAACCTACTGAAATATTATACGCTTCAGTAGTAAAATGCTTAAGGCATCAAATTTCTGTTACTGAGCATAAGCTTAATTCTCAGAGTTCATGTTCCAGCAGCAGCTTAAAATTCTTACTTAGAATTCTTACTGTAATTAGCTTAATGAGTTTTCAGCCAATTGGCTATGTATATAGACACATTCCAACTCAAGGAGGGATGATTTGAAAATCTGACACTGCAGTAAGCTAATTCCATGGTACTAGCACCTCCTGTCATTTAAGTTGTTGCATGCTACCAAAACTGGTGAAATATCAAGGATAGAATTGGTCAAGGATAGGCAATAAAATTTCCATCTTGCAGGTGTGCAAACAACTAGTTCAATTCTATATACCTGTTGAAATTTAAAACATATTTAAATATGGCAAGTTTTTCTGGGAAATGCTTCCTAATTAATTCATTCTTCAATTACAAATGACCTCAGAAGAAATATTTTACATGTTAGAATTTAAGAATGGATAAAACATTAACAATTCAAAGATGCACTGCCACTCCACTTCGTTTATTTTGCGTGCATGACTTTTTGACAGACTCCGCCAAGACAGCATGAAGATCTTCATGGCCTATTAATAACCATCTCACCTGTTACCGAATGTATTTAGTTCCAGGTTATTTCATCCACCTCCTTTACTTCTTCTGGTGCCCGAGGGATGCTATTCACCATCATACTTTCTCCAGTCATTCGAGCAGGTTGGTCTTTGCTGCAAACTTCTCCATGACTGTCATCACTACTTCTCATTGATGAATTGAGCATGTGTTTCTGCTAGCTGTGGCTAGTCATGAAAAGTTTTTCGTACTGCGTTCGTACACTTAAACTGAAGAACTACCGTTACGATACACATCGCTATTTGTGAAATTGTCGTTGTGCTCTAAAAAAATATACATTTTTAAAAGCATTTTCTATAATTTTCAAGATGTTATCTAAGCTTAACTTGTTCAATCATCTCTGGTTTGGTACAGCAAACCTGATCCAAAGTTAACTTCCTGTCGCATGCTCCTGAGCTATCTGTGTAAAAAAGCAATCCATGACCATATCCACGGAGTCAAGCAAAGAAATTCCATTTATGGCAGAGGGACCAAAAGTTGGGGCAGAACTTGGATCCCTCGGGTTTTTGCCTCATTGCTCATCAAGGCAAATTCCAAATGAGGAGGCAAGGGCATTTCTTCTGCCTGCCTCCCCTCCCCATAACCCAACTTTGGGGCTATGTCTGGGGTGCTTCTGGTCTATGCCTGTAGACAGCAAGCATAGAACATAGGAACATAAGAAATAGGAGCAGGAGTAGGCCATGCGTCCCCTCAAGCCTGCTCCACCATTCAACAAGATCACGGTTGATCTTCGACCTCAATTCCACGTTCCTGCCCAATTCCCATATCCCTCGATTCCCTTAGAGTCCAAAAATCTATCGATCTGAGTCTTGAATATACTCAACAACTGAGCATCTGCAGCCCTCTCGGGTAGAGAATTCCAAAGATTCACAACCCCGAGAGAAGAAATTCCTCCTCATCTCAGTCCTAAATGGCCGACCCCTTATCCTGAGACTATGCTCCCTACTTATAGACTCTCCAGCCAGGGAAAACAGCCTCACATCTACCCTGTCAAGCCCACTCAGAATCTTATATGTTTCAAAGAGATCTCATTCTTCTAAACTCCAAAGACTATAGGCCCATTCTACTCAATCTCTCCTCATAGGACAACCCTCTCAATCCAGGAATCAACCTGGTGAACCTTCGTTGCACCACCTCTATGGCAAGTATGTCCTTCCTTAGGTAAGGAGACCACAATTGTATACAGTACTCAAGGTGAGGTCTCACCAAAGCCCTGATGCTGTTCTAAGCCACATGGGGGTCCCCACTGTGACAAATTCAAACAGCAATCAATCTCAGAAGGATCAAATGTTGTTGGGTACTGTGGTCTATCATCGTGGCAGCAAAACTCAGAAAGTTTAATGCACCTCATAGCTTCAATCTGACTGACTTGTTGCTCGCCCTCGAGTGCAACACCAAGATTCCATGTAGTCTATTAGGTGAGCGTCCCTGTTGTTCCCCATCTGGCACGGTTCCATTATGGCAATGACCCGTCCCAGGTATTTAGGAGAGAGTTATGAGGAGGCCAAAATGTCAGTTGCAAGTTCCACAATGGCACCATTGGAATTTCTACCTTTAAATCTCTGCTTCTGCTCTAACTATAGTCCTCCGAAATAATTTTCAGTAAATCAAAATCCCCTATGATGATTATATTCCCATTCAAACATACATTCCAAATTTTTTGCAAACTTCCGCATTTGAAGCCTCATTCTGAGTTGGTAATCTGTAACAGATACTCACAATTAGCTTCCTTTACTATCCCTTACATCAATCCATGACACCCCATACCTTAGCTGCACTAAATTTATGTTTAATTATTTCCTCTAACCTCATATCTTGTTCTGCATAAAAAAACAACTATACTGACCTGTCCTATCGTCTCTGTACTTCCATGTCAATCTATGAGAGTAATTTTCACCTTCAATGCTTATCAGTAAACTGGCAGAGCGGATTTCTCACCCATTATAGAACCCACCCGCTTTTCATTTCCATTGAAATCAATGCTACTCCTTTACAACACCACCCCCTCCCCCTGGCCCCTAGGTAGCCCCTTTCAACACTGTGCTACAATGGTGCATGGCAGACTGATGAAAGACTACCGTTATGTAAAGGGCAAAGATATGCGCATTAGGAGACTGTGAATGACCACAGAGTTACCCATGGCCAGTTTGGCTGCAATATTTCAGTTATGCAGGGATCGCAGAAGTGGGAGTTTATTTGTCCATGCCATTCCATTTTTTAGTAGGACATGACGTCGACACCAAGTTATAGAGAAGCAGATAAGGGAAGAGATGGTCGGGTGAGAAGAGTGCAGAGCTGGCCTTAATGATCCAGTGCAGGCAGCCGCGGAAGTTGCTGACCAAGTTGCCTTAACTCTAGGGCTTCTCACGCCTGAAAAAACATAGCAGGCCAAATTGATTTTTGAGGCAGAGGGCATAATGGACTGCTCTAAGCACTGCAGAGGCAGGTGAAGCACTATAAACTGTGCCATAGAACATTACTTATCAAGCTGTTTAGATTATGGAAGTTATAGTCAAGCTCCTAGGTAACATGGCGCTGAGCTATACTTGTGTAAAGTGTTTGTTCATCAAGCAGCAATCAAACACAGTTGATGTCACCCAGTAAATACTGAAAAGTGAACAGAAGTGGAAATTCTCAAACTAGTTTCTGCCTAATCCAGAGTTTCATCCTTTAAAACAAAAAGCAAAATACTGCAAATAATGCTGGAAATCTGAAATAAAAACAGAAAATGCTGGAAGTATTCAGCAGGTTAATGATTCAGGTCAATGACCCTTCATCAGAACAAAGGGTCACAGACCTGAAACGGTAACCCTACCTTCCTTTCTTCACAGATGCTGCCTGACCTGCAGAGAGTTTCCAGCATTTTCTGTTTTTGTTCATCCTGTAAAATTGTTACGCCCGAAAATAAAAACAGGCAAATGCACAGCTGGTTAGTCAAGGTGTGCCCTTTTTTTCCCATGCTTTCACCATACTAACTATTTACACATTGTTTTTTTTTCCTTTTAATGTCTTTTCATTACCTCACCACAATGATCTTTTGTACATTCAACAGGTTCCTGCTTTTCTTTTAAGCAGTTTGAAGGTCATTCAAAAATCATTGGAGCGTTTGTTGTTCCCTGTCCCTATCTGTTATCTTTCAAGTCCGACGTACAGAGGCTTGATTATTTTTCAGTTTTTAGTTCTGAAGAATCTTACACCTAAAAGATTAACCTGTCTTTTCTCTTTATAGATGTTGACTGCTCTGATGTATATTTTCAGAATTTTTGTTTTTATTTTAAATTTCCAACTTTTGCAGATTCTTTTTATTTTATTTACATAGTTTACCCTTGTTATGCAAAATAGATTTGTTTAGATTACATTTTACAGCTAAAATTTTACATCAGACATGATTGACTTCTGTTGCAAACCGCCAAATTGTAGTAATTTAAAAGTCATGATATATTGTATTTCAAACAATTAACAACATACAAGAAATTGTCTGGCAATTATTGCTGATAAGTAAATGAGTTGTTTGAAAAAAACATTATTCACTTAACCTTTACAACAGAGCAATAATATCATTGTTACTGAGATCACTAAAGGATTACTGTCATAATTCTGCTGATGCTAGTGAACATAAAATTGACTATTCACTGTAGAAGGTTTGGGTGCCATGGTGAATAAAAACACTGCTTTCACCCAAGGACAAATCCAGCCAATAACCATGGTATAGCACACTGAAGCAATGATATAGTGTCAAGTGGTGGACTACACATAATCCCATATGATGCTGAGTTTTCAATATTAATCACACTACCGTGAAGAAATACTGGATGGAGGCCAGATCCTGCTCATGGAAGGAGGAAATGGGTGGAGAAAAATCGCTGGGGTGCTATCACATACTTCCTAGAGATTGATTCAAATTAGTATTGGCAGAGATATGAGAGCAAGTCGTTAGCCCACACCTCAGAATTTGGGAAGTCTGATACTCCTGTTATGTTGCATACGAGTTATTTTTTGTTAATTAAAAGTCCATTATAAACTGCTAAAACATACATTTTAAGAAACTAATTATTAAGGAAATTTTTAAAAGTTGCAATGCTAAAAATTATATATATAGTTGAATTATTACAGAGTCACAAGACAATTACTGATAAGGCTATTTAACCAATCTTAGCTCATCCATTCAGAAGAACTTACAGTCCCCGATCACAGCATTCAACGTTCTCTCAATTGATTCCAATGTTTTTGCTTCAACTCCCTCATCTGGAATTCCATTCTGAGTGTTGGTCATTGTATAGAAAACAACTTCCTGACATCTGTTTTTAAATTTGCTTTTTACAAGTTTGAACCTGTGCCCTCTTGTCCAACCACCATGGTTTAACTTTAAGTACTGTTCTAGATTTACCTTTTCTATACTATTTACTAACTTATATATATCTGTAGGGTTCCCTCTCAGTCAAGTCCTTTCAAGGTTGAAGAATCCAAACTTCTCCAGTCAATGCCGGAATTAGGGAATAGAAAATCAATCAAATCATTATATATAAAGTAATAACTGTCTTTTTCCTAGCAGTTACGGAATGTAATAAAATGAATAACTCCTTTTAAAGCTGAAGCATTTTATGTAAAAAAAATTATGATGCATTCTGTCCTTATGTTAAACCATCTTCTATCATTGCATCCAAAGTAACTGACATAAACACAAAAATCCAGATTATACAGAAGCTAGTTCTTATTAAGAACATTAATATCATTCTTCCTTTTTACCTTTAATCAAAAATGCATCATCATTCTGTGCTACAAAAAGCAGTGCATGCTCGGTCCATTTGTACTTAAAAATTGTAAACAGCTGTCGAACCCTGATTTGCATATGCAAACCAGCCTTTTTTTGCGGGAGTGCTGAACGCCCATTTACAGGCCAGCCTGAAAATCATATCAGATGGGCTTTGGGCATCCAAGGGGTGGCCGTTGTTTCCCTGCCATTTTCAATTGCTGGATGCCTTGTAAACAGGGCAGCCCCCAATAACCATGGGTATTCAAACAGTTTAGAATTCAAAATCTGTCCACATATTTTTAGCTTCCCTATTATCCTGGAATATAATTCGTTGGCAATGGAGATCAATCCTCTATTTTACATGAAGAAATTGGGCTCCTCTATGGAACATTCTTAGGCAAGGTTCTACAACTTTAATTCATTGGAGAAGCAATTTCTATAGAAGAGCTGTGAATTTTTAAAAGTTACACTTGTCTTTTCAAAGGACTGCTTTTGGCAGATGAGGTCAGATAACCAACTGGAGGATGCTAAAGAACATTTCAAGTTTGCTAACCTAAATGCAAAATTGCTGCATCAAATCTTACCAACAATTGCTTAAAGAAACCAGCTCCAGGAAACTTAAAAGGCCAAAGAGTGACAGATGTTCAGATGCACTTCTAGGAGACAGTCTTTGGAAACCAGACAAAAAGCATCTTTAAATGGTTATACTGAGGGAATTTTATAGCGTGTCTTTAAAAGTTACAAACAGTATCTTTCATCTGTGTAACTGATAGTTTATTCTTAAATTGAGTTGAGAAAAAAAACAAACATTTGTCTAGGATCTCTCAGCAGCTGCATCTTCCAAAAACAAAATGCAGATGATCTGCCAACATCCTGAAAAAATAGTTGATGATGAAATGTTGCAGCTTAATAATATCATTTACTTTTACATTAACACCTGACACATAAGTGATGTGTCTCATACCCAAGATTAAAAATAAATTAACTGTAAATTGAGAATTGAGGTCAAGCTAGAAAATTTGCCAATTAGGTTTAAGATACATTTAGGCCCTGAATTTCCTCAGTCTTTCTGCCGTTGCGCCACTGTAACTTCACCAGAAGTGCAGCAAAAACTACTGGAAACAGTCTGGGAGGTGACAACACGTTGAAGGACTTCGGAGAGCAAAGAAAAGTTGGAGAGAGGTCGAGGGTGGGTTTTTTGAGTTTATATGTGTAAAATGGCAGTGTTTAACATTATGAAAGGACGGGATGGGTAGATAACAGCAAATTGTTTCCAGTAGTTTAGGAGTCTAAAATGAGGAGCCATAGAGACAAGTTTAAATGTAAGAGATTTGGAACAGAAAACAAGGTAAATTTAGGGGATGATGGAATATGGGACGGGTTAATGTGATCAGGATTATTTGCTTGCATGGAGAGTAAATGCCAACATGGACTGGTTGGCCTAAAAAGCCGCAAACCCCTCTCCCCAGCGACCTCCACTGTTGCTTCTAGCAAGAAATGTGAGGAACTTATATATTTCAGTGTGTCCAAGACACAGGTCATCTAGTCAGCTGTCTCTACATCTTCCCCCCTTCCTCACCAAGGCAAGTTTCCCCAAGCCTCCAATCCCCTAGCCCTGAACCCTCTCTCTCTGTCTCTCTGCCATCTCACCTCATGCCTTCTTCAAGCTCATATAATTCATAAGAGCCACTTCTTGCTCCTCTATAAACTGCTGACCACCCAACCTCCTGGCCCCCATGCTACCTGACATGGTAAATGGCTCTTGCTCCTCAGGCACTGTATCCCTCCCTTTCAAAACTTCTGTCATCATTCCCCTCCTCAAAAAGCCCACCCTCGCCCTCTCTCCAACTTCTCTTTGCTCTCCAAAGTCCTTCAACGTGTTGTCACCTCCTAGAACCACGCCCATCTCTCCTGCAATTCCCTGTTTGAATCTCTCCAATCAGGTTGCTGCCCTTCCAAATCACTGAAACTGCCCTAACCCAAATCACGGACGATGTTCTCTGTAACCGTGAGCGAGCCCATTATCCCTCCTCAACATTCTCCAATGCCTCTCCTCAGCTCAGTGGGGCTGCAGTTGCTTGGTTCCTCTCATATCTATCCAATCGTAGGCAGAGCATCTCTACCGATGGCTTTTCTCCCTGGCACTGCATTGTTACCTTGGCTGCTCCTCCTCTTCCTCATTTACATGCTGGCGCTTGACTACATCATTCAGCTTCCACATGTATGCTGATCGCACTCAGCTTTATCTTGCCATCACCCTTCTGGACCCCTCTACACTGTCATATTGTGCTGTCACACACTTCTCAAACATCGGGAAAACTAAAGCTATCATCTTTGGTCACTACAAACTCCATATCGTTGCCACTGACTCCTTCCTCCTCTCCGGCCATTGTCTCAGGCTGAACCGGACTGTACACAATCTCAACTAAATTAAAGCCTAATTCTGGAATGTTGCCAGTACTAGAAACTACTCTTAAGATTGAAGGCATAACCTAAATACATTTCCATTTCCTTTTATGCACCAGGGGAAATTCCTGTTGCAAAGTACGTTAAATGTTCATTTCCCTCGTACAACAAAACCTGGTAATAGGAGCATCCCAGAGCTGCACTGAACACAAGACATGAAAAATGGATATCATCACTGTGGTGTTAAGGTATTTTCTTTTTTTGTAAATGGCCCACCATTGTAAATAGATCTTAAATAGATTTGGATTGATTTTGCCCACATAGTGCATGTAGTGAACATATATATCTTTCAGTAAATACATTTCCCTACCTGGACCAGAGCCCATCGGGGGGGAATATTTCCTGGATAAATGCAGTCTGGTAGATATATAGACAGATAACATGGCCTGCAGTGTAAAATGCAACCATAACACAGATTGTATTAAATCCAACATGGCTTATTGGAAAGTGACAGGCCCACCACGTGCTAATTCCAATGAAAAGCAGATAATAAACACCAGAAAAAGCACATGGAACTGTAATTCCTGCAAGAAGAAAAGCAATACTGGATCAGTATTACATCTAATACATTAACCAATATAAATAAGCAATACATTTGTTTTTATGTTGTTTACCTTCAACATTTTTCTTAAGCTTTATTCCCCTGTCCCCACTTAGTAGTTAATAACCTCTACGTCACTTTCTTTTAGCTGATGGAACATGCATGTATACTTTAAACCTCAACAGTTTAAAACACTTGCACAATCTCTCTGAAGATCAGAGAAATATACAGGACTGGAGAGCAGGTATTAAATTACTTCTGTGGTGAAATGCCTGGCCTAGCAACCTGGCCCAAAATTGGTAAAGCTAATCATGCACAATGGCAAGTAGATTGACATGCCATAACTGATTCTGTGCCAAGATGCCAAACAGCACACTTTCAAAATGAAATGGTTCGAACAATTTGTGACAAAAATAGTGATTGTTAAAAACTTACCAGCTAAAGCCAAAAATACAATGGCCACAACTTTCCCTATTGCTTCAAGAAGTCTTTGTGCTGTCACCCGCAGTCGAGCCAGTGCGGCTGTACGGGCTTGTCTCCGTCTTTCTTGTTCAGCTGTATCTTCTTCATCCTCTGTTGCCTCTTCCAACTCCGTGACTTCCTCATCTTCATCCTGCTACACGCAAACACAACAGATCTAATTAGCAATTGGCATGGAAAAATTTCAAAGAACGTCAAGCACTAGAACATAAATTTTGGCAAGCACAACAAATTTCATCATGTATTGTGATGGCAAGACAAAACCCAAAAAAAAACTAGCTATGGCATTAATAACCTTAGTACTATTGAGAAACTAAACATGTTAACAATACCAATATACACTAGTGGATCTCTTGTGCTGTTGCTCGCAGTAAAATATGATGTTTTTTTAAAAAGACAGGAGCATTCTATCATACAATGCGCAACAAATTATTTTGCTGTTAAGATGGAGCTGTGTAACTTTAATGCCACAAAGTCTAACTGCTGTTAAGTAGAAACAAGGTGAGGCAAATCAGAGTTTAACTGCACTGTGGAAAGTGCTTGCAAATTTCAGGCTCCAGGCAACGACAGATTTCTCTTTTTTAAAGTACATGAACCAGGTTATAGCTCCTATTTTACATTTTTTCTTACAATTCCTTCTACGTTTCCTTGATGGTTAGAAGTAAAATAGACAATCTATTGAATAAAAATCATACAAACTTTTAATTGTTTTCAAAATTAGTCTTTATCTACAATATCAAATTGGCAGACTGTCCCATGTGTTTAGGGTGCAAGTTTCTATAGCAAGCCAGTCTTGTTGTCGATCATAAAAGAATATTTCTGGGAGTTTTAGGCACAGATACATGCTGGAAGTGGTAGCCAGCTTCTTATTGGAGTCTCTTCCGCTGACAAGGGTGGCTCTGTGAAGCCTGCTAACACATTTTAAACACAGAAAATGCAACTGATTAGAAAAATTTAATCATCTTGTTGCAAATGTTATTTTTGCATCTTTCTTACATCATATACCTTATGTTTCTCATGTTAGTAAAAGTCCAAGATGGCATCCAAAAGGATTTTTAAAAAATAACTGAATTAATTTAATTGGTTTTCCTCCCTTTTTTCTAATCGATATTATCTCCCATACACACACGTATACACACTTGTAGCTATCTTGTGTTATTCCTTATAGCAAGTCAGATGTTATGTTGTTGCAAGAAGTTGTGTTAGGGTGTGGAAGTAGAATAGACACCACCAATGAAAGAATTTGAAAAATGTTTCTAAGAGAAGTGCAGCAAGTGCCTTTTGACTGGTTCTGGAAAGTAAATGAATCGTATGTTCCTTAACAACTGCAGGTAGATAATTAAATATTCTCCTCGATTACCACATTTATATAAATAAATCTCTGCATGTAATATGGGGAAACACTTCTTCACCTTTACTGTCCATCTGTTTAGCGTGTTTGTTTTCACAGTGACATCAAGACATATAAAATGCTTAAGGTTAAAGTAATTTATGTCTTTACTTTGTTAACAAATACCTCTGCAACAGTACTTAGTGTTACCCTAAGGCTTTCCTTAAATAAACATTTAAATTCAGAACTTTTATTCAGAATTTTCCTCCAAACTTCAATAATGCTACAGTCCTTCCAAATCTTGCCAATGCTTATGTGAAGAATCATCTTCCGAGTACAAATGTAAAGAAATGCAGCTGATGTGTGAAAACTTGTTGTAAGTTGTTGCCGCCCCAGTCGCTTCCCACCCACCAGTATTGCTAGCGATGCCCATATCCCAAGAATTAATTTTTTAAAAATTCTCTTCAGCTTCTTACATTTAATTTTTTAATTAATCCATCATATGGTGCTGCTAGTTGTTTCTATGTTAGCCTCCTGAAAGCTTAATTATAAATGTATTGGTCGTGTATCAAAAATCCTTTCTCTTTTTTGTCTTGTTTACATTGCATCCAAGTTCCTTATTCTATTCTTAATTTGGAAATCCATGTGGGTGGATTAAATCCAGCTGCTCCAGATCCACCACTGGCTCTCAGTAGACCAGTTCCATGACGGTACTTTTAATGACTGATTACAAACACATTTAATACCCAAGAAACTGCAATGCCGTGCAGTCAGATATTTAAGCTTATGCAACAGCTGTGGGAATGCAACATGTTGAACAGTAGCTTCATATAAGATAGTAGAATGAAATGCTTTCAGTTGTCTGTTAGCTACATTCTGTAGATGTTTACTGTTGCTAGCACCAATATTGAGAAAACATAACAAATAACCCACCTGGTGCTGGTTTAATTTTTTTTGGACACTTGTACAAATCCGGAGTCATATTACAGATCAATGCCCACTCCCTCAAGCAAACTGATACTTGATTTGATTGAACCATCGATCGAAGTTAAATAAAATTACTTCCTTGCCTTCTACCTTCATTATATCTATAAACCAGTTTAACTGCATTTTCCTCAATGGTATAAGCAAAGTCTTCAATTGAATACAATAACACACTTATTTTCTAGATAAACCCTGTATGTAAAGAAATTATTTTGTTTTGGTAAAAGTGTAGTAACTTTTATCATACTAACACACTTCAGTAAAGCTTTCCCTATGTCACAGAGTTCATGTATTTATATCAGCTGAGTGTGTAACTGATCCATACATACTGCAAGTTCCAGGCTCAATCCCCGGTCAGTGCTGACTTGGTTGATCTTGGTTGGCATGGCAACTAGCCTCAGTATCTTTGGAGTAGGGAGGAGAAACTAAGTCAAGATTCTCACTCCTAATCGCTATCCAGTTACCCTTTCTGGCAAATACACGTGTAAATGACAGGTGAGAACAGAATTGGCCTGGACTGCGATGCCCCCATGACTCAATCGTCTGTCATCCAGGTTTACTCAAGAAGAATGGTAATGATAGAGTGTAGTTGGCACCTGCACAACTACATCTCAGCATGAGTTGGGAACGTCGGCAGAGCGAACAAAGTATTCATGCGAGAACTCTTTTATTGGGGTAAAATTTTACTGTGATTATCAAATAGGTGCTTACTGAAGTAAAGTGTATACTTTACAGAACACCTAGACTTGTAAATTGTTTTATCTTAAGTCGTGTGGTTAAGCTGTTGTTTTGCCCCGAGACAACATAAGATAATAATTATGACAGTGTCAGAAACATCTAGACATAAACTTTATATCCTACAGCTCCTCATTGTGAATCTTCTTTAAACAATATACTGCAGTTACAATCATAGACCTAAAAACTCACATCATCCCATAGTTGTATTCAAAGTTTCCATGTATACTATGCTTCCCTATGTTTTCACAATGCAGTCATGGTTGTATGTAGATAAGAAAATAGATTCCACAGTTCTCTCGGTATTTTCTCTCCATGTGTATACAGGAAAAATATTACTTCAGGATTTTGACCATACATTGCACCTGTTTTCTTTTCTCATTGCATTTGTTGTTGCTTTTCTATCTTTGTTTTCATTCTCCCATTCCCTTCCAATTTTTCATAAATCTCCTTTTATTTATAACTCTGATTCTCTGCCTTCCTCTGCAGTTAGGGGAATTAAAGCACAGGCCTTGTGGTTTGCTACCATTGCTTGCCCTGCTGATGCCGGCCATTTGGGACTCTCCTTAAAACACTCTCTTGAATTCTCCTCCTAAACCAGTCCACCTCTCCACCTCCCACTCCTCCTTTATGGTCGTCATTAAAAACCATCTCATTGACCAAGCCCCTTCTTAACCTCTCCTTCTTCAGTTAAGCGTCTATTTATATTTTCCTCAGGCCTCTGAAGTACCTTGGGGCGTTTTTCTACATTCAAGATGCCATATAGATGCAAGTTGTTGTTACTGCTGTTGTTAGCACATCAAGGATTTGCTCGAAGCTGCTGCCAAACCAATTTTCTTTTCTTCTCTCCAGCAATTTTCTCCCCTTTCCCCTTCAATGATTTTGTTGACTGTGGTATGGTTCAATAGACATCAATCGCTCTCTTATAACCTCACACAAGTAGTCATTGTTCATGCATGAGCACTTGACTTGGCAAGGGTTGCTGGATAGAAATCAGCAGCACGAATCCCGGACAATTTTCATTCACTAATTTAGGGTAGTTGATTCCAATTGTAGCATCTCTACTGTAATAGGCAAGATCAAGTAATGTGACAAGTGAAACTTTGCACTTGAAATGTTGCCATTGTTGTTTCTTTTGTAATGTGTTCTCAATGGTTGGGACAGTTAAATCTTTTATTTATGTGCACCTTTGAGAGCACATAAAACAAATAACAGCAGAAAAAATAATTTAAATGAAGGAAATCTTGGCAGGGTATACCATTATTCAAGTGACGAGTGGAGTTCGAGATTAAAAAAATCCTGATGTTAGAAATGTTATATTGGTAATACTAAGTACTTTACAGAGATGTTCGTTGAAGAAGGAAAGATAAGTTATTTAATTTTTTTGTCTTCAGTATAGTAATCTTCCCTCTAGTCTGATGGAACATTCTGCGTAATTGATATCTGTAGGTAAGCCTGCAGTATTTAATTTGTCTCCCTGTTAAGCTTCGAAAGCTTTGTTTTATAGTTTATATTCATTTTTCTCAGAGGATTGTATTTTGTATTTCTAGCCATGAAGAAAACATTGCAGAAACTTCAAGGAGAATGTTATTTAATGTCTGTTTGCTTTTAGTTCGCTGAGAAAATGCCTAATTTCTAATAGTCTGTTCATTCCATGTCTGTGGTGTTGGCTTCACCTCAATGAATCAATTTCTACGGCAAACAAATGTTCTTTTTAAGCACATCCAGCAGACTCCAATGCCCAATTGTGTGTGTGTGTGTGAGAGCAACAGAGAGACAATGAGAGTGAGAGACAGAAAAAAACGCAAACACAGAGGTGCTGATTTACTGAAAAGGTAATAAGGCAGCTACAGAAACATAACACAGAATATCCATGTGCCAATTTCATAGGGGAAAGTGAAGGTGTCGTCGACCCCTATGACAATAACATGGCACAAACAGGGCATTGAACCTGGGACTTTCCTCATATGTATAGCTCAGCTACTTGCTAGATAAATTCATTGAGGCACTAGAAAATTCAAGTCAATTTTTAAAAAAAAATATTGTTGTACTTCCATGCTTCCCTACGCAGATTGCTCTTCTAAGAATTTCAGGCACAATTTTGAATTCAGTGGTTTCCAACATTTTTTCATACAGCTGTAACAGTTTTTGTTAATTTTACATTCCATTAAGGAAGGAGGGTAACAATGAGGGGAGAAGAGGGGAGAGAGAGAAAATGAAAAATGGGAGAGAAAAAGAAAAAAAAAATTAAATCTTTAAGTGACTGAGTAGAAAAAAAGATTCAAAGTTTTAGAAAAATTGGCACACAGTGACGCCAAAGAGTGAGCACTGAATTCCCATTTAAAGGATCAACTTCAATTCTATCCTCCACTGCATCTCAAACTCTGGCTACCGTATATGGATCAGCTCTGTCTATTCTCAGCTGAACCATTCTGGAAAGATCCACCACCATGGAGCACTTTATCTTTGGGTAGTGAAAAGGAATTTGTTTTGAGAGAATAATAGCCTCAACAACTGGCTGATATCAATCTTTGAAGGAGGACATATCGTTCGAGACCTATCCCTCCACCAGAGCATATCTTGCATTGGTGATACAGAACAGTGACGGCAGGAATGGAGAAAGACTACAGTCCAGACCATCATATACTCCAGAGAGCTATAGTATAGCAGTGAGGTTAACAGTAGTGAAAGATAATTAAAAATGGAAATAAACAAATAAAAAGTTGGATTCCTGGGTTGTTCATTTTTACTTGTAACATGTTTCGTACTCCACATTGGCAGTTACTAATGTGCACTAGGTAACATTTCAGAAGCGTCTCAATTTGTGATTCTCCACTTCTAATAAATCCAGTGAAATCTACGTATGGAATTCAACCCTCCTGTCTTTAAACATGAATATTTAATGTACATGCTAATAGCCTTTGAAGGCCACTCTGCCTTTGCTCCAAGGAAATTTTTTTCATAAGAGATTCCTAGGCAAGGAACCTTTGACATTCTTTGTATAAACAAACTTTAGTTTTAGCTCCAGAATTTTTTTCATTTGCAGTTTTTTCATCCATCTCGCCTAAGACGATGTTCCAACGGTTGTTTGTACATCTAAATTTTGCTAATGATAAGTTTAGCTTCCAGCATATCAATGCAATAGCAACAGTGAGTGAAGGGACTGCTATTAAAACTGACCCACCCAGTGCCAATCAATTCCCCAACCTCCCCAACAAATTAAACTTCAATCAAGTTAGACATTTACATTCGTACTATGCAACAAAATAAGAAAATGAATGCACCAAAACAAACAAGTAAAGTTATTCCCTTGTTGAAATAGTTGACCTTTTCTGAGAAAATCTTGGAAACCATTGCCTAATTCACAGATTATGATTTAAACCAAAAATTTTATTTGCAATTATGTTCACAGCCTTTTAACAAATATTGAAATTCACTTAATTATGTCTTAATTTAACAAAAAAAAATTGAGAGAATCCAGTTCCTGAGGTTGTAGGATGAATGTCATGAGGCCCACAACAGATAATTCCCTTCCCCCACTTCTTGGGGGATGTTTCAACAACAGCTGCACGGCATTTTGATTATTTTTCTTGACGATTAGATTGTACGCTAAGTGATTTTCCAATCTGTATACAGTATGGAATAATAACTGCACAGAAGCCCATTCTGCCTGTGGCTCATGACCATTTCAATGATATTGCCTAAACTCTGATATGTTCTAACCTAATAGGAAACAGAATAGAATGGACAATGTGAATATTCCAGGATGTGTATCTTTACTGATTCCTTTTTAAAATGCACAGAGTATAACACCATACATTAATAAAACAATGACTTAAGCCAAAGAGGTCAATAGCAAATAGACCAATAGGAAAGTAGGAAAGGACTAGCACCAGAAATCTTTAATAAACAGTAGGTACTTAAAAAAAATACAAATGATGTGTTTTACTGTGAAGGTGCACATCCCCTAACTTGTTTGTGTTTAAAAAGCCCTCACTAAAACAGCTTACCTGCAAAAGTAATTTCAAGTGAAATTTTATGGTATATTTTGTAATACTAGGGATTAATATTAGAAAGGAGATAGATTGTATTCCAGTGATCAGCAGGTAAAGTGTAGATCAGTGCTAAATTTATGATAGTTTTTTCTTAACACTATAGAAGACCATAAAAAGAGAAAAATTATAGATTTAAATTTTTAAAATTGTGATTTATTTCCCCCATTTCTGTGAGGACCTTTAAACAAAATGCATTTCATTGTAGCAACTAGGAAATTACTTAAAGGGGAAAGATTCTCATGAGAATCCACAGCTTGGTTTCCTGGAGTCCCATTCTGAATTTGCAGTTCCCATTACTTTCTATGAAGCTGATATGAGAAGTCATTGAGAGATGTTCTCTGTTAGTAATTTCATATGTATTTTGAGCTCCCACATAAAGAGGAATAATAGCATTGTACAAGCACCAATGCTAATACTGAAAGCAACATTAAACTATTTGCTTCTGAAGAAAGCATAAATAAATGTGATTGCAAGTGAACTCAAGATTCGTATCTAGTACCTCAAAGAAATACGTTCTGGAGATCAGATAGAAAATCTCTGCTATTCCATGCACTTCTCAAGTAAATTGTACTTTTTTTGTTACTACTTACATCTCCTGCAGCATTGCTCTTGGATTGGGGCGCAAGCATAATTGGGCAGCCAAGAGCAGCAGGCACGGCCCATCACAGAGCAGGAAGCCCAGGGAGCGAGCCACATGGAAAGTGGAGGGTGGGAAGGGAGCAGCGGAGACTACGTAGTGTACTCTTCCAGACACTACAGGGGGAACTGGGAGCTTTTGTTATGAAGCAGCAACCATGTTGGCACTGGGAAACTTGCAAGAATCAAAAACTGTTCCTGTAAATAATCAGTGTTTATAAAGACAAACACAACAAGGTGGTCATGATGAAAATGGCAGTTTTCCAGAAGTCATTATGGAAGTAAGTTATGACTTGTCTCTTTCTTTCTGTATTTTGGGTTGTAATAAAGGAACATTTGTGGTGTCTGAAAGGGATTGGAAAATGTCTCTCATAGTAGTTGAGGGATAGTTGAGTGTTTCTATGGCGAAAAATAAATCAGATGGGGAGCTGATTTATTTCCAAATATTTGGTTGTTTTTCCACTGAGCTGTGAGCCTATACTGAACCAATTAAAAGTTTGTACATGAGCCTACAATCTGAAGGATTTTACATGTACAAAAAAAAATCTTGTGAATATTTATAGTGCCTGGCATCAAAATTTCGGCTAACTGAAATATATCAGCTATGCATATATTTATTCACACGTTGATGCTTGTGGCAAAAATACCACAGCACCAACCATACTTTAGTTATACAAATCTCAGGTTTATCAGTTGAAGGTATTTACAACTTTCTACTCAGATGCAAGTAGGAGATCTCTGCCATATGACTAACAAGTGGTGGTGTCTGCCAATGTAGCAGTTATACCTCTCAAATAGCAGCCAACTGAATATATCGGAAAAGTGATCATATGCTTGGCATTTTAATGAATCTGTGCTTAGCTGGGATCTAATGCATGATCATGGAGGTGCTAAGTATTATATCATGCTTTAGCAAGTTAAAACAATCCTTCTGTCGCATAATACTCATAATGATCCATCATTTAAGATGTAACCCATTCAAAGAATTGTGGACAACCTGGTATTCCAGGTTATTTACATTAACTAAGAAAATACAGCTTTAATTCCGTCACTGGAAGTGAATTATACCTATGGATACTATTGAACTATCCGAGACTTGTTTTTATTGAATACTGCAACAGAAACCCCACCCTTCTGTAATCAGTAATCATCCTAATAAGACATTACATAGAATTACATAGAATGTACGGCACAGAAACAGGCCATTCGGCTAACAGGTCCATGCCGGGGTTTATGCTCCACAAGAGCCTCCTCTCTCCCTACTTCATCTAACCCTATCAGCATATCTTTCTGTTCCTTTCTCCATCATGTGTTTACCTACCTTCCCCTTAAATGCATCTATGTTAGTTGCCTCAACTACTCCTTGTGGTAGCGAGTTCCACATTCTTACCACTCTCTAGGTAAAGAAGTTTCTCCTGAATTCCCTATTGGAATTATTAGTGACTATCTTATATTTATGGCCCCTAGTTCTGGTCTCCCCCACAAGTGGAAACATCTTCTCTATGTCTACCCTTTCAAACCCTTTCATAATCTTAAAGACCTCTATTAGGTCACCCCTCAGTCTTCTCTTTTCTAGAGAAAAGAGACCCAGCCTGCACAATCTTTCCTGATAGGTATAACCTCTCAGTTCTGGTATCATCCTAGTAAATCTTTTTTGCACCCTCTCCAGAGCCTCTATATCCTTTTTGTAATATGGAGTCCAGAACTGTTCACAGTACTCCAAGCGTGGTCTAACCAAGGTTCTATGGTTCTATACAGGTTTAACATAACTTCTCTGCTTTTCAGTTTTATCCCTCTAGAAATGAACCCCAGTGCTTGGTTTGCTTTTTTTATGGCCTTATTAACCTGCGTCACTACTTTTAGTGATTTGCGTATCCGTACCCCCAGATCCCTTTGCTCCTCTGCCCTATTTACACTCTTATTATCCAAGCAGTATGTGGCCCCCTTATTCTTCCTACCAAAATGTAGTACCTCACATTTATCTATATTGAATTTCATTAGCCAATTACGTGCCCATTCTGCAAGTTTATTAATGTCTTCTTATATTATGTCCCAGTCCTCCTCAGAATTAACTGTACCCCCAATTTGGTGTCATCTGCTAATTTTGAAATTGTACTTCTGATTCCCAAGTCCAAATCGTTTATGTAAATGGTGAACAACAGTGTTCCCAGCACCAATCCCTGTGGAACACCACTTCCCACCTTTTGCTAGTTGAAGTAACTTCCTTTAATCTCTACTCTCTGTTTTCTGTTTTGTAGCCAGCTTGCTATCCATTCTGCTACTTGTCCCCTGACTCCACATGCTTTGACCTTAGTCATGAGTCTACTATGAAGGCCTTTTGAAAATCCAAATATATTACATATCTACTGCATTACCCTTGACTAACATTTCGGTTACTTCGTCAAAGAATTCAATAAGGTTGGTAAAGCATGACCTTCCCTTTTGAAATCCATGCTGACTATTCTTTATTATATTTTTGGTTTCTAGATGTTTTTCATATTAAAATACTGATTAGAGAGATGTTGCAGTATTCATTAAAACAAGTCTCCGAAAGTTCAACAGTATCCATAGATATAATTCCAGGACTGGGTTGAATCAAAATGTCTCCTATGACTTTAATTTCAGTTTACTGTGCTATCTTTGCTACAGTGTAATCAGTAAAATTTTAGATACGAGGTATTCAGCCAGAGAAACGCACAAGCATCACAAAGGTCAAATATATGAGGTCGACCATATCTTCCGTCAAATAACATAAAAATCAAATCAAAAACACCATTACATACCAACTGGAAGCTGCAGCTTCTGCATCTAGAAATTAAAGTGGTCAGTCATCCCATGGAAAGTAAGATAAAAGCACATAGAGAGAATGAAGGGTTACATTACACATAACTAGGGCTATGGAATTTCATAACGCAAGCTGGGAATACTGCTTACAAGTTACATGTCTAACACTTTGAAGGAAACGACCGAATTCACAGAAAAATTCATTAAAATATAAGCTTTATATACACTGAGGTGTTGCACTCCTAATCTGAGCAGGTCAAACTAGTTACGTTAGGCAAATCTCAATCTACGTGCACATGAAGTGAATGGACAGCTGTGCAGTTAGATTTTGGCTTATGCAGCAGTTCTCAAATAAAAATAAATTTGATCTAAAGAGGGGCGGCCCCTTTTTAAAAAAAAATCCCCTGTGTATGCTACCCAAAATCTTATTATTCAACATATGTTTGCTAAATGAGAAATTACTAAATGCTTGTTATATCAAATGGTATTCTTGCAATTTCAGTAGCTGTTGGAATTACACGGAGTATAAATGGAATCACTCTGACTTGTAACGGTTTTAATTTACCTACTAGTTGATCTCCCCTTGCATTGCACATGGGGAGTCAAGATTAAGTGCAGTCTTCAGGTGAAGCGGGGTTAGAGTACGGGGGATATTTGGACCTCAGCGCACAGACATAATTCAGTCTCCTTTTTAAAGTCATACAGTCTGTTCTTATTTTATATAATATATTGATTTTATAGTATTTTATATATGTAGTTAAATAGCTAAACTCATTGCAATTTGAGAAGTAGAGAAGTAAGGTTGGTTGGAGCATAGCAGTTTCTCTGCAGTACAGGCCGAGCAGCTGGAAGACACAAAACTGAAGCTTTACAGCACTAACACTAGCAAGAAGATTAAATTACAGCGTGACAAATTTTTGCAGGCAGTACCTATTATAAATGTGGATATAAAAGTTATAATGGGAAAAGTTGACACAAACGTATGACAAAAATATGACAACAGGAAATACATTTTTGTAGGCAGGAAGTCATGCAGACATTTCCTCAGAGCTTTTCCCACTCCACCGCTGTAACTTCAGCGAAAACCCTTTCTACACGGGATTCCACCGAAGTTACAACAGCAGAGCAGTTGAAGCCCTAAGAAAATTTACCCTCAAGATTTTCTATATATTATATGGGCAGATATAGCCTGGGATTAAAATTACATTAAATAGTAAAACTATATGGGGTAATATTTTGCTCTGGATTTTAATAGTAACAAAAAAGATGTGACTAAACTGGTGCGCAAAAACAGTGATGGACTTTTCTTCCACTATTACTGCTACACTAAGTTTTGCTTACAGCCTGAAGTTGTATAAAGAGAGTAGCAAAAATCAACAAGCTGCATGGTGGGGGGGTTAAGAGGGGCAATGGACAAGGGAGGCACCTAAACAGAAAAATGGAGCAAAACAAAATCAAACGACCTTTGCTCCATTTTCACCCATTTTATTTGCCCTTAAACACTACTAACAAATAGGCAGCCTTCTCCAGCTTGCAGAAGTAGAAACTATGTCAACAAGTTCATCATAATTGTAGTTATACAACTTAATCACTAGCTACATGTCGTGGAATGTTTTTATCTCACCTAAACCCACTCTTCCCAAAGAATTAAAGGGGTAATTTAAACTGGCAATGAGATTTGGGCAGGTAGGCGGATACAGGCGATTTTAACTCCCAGGCCTTATCTGCATGCCACCGGTCAGCTGCTCACCTGAAATGGGCAGGAAGCAGCAGCTGGCCGACGGGCAGGAGTGGAAGTTCGGGTGGCAAGAGGTCGTTGGCCGGCACAAAAGAAAAGTTCGCTGGCAAGAAGGTAAGTCATGGGGAGGGGGTTTCGGGAGGACTTCTGCTCCTCCTTGCCCGACAAGGAATGTAAGAAAAACTTACCTTAAATGGCCTCTGATGGTCCTTGATCCTCTTCCTGCTGTCTTCACCTGCCAGGAAGGTGGCAATGGCTTTCCCGCACAGGCCAGGTTCAAAATTGCAGTTGGGGCCCAATAACGGGTTATGATAATACTACTTTTTAATTTACAACATCTACATCACTGAGCAGATGTGAGCTCAATGAACAATGTTCTACAAAAAATTCCATATAATTTCTAAAATACTTGTACTCACCTCATTGGATTCAATGCTCTCAGTCTCCTTGTTTGGTGTTGTCTTTTTCTTTGTCAAACGATTACAAAAAGCTAATGTAATGCAACTAATGAGAAATATTCCCAAATCTGGAGCAACTAGTCGAATACCATTTGGAATATCATTGAGATCAAGTCTAGAACAGAAAAAGAAAAAAATATAATGACCAATCTGGTACATTATTGTAGCAATCATTTAAATAGTAACGTGGCGGAGAAAACTGGGTGGCATAGTGGATTAGAACATTGTCCTTTCACAAGGAGCTTGACTCCAGCCCACAATACTGGTATCAATCAATTTTTTTTGGTCATAAGAGCTCCAAGTGAAAGGAGTCTGGGCAGTCACAATACAATTCACAGTGGATGTGGATGTGGATCCACAATATTAAACCAGCCACAAGAAATTGTTCACTTCACCTGCGTGCAAAGGGTGGGTTTGAGAAATGAAAACATTGACAGTGATTTCCAACACTGTTTGAACAGTTTCAATAACATTTCATGGGATATTCTTGAGTTTTGATTAACACCTCGATTGATAGCTCATTTCAGAAGTAAGAGAGGCTCTTGAACTTTGACAGATTTTAGGGTGAACACATTGGACTCAATTATTCTGAGATACACTATGGTACATAGTTTAGTCAACAGGAAGTTGACAAACAGTAATTTTTTATGTGGTATACCTAACAGTCCTTTCAGTAAAATAAAGTTGGGGATTATATTTGTAGTCACATTCAACTGTAGTTGTAGAAAACAAATAGTCGATTGAAGGGGATCTCATGCTGCTCAGAATACACAAAAGAATGTACGCTAAATGAAAATGTAAATGCAAGACATAGTATGAAATGGATACATCTACTTCAGCACAAAATCTGTTGGGGATTTATTAATTTCCAGAAAAAATAAAGTACAAGTCCAAGATACATACATATATAATAAAACTAGTCAGCACCAGTGTGGACAGTGTCATTAACTATGACTTCCAGCAAATTACTAGGTTATTCCACATATCAAAACTGAGTCGATACGGAAAATTTTGCAGACGATAGAAAACTTATTTTTAATGAATAAGTCCATGATTTTTGTAAGATTCTTAACAAAGATGATGAATCAGAATTATATTAATAGCCATTCATTAAAGGTATCCAATTTTACATGAAGTCAAACCATTGGCTTATATAAATTAATCATGAAAATATTGTTTTCTTATGAGGCAACAATTTTTTTTTTCCACACTGTCATTGTATTTTATCTTTTACTTATCAAACAAAAATTCCTTTGGAGAGCTGCTTTGTAACCTTGCCCGGTTTAACAAAAAATTATTTTCACCATTTATGTGCATGAGAGTTCAATGTTTAAAACCAAAAATGGCAAAATGGAACTTCAGCATGATAATATTGCAGCTGAAGCAAAGCCCTCACAAAATGTTTGAGCAAACCCTTCTGTCACAGATCTACTGTTTTAACTGTACTTAAGGAACATATTTTGGGCGTATTAATTGCGGCTTAACAGTGTGTGTTTGGCTAAGTGATGCTGTAGAACCCTGGATATGGAAAATTTATACTAGTCAGCTGGAAATTAGCTATGAGTAATGGACAATGCAATGTGTAGCACTGACTACTCAACATCTACCTTGGTCATTTTTTTCCCTCAGGCCTGCGGGCAATGTTGTTCCCCACCATTACACTGCATCTGGTCCAACAAATAAAATAAATGATAGAAATATTGATTTTTTTTTTCTTACCTGAGAGGAGCCGAGCCGAGCCGAGCGGAGGGAGCGTCCGATAAAAGGCGAGATTTCAGAGCGCTGAGAACAGCTGAGAGGAGCCCAGCCGAGCGGAGGGAGCGTCCGATAAAAGGCGGGATTTCAGAGCGCTGAGAACAGCTGAGAGGAGCCGAGCCGAGCGGAGGGAGCGTCCGATAAAAGGCGGGATTTCAGAGCGCTGAGAACAGCTGAGAGGAGCCGAGCCGAGCGGAGGGAGCGTCCGATAAAAGGCGGGATTTCAGAGCGCTGAGAACAGCTGAGAGGAGCCAAGCCGAGCCGAGCGGAGCTGCGACCGAGTTCCAAGTGACGTCAGGAATCAGATCGGGACGCGACACACGGGAGGCACCTGATTGGTGAGTAGGTTCAGGTGAGTATTTCTACTTATCTACAGCAACAAAAGTAAAAGGAAAGGGAAGGTCTGCTGGTCTTATAGGAAGTAGCGTTTATTTTTTAGTGAATCAAGGTCCCTAGTGTAGTTAACATTCTCTAAATTGAGAACAATTTAAAGGAGTAAACTCCTTAAAGGGAGTGGTAAGTAGTTTTTCTTTCCTTTTTTTTTTCTCTTGACATTGTAGTTGTTCTTAAGCTAATTTAAGGGTTAAGTCATGGCAGGAGATCCCAGGGCCGTGTCATGTTCCTCTTGTGGGATGTGGGAATTCAGGGCTCCTTCCTGTATCCCTGATTCCTTCACCTGCGGGAAGTGTGTCCAGCTGCAGCTATTGTTTGACCGCTTGACGGCTCTGGAGCTGCGGATGGACTCACTTTGGAGCATCCGCGATGCTGAGAAAGTCGTGGATAGCACGTTCAGTGAGTTGGTCACACCGCAGATAAAAATTACTGAGGGAGATAGTGAATGGGTGACCAACAGACAGAGGAAGAGTAGGAAGGCAGTGCAGGGGACCCCCTGCGGTCATCTCCCTCCAAAACAGGTATACCGTTTTGGATACTGTTGGGGGAGATGGCTCACCAGGGGAAGGTGGCAGTGGCCAGGTTCATGGCACCGTGGCTGGCTCTGCTGCACAGGAGGGCAGGAAAAAGAGTGGCAGAGCTATAGTGATAGGGGACTTGATTGTAAGGGGAATAGACAGGCGTTTCTGCGGACGCAACCGAGACTCCAGGATGGTATGTTGCCTCCCTGGTGCAAGGGTCAAGGATGTCTCGGAGCGGCTGCAGGACATTCTGGAGGGGGAGGGTGAACAGCCAGTTGTCGTGGTGCATATAGGCACCAACGATATAGGTAAAAAACAGGATGAGGTCGTACAAGCTGAATTTAGGGAGTTAGGAGTTAAACTAAAGAGTAGGACCTCAAAGGTAGTAATCTCAGGATTGCTACCAGTGCCACAGGTCAGTCAGAGTAGGAATGACAGGATAGCTAAGATGAATACGTGGCTTGAGAGATGGTGCAAGAGGGAGGGATTCAAATTCCTGGGCCATTGGAACCGGTTCTGGGGGAGGTGGGACCAGTACAAATTGGACGGTCTGCATCTGGGCAGGACTGGAACCAATGTCCTAGGGGGAGTGTTTGCCAGTGCTGTTGGGGAGGGTTTAAACTAATGTGGCAGGGGGATGGGAACCGATGCAGGAAGTCAGTGGGAAATAAAGTGGTGACAGAAAAAAAAGGCAGTAAGGGAGAGTGTACAGAACATGACCGGACAGATGGTCTGAGAAAGCAGGGCAAAGACCAAGGGAAGTCTAGATTAAACTGCATTTATTTCAATGCAAGAAGTCTGATGGGCAAGGCAGATGAACTCAGGGCATGGATGGGTACATGGGACTGGGATGTTATAGCTATTACTGAAACATAGCTAAGGAAGGGGCAGGACTGGCAGCTCAATGTTCCAGGGTACAGATGCTATAGGAAAGATAGAGCAGGAGGTAAGAGAGGAGGGGGAGTTGCGTTCTTGATTAGGGAGAACATCACGGCAGTAGTGAGAGGGGATATATCCGAGGGTTCGCCCACTGAGTCTATATGGGTAGAACTGAAAAATAAGAAGGGAGAGATCACTTTGATAGTCAACAGGAAATTGAGGAGCAAATATGTAAGGAGATTACAGACAGCTGCAAGAAAAATAGGGTGGTAATAGTAGGGGACTTTAACTTTCCCAACATTGACTGGGACAGCCATAGCATTAGGGGCTTGGATGGAGAGAAATTTGTTGAGTGTATTCAGGAGGAATTTCTCATTCAGTATGTGGATGGCCCGACTAGAGAGGGGGCAAAACTTGACCTCCTCTTGGGAAATAAGGAAGGGCAGGTGACAGAAGTGTTAGTGAGGGATCACTTTGGGACCAGTGATCATAATTCCATTAGTTTTAAGATAGCTATGGAGAAGGATAGGTCTGGCCCAAAAGTTTAAATTCTAAATTGGGGAAAGGCCAATTTTGATGGTATTAGACAGGAACTTTCAGAAGTTGATTGGGAGAGTCTGTTGGCAGGCAAAGGGACGTCTTGTAAGTGGGAGGCTTTCAAAAGTGTGTTAACCAGGGTTCAGGGTAAGCACATTCCTTATAAAGTGAAGGGCAAGGCTGGTAGAAGTAGGGAACCTTGGATGACTCGGGGGATTGAGGCCCTAGTCAAAAAGAAGAAGGAGGCATATGACATGCATAGGCAGCTGGGATCAAGTGGATCCCTTGAAGAGTATAGAGATTGCCGGAGTAGAGTTAAGAGAGAAATCAGGAGGGCAAAAAGGGGATATGAGATTGCTTTGGCAGATCAGGCAAAGGTGAATCCAAAGAGCTTCTACAAATACATAAAGGGCAAAAGAGTAACTAGGGAGAGAGCAGGGCCTCTTAAGGATCAACAAGGTCATCTATGTGCGGAACCACAAGAGATGGGTGAGATCCTGAATGAATATTTCACATCGGTATTTACGGTTGAGAAAGGCATGGATGTTAGGGAACTTGGGGAAATAAATAGTGATGTCTTGAGGAGTGTACATATTACAGAGAGGGAGGTGCTGGAAGTCTTAACGCGCATCAAGGTAGATAAATCTCCGGGACCTGATGAAATGTATCCCAGGACGTTATGGGAGGTTAGGGAGGAAATTGCGGGTCCCCTAGCAGAGATATTTGAATCATCCACCGCGACAGGTGAGGTGCCTGAAGATTGGAGGGTAGCAAATGTTGTGCCTTTGTTTAAGAAGGGTGGCAGGGAAAAGCCTGGGAACTACAGACCAGTGAGCCTGACATCTGTAGTGGGTAAGTTGTTAGAGGGTATTCTGAGGGACAGGATCTACAGGCATTTGGAGAGGCAGGGACTAATTAGGAACAGTCAGCATGGTTTTGTGAGAGGAAAATCATGTCTCACGAATTTGATTGAGTTTTTTGAAGGGGTAACCAAGAAGATAGATGAGGGCTGTGCAGTAGACGTGGTCTACATGGACTTCAGCAAAGCATTTGACAAGGTACCGCATGGTAGGTTGTTACATAAGGTTAAATCTCATGGGATCCAAGGTGAGGTAGCCAATTGGATACAAAATTGGCTTGACGACAGAAGACAGAGGGTGGTTGTAGAGGGTTGTTTTTCAAACTGGATGCCTGTGTCCAGCGGTGTGCCTCAGGGATCGGTGCTGGGTCCGCTGTTATTTGTTATTTATATTAATGATTTGGATGAGAATTTAGGAGGCATGGATAGTAAGTTTGCAGATGACACCAAGATTGGTGGCATTGTGGACAGTGAAGAAGGTTATCTAGGATTGCAACGGGATCTTGATAAATTGGGCCAGTGGGCCGATGAATGGCAGATGGAGTTTAATTTAGATAAATGTGAGGTGATGCATTTTGGTAGATCGAATCGGGCCAGGACCTACTCCGTTAATGGTAGGGCGTTGGGGAGAGTTATAGAACAAAGAGATCTGGGAGTACAGATTCATAGCTCCTTGAAAGTGGAGTCACAGGTGGATAGGGTGGTGAAGAAGGCATTCGGCATGCTTGGTTTCATTGGTCAGAACATTGAATGCAGGAGTTGGGATGTCTTGTTGAAGTTGCACAGGGCATTGGTGAGGCCGCACTTGGAGTACTGTGTACAGTTCTGGTCACCCTATTATAGAAAGGATATTATTAAACTAGAAAGAGTGCAGAAAAGATTTACTAGGATGCTACCGGGACTTGATGGTTTGACTTACAGGGAGAGGTTAGACAGACTGGGACTTTTTTCCCTGGAGAGTCGGAGGTTAAGGGGTGATCTTATAGAAGTCTATAAAATAATGAGGGGCATAGATAAGGTCGATAGTCAAAATCTTTTCCCAAAGGTAGGGGAGTCTATAACGAGGGGGCATAGATTTAAGGTGAGAGGGGAGAGATACAAAAGGGTCCAGAGGGGCAATTTTTTCACTCAAAGGGTGGTGAGTGTCTGGAACGAGCTGCCAGAGGCAGTAGTAGAGGCGGGTACAATTTTGTCTTTTAAAAAGCATTTGGACAGTTACATGGGTAAGATGGGTATAGAGGGATATGGGCCAAGTGCAGGCAATTGGGACTAGCTTAGTGGTATAAACTGGGCGACATGGATATGTTGGGCCGAAGGGCCTGTTTCCATGTTGTAACTTCTATGATTCTATGATTCTATACCTTTTGGTGAACAATTTCTACATATAAACCTAAAAATTACTGTTGGCAACTTTAGTAAATAAACACTTAACATGTTTCTATGGCATTCCTTCTCTGCTATTTTGCTGCGGGCATTTGCCTGTTTATTTTAAAATAGCAGACATAGGAACGGCAGATAGGTGCATTAAGCCTTTGTTCACTAATAGCATTAACAGTAATTTCTAGGCTATACTAAAATTATTAATATATTAAAGTTACCACAATCTTGACCATCTAGCAGCATCAGAAACAATTATTTAGAAGATATAGGACAGTGAGTACTAATGTATATCGCTGACACTGGACCACATAATTCATGACTACCAAATGCATAAGAGAGTTATGAGATCCAGGATTACAAGTAACGAGTTATATTGCAAGCATATTGTGCGCTCTTTCTAAAGTTCACAGCAGGGCACCTACAAGTGGTGGGAAATAAAGTCTACCCGCACCTAACAAACTACACAAATTAATCAGATCACCTAACATATTTGCAACAAAGATGAAATTACAAACGTTATGTCCAGTCAGAGTGACAATCTGTACAAATATTCTATCACACCAATAACAGTGCTGAGACCATCTCTTTCATTGTATGAAAAGTTTTTGGCCAGTATATTAAGGCCATGAAATTATGTGGTGCAAATTTTAGTTAAAAAATTTTTACTATACAATCTCTGTTCCCTAGCCACCGACTGCATTCCTCTCTCTGGCCACTGTCTGAGGCTGAACCAGACCGTTCGCAACCTTGGCCTCCTATTTGACCCTGAGATGAGCTTCCGACCACATATCCGCTCCATCACCAAGACGGCCTACTTCCACCTTTATAATGTTGCTAGTCTCCGCCCCTGCCTCAACTCTTCTGCTGCTGAAACCCTCATCCATGCCTTTGTTACCTCTAGACTTGACTATTCCAATGCTCTCCTGGTCGGCCTCCCATCTTCCACCCTCCATAAACTTGAGCTCATCCAAAACTCAGCTGCCCATATCCTAACTCGCATCAAGTCCCATTCACCCATCACCCTTTTGCTAGCTGACCTACATTGGCTCCCGGTCCAGCAACTCCTCGATTTTAAAATTCTCATCCTTGTTTTCAAATCCCTCCAAGGTCTCACTTCTCACTACCTCCGTGACCTCCTCCAGCCTTACAACCCTCCGAGATCTCTGTGCTCCTCTAATTCTGGCCTCTTGTGCATCCCCGATTTTAAATCGCTCCACCATTGGCGGCCGTGTCTTCAGCTGCTTGGGTCCTAAGCTCTGCAATCCCCTCCCTAAACCTCTCCACCTCTCTCTCCTCCTTTAAGATACTCCTTGAAACCTCCTTCTTTAACCAAGCCCTAATATCTCCTTACGTGGCTCAGTGTGAAATTTTGGTTTTGATAACGCTCCTGTGAAGCCCCTGGGGACGTTTTACTATGTTAAAGGCGCTATATAAATGCAAGTAGTTGTTATTGTTGTAAATGGAATTCTCTAGTCCATTGTTTAATTAGAGGTCCTGACCTATTTAATAGACAAAAGAATTTCTTACAAACACATCAAGTATGCTCACACTAATATTCTCACAGCATAATTTGAAGACCTAAGTTTTTAAATCGAAGTATTAACGTGGGTGGAAGGATCTGTGGAGACAGAGTGGAATCCAATGTACACTATTTTTTAAAATAGAGTGTTGGTTGGGTAGTAGGCACACTCAACATGGTACAACAGTCAGAGAGATATTTTTACTTGATGAATCTATAAATTGTTCTCTCAATTTTTAAAGTGTCAGTATTATTTTTTCTATATTTAAATATAAAGCTTTCTCATCTCTGTGAATGAACATTCCCAAATAAACAGACATATTTGGTCAAGCAGTACTGATTATAAGCAGTCAACCACAAATCCGTTCATTGAAACAAGCTGGATAACTGTTCAGAATCTGTCCAACCGTTCCTTTGCCTGTGCCTGAAACATCAAATTTACTGGAAATAGCCAGCAGCTGTGTCTTGTCACTAAAACTGAACTTTGGCATCATCATGTATGAGGGGGAGACAGCAGTGATGATTGAGCACAATATGCTGCTGCCCACACAATGTGGAAATATTACTGCATTTCAAGACAATTAAACAAAGCACAACAGCCTTGCAGAAGGTGGATTTCATTCCAGTGAAGTTATAGGCCAATTTTGAACATTGCCCAGTCTGGATTTAATTCCAATAAAGTATAAAGCAAGTGGTTTTATCTTCTACTTATCCCAGATTTGCTAATAAAACATTAGAAATATGGACAGACTGCAAAGATGGAACTCTTTTCCGGGCTAGTGTAATCATGACATTTAAATCCATCATTTTCTGTTTTTCCACATTCTGTTGTTGAAATGAGGGCATTTTGCATGAGCTAGATTGGAACTGCACTACATTTCTTCATGCAGTGAAGTACTGTGCACAAATGTATTATAACACCTAACCATAATGGCCCAGAATTTGCTGGTAAAATAATAGCAAGTTTAATGCGCACACCGTTATTAGTGTGTAAATCATCTAGCAATTTGTGGCAAGGAAAAGATAACTCGTGAGTTGTGAATCGCCACAAATTACTGGACGATTTGCACCGCTCCGCCATTAGCCTCGCGAAAACTCAGCTCGCCTGTGAGTTTCAAGAAATTGCTGAATTTGCACATTAATTACCAATTAAACTCACCACAGAAACAGCATATTGATCTTTTGAATGAGGAGATTTATGTTCCTGCATCGCCACTCAACCTCTCCGGTCCGGAAAGAGAACAATTGAAACGTTCTCATTCCTGCAGGTAGTAAATTATTCTTGGAGACTTTTTAAATTCTAAATTTTTAAATTTTTTTTCCTTACATTTCCTTTCTGTCTCTTTTTGCTCTCTCTTAATCCAATCTTTCCTTCCCTCACTTTATTTCTCTTTCTATACCTGATTTGACTCTAGTTCACCCTAATTCCTTCTCCGCCATTCCTCTGTTTCTTTCTCAATCCTTAAATCCCATTGGTTAAGAGATAGACCGTGGGTCCCATCGTTCACCAAGGTCCCAGACGCCCCGTTGCCGTTGCTGCACCGTTATCTGCTCGCACTTCAAGCAATTTGCTGCGCAAAAAATTTCAAGATGAAGGGTGAGGGAAAAAGTCTAACTAACGGGACGAGCTGCAAGACGCTCCATTCCAGCAAATTCTGGGCCATTACCTATGGCTTTAATTCTTTATGTACCTGCTGTATTCTGCGGCGAGTGACTCACCTCCTGACTCCCCAAAGCCTTTCCACCATCTACAAGGCACAAGTCAGGAGTGTGATGGAATACTCTCCACTTGCCTGGATGAGTGCAGCTCCAGCAACACTCAAGAAGCTCGACACCATCCAAGATAAAGCAGCCCGCTTGATTGGCACCCCATCCACCACCCTAAACATTCACTCCCTTCACCACCGGCGCACTGTGGCTGCAGTGTGCACCATCCACAGGATGCACTGCAGCAACTCGCCAAGGCTTCTTCGACAGCACCTCCCAAACCCGCGACCTCTACCACCTCGAAGGACAAGAGCAGCAGGCGCATGGGAACAACACCACCTGCACGTTCCCCTCCAAGTCACACACCATCCCGACTTGGAAATATATCGCCGTTCCTTCATCGACGCTGGGTCAAAATCCTGGAACTCCCTTCCTAACAGCACTGTGGGAGAACCGTCACCACACGGACTGCAGCGGTTCAAGAAGGCGGCTCACCACCACCTTCTCGAGGGCAATTAGGGATGGGCAATAAATGCTGGCCTCGTCAGCGACGCCCACATCCCATGAACGAATAAAAAAAAAGTATATTAAAATAATAAATAACATCAACCATCCTGCTAATCACAATAAAAAGGTAACTTGCACCCTATATGAAAATGTATAACATTAAAATATCACAGTAGTAGTCCAAATATAAGTAGTCATTTTCAACAGTTTTTTTTAAAAGAAATTAAGATTTCTCATAAACCTACGCACAACTTTTTGAAATGGTTGAATACTTGTTAAACTGCATTTAAAAAATCTGTGGCTATAGAGCAACCAGATAAAGAAAAATATATTAGCTTGTTGTATACACATTGAAGTTCATTTACAACAATATATAAATTTAAAAGGTTAATATATAAATTCAAAATGGTAATGAAATCCATTTAACAAAATGACATTCTTGTTATTTCGTTTGCAAATCATTGTACCTGGTAACTCCAATGTGCCTGGATAGGGTTTCCCATGTGCTGCCTGCAACAGAAAAGACAAATCTGTTACAATCAGTACCCTGGTTTATCTATATTTTTATACAATACCTACAGCATAAAACAATTCACCAATATTTGACTCATCATTGACTTTTGTGCATTTCCAATCAAGTATATGGTTTCTTTTTTAAATGTGCATTGTTGGCCTTTTGTGTCAAATTTTGTCTTATGAAGGTACTGTTCAATAAACAAGGCTATTTAATTGTAGATTACTAATAATGTACTGTAGAATAAATCAAAGTCAATAAAAATATGGATTTACTTTAATGTAATTACAATAGAACAAATGTCATATTTTGTAGAGGTTACATTTATAATTAAAAGGTAAAAGAGAAAGGTGAACTATACAGTAACACCATTCTTTGTGTCACTTCTCCCACCCCATTCAGGTAAACATAGTAAATACTAACAGCCTGGGTCATGTACAAGCCACCCACAGCCATATGCCACTGATGAAACTCTAATCAACAGTGTACTGTAAAGTGCAATAACATGGTTTACCAGGAAATTTTAATTGTACATTTAAAAAAATTAAAATAGGCAACAGCTACTGGAGCTAGATCCTGTTACACAAATAATTTGGTGCTAGATTTACTCTGGATTTAAAAATCCAGCATCAAACTGGTGCCATAAGTATATACTTGTATTTACACCTTTTGCCCAATTCAAAACTAAACAGTGAGTTAATTCACAGTTACTTTGAGAATCACTCTAATAATGAGATTGGATCTACTGGATTTAGCACAGATTGAATGCTTCAATTCCATACAGGACCTAGACCATGAATGCATATGTGCATCTTGGGAGCTTGTGTTTATGCAAAATGATGCTTCAAGTTTGGAGGGAACCAGAGTGTTAGGTAACTACATCATGTGCAAATGAGACAATACTGCTCAAAGCTGCTTCAGTTATGTGGCACTGCTTCTTTTAAAATAAATACTTCTCCCTTTCTCTCTGCTCTAGAAGGTATCAACTTTTTGCTGAACTACAGTTCCATGTGTCCAGGTGGCCACTATTTATGTATGAGCCTAATGATATCATAACCCACTTATCTGATACCCATATATGCACACCTCCAGCAGAAGTCATTGGATAGTGATCAAGAGCAAGAACCATGGCCATTCTTTCCCATTTCAAATTCCTGACTCCCCAAAGCCTTTCCACCATCTACAAGGCACAAGTCAGGAGTGTGATGGAATACTCTCCACTTGCTTGGATGAGTGCAGCTCCAACAACACTAAAGAAGCTCGACACCATCCAAGATAAAGCAGCCCGCTTGATTGGCACCCCATCCACCACCCTAAACATTCACTCCCTTCACCACCGGCGCACTGTGGCTGCAGTGTGTACCATCCACAGGATGCACTGCAGCAACTCTCCAAGGCTTCTTCGACAGCACCTCCCAAACCCGCGACCTCTACCATCTAGAAGGACAAGAGCAGCAGGCGCATGGGAACAACACCACCTGCACGTTAGCCTCCAAGTCACACACCATCCCGACTTGGAAATATATCGCCGTTCCTTCATCGACGCTGGGTCAAAATCCTGGAACTCCCTTCCTAACAGCACTGTGGGAGAACCTTCACCACACGGACTGCAGCGGTTCAAGAAGGCGGCTCACCACCACCTTCTCAAGGGCAATTAGGGATGGGCAATAAATGCTGGCCTCGCCAGCGACGCCCACATCCTGTGAACGAATAAAAAAAACCCCAAAGGTGCCAGGGTCAATTGCAATGACCCTATGCCACCCCAGCTCAGATCAACTAATTCACCAAGGAGATGATAACGGGTGACATGACTTGAAGCATCACATGGAAAAATGTAAAATTCAAAATCCAAGAAATGCCTTACGGTGATGATTCCAAATAGCTCTTAATTGGCTGTATAAAAATCAAACTGGAAAAAATGTGGACTGTCAAAAAAAGACATGTGCAAAGTGCTACTTTTAGTACTGATCCACAAAGAGATTTCCACAAAGAGATTTCCAAAAAGGAATAGGTCGCAGATGAGGTAATGGAGGTGAGCCACGGGACAGGAAAGCCACAAAAACTTGTTGATTTTAAGCTGGGTTTTGCAATACAGCTTTAGTATTATACTGTTCCTAACCCTCAGAATTTTGTTTCTAGCCAGATGTTTAATTTGAAATAATATTTCTTTTTCATACACCTAGATATTAGGATTCACAAACATATTGGCCTCGATATTAACCCCCCCTCCCCCAACGATGGGTGGGAGGGAGACGGGGAGGAGGTTAATAATTTTAAAACAGGGATTGTGACCCCAACCTACCACATAGGAGAAGGGTTTCGTGTTGTGCGAGTGTTTGACCTTGGAGAGGTGAGACGCTTTATTAACATATTTAAATCAGGCTCCCACTGTGCAATTGGCAGCCTGATTTAATTTTAACAGTTGCCGCCCTGTTTCCCTGGGCTCACTGGCAGTGAAAGGGAGATGGGAGCTGCCGGCTCAAGAAGGTAATTGCCTTTTACAGCACTCCTTGCAAGCCTCCCTTCTGCCAACTGTGGCTTCTCTCTCCCCCCGCGCGATGGCTTCTCTCCAACTCCCCCCACCCCCCGGTCTCTCGCTCCCTTCCTGACAGGTGAGAAGCAGAAGAAAAAAATTATAATGAGGTCCTGCTGCTTGCCAAGTTTTCCCCGCACTACTGCGCTCCCTCCCTGCCTCCTCGTAAATATTAGGACCGTTGACTCTCTCTTTTAATAATAAAAGGTGATATTTCCCTCTGATTGCTAGTTTTAGAGAGAAAAATAGGTGAGTACAGATTGGTGCGAGAGAGTGCGCTGACAAACATTTTACCCATGTTTAACGCTGCTCTGAGTATTCTCACTTCTCCAAAAATGGATTAACAAACATTCGTTAGCAGAAAGTTCAAACAAAAGTTGATTTGTTTAATCCTTCAGTTTAGTACAGAGAAACTGAAATTACTTACTGCATTGGTGCAACAGCAAAACTTACATTTCTCTAGTGCCTTTAAAATAGAAATTGGTCCGAGGTGCTTCACAGAGGAAGAAAGGAGTATATACCAAGCCTCCGAGGGGAGAGGTGCCACAAGACTTGGGGGAATCAGTGGGAAGGAGATAAAGAGGGCAAGAGGAAGAGATGAGCTTAGAAAGGGATGGCATGGGGAGATGGAGAGAAGTTGCAATGATGGGCTAGGTGAATGAGGGCCTGCAGGATGGTCAGGCGTCAGAGGGAAGAAAAGAAGGGAAGTTAGCAGCTGAGGAAGCTACGCAAAATGATTCAATCGTAAAGACGAAGAAAGACATTCTGACCATCAACAACTACTGATGGGTATTCTCTGTTGACTGTGATATATTGCTATAAATAAAACTTCCAGAAACTTCCTTCTGCAGGTGGATTAAGCGATTAAGTCCTGCCACTGATTTTGTAAAATTAAATCCCTTGTGTCCACTCCAATGACTATCTTGATTTCATCAATGTAATTTCACTGCAACACAAAATAACTCCTCATTCAGCAGTCTCAATGACTTTCAACCAAATGTGCTGAGAATTAAAATGTCACCTGATGCTGTAAAAGAGGTATTATTAATGAGGAAACATTGCAAGGGTATCTTCAGAGGAATTGGTCACTGCTGTTATCTCACACTAGAACTGATCATGTAGGGCTTAGCATTTCCTCATCATCTGAGTGGGAGCTCAAGTCACTTTTTCCAGCATTTGTAACAAACAAAATGTATCCCTTCTCAAACTCAACAGTCTAATTTCTAGCCCAAAACAAATATTAAGAACATAAGAACATAAGAAATAGGAGCAGGAGTAGGCCAATCGGCCCCTCGAGCCTGCTCCGCCATTCAATAAGATCATGGCTGATCTGATCCTAACCTCAAATCTAAATTCATGTCCAATTTCCTGCCCGCTCCCCGTAACCCTTAATTCCCTTTACTTCTAGATATTGAACTAGTATCAAATTAGATCAGTAAATATTAGTGGCTATACACATAATGGAACGTGCAGTCACTACCAAACTCTATGATGCCCATTTCAGGCCCAAAAACGTACCTAAAGTAATTTCCATCCTATTGAGGCCAACTGTGTTTCCTGACCACTATCCTGGATCAGGTAAGATTTGAGCAAAACCAATATTACTATTACATTCCCTCCAATAAAATTTCTCTTTCTCACTCCTTTGTAGGGTTGCCAAGCCTCCCGAATTGCCCAGAAGTCTCCCGGAATGGAGCATGGGTCTCCCGGGTGCTGCCTCTTGCCACCCGGGAGATCGTCGTGCTTTAAATTTTCTGCTCTGTGACGTCACCAGCGGCCACGGCAGAGAAGCCTCCAGCTCAGTGACGTTACCCACCCACCGCCGGGACTGGAAGGTATGTCGGGAATCAGGGTTGGAAGGTGGGAGTCGAGAATTGGGGGGGTCGGGGGAGAGAAGGGGGTTGGGGGAATTGGGTCTTGGGTGAGGGTAAGAGAGGGTGACTGGGGAACGTGGTGGGTGTGGAGACCACCAGCATTTCCTGCAGAGCCAGGAGCAGCAGCAGCAACATGGTGAGTGGGAACAGCACCTAGAGAAGAGTAGCCAGTAAAGGAGTGAGTGAAACCTGGGGACTTTACTGTGGGTAAACAGTGAAAGATTGTTTCCACTGGTGGGCGGATAGAGAACAAGGGGACAGAGACCGAGGATTTTCACTGGTGGGTGAATGGGATACAAGGATACAGAGGTCAAGGATTTTCACTGGAAGAACCAAGGGGGAAGGGAGGAGGAAGGTTCTTGAACTGAGGGTTATTAGAGCATGGGTTACTTTACCACAAGGTATTGAGGTCGAGACTTAAACATCATTTAAAAGGGAATGGGATAAATATTTTAATAGAAGGAATATAAAGGGATCTAGAGGGAATGAGATTACAGGAGACAGTGCCAGCTTCGGCACAGGCCCCAGGGGCCAAATGGCCTCCTCCTATGCTGTAATTTCTATCATTCTATGAAAACGCTCCTTTATTGAGTATGAACCCAGGGAGTAGTTTAGAAATTTTGGTGCTGAGCTGAGTTTCGGACATTGTGCTCTGTAAGAAGTGCCCCAAACACCGAGCCCAGTGCCCTTTATGCGATCTCTCGGTTTGGCTCAGGTCGGTCTGTGCCAGCCGGTTTTGGCATGTGAAGTCCAAGTACAGATTGGCTATGATTGAGGTTTCCAGTTCAGAGTTGTCACCTTCATACAGAACCTGAGTCCAAACCAAAGTTAAAGAGATAGCGAGAGAGATTGGGTCTGTTAAAAGTGGAGGGAGTGAGGGAGCACGGAGTAGCAGGTATCGATGGAGTCTGGTTTCGACAGAGTCTATAATTGGGAATTTGGTGAGTGAGGGGATTCGGTGCAGTAAGGGGTGAGGTGCATTTGATTAGTCAGCGGAGAGGAGCGTACTGAGAGCGGGTCACAGCAACAACAAAACAAAACTGCAGTGTGACGTCACAGGTAAGGCAGGTAGGTGGTTGGTGGTGAGTATCTCTTCTGTTTTCTTCTTTCTTAGGACTGTGGGCTAAGTAACTTATAGCAGAAAACTACATTTAAAAAAAAATAAACTTAATTTAATAAATTAAACAAGGCCAATACTTAGTTCAACCTAAAAATAATTTGATTGGCATTGTAGTAATCAATTAAATGAATAAAATAGTTATGACAGGGCAGGAGATGTGTTGCAGCTGCAATATGTGGGAACTACTGGACAGTTTTGTCCAGGACAACTACATGTGCGGTAAGTATTTGCAGCTCGAGGAACTTCGGCTCCGAGTTGAGGAGCTGGAGTCCGAGCTGCAGACATCGCGATGCATCAGGGAGGGAGGAAGTCACCTGGACACTTTGATCCAGGAGGCAGTCACGCCCCTTAGACTAAATACTGTAGAATTGGCACGTGGTCAGGGACAGGAGGATGTGACTGCGAGTGAGGCAGGTACGGGGATCCAGGATGTAGCATTGCAGAAGCCTCAACCTCTGCACTTGTCCAATAGACACGAGGTTCTTGCAGCCCTTGTGGACGAGTGCAGGGACTGCAGGGAGTATGAGCAAACTGGCCACGGCACCGTGGTTCAGGGGGCCATTCAAATGGGGGGAGTAAAAAGGAATGTGGTTGTAATAGGCAACAGTATAGTTAGAGGGATAGACACTGTTCTCTGCAGCCAAGAGTGAGAGTCCTGAAGGCCGTGTTGCCAGGGTTAAGGACATCTACTCAGGGCTGGAGAGAAACTTGGAGTGGGAGGGGGAGGATCCAGTTGTCATGATCCACGTAGGTACCAACGACATAGGTAGGACTAAGAAAGAGGTTCGGCTGAGGGAGTTTGAGCAGCTAGGGACAAAATTAAAAAGCAGAACCACAAAGGTGATAATCTCTGGATTATTACCTGAGCCACGAGCAAATTGGCACACGGTAAATCAGATCAGAGAGATGAATGTGTGGCTCAAAGATTGGTGTGGGAGAAGTGGGTTTCGATTCATGGGGCACTGGCACCAATAATGGGGAAAGAGGGAGCTGTTCTGTTGGGACGGGCTTCACCTGAACCATGCTGGGACCAGTATTCTAGCAAACCGAATATCTAGGGCGGTAGAGAAGGCTTTAAACTAAATAGAGGGGGGAAGGAGGGCTCAGGTGGGGCGAAGTTTAGATCGATAAAGAGAAAAGACAAGGAAGTAGTACAGGAAAGTGATGGGGGTAATGATAAACATGGTGTGTCAGGAAGGGACAGAGCATCCAAATATAAGAGTGCACCAGCAAATGGGGCCGGGGTAGAAAAGAATGGTAAAAAGACAAAATTAAAGGTTCTTTATCTGAATGCACGCAGCATTCGTAATAAGATAGATGAATTGACGGCACAAATAGAAACAAATGAATACGATCTCATGGCCATTACAGAGACGTGGTTGCAAGGTGACCAAATTTGGGAGCTAAATATTCAGGGTTATTTAACATTTCGGAAGGACAGGAAAAAAGGTAAGGATGGTGGGGTAGCTCTGTTAATAAAGGATGAAATTGGTATAATAGTGAGAAATGATCTTGGCTCAGAAGATCAAGATGTCAAATCAATTTGGTGGAGGTAAGAAATAGCAAGGGAAAGAAATCACCGGTGGGAGTGGTATAAAGGCCCCCTAACAGTAGCTACACTGTAGGGCAAAATATTAATCAGGAAATAAGGGGGGCTGGTAAAAAAGGTAATGCAACAATCATAGGCGATTTTAACTTTCACATAGATTGGACAAATCAAATTGGCAAAAATAGCCCTGATGAGGAGTTCATAGAGTGTATTAGGGACTGTTTCTTAGACCAATAAGTCGGGGAACCAACCAGGGAACAGGCCATTTTGGATCTGGTAATGGGTAACGAAACAGGATTAATTAATGATCTCAAAGTAAAGGATCCCTTGGGAAGCAGTGATCATAACATGATAGAATTTCACATCCAGTTTGAGAGCAAGGATCTTGGGTCTGAAACTACTGCATTAAACTTAAATAAGGGCAATTATAAAGGAATGAGGGCAGAATTGGCTAAAGTGGACTGGGTATACAGATTAGATGGTATGATGGTGGATAAGCAGTGGCAAACATTTAAAAAGATATTTTATGATGCGCAACAAAAATATATCCCTGAGAGAAGGAAAGACTCCACAAAAAGGGTGAACCAACCATGGCTAACTAAGGAAGTCAAGGATGTTATCAGGTTAAAAGAAAAAGCATACAACATGGCAAAGATTACTGGTAAGCCCAAAGATTGGGAAAACTTTAAAAACTAGCAAAGGATGACTAAAAGAATAATAAAGAGGGAGAAAATAAATTATGAGAGTAAACTAGCAAGAAATATAAAAACTGACAGTAAAAGCTTCTACAAGTATATAAAAAGGAAGAGGGTAGTCAAAGTAAACATTGGTCCCTTAGAGGAAGAGACTGGGGAAATAATAATGGAAAATGAGGAAATGGCAGAGGAATTGAACAGATATTTTATACATACCAATAATAGTAGAAAATTAAGGGGCAAAGGGGAGGGAGGAACTAAAAACATCACTATCACTAGAGAAAAAATACTAGGTAAACTAATGAGTCTAAAGGCTGACCAGTCCCCTGGACCTGATGGCTTGCATCTGAGGGTCTTAAAGGAAGTGGCTACAGAGATAGTGGATGCATTGGTCGTAACCTTCCAGAATTCACTAGATTCTGGAAAGGTCCCAGAGGATTGGAAAACTGCAAACGTATCACCCCTATTCAAGAAGGGAGTGAGACAGAAAGCAGGTAACTATAGACCAGTTAGCCTAACATCTGTCATTGGGAAAATGCTAGAATCCATTATTAAGGAAGTAGTAGCAGAACATTGGGAGACTCATAATACAATCAAGGAGAGTCAACATGGTTTAACGACGGGGAAATCATGTCTGACAAATTTATTAGAATTCTTTGAGGAAGTAACGGGCAGGGTGGATAAAGAGGAACCAATGGATGCAGTATATTTGGATTTCCAAAAGGCATTCGATAAGGTGCCACATAAAAGATTACTACACAAGAAAAGAGCTCATGGTGTTGGGGGTAATATACTGGCATGGATAGAGGATTGGCTAACTAACAGAAAACACAGAGTCGGGATAAAAGGGTCATTTTCAAAATGACAATCTGTAACTAGTGGGGTGCGCAGGGCTCAGTGCTGGGACCTCAACTATTTACAATATATATCAATGACTTGGATGAAGGAACAGAGTGTCTTGTGGCCAAATTTGCTGATGATACAAAGATAGGTGGAAGAGCAAGTTGTGATGAGGACACAAAGTGTCTGCAAAGGGATATTGACAGGTTAAGCGAATGGGCAAAAATTTGGCAGATGGAATATAATATGGGAAAATGTGAAGTTGTCCACTTTGGGAGGAAAAATCAAAAAGCAAAATATTATTTGAATGGAGAAATATTACAAAATGCTGTGGTACAGAGGGATCCGGGTGTCCTCGTACATGAAACACAAAAAGTCAACATACAAGTGTAGCAGGTAATCCGGAAGGCAAACGGAATATTGACCTTTATTTCTAGGGGGATGGAGTATAAAAGCAGGGAAGTCATGCTACAACTGTACAGGGTGCTGGTGAGACCACACCTGGAGTACTGCGTGCAGTTCTGGTGCCCTTATTTAAGGAAGGACATACTTGCATTGGAGGCAGTTCAGAGCAGGTTCACTAGGTTGATTCCGGGTATGGAAGGGTTGTCTTATGAGGAAAGATTGAACAGGTTGGGTCTATACTCATTGGAGTTTAGAAGAATGAGAGGAGATCTTATTGAAACATACAAGATTCTGAGGAGACTCGATAGGGTAGATGCTGAGAGGATGTTACCCCTCATGGGGAATCTAAAGCTAGGGGGCATCGTCTCAGAATAAGGGGTCGCCTGTTTAAGACGGAAATGAGGAGGAATTTCTTCTCCTAGAGGGTCGTGAATCTTTGGAATTCTTTACCCCAAAAAGCTGTGGAGGCTGAGTCATTGAATACATTCAAGGCTGAGTTAGACAAATTTTTGATCAGTAAGGGGAAAGGGCGGGAAAGTGGAGTTGAGGTAAAAATCGGATCAGCCATGTTCTCATTAAATGGCGGAGCAGACTCGAGGGGCCGAATGGCCTACTCCTGCTCCTATCTCTTATGGTCTTAAGTGGCATCGACTGGGGAACCTGACCACACCTTGTGCAGTGCAGAGGGATTCTGGTTGTCGTTTCAGGGTGACTATCAACAGGTTATAAAATTACTATTCGTTACAGGTGGGATATTGGGCGTTACACCTATTACTACCAGTTACATATGGACTATCAGTGAATTATTGTATTACTATTGGTTATGAGGGGAATCTGAGTGTTACCAGTATTACTATTAGTTATCGGGGCAATGTCAGTGAGTTACTATTAGTTACTGGTGGTATCAAAGTTCCTCCCACCTTTGGTTTCCCCTCTGAGAATCATTTCTCCACCTTTGGTTTCCCCTCTTCCCCGCACTCGGTTTTCCTTCTTCGCCTCCTGGATCTTTGATCTTCTCGCACAATAGCTGGTGGCGCGAAACCATGAACAAAGTTACTCAACTACAGGGGACCCATCCGTTATAAGGTAAAAGTAATAACATTTGTCGAAGACATGTGATAAGATGTCATGTGGTCAGAATGCCACGTGAACAAACTATCAGGAATGCTTCCAACCAGAGTTGGCAACCCTACTCCTTTGGAAAAGAATTATTAAGCACTCTTGTGCCAACAGGGCTCTCCACCAACATAACATACCCTTCTAGTTCTCACGAAGGGCAACACCCAAAAGGTTAGTCTTTCTTTCTCTTTTAGATGCCAAATGACCTGCAGTGCCATCCCATCAGGTTAGGTTTTTACTCTTCAGCTATGTTTTTTTTTAGAGCAACAATATAACACATACATCCTAATAATTCACAAACACTGCTTTCATGACAATGAATCTGTTGAATATTATTGAACAATTACAACAGTCACTACACTTCAAATGTAATTCATTGTGTGAACCACTTCAGATGTTTCAATGTGCTAAGAGGTTATAGAAATGCAAGTATTATATTATTATAATTAAAAACCACTATTATTTCTCCAATTCAATCCTCAAACTTTCATGAACAAATTCTCAATAGTTTCTGAACAGCTACAATGAGAACTTCTGAAACTTTGATCTTAAACTCAAATATAACTCCCAATGTCCAAACACAACATTGTCAAATCACTATGGAATATCATTGACAGTAACAGTAAAGACATCAACAGCATAAATTGCCACTCCTTCCTAACTGCAGAAGACAAAAGATGGACAAAAGCAGCGATCGTAGCGTTGCTAGTTTATCTTTTTTTCTTGAAATTCTACTGGTCTTTAATAAATATAAATAAAAATATTACATGAACACTTTTTTGGATCTTTATGGTGTTCATAGGGTCACTGTAAAGTGCTGCATAGCATAGGAACAGGTGTAGGCCATTTAGCCCCTCGAGCCTATTCCTCCATTCAATGAGATCATAGCTGATCTGTGACCTAACTCCATGTACCCATCTTAGCCCCATATCTCTTAATACCATTGGTTAACAAAAATCTATCAATTTCAGATTTAAAGTTAACAATTGAGCTAGCATCAACTGCCATTTGCAGAAGAGAGTTCCAAACCTCTACCACCCTTTGCGTGTAAAAGTGTTTCCTAACTTTACTCCTGAAAATCCTGGCTCTAATTTTTAGGCTATGTCCCCTAGTTCTAGACTCCCCCAGCCAGCAGAAATAGTTTCTCTCTATATACCTATCAGTTCCCCTTAATATCTTGAAAACTTCGATCAAATCACCCCTTAATCTTCTAAATTCCAGGGAATACAACCCTAGTTTATGTAATCTCTCCTCATAATGTAGCCCTTGGAGCCCAGTTATCATTCTAGTAAATCTATGCTGCACTCCCTCCAAGGCCAATATATCCTTCCTAAGATGCGGTGCTCAGAACTGAACACTCCAGGTGTGATCTAACCAGGGCTTTGTATAGCTGTAGCATAACTTCTACCCCCTTGTATTCGAGTCCTCTAGATAAAAAGGCAAGCATTCCCTTAGCCTTTTTGATTATTTCCTGTACCTGTCCATGACATTTTAATGATCTATGTCCATGACCCCATAGTCTCTTTCGACCTCTACTGTTTTGAGCTTTTCACCATTTAGAAAGTACACTGATCTATCCTTTTTAGGTCCAAAGTGGATGACCTCACACTTGCCTACACTGAAATCCATTTGCCACAGTTTTGCCCATTCACTTAATCTATTAATATCTTTCTGTAATTTTATACTTCCATTTGCACTGCTTACAGTGCTGCCTATCTTTGTGTTATCGGCACACTTGGATAGATGGCTCTCTATCCCATCATCTAAGTCGTTAATGAATACATTGAATAGTTGAGGCCCCAACACAGATCCCTGTGGGACACCACTAGTCACATCCTGCCAATTTGAGTACCTGCCCATTATCCCTACTCTCTGTCTCCTGCCACTCAGCCAATTTCCTAATTAGGTCAATAATTTGTTCTCAATTCCATGAGCTTCCACTATAGCTAACAGTCTCTTATGAGGGACTTTATCGAATGCCTTCTGGAAGTCCATATAAATCCATAGACATTCCCCTGTCCACTTCCTTAGCCACCTCTTCAAAAAAATTCATTCAGGTTTGTCAGGCATGACTTACCCTTTACATATCCATGCTGGCTCTCTCTGATCAGCTGAAAATTTTCACAGTGTTCAGTCAATCCTGTCCTTAATTATAGACCCTAGTAATTTCCCGACGACAGATGTTAGGCTAACTGGTCTATAATTCCCTGGTCTTCCTCTCTCGCCTTTCTTAAATAGCGGAGTGACATTTGCAATTTTCCAATCTGTTCATGCAGGTGCAGAATTCCAGACCTAGGTGAAAGTCCTGTCGATCGATGCTTGATGCGCAAGTCTTCCTGGCTGCATGTCGCCTTCAAACATTTCAGCCTTAGCTCAGTGATAATGCTTTCCCCTCTGAGGCAGATGATCATGGGTTCAAGTTCCGCTCCAGTGACTTGAGCACGTAATCTAGGCTGACACTTCAGTGTGATACATCGTAAGCAGCAAGATGTTCCAGTGGCACTTGGAGGAACAATGGGGGTAATAGTAACCTAACCCACCTGACGGGATCAGACTGGCCGCCATTTTGCAACCTGCCCAATTTTATTTTCCGTTGAAGTCAATGTTAAGTAAAATCAGGCGGGGTGTAAAACGGACAACCGATCTGATCATGTCAGCTTCCCACCGGGTGGGTTACGTTAAAATTACTCCTAATGTGTGCCACCTCTGACAATAGCAGAAAAATATTAGAGACTGTAAATATCAGTCCCCAGGATGATTAGTTAATTAACACTTCAGAACCAAATGAAACTTACACCTGAAGGAGTCCTTCCTGAATAACTCTCTGTTCTGAGCTAATAGCTTTTAGCTGACAAGAGCACTTTACATGACTTTGGGAGTTAATTCCCAACATGCTGATTCTAGCAGTACAGAAATACAAGTTAAAAAAAATTCAGTACAAACAAACATTAATTTTTGTCACACACCTATTGTATGTTGTCAAGCAGTTCTAATGGAATGAGCAGGCAAAATAAGAAAATCAGTGACTTTGGTGTGGAATTAATTTACATGTGATTGACTGAAATTAGGAAATCCAAATGAGGCTCTTGAATACTCTTTGCAAGGCCTTCAAAACGTTGAGAACATTTTAACTTTCTGAATACAGTACCTTGCATATCAGATGATTGCGTCTACTGCTCCATTCAGTGAGCTACACTCTCTGAAAGTGTGGCTGCCTTCACAAAGTGCACCATCATTGAATCAGTCCTCAGATTAACCTGCAGAGTCTTTAGCTGCAATTTAATACCATACTGCCTCCCCCAGGTTAATTCATTATTTGTTTCCCATAATGTGCATCCTTAACATTTCAGTCATCACCGTGTTAAATAAAAAGCCATCCATAACCCTCCTCTTTTTCACATGACTTCCCTAAGGAAAGAGATTAGTGCTCCACATAAGCTACATGTACAAACACTAAACTTAATTATTTTTTCATGCATTTGAATGGGGCCACAATAATTCAATGAATGACTGCCTCAAGGCTATCATTACAGTGTTACACTTCCAGCCCTTTGCACAACTTTAACCTCTGTGACAGGAGTTGGAAGTCACTTTTCAATATCTAAGATGAGTACATCTGAAGATATTGTAGCTGTTCTTTCAATTTAGTGACATGTGCTTCTTTATACTGAGTCTTATTTATATTCTATTTCCATTTCAGAACTATTCCAATCATGTGAAAGACGGATTCAGAACACAAGCAGCACATGCCCTCAAAAGTTGTGATTGTGCTGACTTTGCACTTCTAGCCACAGAAGGGCTGTACAAGCCAGCAAAACAAAAGCATTCATACTGGCCTGTATGAATCCAGCCTGCCTATGGTCTAAACAAAATAGCTGGGTGCTATCCATCACTTAGCCTCCGGAGGCACCTTTGAAGCCCTGCTCATGAGGTAGGCCCCTCTGCGTCTGGAGCAGCTGTGCTGTTTGCTTATACTGAAATGCTGCCTCTGGATACAGAGCTGCCTCTGGAGGGAGAACTATAATATAGACAGGTGATAAGATGATCCCTCCCCCACCCAAACATACAATAGGGTGCCACAAAATCTACCAGCGCAGTATAATACAAACATACACTTACTATATTATCCTGAATCTTCTACTCGGTAATGGGCGAAGACAAAAAACAAAATCATTGTCTTTACATTTTCTTAAATTTCAGTAGTGGATCATCTTAAAAGGATGCCATCTTCACAGAAATTGTTTGATAAATCTTTGTTTACTTGTTTACAAGCATGCAATGCAAAGTCATAAATAACGCCATTACCCATCATTCTGTCACTTGCACACCTGCATCCCCATCAAAGAAAATTTAGTACCTTTTCTTTAAATACCCTTCTGAGTAAATCTCAAAAAACTTGGTAGTTTGGAAATGTGATAAAACTCAAGCACAACTCAAATGAAAATTAAGACTTTTAAAGGATGGTAAATCAATGATCTTTACTTAAGTTTTTGAATCCAATCTTCAAGATGGGGAAAAATAAGACTGAGTCCCAAATTAAATCCCAATTGGGATTTGGCACCAATGAGTATCATGGCATCCATTCAGAATCTGATTATTTAAACATGTCTTTACTGGATTCGAACTTTGAACGACTAAACACACAAGGAAAAATATAATTTGAAAAGTCAAAGAGCTGATTGGAGAATAATTGATAATAAAAGTAATTCAGATAAAGCAAAACTGAGCAGACAACAGTCAGATAAAACAATTTTCAGGCTCTTGTGTGGGAATATTTAACTGATCTTAGACAATAAATAACGACAGGTTAACAAATTCATTTGGAGTCTGGATTCCCAACTATTGAGTCAATCTTTTTATTTCTTCACATTTTTACTCGAATTTCACCATCTTTCTTCCAACTAAGTTAAATTATTTTTTTCCTTGCGATCCAGCTCGTAAGGAAACACTATTCTTGGGATTTTTACTATTTATATCTGACACTGATAAAACCACTTCTCAAATTTACTCTCCCTCAGATTATTTTTACAATCTTATCCTCTTCTCAGTTCTCAAAAGTTTTTTCATGAACTAGACTTTCATTATGTTAGGAGCATTGTATCTGACCATCAGCATTGGTAGCATTCCCTGCAACATTTATTTGCGCAGTAATTTAAATATTACAGAAGAATAAAGTAAAATACAAACATGACTTTATAGCAACTGACTCTCAGAACCGCAACTAGTGTTTCAGCATACACATACACAGCACATTTGGTTAAAGTGGGCTGAATAGTTCCATAAATACATCTGAAAAGTTCTAAAATAAATAAGATAGATAAGCATTCAGTGTGTAAACAAAAGTAAACAATAGATAAGCATTCAGTGTGTAAACAAAAGTACACACTACTTAAAAGAAGCAGTATTGTTTTGTAAATTGACTTGCAAAACACGCAAACATAGAATAAATATAGAGTAATAAGAAGCTATTGTTAAACCAGTTGAATCATTCTATGGTAGCAGGTGTGTGGGAACACCATCGCCTCCAGGTTCCCCTCCAAGTCACACATAGGGTTGCCAACCTTGCAGGATTGTTCTGGAGTCTCAAGGAATTAAAGATCAATCTCTTGGACATGGCTGTGAGCAACCCAAGAGAAAAATCATTGGTACATTAAAAAAGTTGTGTTTTCATTTCATTTTCTTTGAATACTTTTGTTCGTTAGTTATAAAAATATTGGAGATTGGGTAAAAGGCTTTTTGACTGGGCAGTGTGATTGGAGATGGGTGATGTGATGAAACCTCCAGGAATACATCCAACCAGAGTTGGCAACCCTAGTCACACACCATCCTGACTTGGACATATATCGTCGTTACTTCATCATCGCTGGGTCAAAATCATTGAACTCCACACCTAACAGCACTGTGGGAGTATCTTCACCACATGGACTGCAGCAATTCAAAATCATTGAACTCCCCACCTAACAGCGCTGTCAGAGTATCTTCACCACATGGACTGCAGCGATTCAAAATCATTGAACTCCCCACCTAACAGCGCTGTCGGAGTATCTTCAGTGATTCAAAAAGGCAGCCCACCATCACTTTCTCAAGGGGAACTAGGCGTGGGCAATAAATAACAGCCTTGCCAGCAACGCCCACATCCCAAAGCATGAATTTTTAAAAATCACATTAACCTTCACATTCACCAATAGATTTTTTTGGTTTATAAATGAAAGTAAAGAACTAACCCAAACTACCACATTACAAAAGCTCACACTGTAGAAAGTTTTCTCTGTTGTCAACATAATATCATCAAAGCAGGCTGTTCGAGGTTCATTTGAGAACTGAGCCTGCATGAAAACTCTCTGCTAATACTGCTGATAGATTAAGTCTTGCATGTTGTGTGCACTTCCTGCAAGTGTTACACTGTAGGTTTCCTCACAGTGATTTCCCATGGGTCTGCTCATGGTGAGTCAGAAGAGTGTGATGAAGAAAGTGTTAAAGGAAATGAGTAAGACATTTACAGGAAGTACACACAACCTGCAAGACTTATAATCTATCAGCGGTATCAGTGGAGAGATTATGTGCAGCCCTGTTCTCACAAGAACCCCAAACAGCCTGATTTGATATTTGTGGGGAAATGTCACTATGTTGACAACAGGGAAAACTTCTTATATAAAATATAAATGAGAACTCCCTGCTTTTCTTCAGAAAGTGCCATGGGAACTGTTACATCTACCCAAGAGGGCAGATGGGGCCTCGGTTTAATGTTTCATCGGAAAGACAGCGCCTCAGATAGTGCAGCACTCCCTCAGTACTGCACTGCAGTGTCAGCCTAGATTATGTGCTCAAATCTGTGGAGTGGGGCTGAATCTATGATCTTCTGATTTAGAGACGAGAGTGCTGCCACTAAGCCACGGCCGACACACAGTTTCATTAGTGACGACAGAGCAACTGCATATGCACAAATCTATCTAAATGCACAGTTGTCCAGCTGTTGCTGAATCCGTCCACAGAATAAATAAGGTAGATTCAACATAACAGATATTAAATTATGTTACTAAACCATAATGTTAAAAGGGCATTAATGATCAAGTCAGCGTAGAGTTTATTGCTACAGAATGTTCTCAGGTAAATAGGGTTATTGTGTGAAAGTGCCAGATGCAGAAGAAAAACAGAAAGTGGCTTTTGCAGATCATAATTTCCATTAAGGTCTTTACCAAAGAAGTTACAGATAATCCAGTAATGATCAGATAGGACTAATTTATTTGTTTTTATTTTCTCTGCCAATTTTATCCCCTTCCCAAGGCATCGACTCTTTGCTGGAGTATTGTTCCATGGGTGCCAGACTACCTCCAGTTTTTCTAGGGTGTGAGGGCGTGACAGTAAATTTCAGCTTGATATTTGACCACAGAAGGCATCGCATTTGATCTACACGTGTTCACTTGTAGGGATCACCAATAGCGATCAGGAGCAGGAAACCTTTACCCCATGCCCAGTTTCTCATTAATGTACGATGGACAGATCCTAATTCTCAGTAAGTAAGTTGACCCATGTAAGTTGGATTTAACACTTATGATGGTCAAATGATAGATTGATTTTCTTATACTTGATTTAAAATTTAAGGGGCCAGATTTTGCTGAAAAAATAATGGCATTTGAACGATGCCTGCCATTATTAATGCGCAAATCGGCCAGCAACTTTTGGCAAGGAAGAGATACCCCGTGAATTGCGAATTACGAAAGTTGCTGGCCGATTTGCGCCACTCCGCCATTAGCTTCGCGAAAACAGCATCCTGCGCTTAAACTCGCTGTGATTTTCATGAAGTTGCTGCATTTGCACATTAATAGCCCATTAAAGTTGCCACAGAAAGTTAAGTCTAGTAATTAACAGCGTAATTACCCTTTTAACGACATGATAATTGTTAATTATTGCCAATCAGCCTCTCTTGCCCAGAAAGTGGACAATAATAAGTATGGAGTCACATTCCTTCAGGTTGTGAATTGTTTTAGAAGATTTAAAAATATCAAATTTTAATTTTTTTTTTCTTACTTTTCCTTTGTGTCTTTTTTTCTCTCTCTCTCAGTCCAATCTTTCTTTTCCTCTCTTTATTTTTCTTTCTGTACCTGATTTGACATTGAATTCACCTACTCCAATTCACCCTCCTTCTCAGTCCTTCCTCTGTTTATTTCTCAATCCTTTAATCTCATTGGTAAAGGAGACACACTGTTTGTCCTGTTTTTCACCAAGGTCCCAGAGGCCCTGTTGCCCTCATTGCGCCGTTATCACTCACACTTCAAGCAACTTACAAGCCAAAAATTTTTTAAACCTAAACGTGCACAAACAAATCTAACTAACAGGGCATGCTGCGAGATGCCCCAGCAAAATCTGGCCCAATGAGTTCCTGAGTAGAATGTCGGGTGTAACTGAGTGGATGGCATCCTGCTCGACCCTGATCTCTGCTTCCAAATGGCTCAGAGTTTCCCATTCTCCCCCTCCCCAGGCTGTCTCCTCTCTCAGACTTTCCCTCCCTTATCCCGTTCCTGTCCGCCCCCTTCTCCTTCCTCTCTGCATAACTTCCGTGATTAATGCATGTTAAAACAAATTAATCGCTAAAATGTTTTACGTGTTAATCACAAAAGTTAACTGTAATTAATTCACAAGCCTAAAAACTTAATTGCAAAAATAAGTACAAAAGGAACTGTAAATATTTCTTTCGATAAATACTGACCACATTTTATTCAGAATTCATTATTTTAAAATAATCTCAATTAATTAATAGCAAATAGTCGACAGAAATAGAAAGGAAGAAACAGCTTGTGACCATGTCTGGCAAAATATTTCTGTTTAGAACCAAGTGCACTTCAAGGGGATATTCTTGGTCTGTGCATCAACTCAATTAAAATGGGCAATTCACAGTGCCACAGAGAAGCCCAGCAATTAAAATTAAAGAACAATACTTTGGTTTCCCTGATGGCCTAGCGGGTAAGAAAACCATCTGGTGTTGTATTATGCTGTAGAAGCAGAAGATTCCAGATTTGAGTGTGTGAAGTTATCTGGTCGTCAGCCTGGGCATTAATCAGTGTACTACAACTGGGCACAGGGTTCCTAGGCTAGGGACAGGGGAGAGAAATTGCCCTGGATTCATGCTCCTGGTCACTGTGGCTCAGTTGTGGGTGTTCTCCATGGTGAAGGACCTACCAACAATCACTGCCTTGGCTCACACATGAAAAATGTGGTCACTAAGATACTGGAGGGCAGAGACCAAGACTCTACTCTAGAGAGTCAGCATCAAATGAACACCGAGTTATTTTTAAAATTTATTGTAGGCCAATAGCCCACTGCTTTTTTCATGGTTTAAAAAGTTAGCCTGTTGGCATCTATGTCTAAATCACAACAGAAGAATACAGCTGGAGATTCTCCAGACATTTAAAAAATGCATTCCTGGCTTTTCACAGCAAAAATATTTCTTTAAGAAGAGTCATGTGAAAGCATTACTGCATCACTACCCAAACCACGGGCCATTAACAATGGAGAAACATATGGATACTCATTTGTACTTACAGTTATACCCCAACAAATCTTCATCCTTCAAAACATAGAGAGTGATCTGAAAACCTCCATGTGCGCACAGAAAGAGAATGCTGGTTCCCAGCAGGGCCTTGATCAAATGACCCGTGTGGCCTGGAAAAAGAAAATGCAGTCACAACCTGATAATGAATGACAATTAGATAATATTGTGAAGCAACCTCCATAAAACAGCAGCACTGAACCTTAATGTTTCAGATCACACTTTTAAACAATTAAATTAGATCCAGTAACCTCACAGCTTGCATTAATATTTTCCCCATTTCTTTGTATTTTTGCATCTTCTTTAAGATTCCATGCACCATACACTATTCCCTGTTGGAAGTTTGGGTAGATAACCTAGGGCCTTTCTGGTGTATGCGGTACACCTACTCACTGGATAAACTCATTGAGCCATCAGAGGAACCTTTTCATGCTTTACTCATATTGCAGAATCACTTCCTAGAATGTATTACCAGCTGCAGCTCTTAACTCTGAGCGGGTTTCAAGAAACCATTTCGGCGAGTTGATTTCCCATCCGGGAGAGATAGCAGAAGGCCACACAAATTTTATATGCTAGTCCTCATTTGAATGCCACCGGTCCACTTCCCACCTGGAACGGGCATCGAGAGGGTGCAGAGCGGAACCCGGCAGGTGAAGATTGGGCAGCTGGTAGGGAAGGGGTTTCAGGAGTGTCTTGCTGAAGGAAGGGGAGGAGATATGAGGCAGGAGAGGCTGTAACTTTCCTTGCGGGGCCCATAGGAGCACTCCAAGCCCCACAAAGGAAAGCTTTGGGCTTACCAGAAGGGCCTCTCTGTCTTCAGACCAGCTGCAGACCTGCTTCTGGTTAGCAGGAAAGCCGCGACAGCTTCCCGCTCAGCCCCAGTTAAAATTGCATTGGGGTCTTATTGACAAAATAGAACCCCAATTCACATAAATTTGTGAGGCTCCCACCTGCTCTAGGCAGGTACCGCATCTGCCTGCAAAACCCTGCATCACAACAATCAGAAATGGTGAGGATCTGAACGGGTAATTTACTGCTCATTTTCAACTGCCGACCACCCAATTTCCACCAGGCGGGTAGGGTTAAAATCAACCCCCACATTTATACTGTGGTGCTGTTTCTATAGCAACCAGACCCACATAAAAACAACTGCTTATGCACAACCTCCACTAGCATAGCCCATACAGGGCTGGCAGGGTGCTCTGGCCTTCAGACATCCCACTTCCAAAGTCTGCAGCCCCATGCTTGTGTCTGCCCATAACTTCCTGTTGTCTGGAAGAGGCAGCCCATTTCTGCTCAGTGACCACTAAACAAGCTTAATAAGAACATAAGAAATAGGAACAGGAGTACGCCCTACAGGCCCTTGAGCCTGCTCTGCCATTCAATAAGATCATGGCTGATCTTTGACCTCAACTCCACTTTCCTGCCTGATCTCCATATCCCTTGAATCCCCTAGAGTCCAAAGATCTATTTATCTCAGCCTTGAATATATTCAACAACTCAGCATCCACAGCCCTCTGGGGTAGAGAATTCCAAAGATTTACAACCCTCTGAGAGAAGAAATTCCTCCTCGTCTTAAATGGCCGACCCCTTATCCTAAGACTATGCCCCCTAGTTCTAGACTCTCCAGCCAGGAGAAACAACCTCTCAGCATCTTGTAGGTTACAATGAGATCACCTCTCATTCTTCTAAACTCCAGAGAGTATAGGCCCATTCTACTCAATCTCTCCTCAAAGGTCAACCCTCTCATCCCAGGAATCAGTCCAGTGAACCTTTGTTGCATCGCCTCTAAGGCAAGTATATCCTTCATTAGATAAGGAGTCCAAAACTGTACACAGTACTCCAGGTGGGGTCTCACCCCAAAGCCCTGTACAATTGTAGTAAGACTTCCTTACTCCTCTTCTCCAACCCCCTTGCAATAAAGGCCAACATACCATTTGCCTTCCTAATTGCTGCCTCTTGGTGAATCATCTACAGACATGAAGTCAGCTTTCACATTTACCCTGATTAAACCCAAGTTTACCTCTCCACCACCTCCCTTGATCCCTCCACTGCCTCTGTGCTGTCAGTCTGCCTGGGCGATATCCAGGCTTGGATGAGCCACAATTTCTTCCAGATAATACTGGGAAGACTGATACAATCCTCTTGAAACTCTGTACCCTTGCCACTGACTCCATCCCACACCCTGGCCTCTGTCTCAGGCTGAACCAGATGGTTTGTATGTTCACAACCTTGGCGTCCTATTCAACCTCAAGCTGAGCTTCCAAATCCACATCCACTCCATCACAAAGACTGCCTACTTCCAACTCCATATCAACACCTGCCTTCGCCTCTGCTTCTGCTTCAGCCCATCTGCCGCTGAAACCCTCATCTATGTCTTTGTCACCCCAGATTTGACTATTCCAATACTTTCCTGGCTGACCTCTCATCCTCCACCTTCCATAAACTTTAGCTCATCCAAAAATCTGCCGCCAGTTTCCTATCTTGATCACCCATCACCTCATCTTCACTGACCTATATTAGCTTCCAGTCCCTTAGTGCCTCAAATTTAAAATTCCCATTCTTGTATTCAATTCTCTCTATGGTCTCATCCCTCCCTATCTGTGTGACCACCTCCAGTGCTACAACCCCTTCCCCACATTTTCATTCAGCTGATTCTAGATTCTTGTGCATCCTCCATCTCTTCACCCCATAATTGGCAGCTATGTCTTCAACTGCCTAGACCCCATAATCTAGAATTCCTTCTCTAAACCCCTCCAACACTCTCTCCTCCTTTCCCACTTCTTTGACCAAGCCCTCCTAAATATTGCCTTCTTTTGGCTCAGCACCATTAATTTGTTGTTTTGAAATTCCTTTGACTGCTATTTTAACAAAAGTTTCAACCCCCTTTTTAAATGGGTTAATCTCTGTGTTGAGAGTAAGACTAGCTTCTTTTTCAGGGAATGTGCCTTCTATAGGAGACCTAAAGATGGGGAAAATAACTGAAAATGGAGGAGTGCAATGCTAATTATGCTTTAAACATGCAGTCGTAGCAGCTTCCCAGCACTAACTCAGGCCACGGTGAAAATCTAAAGAATGAACAAAATCTCTTGTTATGTTTGCACACCCCTAAAAATAAATCAAAAAATTACGAGCAAAATATGCTTAAATATTATAAACAGCCCTAAATCTCATTGCCTTCAAAACCTGCAAGCACTTATCTGAAAATGGATACAACTGGAGGAACAATAGCATAAGGTAATTTATTTTATTTCTGTAATTTTCCATAAGAAAGTACATTACAAGGCACATTTCCAGGAACCCACTGCTTGAATCCTATGTGTTATACTAAATTCAGAAAAAGACTGTGGGTGTTTATTACTTAATATTATATCAAATGGGTAACAATCCACGTTGAGCTCTTTAAAGTATTGATGGGGAAACGCTTTTTTTTTAAAAAAAGATTTTGTTCATGGGATGTGGGCAATCCTGACAAGGCCGCATTTATTGCCCATCCCAGATTGCCCCGAGTAGCTGGTGACGGATCACCTTCTTGAACCACAGCAGTCCTTGTGGTATAATGGATTGGTCATCACCTCTGGGACCCAGGTTTCAATTCAGCCCACACTAATGGGATAAAAGTCTCCTCTGTCCATTTGCTGCAAAGGTCCTACTTGAGATTAGTTTGGGGTGAAAAGCTTTTTATTTCTTGCATGCATGCCAGTATCAAGTATTTTCAAATCACAAAAGCCATGGTTAAATGTAAATCAAAGCTGTTTTTACACCTTGTTTTAATTTAGATTCCAGGAGACCAGCACTGTGTGCCAGCTCCCAGCATTTATACTACTAAAGCTACTTTGATACTGGTTTTGTGACATGCTTGTGCCATCGAGCAGGTACATGCAGCTGGCTACAACCCTAAAATAAATTTGTTGATTTGCCATGCCTAGTCACTAAAATCATTTTTTAACTTATATCCAGCTTGCTTAATTCACAAACCCATTTATATTATTTTTAAACAAATACTAACTATTCTGATACGAAACCTTGACCTTTCTTCATAAAGAAAGAAAGAACTTGCATTTATATAGCACCTAGGAACGGGGCAGATACAAGTCAAATGCCTGTTTTACACCCCGCCTGATTTTGCACTCAATTTATAAGATACATAAACAGTTCCAAAATAATTATAAGTACCAAATCTTTGCCGTTCTTTTCAGTAGCTTTGTTATGAGTGAGTCTCTGATGAAACCTTACATGAGCAATGAGTCTACAGAACCTTTCTTGGCTGCCTCACATGGAAGAGACAGTCCAAAGCAGTGAACTAAAAATTGTGGGGGAAAAACCCGGGGGAAATTGCACCTAAAATGCGCATTAAATTGCACTGATTAGGGTAGGCTTCAAGTTGCTGCTAAAATTAATTTGCATAACTACAAATGTAAAATCTTCCATGAACCAGCGCAATTGGCCATTGTAATAGAATACAATAGTTTATTTTCTTTCCATTAAAAAGTATTCTTTGATGTATTTAAAAGTGGTAACCTGGTGCAGTTTTATTAATACAGCTGAAAATAAATTTATCACCAAAAATAAGCATTTTTACTAGGGGTGTCCAGTCCTCCACCTGGGAGTAACCTGATCTAAAATCACTGAAAATGACTTTAAAAAACTATACTGAACCATTTGATAGTTTAATTGGTGTACACGAGTCAGTTTCTTAGTAAATTAAATATTTTTTGATATAATAAAACTTTTAAAACACACCTACTAGTGCCTGTGCGCCTAAGAAAATGAACACAAGTTGAAGAGCCTTCCCGAACCAGCACAATTGGCAGAAACTCACTATTTTGACCTGGAGGTGTGGCCAGTTTTGTGGGAGGGGCCTGATTCAAGTGAATTGAATCTTGAACCAGCGTAAAAGATCATGGAAAACACGAGCGTTCGTGATTTTGGGCATAACTCATCTTTGTTTAAAATTTCCCGATCTTTCGCGCTGGTTCAGCCGATTCTGCCCGGATTGTGCTGATATAACTGGCGGAAACAAGTGGAAACTCAACCCACCCCCCTCCCCCCATCTCAAAGTTTTCTGGGCCTTCGAACATAAGTTTCACCACACAAGATCATGATCAAAGACGTTCTCCTCAAAGATATCAACTATTTCTAACTGGTAAGTAAATAATGGGTGAACAATGGTCTCTTGGCCATCTGGGGGATTTTTTTGCTTTTGAAATCTGCCTCCATAGAAACCATTCTTAATGTCTGATAGAAGTCTTCAAATGAAATGCCCATCATTGTTCCAGAGGCCATTAATTCAACAATCTACTTGATTGTATCCTGGATGATCTGTAGATCAAAGTACCTTTCCTTTCGTTATTTAAAAAAAACACATTGTTCTGTATATCTCCACTCATATGCAGCATGATGGAGCTCTGTTTGCATCACACAAAAGGTCCAAATTCCAATAAATGTAACCTCACCTGCTGCTTACCCATGTATAAACAACTCTAGAAAACATAAAACATATTAATATCAAAGACAAACTATGTCTTGCGACTATAATAGTTGAACACTCCTCTCCCGTTCAAAAAAAAAGAGGTAATGAAAGAAAAACTTTTCTCAGATCAATTGTCCATCTTCACAATCAACTGTAGGAATTTTGAAATAAAAAGCTTTGAACTTTAAACATTAAAAATGACTTTATTTTTTTTATATAAACAGTTAGTATTTCATATTTTCTGGCCGTAAAAGACAAACTAAAACATATTGGCCTAGAAATCTGATCGTACCCGAAAAGGGGCGTGTGGACTACCCGTACCAGTTACTACTAGTGCAGGCAGCACGCAATATCCGTGCTGCCTGCTGATTACAATGAATCGTGCATGAAATCGCCCTACCCGCACTATTCATTGGCCGCATGCCTATCGGGGGGTGGGGGGGAGCAGGGTGTCATCGGGAGTCCAGGACTCTACTTGCAGGCAGCCAGCTCCTCCTAAAGGGGAGATGCATTCTGGCTGCAAAGACTGTGCAATAAGTTGAGGAAGAGATGGCTGAAGGAGGGATCAAGGAGGCAGTAAGGTTCTCTGATGCTGCAGGCCTTGGTGCAGGCAGTGGAGAGGAGGAGGGACATCCTTTTTCCTCCAGGCATCTACTGAGGAGACAGTGGGAAGGGATCACTGAGAATGTCAATGCCAGGAGCATTTCCCCAAGAACATGGCTGCAATGCAGGAAAAAATTCAATGATTTAACTAGAATTGTTAAGGTAAGAAGACTACTCTCATACTTTCTGATCATAGCTGCAGCACTCACAGCCTCATTAATTATAACTCCCACAACACTGTGCTCCCCCACTACCCTGCAATCACTGTACCACATTTCACCAAACATCCTTCTCCTCATGCTCACACACTCTCCACTATTACAACCCTCACTTCCCCACAACTCACATCTCACACACACTATCAGCTATTTTACCATGACAGCCACATTCCCCAAATTCCTCACAAGATTCTCACTAACACACTTCACTCTTTCTTGCAGGAGAAGGTCATTCACATCAGGCAACAGGCTGCTACCGAAGGAGGAATAGCCCTATGCACACCTTCTTCCCCCTCCCCACCCCTTGAAGAGAGGGTCCTGGCTATAATGGGAAGGGACAGAGTGGAGTGTGTGTCCACTGGCGATGCTGGAAGAGATGCCGTGCAGGGTTTCTTTATACTTAATCCTCTTTGTCTCTTCTGACTTCTCCATCACACCTCACACTCTGCATGACAAGTTGTAGATGCTATCAACACCAACTTTTTCTCTCTGCTCTCCTTCACACCGCAAGCTAACCCTTGTACCTATCTTTCATTTCAGCTGCTGAGAAGGTCGATGACCCTCCGTGAGTGGAGGAAGGGGAGCACAGTGTTCCTGAAGATGCACCGTCATTTGATCTGGCTATGGCAAGCATCAGCTCAGATATTGACACCACACGGACTTTAGAGGCAAGGCGATCTGCAGGTGATGATTCACCGGGCACAAGTGTGCTGCAGTTAAGGCAGGGGGAATAGGACGCCATAGGTGCTGGCGTGCCGGAGGGCAAGGTTGCACACTAATTCTGCTGCAGAGGACTCAGATGTTGACTTTGCGGGCTTAGGTTACCGAAGAAGGCTCATGGACATACACCAAGAAATGCTTGGTGCACTGGGCTGCCTGTCAGAGAGCTTGCGCACAATGCCGCGGATGTGGAAATCAATGGAAATGAAAATCGTGATGGATATATAATGGGCGGCTGAATCGATTTCACCCGTTTTGCACCATCACCCAGAGTCAAAATTATCCCCACTGTCAACCAGTGCAGTTTTCATTTATTAGCAACTTTTGCTTGCTTTCACTGACCCCTTTTCAATTCACTGAGCAAATTTACCATCACTTCTTTACAAGTTATCTCCACAAAGTACTTCAGTAAATTTGTATGGCACAATTTGCTGCTTCTACAGCTACATTGACTATTCTTTTTTAGGCCTCTGTTCACCTCAAATGAGCTTTAACAGCATCCAATAAAATGCTAGCGCCAAACATCTAAGTCATCAAATCTTATAAAGGCAATAAAAACACGGGGAGGTGAACCAGAGGTTTTTTGCAACTCGTTTTCCATAAAGGACAAATCAATAAGGTCGAAAACACTGTACTGAATTAATCCACTAGCCCTTCAGGGAATTTTGCTGTAGAACACATAACAATGCGTGTAATATAATTGCTAGTAATAAATAATTAATCACGTATAAAAGTTTGTGTGTGCAATTAAATCTGCTTTGCTTCAGGTGAATTTCAAATGCCAATAGGGGACTTAACTTAAGATGGACAGATTTTAAATTGGCAAAATTAGTACTTGAGTGGTTTGGAACATGATTTTTTCACCTTCATCATGTGTTTGAATTCAGTGCAGATTTGATGAGATACAAGCCTCCTCCTTCAGTTATCTCTAGTGGTACTAAATGAAATAGGTTTAGGATTGTGTTTACCCAGTTCCTAGTGAGTATAGGTCCACAGTTCAAAAATACTTTCTACAATCTGGCATAAGAGGCTAAAGGAGTGGATGGAAATGCTCACAATGGTGCAGCAGGGGGTACCCTGTTGAGATTGAGGTTAAAGAAGTGGGTGCTTTTCTGAAGTCAAGGCAATATCTAATGTGTTTAGCAAAACCTTTTCACTTAGATAGGGACAGCCACTTGTCATAACAATGGGATTATGTGCTAGTAACATAATGATGTGTTACAACTATGTAAGTTTTTAAGTATACAACTTTGTAACACATGTTTGTAAGCAAATGAATAGAAGTTTGCCACTATTTTAATAAGATGGTGCTTTTTAAGGCACAGCTGAAGACCAATTTCATGCCCTACGAGTTTTATTCTGCTTGCATCCTGTGCTGCACCTGACCTGCGAATGCTTGATGCTGACACTGGATGACAGAAGTGTTTCATTCCCAAACATGGATATTCCTCACCTTGATAAATATGAAACATTAATCCAAAATATAAATAAAGATTTTTTTTTTATTCGTTCATGGGATGTGAGCGTCACTGGTGAGGTCAGCATTTATTGCCCATCCCTAATTGCCCTTGAGAAGGTGGTGGTGAGCCGGCTTCTTGAACCGCTGCAGTCCGTGTGGTGAAGGTTCTCCCACAGTGCTGTTAAGAAGGGAGTTCCAGGATTTTGACCCAGCGACGATGAAGGAATGGCGATATATTTCCAAGTCAGGATGGTGTGCGACTTGGAGGGGAACGTGCAGGTGGTGTTGTTCCCATGTACCTGCTGTTCTTGTCCTTCTAGGTGGCAGAGGTCATGGGTTGGGGAGGTGCTGTCGAATAAGCCTTGGCGAGTTGCTGAAGTGCAGCCACTGTGCGCCGGTGGTGAAGGGAGAGAATATTTAGGGTGGTGAATGGGGTGCCAATCAAGCGGGCTGCTTTGTCCTGGATGGTGTCGAGCTTCTTGAGTGTTGTTGGAGCTGCACTCATCCAGGCAAGTGGAGAGTATTCCATCACACTCCTGACTTGTGCCTTGTAGATGGTGGATAGGCTTTGGGGAGTCAGGAGGTGAGTCACTTGCCACAGAATACCCAGCCTCTGACCTGCTCTTATAGCCACAGTATTTATATGGCTGGTCCAGTTCAGTTTCTGGTCAATGGTGACCCCCCCAGGATGTTGATGGTGGGGGATTCGGCGATGGTAATGCTGTTGAATGTCAAGAGGAGATGGTCATTGCCTGGCACTTGTCTGGCGCAAATGTTACTTGCCACTTATGAGCCCAAGCCTGGATGTTGTCCAGGTCTTGCTGCATGCGGGATCGGACTGCTTCATTATTTGAGGGGTTGCGAATGGAACTGAACACTGTGCAATCATCAGCGAACATCCCCATTTCTGACCTTATGATGGAGGGAAGGTCATTGATGAAGTAGCTGAAGATGGTTGGGCCTAGGACACTGCCCTGAGGAACTCCTGCAGCAATGCCCTAGGGCTGAGATGATTGGCCTCCAACAACCACTACCATCTTCCTTTGTGCTAGGTATGACTCCAGCCACTGGAGAGTTTTCCCCCTGATTCCCATTGACTTCAATTTTACCAGGGCTCCTTGATGCCACACTCGGTCAAATGCTGCCTTGATGTCAAGGGCAGTCACTCTCACCTCACCTCTGGAATTCAGCTCTTTTGTCCATGTTTGGACCAAGGCTGTAATGAGGTCTGGCGCCGAGTGGTCCTGGCGGAACCCAAACTGAGCATCGGTGAGCAGGGTATTGGTGAGTAAGTGCCGCTTGATAGCACTGTCGACGACACCTTCCATCACTTAGCTGATGATTGAGAGTAGACTGATGGGGCGGTAATTGGCCGGATTGGATTTGTCCTGCTTTTTGTGGACAGGACATACCTGGGCAATTTTCCTCATTGTCGAATAGATGCCAGTGTTGTAGCTGTACTGGAACAACTTGTCTAGAGGCGCAGTTAGATCCGGAGCACAAGTCTTCAGCACTACAGCCGGGATGTTATCGGGGCCCATAGCCTTTGCTGTATCCAGTGCACTCAGCCGTTTCTTGATATCACGTGGAGTGAATCGAAATGGCTGAAGACTGGCTTCTGTGATGGTGGGGATATTGGGAGGAGGCCGAGATGGATCGTCCACTCGGCACTTCTGGCTGAAGATATAAATGAAAGATATACAAGAGCTGCCACATTACCATAGTGAACCATTTCAGTGTCATCATTAAAAAATTCCAATAAATTTGTTAGGTATGACCTGTCCTCAGGTTGGTTTAAATTATTGCCTTTACTCAATTGCTTCCTTCAAAATAGACTTCAATGTTTTTCTGATTATGGAGGCTAAATTAAAAGGCCCAACAAATCCTAAGATCACGTTGCTGGCTCTTATTAAATGACTGAACACTAGCTATTGGCATTCTTTTGGTATCATCCCCCATCTCTCAGGCTTCTCCTCTTGGTCCATATTTGTCTGACATAATACACACCACTTCAGACCACTCCATGTTTGACATCAACAATGGGCTTCTCTGTTTGGGAAAATGTACTGACATTATTTATAATGACTCATTGGGGCAACAGGAGAAAAGTGTACTCAAAAGGCTTTGGGATATAGAGAAATTAAAATATCTAGCTCCAGGGAGGAAAATTTCCTATTCTTCTTTCTGCAGCGAGCAACAGTTTTACATATTTCAGCAAAGAAAATGCACTATATGGCTTGAAATACCTGCAGAATTGTCATTCTAATGTTGTCATCACATTCTTAAATATTTTCTTTCACTCTAAATTTCCACCTGCAGGTTTTTCAGCAAAGGTTTTCTGAGCAACAATTTAATAATATTTTTACAACCTTTCCATACAGCTATATCAAGTCTATTGAAAATCTACCTAACAACATTATATATTAGATTGGATTACTCTTTCAAAGAGCTGGCACAGACACAATGGGACGAATGGCCTCCTTCTGTGCTCTATGATTAGATGTTGGTTGAGGGATAAATGTTGGCTAGGATACCGGGAGAACTCCCCTGCCAAAATTGTGCCACATATTAGAAAAATGTCATCATCGTCCTCTCCCACTCATCGTTTGGGAGACTCTCAATTCGATACAGTACTCTATAGGAAATAATTATCAGTTATTGACTAAAAGATTGTCAAAGCAACGGAAAAGAAATACTCCCCTGACCAAGCTGAATCCTGTGGTAGAGATTCCTATGTTAGAGCTTGCAGCCAACTGCAAATGAAAAATTCAACAAAACTGGATACTTTTGGAACACCTTTTTGCACTTTACAGTAGCTAATATGGAACTGAGAGCTTTTAGTGTGTGAAAGCTTCCAGAATGTGCGTTGCCTTTGTTGTCACAAATACTGATTTAGCTACCACCCTAATCATGAATCCTATTTTGTTCAACTTAAATGTGTTCCAATTTCCAACTTGTTCAACTGGTTTCATGAAGACTCAAATTGTTGCTTCTTTTTCCACAGTCTCTCTTTCGGAAATGTGAGATATTCCTCACCAGCTAATTATTTTAAAATGCAACAATCTGAGCAGCTACAACAAACATCTGTAAAACATGCCATCTGTGCCATGCGTTTCACAATTTAACATGCACAAAACATCTCCAAACATTTTGTACAGCCTATTACCCGAGGCTACAAAACTCTTGGAGCTTCTCGACATTTATAGCCTGTGGTGTTTTGTTAAGTCCATATGAACATACTGAAGCATTTTCTTTCATCTTAATAATAGTCACCTGATCCTTTTAGACATCCAGTGGCTGTGTAAGATTTTTGACAACAGCAGTAATATTTCTGCATCAAAATTAGATTTCTTTATTGAAATATAAAAATTCTTTAGCCCCAAATTTGTAAACCTACAACCACCACGAGAAAACTCACACTGACAGAGCTAAATTGAAGGAGCCTTCCCATTTTGAGGAAATGGCTCAGGACATCTTTGGAATGGTCAATGTAAAAGGAGTTGGAAGGGAGAGTTTAGAGGTGTGTGGCCACCAACCATCAAAGATTCATCTTCCCTTAGTCTCATTATTTCACTTATTGTGTCATGAGTATGGTATGCTAAGTAACACAAAATAAGTTATATTTATATAGAGCCTTTAATATAGAACAATGCTCAAAGTTACTTCACAGAATTGTAAGGAAAACAAATGCTGAGTTGAAGGTGGAGAGATTTGGAGGGATAACCAAAAGCTCGGTCAAAGAGTTGGGTGTTAAAAGAGGAAAGGGAGGTTGGGAGATTTAGGGACGAAATTCCAGAGAGTGAGACTTTGTTGGCTGCCAATGTTGGTGCGAAGGGAGTGGGAATGCAAAAGAAGCTAGGGTTAGAGAAATAGAGAGTTTGGAGGGATGTTGTAGAACTGGAGGAGATTATAAAGGTGGGGGGTTGGAAAATCAGGTCATGGGGGGATATGAAAACAAAAATTTTAAATTTAAGGCGTTGGGGCACTGGGAGCCAATGTAGGTCAGCAAATACTGATCAGGTGATCAGGACTAGGTGCGACATAGCATACAGGCAACAGAATTTAAGTCACGTTGGAGTTAGTGGAGAGGTGGAGGATGGGAAACAGGCAACGAGTGTATTGGTTTGGAGGTAACGAAGTATATGACTGTTTCTTTTTTTTGGCATATGGGCAGAGGCGGGTCGGTAGTCTTACTGCCTCATTAACACCAGCAATGCAGCCGGCGCCATTTTAGAAGGGGCCTACCGCCCGTGTGATTCAGGCAATAGACCCCTTTTAAGATGGAAATCTGGGTCCTATGACATACATAGGGTCCCGATTGCCATTTTAGCCAGGAATTGGTCAGGGCCTCTGCAGCACAGGCGCCAATCAGTTCCATTGTTGATGGAACAGAAGAGGCTCAGCAAAGGTAAGTCTAGAATTATTATTGTGGACCCGTGAGGAGCAGGAGTGCACCTCCCGGGTCCACAGAAATAATCTGGGCTGCTGCCCCGGGGCCCCCATCCTCTGCAATCGTGGAAACCACTCCTCCCCTCCTCCCCCCACCCCCGGCAACTTACCTTCCTGGCGGTTGCACCGGCCCGTTTTCCTGTGCTGAATCCAGCAAGCTGCACCTGTAAATGAGGCCAGAACCTCAAAATCACAGGGGCCGCTTCACCTCCGGAATGAGCAGCCAACCAGAGTACTCACTCCGACCCAAACGTCAAAATGTACCCCGTTATTGCATTAAATCTTATGTATCTAGCATGGCTTCCATTCACCGGCATCACAGCTTCTATCATAGGCACAAATTTCTTCCCGGCAAAATACACCTCAGGCACGCCAGCCTGATTTTACGACCATTTCTCACCACTAGAAAGGCTAAGAGCCTTTCAAAGCCGGCCATCTACAGTTTGTAATATGGGGTGAAACTTGTACACACTTAAAAAGGCAGGGTGTATATTCAGGAACAGTAGGCATAGATTTATAAGGGGCAGGCCACGCTTGACTAATTTTTTGAGGAAATGAGACAGTGTATAGATAAAGGAAATATGATAGATGTACAAATGGATTTTCAGAAGGTGCTTGACAAGAGGCCAAACAAGAGACTTGCAAGAACGAAGGCACATTGTATTAAAGGGATTGCAGTGCATTGACTGGGTGATGGCTAAAATAGAAGTAAATGGATATTTTTCAAATTCTGCCATTCTCAGACACCCACAGCACTATGGACAAATCTAAGAGCACTCGCCATATTGGGTCAGCCGGAAAATGCAGCCAAAGATTGCCAGACCAAAAGAGGTTGCTGGGTAACCTCCTCCGCACTGCAAAAAGGTGATAAGCATTCCCACAGCCCTCTTTGTAAGGGGGTCACTTAAAAAAAAAAGTTTTTAATGCTCTCAGACCATGGGGGTCCAGGTGGGCACCACAACAGCCAGAGGTCGGGGGGAGGGGATACACCTGGTCGGACCTTCGCCCACCCAAAGTCATGTCCCAGTGAATGCCGGGAGAGCCCACTGCAAGCATCGCAGCCCCACACCACGTTCCCCCCTCCCCCATCCCCCACCCCAACCACCCTGACAATGGACTTGTCTTGGACAAGCAGAGATGCTGCCCCCAAGAGGCCATCAAGGATACTATCAAGCAAGGCCAGGACCTGGCATATCCTGTTCCTGACCTAGTTTCTGGCTGTACTGGCAGACCGCCCAGCGGGCAGCAGAAAGACACAACGGTCAAAAATTTTCATTTAAAAAGAAATTGGATAAGTCACAAAGACAAGGAAGAACATAAAAGGTCATGAGGAAAGAGCAGGGAAATGAGATTAGAGCAGGGAAATGAGATTAGAGTAGGCAGCACCAGCTGAAGAGCTAGCACTGGCATAAGTGTGATGGGCCATGTGTCCTCCTTCTGTGCTGTGATTCTAATATCCCATGACACTACTTGAAGAAGACAGGGAGTTCTCCCAAGGTCCTGGCTAACATTCCTATAATACCACCAAACCAGGTTAACTGGTCATTCATCTCACTGCTGAATGTAAGACATTGCTGAACGCAAATGCCTTATTGTGTTTGCCTACATAGCAGCAGTGACCGCACATCAAAGTAATTCACTGTATGCAAAGTATGTTGGAATGTCCTGAGAGATGTGATAACGCACAGAATGAATATAAGCCCCCTTTTCTTTAAATCTGCAGCAGTGATAAGGAAGTATCCTTAATAGCTTTCAATGCGCAGTAGTTCTGCTCTCAGCTCTCAGCTTGTGCCACACATCTGAAAGGGACTAAATGTGATACCTCAAAAAACTCTGGCATCCTCTGATGACTCGGCTGGTTAAGGCAGTGAACAGCTGAGCCACACCAGCCAGAAAGATTCCAGGCTTGATTGTAATCTGGACTGAGTTAGATGATCTCAGCTGGGGTGACAGAAGGGGCATTACAATTAGCCTCCGCACCTGAGTTAGGAAGATGGGGAAAAGAAATTGGACAGGACTTGCACTTCTGATCATTATTCATCAACCCCTGCTGGCCTGTTGACATCCAATGAGGATTGGATCAGGCTCATCCGTGATGCTGCTCCCTGCAGAAGAATTACATGTCAACACTCACTGTCTAGACTCTCACAGAAGTGAACTCTGGTATCACTTAGACGAGGTACCAGTGGTCAATTGGTTTCTGTGTATCCATACTCTAGCAAAAAGTAAATGCTTTCAGGAGAGGAGGAGGGGAGAGAAGAACATTGACAGAAAAAGATGGAAAGAGGAAATTAAATAAAATGAAAAGAAATTTGAAATTTTTTTGTATAAATAAAACATTGCTTTATCACTAATATCAATAAAAAGAAAACTGTAAGTATTTAATCCACCAGTGTGCTTTGCACGCCTCCTCAATTTTTTCTATTACTTTAGTGAAGTAGTGGCTTAAGCTGGGGTATGGTTTAACACCTCACTCCACAGCCACAACCATAACTCAGGACAGGCCAAACTTTCCTGGATAACATTTTATTTTTTTCTACTAGTACTGAGAGAGTGCTACACTGTCGGAGGTGCCGTCTTTGGGATAAACCGAAGACCCATCTGCCCTCTCAGGTGGATATAAAAGAGTCCACGGCATGATTCAAAGAAGAGCAGGGGAGTTCTCCTGGTGTCCTAGCCAACATTTATCCCTCAACCAACATCTAAAAACAGGAGATCTGGTCATTTATCTGGTCACATATGTTTGTGGGATCTTGCTGTGCCAAATTAGCTGCCGTGCTTCTTACATTACAACAGTGACTTCACTTCAAAAACACTTCACTGGCTATAAAGTGCTTTGGGACATCTTGAGGTCATGAAAGGCACTATATAAATGCAAGTTCTTTCTTTACATAGGTTCCTTTACTCAGTTAAAATCTGCCAGGCCTCCGACGAAGACTTCCATGCGGGATTACTGTTCCCTCCTGAGACTTGCCGTCAGGAGTTAAAATCGGCCCCAATATGTTCAAAGTTCCTTTTGCATGCACGAGACCAATATAACAAGATATGGGTCACATTTGGCTCTGGATTTTATGTTATTCCTTTAAAACTACATTTTAAATAAATATCATTACAAGATATGCATTATGCAGGTCTTAAAGGTAATGATGGAGGAACAGTGATTCCCTTCAAATTGGACAGGTGAGAAATAAATCAACGGACAAGTCACATTAACCTAGACCAATCTGAAACATTCCTGGCAGCTAATTACAAAGCAGCAATGGTATAGGGACTTGAAGCAGATTTCCTGCATTTCTTTTGCCCAGGGAATAATGTTAGGGTCTAAAAAAGGAATAAGTCACAAAAATATAAAATCTAAAACAAAATTTTTCTTCAACAGGTAAGCTTTGTTAGTGGGTGGCTCGGCTGCTACTGTAAATGCAAGACTTTGCTGAGGAGGAGGTAAACTAGGTCCTGCTCCAGAAAAGTGCATTTTTGGTATCCAATCATAGAAAGATCCTGATTATTCAAACACACACATAGATGCACGCAATGTTTCTGGATGACACAGCCTAAATTAGTTTGCCCAATTGAAGTATAAAAACACTATCTTCAATAGGTCATTGTAATATTTGCTTTCGCAAAGCACCATTTGTAGAAGTAACATAAACCTTAAATCGAGGGGCGTAATTTTAACTTTCAGTGATGGTGTAAAACAGGTGATATAGGATCGACTGCCCATTAAACCTCCCTCTTACTTGAACAGGAAGGAAAATTGGGTGGAAAATAACAGGTAACTTACACATCCGTTTTACACAATCGCCAAAAGTTAAAATTACCTACCATAACTTCGGAAGAGATTCTTCAAGCCTTAGTGGTCAATTGCACGATTCACGTTTATATGTGACCAATAATCCTTTGCAGTATGACAGATGAATATATTTCAATGAATAACACAGTTTGCATAATTCATTGCAAGAGACTCAACTTTTCAACTGCTCTCAGTGAGCAAAAGAGTTGTGGACTTTGGGATTGGTGTAGCCATTTCAATTTTATTCATTCTCATGATGTGGGTGTCACTGACATGTGAGCCCATTCCTAGTTGCCCAGTAGTCTAATACAATTGAGTGGCTTGCTAAGCCACTTGAAAGGGCAGTTAAGAGTCAACCACATTACAGTTCAAGTGGAGTCACATATAGGGCAGACCAAGTAAGGATGCCAGACTTCCTTCCCGAAAAGGACATTAATGAATCAATTGGGTTTTTACAACAATCTGATAGCTTCATGGTCACTTTTATGATTTGTTGGTCACATTTCCAGATTATGGTTTAGGCTGAATTCAAATTCTCAAACTGCCGTGGTGGGATTTGAACTCACGTGCTCCAGATTATTAGTCCAGGTATCTGGTTTACTAGTCCAATAAGATAAACACTACACTGCCATACCTTATACATAAACCATGGGCAGGATTTCGTTTCCGATTCCAATCTCAAAATTAGGGCTATTATCTCTTCTTTGCTCAACTCGTATACATTGAAAAAATTAGAAGTAGTAATTGTGTGGAACAGAATAAGGACTCAGATACAAATGGAATCACAGTTGAGGTTAAGTGTTTACACAAGTTAATTGTTTTTCTGATAGCATCTCATCACTGTGTACACAACAATATAAACAATGCACCTACAGTAACTTAATCTTATCTGCAATAGGTTTAAAGCGACAAATGGTTTGGAATCAGTGTTAATAATTGACCAGTACAAATTCCTTTAATTAAGAGTGAGTTGGTACAACTCTAAAATAAGTCTCATCTCTACAGCACATGCAATAAAGTGACAATTTGTATTTCTACATCTGTATTGTAGAGTCACCATTCATAAAATTGAAATTATAAAGAAAGAATTATTTAGTTACTTAATGTCCACATTAATAGGCAGGAACTGTAGTGTTAATTATGCTATTCAGTATCAGTGTCTCAGTAGCAGATTGTTTCACTTCTCCCCTCGAGAAGGGTCCTATGAACAGTTTTGCCAAGTAGTGATTAAAACTATGGCCAGGAGCCATAAACATCAGCAATACAAAAATTAAATGTAAAAATCAATCTGCAATTTCCTTTCCTAGGCTTTTAAACCATTGGGATGGGAGGGGGAAGGATTCTCCATTCCAACCAAAACAAGATATTCATAAGACCTTCAACTGGAAGTGAAAGAAGTCCAAGCTACGAACTTCACTAATCATCAGTGAAGATTGGCTTGAAGGTGCAACTGTATATAGGCACTGGTTGATTGAATGATGATTAGTGAAGTTCGTAGCTTGGACTTCTTTCACTTCCAGTTGAAGGTCTTATGAATATCTTGCTTTGGTTGGAATGGAGAATCCTTCCTCCTGTAGGAGGGGAGTCTTGCTGTTGTGAGGTACTTCACCTAGTGTAGTGGTCAACACTGCACTATCTGGTGGGGAAGCAGATGATGTACAGTGTTTCCAAAGTTACATGATTACATTTATGCAAAATAAATAGCTACGGGAGTAAAAGAAAGCTATGGCATCAGAAGGAAAGTGCTTACGGCAAAACCAGTGCCTATACACAGTTATAAACAATTTTACAACACCAAGTTATAGTCCAGCAATTTTATTTTAAATTCACAAGCTTTCGGAGATTTTCTCCTTCCTCAGGCAAATGTTTCAAGATCTCCTTGAAGCCTACGCATTTATACATATTGAACAATAAAACATGGTGTTTACAGACTGCCCCTGCAACTGCCCGTTGCCAAGGCAATCACCGTGTTCAGACAGAGAGGTGTTACCTGCAGAACCTCCGAATACACATTCAACAAAAAAACAAACAGGGAAAAAAAAACAGAGAGAAAAAAAAACACAGAGAGAGGCAGAAACATCCGGAAGGCAGAGAGAGCCAGCAAATGACCCATTATATTAAAAACAGATAACATTTGTTCGCTGGTGGGGTAACGTGTAGCGTGACATGAACCCAAGATCCCGGTTGAGGCCGTCCTCATGGGTGCGGAACTTGGCTATCAATTTCTGCTCGACAATTTTGCGTTGTCGTGTGTCTCGAAGGCCGCCTTGGAGTACGCTTACCCGAAGGTCGGTGGATGAATGTCCATGACTGCTGAAGTGTTCCCCGACTGGGAGGGAACCCTCCTGTTTGGCGATTGTTGCGCGGTGTCCGTTCATCCGTTGTCGCAGCGTCTGCATGGTCTCGCCAATGTACCATGCTCTGGGGCATCCTTTCCTGCAACGTATGAGGTAGACAACGTTGGCTGAGTCACAGGAGTATGAACCATGCACCTGGTGGGTGGTGTCATCTCGTGTGATGGTGGTATCTGTGTCGATGATCTGGCATGTCTTGCAGAGGTTACCGTGGCAGGGTTGTGTGGCGTCGTGGACGCTGTTCTCTTGAAAGCTAGGTAGTTTGCTGCGAACGATGGTCTGTTTGAGGTTGGGTGGCTGTTTAAAGGCGAGTAGTGGAGGTGTGGGGATGGCCATAGCGAGGTGTTTGTCCTCATTGATGACATGTTGAAGGCTGCGGAGAACATGGCGTAGTTTCTCCGCTCCGGGGAAGTACTGGACGACAAAGGGTACTCTGTTGGTTGCGTCCCGTGTTAGTCTCCTGAGGAGGTCTATGCGATTTTTTGCTGTGGCCCGTCGGAACTGTCGATCGATGAGTCGAGCGTCATATCCCGTTCTTACTAGGGCGTCTTTCAGCGTCTGTAGGTGTCCATCGCGTTCCTCCTCGTCTGAGCAGACCCTGTGTATTCGCAGGGCCTGTCCATAGGGGATGGCCTCTTTGACGTGGTTAGGGTGGAAGCTGGAAAAGTGGAGCATCGTGAGGTTGTCCGTGGGCTTGCGGTAGAGTGAGGTGCTGAGGTGCCCGTCTTTGATGGAGATTCGTGTGTCCAAGAAAGAAACTGATTCTGAGGAGTAGTCCATGGTGAGCTTGATGGTGGGATGGAACTTGTTGATGTTATCGTGTAGTCTCTTTAGTGATTCCTTGCCGTGGGTCCATAGAAAGAAAATGTCGTCGATGTATCTGGTGTATAGTGTTGGTTGGAGGTCTTGTGCAGTGAAGAAGTCCTGCTCGAACTTGTGCATGAAAATGTTGGCGTATTGGGGTGCGAATTTGGTCCCCATGGCTGTTCCGTGTGTTTGGGTAAAGAACTGGTTATCGAAGGTGAAGACATTGTGATCCAGGATGAAGCGGATGAGTTGTAGGATGGCTTCCGGAGATTGGCTGTTGTTGGTGTTGAGTATTGATGCTGTCGCAGCGATGCCGTCATCGTGGGGGATACTGGTGTATAGTGCCGAGACGTCCATCGTGGTGAGAAGTGTTCCTGGTTCAACTGGTCCGTGGGTACTGAGTTTTTGTAGGAAGTCTGTAGTGTCACGACAGAAGCTGGGGGTTCCCTGTACGATGGGTTTCAGGATGCCCTCGATGTATCCAGAGAGGTTCTCACACAGGGTTCCGTTGCCTGATACGATGGGACGTCCGGGTGTGTTGGCTTTGTGTATCTTTGGGAGGCAGTAGAAGTCTCCCACGCGGGGATTACGTGGGATGAGAATGCGTAGGATGCTTTGAAGGTCTGGATCGAAGGTCTTGATCAGTTTGTTGAGCTGGTGGGTGTGTTCTTTGGTCGGATCTGCGGGTAACCGTCTGTAGTGTTCCTGGTTGTCCAGTTGTCGGTATGCTTCTTTGCAATAGTCTGTTCTGTTCTGTATGACTATGGCTCCTCCTTTGTCCGCTGGTTTGATGACGATGTTGCGGTTGGTCTTGAGAGCGTTGATGGCGTTGCGTTGTGCTCGGGTGACATTCTGGACTGTCTTCTGAGTGCGGCTGATGAATCTGGCATTGACGCATTTCCTGACAGCTTGAGCATACATGTCCAGCTGAGGGCAGCGACCCTCCGGAGGAGTCCAGTTTGACTCTTTCCTCTTCGGTTGCTGTACCGCGGATCCCTCTGTCTGCTGTTCCGGATCGTCGATTGTCTCATTGGGTTCGCTGCTGAAATCTTGGGGTTTGTGGTAGAATTCCCGGAGCCTCATTCTCCTGATGAATTCCTCTGTGTCCGCCGCGAGACTAGTGGGGTCCATTTTGGTAGTGGGGCAGAAATTGAGCCCTCGGCTGAGAACTTCGATTTCGTCTGGTTGAAGGGTGTGGTCGGATAAATTGACAATAGACTTCCCTGTGGTTGCAACCGTGGTACCAGGGGAAGCTTGGTCGTTGCTGGTGGTGATGCCGAGTTTCTCAAGCTTCCTGCTCTTGGTTTTCATGTAGGCAGCGTAGTTCCGTTGCCTCGTCTGTTTGGCGGTATAACGTAGCTGGTCTGCTGTGTCCTGAGTACAGGTTGAGAGTATGGACTCTATCTTGGTTTCGAGGTTGTGGCGTCTGCTGTAGAGTTGGTGTATGAGATGGTTGCGGAGTGTGCGAGAGGTACGGCGGCAGAGTCTCTCAGCGTAATCCGAGTTGTATGTGGACTTGAGTGGGTTCGTGATCTGGAGTCCTTTCGGGATCTTGTCTGCTTTCTTGCAGCTCTGTAAAAACTTGATGTCTGTGTCTAAATGCGCGATCTTCTTGGATATCCTTTCCACTGTGAGCCGGCAGTTTGTGGTGTCGATGGTAGTCATGATGTGGAGATGCCGGTGATGGACTGGGGTTGACAATTGTAAACAATTTTACAACACCAAGTTATAGTCCAGCAATTTTATTTTAAATTCACAAGCTTTCGGAGATTTTCTCCTTCCTCAGGCAAATGTTTCAAGATCTCCTTGAAGCCTACGCATTTATACATATTGAACAATAAAACATGGTGTTTACAGACTGCCCCTGCAACTGCCCGTTGCCAAGGCAATCACCGTGTTCAGACAGAGAGGTGTTACCTGCAGAACCTCCGAATACACATTCAACAAAAAAACAAACAGGGAAAAAAAAACAGAGAGAAAAAAAAACACAGTGGAAAGGATATCCAAGAAGATCGCGCATTTAGACACAGACATCAAGTTTTTACAGAGCTGCAAGAAAGCAGACAAGATCCCGAAAGGACTCCAGATCACGAACCCACTCAAGTCCACATACAACTCGGATTACGCTGAGAGACTCTGCCGCCGTACCTCTCGCACACTCCGCAACCATCTCATACACCAACTCTACAGCAGACGCCACAACCTCGAAACCAAGATAGAGTCCATACTCTCAACCTGTACTCAGGACACAGCAGACCAGCTACGTTATACCGCCAAACAGACGAGGCAACGGAACTACGCTGCCTACATGAAAACCAAGAGCAGGAAGCTTGAGAAACTCGGCATCACCACCAGCAACGACCAAGCTTCCCCTGGTACCACGGTTGCAACCACAGGGAAGTCTATTGTCAATTTATCCGACCACACCCTTCAACCAGACGAAATCGAAGTTCTCAGCCGAGGGCTCAATTTCTGCCCCACTACCAAAATGGACCCCACTAGTCTCGCGGCGGACACAGAGGAATTCATCAGGAGAATGAGGCTCCGGGAATTCTACCACAAACCCCAAGATTTCAGCAGCGAACCCAATGAGACAATCGACGATCCGGAACAGCAGACAGAGGGATCCGCGGTACAGCAACCGAAGAGGAAAGAGTCAAACTGGACTCCTCCGGAGGGTCGCTGCCCTCAGCTGGACATGTATGCTCAAGCTGTCAGGAAATGCGTCAATGCCAGATTCATCAGCCGCACTCAGAAGACAGTCCAGAATGTCACCCGAGCACAACGCAACGCCATCAACGCTCTCAAGACCAACCGCAACATCGTCATCAAACCAGCGGACAAAGGAGGAGCCATAGTCATACAGAACAGAACAGACTATTGCAAAGAAGCATACCGACAACTGGACAACCAGGAACACTACAGACGGTTACCCGCAGATCCGACCAAAGAACACACCCACCAGCTCAACAAACTGATCAAGACCTTCGATCCAGACCTTCAAAGCATCCTACGCACTCTCATCCCACGTACTCCCCGCGTGGGAGACTTCTACTGCCTCCCAAAGATACACAAAGCCAACACACCCGGACGTCCCATCGTATCAGGCAACGGAACCCTGTGTGAGAACCTCTCTGGATACATCGAGGGCATCCTGAAACCCATCGTACAGGGAACCCCCAGCTTCTGTCGTGACACTACAGACTTCCTACAAAAACTCAGTACCCACGGACCAGTTGAACCAGGAACACTTCTCACCACGATGGACGTCTCGGCACTATACACCAGTATCCCCCACGATGACGGCATCGCTGCGACAGCATCAATACTCAACACCAACAACAGCCAATCTCCGGAAGCCATCCTACAACTCATCCGCTTCATCCTGGATCACAATGTCTTCACCTTCGATAACCAGTTCTTTACCCAAACACACGGAACAGCCATGGGGACCAAATTCGCACCCCAATACGCCAACATTTTCATGCACAAGTTCGAGCAGGACTTCTTCACTGCACAAGACCTCCAACCAACACTATACACCAGATACATCGACGACATTTTCTTTCTATGGACCCACGGCAAGGAATCACTAAAGAGACTACACGATAACATCAACAAGTTCCATCCCACCATCAAGCTCACCATGGACTACTCCTCAGAATCAGTTTCTTTCTTGGACACACGAATCTCCATCAAAGACGGGCACCTCAGCACCTCACTCTACCGCAAGCCCACGGACAACCTCACGATGCTCCACTTTTCCAGCTTCCACCCTAACCACGTCAAAGAGGCCATCCCCTATGGACAGGCCCTGCGAATACACAGGGTCTGCTCAGACGAGGAGGAACGCGATGGACACCTACAGACGCTGAAAGACGCCCTAGTAAGAACGGGATATGACGCTCGACTCATCGATCGACAGTTCCGACGGGCCACAGCAAAAAATCGCATAGACCTCCTCAGGAGACTAACACGGGACGCAACCAACAGAGTACCCTTTGTCGTCCAGTACTTCCCCGGAGCGGAGAAACTACGCCATGTTCTCCGCAGCCTTCAACATGTCATCAATGAGGACAAACACCTCGCTATGGCCATCCCCACACCTCCACTACTCGCCTTTAAACAGCCACCCAACCTCAAACAGACCATCGTTCGCAGCAAACTACCTAGCTTTCAAGAGAACAGCGTCCACGACGCCACACAACCCTGCCACGGTAACCTCTGCAAGACATGCCAGATCATCGACACAGATACCACCATCACACGAGATGACACCACCCACCAGGTGCATGGTTCATACTCCTGTGACTCAGCCAACGTTGTCTACCTCATACGTTGCAGGAAAGGATGCCCCAGAGCATGGTACATTGGCGAGACCATGCAGACGCTGCGACAACGGATGAACGGACACCGCGCAACAATCGCCAAACAGGAGGGTTCCCTCCCAGTCGGGGAACACTTCAGCAGTCATGGACATTCATCCACCGACCTTCGGGTAAGCGTACTCCAAGGCGGCCTTCGAGACACACGACAACGCAAAATTGTCGAGCAGAAATTGATAGCCAAGTTCCGCACCCATGAGGACGGCCTCAACCGGGATCTTGGGTTCATGTCACGCTACACGTTACCCCACCAGCGAACAAATGTTATCTGTTTTTAATATAATGGGTCATTTGCTGGCTCTCTCTGCCTTCCGGATGTTTCTGCCTCTCTCTGTGTTTTTTTTTCTCTCTGTTTTTTTTTCCCTGTTTGTTTTTTTGTTGAATGTGTATTCGGAGGTTCTGCAGGTAACACCTCTCTGTCTGAACACGGTGATTGCCTTGGCAACGGGCAGTTGCAGGGGCAGTCTGTAAACACCATGTTTTATTGTTCAATATGTATAAATGCGTAGGCTTCAAGGAGATCTTGAAACATTTGCCTGAGGAAGGAGAAAATCTCCGAAAGCTTGTGAATTTAAAATAAAATTGCTGGACTATAACTTGGTGTTGTAAAATTGTTTACAATTGTCAACCCCAGTCCATCACCGGCATCTCCACATCATATACACAGTTACACCTTCAAGCCAATCTTCACTAATGTGTAAGCCTAGGGGTGTGAATGTTTCACTACTCAGCAGCAGGAGTTAAAGTTGCAGAGATATGTTCTTTTTAAGTCAATTCATCTGCTAGTCCAGGTTTATTTTAAAATAAAAATAATCAAATTGTTCATTTTAAACCTCTACTTTTGGAAACAATATTAAAAAGAAAACTCAAGACATTTTTAGGTAGATAAAACCCATACTTGTAACTGGGTATGCTCTATACTCAGAATAACCATCAAATGGCATGCCAGCATCTTACAATCAATACCCCATGCCATAAAGTAGGAAAAGCGATTGAAGATTTTTGAACAAGATGCCTTTTTGAGCTTGATCACTCATTCATTTGATTTAGTTTTGTTACTGGTTAATTTTCAATTTATATTTTGGAGTATTCCTCTAGGGTGTCTATAAAATTTGTCAGCCAGATTGTCGATCATGATGTATACTTATTCCTTCCAGTTTACTCACCTCCTCTCCTGAATGTGGAGATGCCGGTGATGGACTGACGAAGGAGGAAAGCTCCGAAAGCTTGTGATTTCAAATAAAGCTGTTGGACTATAACCTGGCGTTGTAAGACTCCTTACATTTGTCCTCTCCTGAAGGCATAGACCATTGTACAATTCCATGGCTGACCTATGATACTTCATCCAAGTTGGTACCTATCAAATAGCCTACATGAAGAATGGCCACTGGGGCAAGGTACCAAGGAGCTGCCAGTGCTCAAGAAACTGTACCCCATGTCTTTGAAGGTGATCGGAATGTGAGTGATAAGGAAATATGACTGGTAAAGGAAGACAACTGGGAAGAGGGTGAATAAGAGGTTAGTTTTGGTGAAGGGTTATAAGTATATTATAAATTGGGCCATTTTTATGCTTCAGTTCATTGCTTTGATTTGAATTTATGACAGACTTGATACAAATAAGAGAAATTCATGGGGTAGATTTTTTTTCTACCCATTCATAGTCAACATGCAGAAAATTTATCTGTATGTTTCCAGATTCAATATGAAAGAAATGTGGGCATTTTAAAAGTTGGAAGGCTTCGGTTTTCCAATACATGTGGAGGAGCGTGTCAGGAGTTAATAATGGTGCTTTAATTCCTGAGATTTTTCACCGGAAAACAAGCCATTAACTATGCTGAATTTAAAAGGACTAAAAAAAATGAAATCCATAAACCAGCTGGTTTTATATATCCCAAGCTTCCAGTAAAGTTCAAGTTTGCATTTATTTTAAATAAATGCAATCAAAAACATGAAAATATTTGAAATCAAAGCACTACTTTTACAGCCCTGTAAAAAAAAGTTACTGGTTAACTTTAAACTTCAACATGTTAAAGGGCAAAGTGTGAGACACTTTAATAGATTGGTAAACAGAGAAGTTTCAGAACACAAATATCATGGTACTCTGCTGTTGCAAGTTTCATTTTAAAAAAATTTTGAAGAAAAAAAATGCACTTTAAAACTTAGTGCTGTTTAGATACAGATTCTTTGAAACATAAACTTACCCATAGCAGCAAAGGTTTAAACATGAAAGGGGATTTGCACAGGCTGTTCTAATAACTCCCACATATCATGAGTTTCAATTCTTGCTTATTGTTACAAATTCAGGTCTTTCCTTACATATTTTCTCGGATTCAGTGACATCAGTCGTTCCCGTAAGTGGATCTTCATGCTTTATGCATCAGGGCAAACTCACACTACCCAATATCTAGTTATGCAATAGGAGTGTAACAATAGCAGTCCCGTGTGATCTGGACCAGATATTTATGTTCTTTCACAGGTGCCCCTCCAAACTTTTTGAAGGTGTACTGAAAAACATCTGGTAAAACAAAGCCAGATACAAATCGTTAAGCTGCTTTATTTCACAGAAAGTGAACATACAGAGCAACAGTTCTGACTGGAATTATATAATTCAATGAGTACAACTTGTCTTCATGTAATAATACAGAATAATGGACATGTTACACTTCCTCAAATCAATAGGACATCTGGCTTGACTTAAACTCCTGCATTCTCCTACTGCAGAAAAACCCTGCCATTGCAGCTGTCTGACCTTGCAACCTTTGCCGCATACTAACTGTCAATTACTGTTTCTGAATATGTTTTTTTCTCCATGTTCATAGCCAGACAATCCCTGCCAACTGCCTAGGACCAGAGACTTCCCAAAACAAAGGGTACTAGCCCCATTCATTTCTATGGGGACTCTCCCGTTCATCCACCATAACTTCAGCGGAAACCCCCGGTGAAATGGCGTAAGCGCTGTTTTTTTCCCCAGAGTTTCCATGGTTCTTCTACCGAAGTTACAGTGGGAAATTGGGAAAGCCCCCTTCGAAATTCTGCAACTTTTGAAAAACTTATAAAAAATTTAATTTAATTTTTTTTTAAAAACTGAAAATAAACATTAAAAACCTGAAAATCAGAAAGCCACAAAACAACCTCAACTATTTCAGTGCATAAAATGGTTGAATATTACTCTAAAAATAGCTGTTCATTTAATTCACACTGGGATGAATTTTCACTTTTACAGCTGGGTGGAAAATGAGCGGTGGTGGATCGGCTGGGCTGCTTGTTTTACACACCACCCAATTTTCATTTGAATTGACTTCAATGGAAATGAAAGTCAGTTGGGGTGTAAAACAGGCAGCCGATATGGTAGTGCTTGTTTTCCACCTGTAGGTAAAAGTGAAAATTAACCCCACTGATAATAATCTTCATTACTCACCAGTACAATGAATTTATCACAAAATTTCCAAAACATTTCCTATTCACTTCATGAACTCAATTAATAACTTTCCAGATTAAAGCACATGAGTTAATCACAACAAATTGAATTTAAATATGCAGCATAATCAAACTGTTTCACAAAAGTTTCTACTTCCAGCAGAAGTATGAACAGCTACATATTCAAAACCAAATGCGCCAAAGCTATCCAAAAGCATTTTGGCATATTAGACAAGTATAATAATCTTTCCCATTTAACTTTTTAAATTCCTACAACTCCATCCATTCTGAAGATATTTGAGCTATATGATTGCACAAACAACAATTTTAACTTCCTTATAGTTACCTGTGCTGTGAAAATTTCAATATTTTCCAAGTAAAAGAGGTTAAGAAGAAATAAAATAATGGATATATGAAAGTGCACTTAGAAGATATGAAGGGTTGGGGTGGGTGACATGACCCTAAACATGAAAGGCTTACAAAAGAACCCCGAGATTAGACTATTGACTTATAGGGGTAGAAATTAGATTGTGTTTTACACATTTTTTGGGTGTAAAGTGGGTATTAAACCTACCAATTTTGTAGTGGGATGACCCGCACCGGACGTGTGGCCGCCACCATATTGGTTTGGGTGTTACTTAGGCCACCCTGGTGGCCGCCTGAAATTAAAGCTGGGTTGATTATAAGATGTAAATAGGGGCTGTGCGCTTGAATTAGGACCTTTTTGAGAAATTGATGCCTGGGAGTATCTGATTCGCTCATTCTTAAGCCTGCTAAGCAAGACATGGTGAGGGCGCTCAGGAAGCAGGCAAAAACAGTGGTATTTAAAGGGATCCTCACCTCCATTAAGGTAAGTCTTTGGATAGTCATTTTAGGCTGCTGGAGATTTTTGGAGCCTTTTGTTTGGCTGTTTTGGATGAGTATGGGCGTTTTTGACAGTAACGACCTGTTAGTGAACTGACTTTTGGCTGCAGTCTTACTACATTGGCTGCAGTACTATTTGGAAATATGGGAATGATGGGAATGCCACTGAGGCAGCCATATCAGGGGGAACATCAGCAGCAGCAAGCAAGGCAGCATTGACCAATGGAGGCTCAAAGAAGAGGGCAAAGGAGGGAAAAGCACAGGAGAACTTATAAGATGCACGTCTTAATGGAACAGAATGTTATACCTGAACATGACAGAGGAACAGTGTATGAGGAAGCTCCACCTCAGCAGGGAGGCAATCACAGACCCATGTCACCTGTTGCAGCAGGAATTCAAGCCAAACACTGGCACATTCCAAGGTCCAGGACTACGTGCTGAGGGATGCACTGAGGATGGGTGCGGCCGCCGCAAAGGCCCTGTGGGGAAAGGCAACCGTTTAGAGCCTTCCCGCCATTGTAAACCGAGGGGCTGCAATCAGGGAAAAACCCCCTCGGGCAGAATGTAAAATTCAAATTGCTGTAATGTACCTGTAATGAATCTGAAATGGACCAGAAATGAATCTGTAAGCAATAATCTGTGTTGAGTATGATGCAATGAGACACCCTAGAGTGTCATGAACTGCAATGATGTCCAATGTTTTCATTGTACTGCACTTAACGTAACCTGCAAATTGTATAATCTGTATTGTGTACGTTTGGAAAGTGATATGACAACTGTTTTGTATGTACTGCTGCAAATTTTTATGAATAAAGTATATTTTTTGGGAAAAAAAAAATAAAAATTCAAGCCAAACACCAGGGCACACAGAGCACTGCCTGTGGCTGTAAAAGTAACCATGGCCCTCAACTTCAATGCCACAGGCTCTGCCAGGCTGCTGCAGGTGACATCAGCAACATCAGTCAGTTTGCTGTCCATATGGCCATCAGGCAGGTGACAGGTGTCCTCTTTGCGAGGAGACAGCAATATATCACCTTTCCCATAGAGGCTGCCAATTAAGAGGAGAGAGCTCTTGGATTTGACCACATCACTGGATTTCCCCAGGTGCAGGACATCAGTGACGGCGCACACATTGACTTGCATGCTCCCTGTCCATGAACCAGCCATGTTTTATATCAGGAAAGTGTTCCACTCCCTCAACGTGCAGCTGGTGTGTGACCACAGCTGCTGATAATGCATGTCTGAGCCCGGTTTCCTGGCAGTAGTCATGATGCACTCATACTGCGCCAGTCCTCAATCCTTCCCACCTTCCACCCAGATCAGCGGGCGTCAGGCTGGTTCCATGGAGACAGAGGGTATCCCCTCTACACCTGACTAATGACCAGTCAGTAACCTGGGTACAGGCGTGGAGAACTGGTACAATGAGAGTCACACAAGAATAAGAGCCCACAATGAGAAAACCATAGGCATTCTCAAAGGTCTCAAATTTGCATAGATCTGTTGAGTCTTGAGTTCCTTGTGTACAACATTGAACTAATTCTACTGTTGTCATCTGGCACATTCTTGTGCAAACTTTTCAATTTGTCTGCCTTGACTGCTGCATCCTTTATTCCATTATTATATTCTAGAAGGAAGGACTGTTATGGAGGATTCCTACAGTACAACCCTGAGCTCTCCTGATTTGTTGGGGTTTGCTGTATGCTCCACAATTATGCCATCCAGAGAGGCCAAGCCTCTGTCACAGGAGGAACAAGTGGAGGAGGGAGATGAAGAAGGGGACTGGCATAGGTTGATGAGGAAGACCAAGGCCAAGCAGTGCTGCCAGAGCTGTAAGGCAATAAATTATTGAAGGGAGATTCTCTTAAACAATCCTACCCCTCCTCAGTTCCTCACGCTTACATAACTAAGAATGAAGACCAACAGCAATCCAAAAAAACCACTAACTTCACATCTTGTACATTCTGGATTTAACAAATTTTTGTTATCATAATGCTGAACTGAAATCACCTGCGTGCCATCCCTTGGGGCCAGGCCTCTGTGCCCATTTACCTATTCTAATGCTCCTACAAGGTGATTCCCCAACGCTGGAACCTGCTGATTATCCACTGAGAGCATTGAAGATGGCTGTGGTGGGGAGAATGCTAAGCCAATGCCCAGTGAGATGGAAAGGAAAAGATGTCAGGGTTAAGTTGTCACCTCAACACCCTCATCATTAGGGAGTAGTGCATGTTAGCAGGGGAGCAAAAAAGAAAAAGAATAATCTTTAATATACTGTGGGCACTCTCCTTTTGCTTATTTGACCTGAGTTTGAAGCCAACCCAGTCTGATAGGGTAAAAATCCCATCTTTATGCCAGCTGTAATGCTTTAAATGTAATGAGTTTTAGAAATCCCAACTCAGTTCCTAGTGGGCATGAGCCCACAGCACAATATATTTATAATTCAGCACAAATTTGCATAAAGGTAGTAATCACACTAAAAGCAGTCCTAAAGATGGCTAAGTTCAAAAATGTGAGCATTCATACTGGTACATGGGAGAGGAGGAACATGGAGTACAACTCTGAAGAGATTGCGATTAAGACATGTTTCTGGGCAAGTATACTCTGCCTAACCATGTGAACAAAGATGTACTATACCTGATCTAGGAATGTAGGAACAGGAGTAGGGCATTTAGCCCCTCAAGTCTGTTCCGTCATTCAATTAGATCATGGCTGATCTGTATCTTAACTCCATCTAACCGCCTTGATTCCGTAACCCGTAATACCCTTGCCTAACAAAAATCTATCAATCTCAGTTTTAAAATTTACAATTAACCGAGCCTCAACAGCTTTTTGGGAGAGGGTGTTCCAAATTTGCTCTTCCCTTTGTATGAAGAAGTGCTTCCTGAAATCACCCCTGAACGGCCTAGTCCCCTTGTTCTGGATTCCCCCAGAGGAAATAATGTCTCTCTATCTACCCTATCAACTCCTTTATTCATCTTAAACACCTCAATTAGATAATGAGATTGTTTAATGCTAATATTGGGTGTCAAAGTTGAGAAAGTGTTCTATTCCGCAGCACTAAGATGAGAATGTAGTGTCTTGTTGCTGTGGGTGTGCTTGAACATGACAATGCAGCTCGCAGACGGGTATTACATTTGGAACTTCAGCACTACCACAAGATTTACAATTTTTAAAAAATGTAAACCCACACAGCCTTCTGCAACTGATCGGCGCCGTGTCAGAATTTTCATTGTGCAAACCAGATGAAAGGAATTCTTCCACAACAATCTCTTTTAAGTTGGCTCAGACCCAGAAATTTTGACATACCAGGCTAAGTGAAACTATTGTGATATTAAGTACTAATAATTATATAGCGAGATTCATGGTTACATAAATCAAGTCTATGGCAGTTAGTGGATATATTAATTACAACTGAAATGAGCATAAAATATATTTTAATGACATGATATGCCAAACAAAGAATTTGAAGCGTATAATAGCCCTAGCAATTGCTACTATAAATCATTGAACCTCAAGAAGCCACTGCACTGCACACATTAATCTCAACTCATTTATGCTCTTTCAATGTATTTGCACTGTCGGTGGACTAAACATGATGCAAGAAAATACTTAAATTGCAAAAACTAAGGTTTTAGTATTTATGTACTAATTTCTGTGTGGATCCCATGCAGCCACTGCAATATCATGTCCAACTTAGATACATTCCATAACAGTAACAATAAAATCTTAGTAGTTTCCTTCATTGTATATGTCAATTAATTAAACTCATAAATTACAAGAATATTGGATAGACTCCTTTTCATTTTGAGACTTCAAGAACTACACAAAACTGCTGTGTGTTATTACTAGGCACTGTGAAATGTTTCAAACTAGTTTGAATCTTTGCTGCCAGGACCATAATGCTGTCCAAAGCGCAAACAACCTGAACTCCAGAGTCCTAAACATAAACAGCGTCAGTAATAGATTGAGCTTAAAGTAAATAGTTTATTAATTTAAAATGTAGTTTTACTGCTTCCGAAATTCATCTGCTACCAAAATGATTGATAAATACATAATCAAATGCAGCTGGTAGAAAGTCCTATTATTTATTTCCAGTAAATGAGAACTCAATTTTGCTCTTTTCAGAAGAGTCCATACTTTAGTGCATAAACATTTAAACCTTGATTCAATAAACCACTTACATGATCCCGGAGTTCTTAGTAATAAGGTTTATATGTTAAAAAAAAACAAGAACTATCAGAACTTACCTCGTATAGTGTGTTCATTGGGGCCAAAGAACAGTGGAAGCAACAACAGATACAAGAGGTAAATCAGAGACAAGGCATTGTATCGAAAGAGGCAGGCTGTGAAGAGAAAATAAATATAAATTTTAGCACCTTAGACAGAAATATTTTAACATATCCTTTGCAGTTCTACATGTCACCCAGTCTAATAGGCTTTTAAATGCGATAATAAGATTCACAACTATGTTAAATCATTGGCCCCAACTATAGTAGTTATAAGGTCAAAAGCATTGAAGGCAGCAATATTAGTTTAGTTTTATGGTATATTGCCTTCCAGTGCTGTTCTCTTCTTCTCAAGACTACACAGTTGTCACAAATAAGTATTTACTGAGATCAAGAATTTGGTTCCTCTTGTAATAAAATAAAACAGACTCAGACATATAGCTGTTGATTGGTCTTCTCACTTCATTTCCTGTTTTTTTGGCTTGCATCAAGATTTTTCACATGCTATGAGATCATCAAGTAATTTCATGCACAAATAATTGCCTTGAAAGTTAGGCAACCATCCTCAATAATAACCAAACTGAAAACTGCTTCTTCTTAGCACAAAATGGTCATGGAGAAATAGGGTATGAATAATGTTAATTATGTAATGCTGCTGGACACACAGGATATTAGAATTTTATTAAAGCAGAACTGTCACATGCATTTTTTAAGAACAGTAAATTAGCTGGTATGAGGAGTTCAACTTTGCATTATTGCTCTGGTACGTAGTTCAAAGGCAATAACCTCTAATAGGGATGAGGAAAATAAAATACTCTTTGTTGTACTAGATTTTTTTCTGATGCTATTTACAGTATGAAAGGAAAGGGGAAAAATTCATTATACACAATCTAACCTAAGAACTCTATAAACCAGGATAAACCATATAAAATGTTGCTTGCTGTTCACATTGGTTCACTTCAAGATCTTATTCTCAACTTTTATATTTTTTTGCATGCATCCAAAAAAAAAATACATTTTTAATGCTGAGAAAGCACTTATTTTCTATCATTTTGTTCTGAATCCTAATATAATCTCTCCATTTATAACCACCCTCTATCCATGACAGATATTGCCCCATTCTTTTCAGTGGAACCCCATTCCCAACAAGTGCCAGATATTCCTCATAATCAATATATTACAGTTCCAGTAGATAGACACTGAAGACAAAGAAGCTAGAATCATCTCAGCACAATATCCAAAACTTTTTTTAAAAATTAGATTCGGCTGCAGCTTCAGAAAGTAAATATAGATTTACAGAGTTTTTATTTTGAAAAAATATGTTCCCATATCTCTAGGAACCAGAGGATATTCCTCATGAACTACTTCCTGGTAGAAGCAAATTTTGGTGCTAGCATGTTGAAATTTCTCTTACAAGAGTCAACTCCACTTAACGTTACATATTGAACAGAATAAAATAAATCGATATCACTTTGTTACGTTCTTCACAAAATCTTCTTCCTGAAATGAAGTCCAGATTAGTAAATGTACTGATGGGTCATGAACTTTTATGTTCCACTGGGAGTTGTTTTTGACAATCAGAAAAAAGGATTAGTACGCTTTGTCCATTCAATAACACTAAAATTCATTTACATGTGATCCTGGGGAAATGCAAGAGAGAGGAACTAAGTTACTTCTATCCTGATATTGCACCAAAAAACGACTACCGCAATCATTTTTTTAAATCCATACTTTGTCTTGAACCATGATGCAAGGAAACATTACTGCTAACTTTGTACTGGGTTTCAAAAGGTACATGGCCATCTGGATTGTGAATATGATGGTGTTCCCACAGCACAAATTTTTTTAATTCATTCTCGGGACGTGGGTGTCACTGGCAAGGCTGATACTTATTGCCCATCCCAAGTTGCCGTCTTGAACCGCTGCAGTTCGTGTGGTGAAGGTACTCCCACAGTGCTGTTTGGCAGGAAGTTCCAGGATTTTGTCCCAGCGACATTGAAGGAACAGCGATATATGTCCAAGTCAAGATGGTGTGTGACTTGGAGGAGAACTTGGAGGTGCTGGTATTCCCATGCATCTGCTGCTCTTGTCCTTCTAGATGATGGAGGCTGCAGGTTTGGGAGCTGCTGCCAAAGAAATCTCGGCGAGTTGCTGTAGTGCATCCTGAAGATAGGACACACTGCAACCATACCGTAGTAAGCTGATGGTGGAGGAAGTGTCTTTTAAGCCAATGGATAAGGTGCAGATTGAGCTTTGTCCTGATAGTGTCGAGCTTCTTGAGTGTTGTTGGAGCTGCACCCTTCCAGGCAAGTGGAGAGTATTCCATCACACACTTGACTTGTGCCTTGTAGATGGTGGAAAGGCTTTGGGGAGTCAGGAGGTGAGCCATTGACCGAAGAATACCCATCCTCTAACCTGCTCTAGTAGCCACAGTATTTATATGGCTGGTCCACTTCAGTTTCTGGTCAATGGTGACCACCCCCCCACCCCTACCCTGCGCCGGACATCGATGGTGGGGGACCCGATGATGATGATAATGCCACTGAATGTCAAGGGGAGCTTGTTATGCTCTCTTTTGTTGGATATGGTCATTGCTTGGCACTTATGTGGCGTGAATGTTACTTGCCAATTGTCAGCCCAAGTCTGGATGTTGTCCAGGTCTTGCTGCATACATGCATGGACTGTTTCATTATCTGAGGAATTGCGAATGGAGCTGAACATGGTGCAATCATCAGTGAATAGCTCCACTTCTGACTTTATGATGGAGGGAAGGAATTGATGAAGCAACTGAAGATAGTTGGGCCTAGGACGCTGCCTTGAGGAAATCCTGCAGCCATGTCCTGGGATAGAGACGATTGGCCTACAAAAACTACAACCATCTTCCTTTGTTTCAGGTATGATCCCAGCTACTGAAGAGTTCAACCCCTGATTCCCATAGACTCAGTTTTTCTAGGGCTCCTTGGTGCCAATGGCAGTCACTCTCACCTCACCTCTGGAATTCAGCTCGTGTCCATGTTTGGACCAAGGCTGTAATGACGTCTGGAACCGAGTGGTTCTGACAGAACCCAAACTGAGTATCAGTGAATAGGTTATTGGTGAGTAAGTGTCACTTGATAGCATTGTTGATGACTCCTTCCATCACTATGCTGATGATTTGGTGTAAGATGATAGGGCGATAATTGGCCGAATTGGAGTTGTCCTAATTTTTGTGGACAGGATATACCTGGGCAATTTTCCACATTGTCGGGTAGATGCCTGTGCGGTAGCTGTACTGGAACAGCTTAGCTAAAGGTGCGGCTAGTTCTGGAGCACAGGTCTTCGGCATTACAGCTGGGATATTATCAGGACCCATAGTCTTTGCTGCGCCCTGTGCACTCAGCCATTTCTTAATGTCAGGTGGAGTGAATCGAATTGGCTGAAGACTGGCAACTATATTGGTGGGGACCTCAAGAGGCAGCTGAAAAGTATCATCCACTCGGCACTACTGGCTGAAGATGGGTGCGAAAACATCAGCCTTGTGTTTTGCAATCACATGCTGGGCTCTGCTAGCATGGGTGGTCGTGGAGCTTCCTCCTTCCGTTAGTTACTTAAATGTCCATCGCCATTCACGAGTGGAGGTGGCAGGGTTGCAGAACTTTGAACTCATCCGTTGGTTACAGGATCACTCTGCTCTGTCTATCTGCTGTTTTCGCTGTTTAGCATGCAAGCAGTCAGGTGTTATAGTTTCGTCAGGTTGGCACCTCTTTTTCAGGTACGCCTGGTGCTGCTCCAGGCATGCTGTTCTACACTCCTCATTGAACCAGGGTTGGTCACCTGGCTTGATAGTGATGAGGAGTGAGGGATATGCCAGGGGCTATGAGGTTACAGATTGTGGTGATACACAATTCTGCTACTGCCAATGACCCACAACAGTTCATGGATGTCCAGTTTTGAGTAGCTAGATCTATTCTTAATTTATCCTATTTAACATGGTGGTAGTGCCACACGACACGATGGAGGGTGTCCTTAGTTTGAAGACGGGGCTTAGTCTCCACTAGGTTACTCCTACCAATGCTGTCGTGGACAAGTAGACAGTGAGGACGGGGGTCAAGTAGGTTATTCCATCATGTTGGTTCTCTTATCATCAGCCATCAGCCAGCTTGGTCAATGGTGGTACTACCGAGCCACTATTGGTGGGTAATGGACATTGAAGTCCCTCATCCAGAGTTCATTCTGTGCCCTTACTATCCTTCATGCTTCCTACAAGTGAAGTTCAGCATGGAGGAGTACTGATTCATTAGCTGAGGGAGGATGATATGTGGTAATCAGCAGCAGGTACTCTTGCTTATGTTTGAGCTGAAGCCATTAGACTTCCTGGGGTCCGGAGTCAAGGTTGAGGGCGCCCAGGGCCACTAACCGCGGCCCCCCCCCCCAAAACCACCGACTGTATACCACTGTGCCCCTACCTCTGGCGGTCTTCTTGATGGGACAGGGCATACTCAGAATGATGATGATGTGGTCTGGGATGCTGGTATGATTCTGTGCACATGACTAGATCAGGCTGTTGCTTCACTAGTCTGTAGGACAGCTCTCCCAACTTTGACACCAGTCCCCAGGTGTTAGTGAGGAGGACCTTCCAGGGTCGACTGGGTTGGTTGCGCCTGATTTGATGCCTAGGTCGCAGCCGAGTGGTCCATCCAGTTTGATACAACTGAGTGGCTTGCTCAGCCACTTCAGAGGGCAGTTACGAGTCAACCACGTTGGTGTGGGACTGGAGTAACATATAGGCCAGACCAGGTAAGGCAGATTTCCTTCCCTAAAGGACATTAGTAAACCAGTTGGGTTTTTATGACAATCCAACAGCTTTATGGTCACTTTTACCGATACCAGCTTTTTATTTCCAGATTTTATGGGGTTTTTTTTATTTTAAATTCTCAAACTGCCAATGTGAGATTTGAACTCACATTCTCTGGATTATTAGTCCAGTAACATAATCGCTATGCTACCATACCCATGTAGACTTTACTGGAAAAGAACAAGTATTTGGTTTTAAACTTGAACACAAAACCTGCCTCCTTTATTGTATGTTAAAGCCACCAGACATACCAAAAATATCCTACATGATGCAAAGCTAGTTTGACTGTTGCAAGTCGCAGAAGAAATTCAGAACTCAAAACATTCAAATGCAATTAGTTTACTGGCAGAGTGATTTATAAAAAACAGGTATAAGGAGGAGTACTGATTCATCAGCTGAGGGAGGATGATAGGTGGTAATCAGCAGCAGGTACTCTTGATTATGTTTGAGCTGAAGCCATGAGACTTCCTGGGATCCGGAGTCAACGTTGAGGATGCCCAGGGCCACTAACCGCCCCCAGGTATAACTGTAGATCATTTACATACATTACATCAGTTTGAAAAATTAACCACCTATAGTAATTACAGTGAAATAGTGGACAGGGTTCCTCAAGAAGCTGGAAAAAAGGCACATTTTCCGATTGTTCGCCAGGCAGTTCTCTGCTACACTGGTTGCTGAATCATTTCCATTTAGGCACTCTATAACTATTCCCTTGAGGATGCAACCTACATTTTTCAAATTATCCCCTTACTTTAGCATTTTGAGAAATTCCAACATTTATCATTTCATTATCCTTGTAAATGAACATTAAAATACATAGTTTTATAACTTCTGTAATTGCAGGTATATTATTCATATATTTAGAATGAAATATATATTTTTTTAAGTATCTGATTTTCATACTTAACACTGTATAGTGACTTAAGATATCCTCCTCTACACCTGTAGTGATGAACACTCCTATTTTTTAAACTAGCGGATAAGCCCTACCAGATGGGGAAGATGGGAAAGAACACACACATAATAAACTAATCGTGGCATAAATCACTACAATGCTATCTACTAACTTACTAATTTCATAAAGATCATAATTGCACTTTTATTAGCGCAGTACTGCCAAAACCTGAGATAACGAAATGGCACACAATAATGAAACAATGTTGTGTGGCACATAACAGGCAGGCAGCCAGCCACTTGACAAACTCTTGACTTCAGGAAAGATTGAATAGGCTGGGACTCTTTTCTCTAGAAAAGAGAAGACTGTGGGGTGACCTGACAGAGGGTCTTTAAGATTATGAAAGGGTAAACGTAGAGAAGATGTTTCCACTTGCAGGGGAGACCAGAACAAAGGACCATAAATATAAGATAGTCACTAATGAATCCAATGGGGAATTCAGGAGAAATTTCTTTATCCAGAGAGTGGTTAGAAAGTGGAACTCGCTACCACAAGGAGTAGTTGAAGTGACGAGCATAGATGCATTTAAGGGGAAGCTAAATAAACACATGAGGGAGAAAGGAATAGAAGGATATGCTGATAGGGTTAGATAAAGTAGGGAGGGAGGAGGCTCATGTGGAGCATAAACACCGGCATGGACCTGTTGGGCCGAATGGCCTGTTTCTGTGCTGTACATTCTAAGTAATTCCTTTTTTCCTCAATCTTATACTATTTGGAGCGATATGAAGGTTCCAGGCATTGCAAATGCTTCTAGGAACATAAAAAGGTAAAGACTGCTTGGGGGTTTCCAGCTTTGCACAAATCTTTTCACTTGGATGTTTAGGGTCCCAGTTCCACAAAATTCACTGCCATTTCTCAAATTCTGAAATCTTACATACTTCAAACACAGGACTGTTTTGTTCTACATCACACATATGTACCTCCAGTGTCTAAGAAATTGAAGTCAAATTTAGCAGTCAAATGCTTGGGCATCTTCCCTTTTGTACAGTTGCAAAAAACAAGGGGTGCATTAACATGAACTACCTCATAATTATGTCATATCTATTTTAGCGTGACATATTCAGAGATTAATCTGGGTGAGGTTACTAAGGCAGAGTATTTCTGTTTTTTTAAAAATAACATTTTCAGTAGTTTAGGTGTCCCTTCCATCCAACGTCACATACTATTCCCTGACTGAGAACAATCAGGTAACCTGGTCTTGGCCTCCTGCAAATGCTGCTCTTCACCAAGCTACGAGGTCACAAGCAAAACTTAGACGAGTTGTTCTGCCACTGTTCTTATGTCCCTTACCCAGAGCGTTACATGCTCTCTCCTGAACAGTTCTGAAGACATCTGGAACTTGAGGTGAGAAAATGGCAAGCCCAAACTTGCATTCTTTATGGCAACAGCTGAGAGGAGCGGATCGGAGCAGAGGGAGCTGCGACGGAGTTCGAAGTGACGTCAGGAATCAGAAAGGGACGCGACACAGGGCAGGCACCTGATTGGTGAGTAGGTTCAGGTGAGTATTTCTACTTATCAACAGTAACTAAAGTAAAAAGAAAGGTAAGGTCTGCAGGTCTTATAGCAAGTAGTGTTTTTTTAGTGAATCAAGGTCCCTCGTGCAGTTAACATTCTCTAAATTAAGAATAATTTAAAGGAGTAAACTCCTTTAAATTATTCTTAATTTAAAGGAGTTTAAATGCAGGAGTAAACTCCTTAAAGGGAGTGGTAAGTAGTTTTTCTTTCCTTTTTTTTTCTCTTGACAGTGTAGTTGTTGTTAAGCTAACTTAAGAGTTAAGTCATGGCAGGAGATCCCAGAGCCGTGTCATGTTCCACTTGTGGGATGTGGGAATTTGGGGATTCTTCCTGTGTCCCTGATTCCTTCACCTGCGGGAAGTGTGTCCAGCTGCAGCTACTGTTTGACTGCTTGACGGCTCTGGAGCTGCGGATGGACTCACTTTGGAGCATCCGCGATGCTGAGAAAGTCGTGGATAGCACGTTCAGTGAGTTGGTCACACCACAGATAAAAATTACTGAGGGAGATAGTGAATGGGTGACCAACAGACAGAGGAAGAGGAGGAAGGCAGTGCAGGGGTCCCCTGCGGTCATCTCCCTCCAAAACAGGTATACCGTTTTGGATACTGTTGGGGGAGATGGCTCACCAGGGGAAGGTGGCAGTGGCCAGGTTCATGGCATCGTGGCTGGCTCTGCTGCACAGGAGGGCAGGAAAAAGAGTGGCAGAGCTATAGTGATAGGGGACTTGATTGTAAGGGGAATAGACAGGCGTTTCTGCGGACGCAACAGAGACTCCAGGATGGTATGTTGCCTCCCTGGTGCAAGGGTCAGGGATGTCTCGGAGCGGCTGCAGGACATTCTGGAGGGGGAGGGTGAACAGCCAGTTGTTGTGGTGCACATAGGCACCAACGATATAGGTAAAAAACGGGATGAGGTCCTACAAGCTGAATTTAGGGAGTATGGAGTTAAACTAAAGAGTAGGACCTCAAAGGTAGTAATCTCAGGATTGCTACCAGTGCCACGGGCTAGTCAGAGTAGGAATGACAGGATAGCTAGGATGAATACGTGGCTTGAGAGATGGTGCAAGAGGGAGGGATTCAAATTCCTGGGACATTGGAACCGGTTCTGGGGGAGGCGGGACCAGTACAAATTGGACGGTCTGCATCTGGGCAGGACTGGAACCAATGTCCTAGGGGGATTGTTTGCTAGTGCTGTTGGGGAGGGTTTAAACTAATGTGGCAGGGGGATGGGAACCGATGCAGGAAGTTAGTGGGAAGTAAAGTGGTGACAGAAACAAAAGGCAGTAAGGGAGAGTGTACAGAACATGACCGGACAGATGGTCTGAGAAAGCAGGGCAAAGACCAAGGGAAGTCTAGATTAAACTGCATTTATTTCAATGCAAGAAGTCTGATGGGCAAGGCAGATGAACTCAGGGCATGGATGGGTACATGGGACTGGGATGTTATAGCTATTACTGAAACATGGCTAAGGGAGGGGCAGGACTGGCAGCTCAATGTTCCAGGGTACAGATGCTATAAGAAAGATAGAGCAGGAGGTAAGAGAGGAGGGGGAGTTGTGTTCTTGATTAGGGAGAACATCAAGGCAGTAGTGAGAGGGGATATATCCGAGGGTTCGCCCACTGAGTCTATATGGGTAGAACTGAAAATAAGAAGGGAGAGATCACTTTGATAGGATTGTACTACAGACCCCCAAATAGTCAACGGGAAATTGAGGAGCAAATATGCAAGGAGATTACAGACAGCTGCAAGAAAAATAGGGTGGTAATAGTAGGGGACTTTAACTTTCCCAACATTGACTGGGACAGCCATAGCATTAGGGGCTTGGATGGAGAGAAATTTGTTGAGTGTATTCAGGAGGAATTTCTCATTCAGTATGTGGATGGCCCGACTAGAGAGGGGGCAAAACTTGACCTCCTCTTGGGAAATAAGGAAGGGCAGGTGACAGAAGTGTTAGTGAGGGATCACTTTGGGACCAGTGATCATAATTCCATTAGTTTTAAGATAGCTATGGAGAATGATAGGTCTGACCCAAAAGTTAAAATTCTAAATTGGGGAAAGGCCAATTTTGATGGTATTAGACAGGAACTTTCAGAAGTTGATTGGGAGAGTCTGTTGGCAGGCAAAGGGACGTCTGGTAAGTGGGAGGCTTTCAAAAGTGTGTTAACCAGGGTTCAGGGTAAGCACATTCCTTATAAAGTGACGGGCAAGGCTGCTAGAAGTAGGGAACCTTGGATGACTCGGGAGATTGAGGCACTAGTCAAAAAGAAGAAGGAGGCATATGACATGCATAGGCAGCTGGGATCAAGTGGATCCCTTGAAGAGTATAGAGATTGCCGGAGTAGAGTTAAGAGAGAAATCAGGAGGGCAAAAAGGGGACATGAGATTGCTTTGGCAGATAAGGCAAAGGAGAATCCAAAGAGCTTCTACAAATACATAAAGGGCAAAAGAGTAACTAGGGAGAGAGTAGGGCCTCTTAAGGATCAACAAGGTCATCTATGTGCGGAACAACAAGAGATGGGTGAGATCCTGAATGAATATTTCACATCGGTATTTACGGTTGAGAGAGGCATGGATGTTAGGGAACTTGGGGAAATAAATAGTGATGTCTTGAGGAATGTACATATTACAGAGAGGGAGGTGCTGGAAGTCTTAATGCGCATCAAGGTAGATAAATCTCCAGGACCTGATGAAATGTATCCCAGGACGTTATGGGAGGTTAGGGAGGAAATTGCGGGTCCCCAGCAGAGATATTTGAATCATCGACAGCTACAGGTGAGGTGCCTGAAGATTGGAGGGTAGCAAATGTTGTGACCTTGTTTAAGAAGGGCGGCAGGGAAAAGCCTGGGAACTACAGACCGGTGAGCCTGACATCTGTAGTGGGTAAGTTGTTAGAGGGTATTCTGAGGGACAGGATCTACAGGCATTTGGAGAGGCAGGGACTGATTAGGAACAGTCAGCATGGTTTTGTGAGAGGAAAATCATGTCTCACGAATTTGATTGAGTTTTTTGAAGGGGTAACCAAGAAGATAGATGAGGGCTGTGCAGTGGACGTGGTCTACATGGACTTTAGCAAAGCCTTTGACAAGGTACCGCATGGTAGGTTGTTACATAAGGTTAAATCTCACGGGATCCAAGGTGAGGTAGCCAGTTGGATACAAAATTGGCTTGACGACAGAAAACAGAGGGTGGTTGTAGAGGGTTGTTTTTCAAACTGAAGGCCTGTGTCCAGCGGTGTGCCTCAGGGATTGGTGCTGGGTCCGCTGTTATTTGTTATTTATATTAATGATTTGGATGAGAATTTAGGAGGCATGGTTAGTAAGTTTGCAGATGACACCAAGATTGGTGGCATTGTGGACAGTGAAGAAGGTTATCTAGGATTGCAACGGGATCTTGATAAATTGGGCCAGTGGGCCGATGAATGGCAGATGGAGTTTAATTTAGATAAATGTGAGGTGATGCATTTTGGTAGATCGAATCGGGCCAGGACCTACTCCGTTAATGGTAGGGCGTTGGGGAGAGTTATAGAACAAAGAGATCTAGGAGTACAGGTTCATAGCTCCTTGAAAGTGGAGTCACAGGTGGATAGGGTGGTGAAGAAGGCATTCGGCATGCTTGGTTTCATTGGTCAGAACATTGAATACAGGAGTTGGGATGTCTTGTTGAAGTTGTACAAGACATTAGTAAGGCCACACTTGGAATACTGTGTACAGTTCTGGTCACCCTATTATAGAAAGGATATTATTAAACTCGAAAGAGTGCAGAAAAGATTTACTAGGATGCTACCGGGACTTGATGGTTTGACTTATAGGGAGAGGTTAGATAGACTGGGACTTCTTTCCCTGGAGAGTAGGGGGTTTAGGGGTGATCTTATAGAAGTCTATAAAATAATGAGGGGCATAGATAAGGTAGATAGTCAAAATCTTTTCCCAAAGGTAGGGGAGTCTATAACGAGGGGACATAGATTTAAGGTGAGAGGGGAGAGATACAAAAGGGTCCAGAGGGGCAATTTTTTCACTCAAAGGGTGGTGAGTGTCTGGAACGAGCTGCCAGAGGCAGTAGTAGAGGCGGGTACAATTTTGTCTTTTAAAAAGCATTTGGACAGTTACATGGGTAAGATGGGTACAGAGGGATATGGGCCAAGTGCAGGCAATTGGGACTAGCTTCGTGGTATAAACTGGGCGACAAGGACATGTTGGGCCGAAGGGCCTGTTTCCATGTTGTAACTTCTATGATTCTATGAATGTGTTGGTCCACCAAAACATTATGCCACCAAGCTGCCTATGATGAAACAATATGTTTCATGACTAGGATTAGTGACTCCAATATACAGATCCATCGAGTGTCAATTATGTTTGATAATTACTTATTTTGGTTTTAAAATATATGTCACCACACTGGTGTGATCCTGAGACAAGGTAGTCCAGGTTCAACCTTCGCTTTTCAGTGATTCAGCAGAGACATTGATGAGATGGTACAACTGACGTCAGAATCCCAGCTGAGAGAGGGGAAATGAACTTACTTAAGCTCCAGCTCCTTACTGCTATCCAGCGACCATTGCTAGAAAGGGCGCATGTGGATATTGGACAAGGAAAGATAAGACTTGGATGCAAAGCCTCTGCAGTTGAATAGTTAATTGATATTTACTGTCTAGGTTCGCACATGAAATATAACAACATTGATGAGGTGCCTGATCACTAAGGTGCCCATTGAACCTTACTGCAACATAAGCCCAATGGGAATTCCCCCTAACTGAGATGTTTCGAAGAGGAGGAAGACCTACAGAGGGCACTAGACAGCTCAGGCTCTACAAGAAGTACTCGGTGCCTACCCATTGGTACCACACACCCATATCTACGGACAGAAGTGTGCATAGTTTGTTGCCATCAGATAAACTGCAACTACTTTCCTCTAAACTATTTATATATACTTCAGGAACCATTAGCAACATAACTATGGCCCTTAATTTCCATGGGGATGGTCCTGATCTTACGTTATTTCTCCAGGAGTTCTGCTGATCTCCTGCTGAAGTTACAGCGGGAAATTGGGGCAACCTGGTCAGAAATTCAGGGCCTATGTCTTCTGCTGAATTATTCCATAACCTATCAGTGATAAAATAATATGTAGGAAGATATCCGTACACTTACTGCTGACTCCCGAGTTACCATATGCATTAGGGCCACTGATTAAGAGATATCTTGGGGGCAGATCTGTATGTGTAGAACTCCCCCTGACGTAACATCATGAAGTTCCGTTCAAGTGGCATCATGAACAGAGATGGCAAGCATTCTTCAGTCACGTCAACATGTGCAAAAGCAACATCAGTCTCTCGAATCCACCAGGCCAGAACCACAGAAGCAGCACTCTCGAGACTGAAGGGCTGAATTTCCACTAACCCATAAATCATCAAGTCTTGTCATTGCATGTCCCAAACCTAAATGAGGTATTTCTCATTTTACAGTTTATGTAGGAACAACTGGGTGGTTGATTAAAATGGCTGATCATGTGGAAAATATATTTTAATGCATCCCAAAGAAACAGTGTTACATACCAAAAAAGTTCAGATTTTTCACACAAGGAAAAAGTAATTTCGGACAAGTGAACAAAAGGACCCAATTAGAACAGTCAACTAGATTCTGAATATTAATATAGAACACAAGCATAATTTTGAAGTCACTTTTTAAATACATCTCATCCAAAGTTTTAGTGGTTTGCAGCTATTTAGTGGTTTTCAATATTTCTACATAATCCAGGTACGTACATCAATATGTTTTACTAAGAAAACTGGCAGAAAAAAACACAAACCCAAGAATTAAAGGGTCTTTCATATAGACCAGGAAGATGGAAAATTCCCCTCTGCTCTTTTGGCTGTGGCAGACAGGCTGCCATAAATGACAAAATGAATCAGGAAGCACAGCTTCCAGAGTGCAGTTTTTTTTTTCTTCATGGAAAATATGAGTGAATAGTAAGGCATTCCTTTGTTTGGTGCACACTTTCCTCTCTCCCGTTCTGCAACTAAAATTAATTCCATCCACATGTTATGTCCATTTTCAATTAATGCAGAAGCTCTTCCAAGAAATCATGCAGTATCTGGGAATCTTTAATTGCGCAGTGCATCAATTCTTGATCAGGCTACAAAATAGTAATGACTATACAACTTCTTAAGTAGCTTTTTGGAAAAGTTGTTAATTCAACATTGAAAATGCTCACAGACACCTACTAAAAGCACAACAGTACTTCATGAGGTACACTTTTACGGCTAACGCTCATTTAATCCAATTTGAAAACCGGAAAACTACAATGGTGCCCAATTCATTACAAGTTACGAAATGTGTAGAAAAAAGGGAAAATTGTCCTCGAGATTTTGAATACTGCCCTGCCCATATGAATCAGACTTTAGTCAAACCAGTAGTCACAAAGGGCCTTTTAGTTGTAGAGAAATAATGAAGTATTGCAAATTATTGTGCCTTGCAGATAACTTTTTATTTATTTAATGTGGTTTTTTTTAAATCCCAAGTATATTGCACACCTGAAAAGTATACCACTTGTCAGCAACTGCAGACATTCTACGCCAAAAAGCCCCGAATTTAACCTTACCCACCTGGTGGGACCGGAGCAGGTTTGGGTCGGACGCTGTTTTACACTCCACTCAATTTTACGCTCCATTGAAGTAATTGGAACATAAAATCAGGCCGTCTAAAAACAGGCAAATGACCTGAACCCGCTGGGCGGGTTAGGTTAAAATCAGGGCTATAGATTCACTTACTCATTTGCACATACATGAGACATACACATTTCTACAGTCTTAACTTTCTTTGGAGGACTTACATTAACAGTTAGCTACAAGAAAATAGGAACCAACCAGCCTGTTGCAAAAGCAACACCCACATATGACTGTAGTCATACTTAGAACTTCTTCTTCGGTTCAATTCAAGAACCAAAAGTCACTTTTGTTAATTAAAAAGTACTTTACTCCCTCAAACACAATGGTCTGGTTTCCACAGAACCTTCAGAGGTCATACAACTAATTTAAAATAGTATACAAATGTAACATAAAAAACAAAAAACTAGATATAATTTGGTATTCTGGTTCTATAGCAGGTTTCCAAGGCATGAAATGATGGTAAAAAGGTCCAATTTTGCGCGTCGACGTCCCGCACCTCAAGGTGGCCTGAAATATGTCCGATGCCATATTAGCTTGGGCAATATTCAGGCCTTCCTGACAGTCTCCCAGAAGAGGCATTAGGCCCCTTGTACATGTTAATAAGGGGGCCCAACGCCTGCTTAGGAACCTCTCTCCAAAATTGGTCAGAACCAGAGCTGAGCATGGCCAGCTGTTCTGGTTCCTTCTGCGGCCTAACCAGTGGTCCTTAAAGAAACTGCTGGATGCCGCCAACAGAAAGAGAGTTTTTTTCATTTTAACTTACCTTATTGTGGAGCCAGGAAAAGCAGGAGTGCTGCCCCTGGCTCCACAGCACCTCTGCCAGCCCATGCTCAGCCCCTCCTGCTCGCCTCCCCAGCCCTCCCAGAACACACCCGAAGGCTGCTGGTAGCGTCGCAGTCAGCCCACATTAATCCAGAGGAAACAGGCGAGCTGCCTCAGGAGGCCCAACAGTTGTCCACAGATAAGGCCCGAGGGCCAATTTCAGATGAGCATCAGGCCTCGAGCTTCTCAAGCTGCAAGCATACCAACCATTTCGGGCCCAAAATGGGCGTAAACAAATTTCTCCCCTACTCTCACTTTCATCAATGGCATGTGCAGGCGTTTCAGTGTCCTACACCGTGCATACAATATACACTAAACCTAACACACAATGATGAAGAAGAAGAAATCTTTTGATGGGTTTTTGCTAATTATATATCTAAAAAGAGCAGAGATTTTATTTTACTTCAAAATAATTGATTAAACTCATGAGTTTAAATACATTCACCTGCACCATTATTTTTCAGTCTAAGTGGCTGTGGCAAGAAAACTAGAATAAATGCAGGAAATTCACGATTGCCATTGACTTGACAGGAGGGAAGAGTTATGACAATCAACTTTTCATGGTTTTGGCAAGGGTATTGGTAGAGCGATGAAGAAGTCTCAGGAAATTATGGATAATTGTGCAACTCACTTATGCCATAATTTCCTGGGACTTTTGCACTGGAAAACAAACCCAACGCTGTAGATCACCATTACAATGGCACCAGTCTCCGGGAAATTCTGGGCACGTATACTTAGCCCAAATTGTTGAAACGCAGGACTTCACAAACGAAATAATATATAAACAGCAACTAAAAACTATCTAGTCTCCAAGCATAATCATTTTAATGACTGCTTAATGATTAAAATGTCGGGTTATTAACCACTGCACATGGGTATGGGTGGCTCACTAGGATGTCTAATTCTTAGGAATGCTAAGTGGGTGGTGCACTTTCAACCCCAACCAGCATACAGAATCCCACTGATTAATCTCGAGAGAGTCTTCATTACTTTTATTCTTTGCATCAAATAAACTCTGAAGGTATTGTACATTATCTCCAGGACGCACATCCAGTATCATACACCACTGTACACACCGAGAACTGCAAATAGCTAGCAAGCACTTTTACTTCCTCTGGATAGTCTGCTGGTAATGAGGCACTCTATTCACATGACCCTTGCTTTGATCAGAATGGCATGCTCATATCCTCTTGGCAACCCGAGTAAGAATTATTAAAAGAAAAGCATTCCTTTTTGTGCAGTATAGATCAGCTTTTTCACAAAAGGATTGGGGGAAGAAACAAGATCTTATTCCAGTTGTTACAACATTTCTAGTAGCTGCTCCTTCTGAAATCATCATTTTTGAAAATAAAACAATATTATGAATTTAATCAAAGAAAACACAGGTAATGTGTTCCAAAAAGGAAGTTATCTAATCATTTTGATTTGCTACAGTTCACAAATTGTGTGTAGTGCTCATAATGTACATTGAGAACAGAAATTCAGCTGAATCTTGACCCGCCCTTACTTCTAGAATCAGAGAAAATTTACGGCACAAAAGGAGGCCATTCAGCCCATCGTGTTCATGCCAGCTGAGAAACTGGCCACCCAGCCAATCCCACTTTTCCGCATTTGGTCCGTAGCCCTGCAGGTCACGGCTCTTCAGGTGCACATCCAAGTATTTTTTTTAAATGAGTTGAGGGTTTCTGCCTCTACCACCCTTTCAGGCAGTGAGTTCCAGACCCCTATCACCCTCTGGGTGAAAAAAAATTTCCTCATTTCCGTTCTAATCCTTCTACCAATCACTTCAAATCTATGCCCCCTGGTTATTGACCTCACTGCTAAGGGAAATATGTCTTTCCTATCCACTCTATCTAGGCCCCTCATCATTTTATATACCTCAATCAAATCACCCCTCAGCCTCCTCTGTTCCAAGGAAAACAACCCCAGCCTATCCAATCTGTCATCATAGCTAAAATTCTCTAGGCCTGGCAACATCCTTGTAAATCTCATCTGCACCCTCTCTAGTGCAATTACATACTTCCTGTAATGTGGTGACCAGAACTGTGCACAGTACTCAAGATGTGGCCTAACTAGTGTTGTATACAGTTCCAGCTAACATCCCTGCTTTTATATTCTATGCCTCAGCTAATAAAGGAAAGCATTCCATATGTCTTCTTAACCACCTTACCTACCTGTCCTACTGCCTTCAGGGATCTGTGGACATGCACTTCAAGGTCCCTCACTTCCTCTACACCTCTCAGTATCCTCCCATTTATTGTGTACTCCCTTGCCTTGTTTGCCCGCCCCAAATGCATTACCTCACACTTCTCCGGATTGAACTCCATTTGCCACTTTTCTGCCCATCTGACCAGTCCATTGATATCTTCCTGCAATCTACAGCTTTCCTCCTCACTATCAACCACACGGCCTATCTTTGTGTCATCCGTAAATTTCTTAATCATGCCCTCTACGTTTAAGTCCATATCGTTAATGTATATCACAAAAAGCAAAGGACCTAGTACTGAGCCCTGTGGTACCCCACTGGAAACAGCCTTCCAGTCACAAAAACACCAGTCAACCATTACCCTTTGCTTCCTGCCACTGAGCCAATTTTGGATCCAATTTGCCGCATTCCTTTGGATCGCATGGGCCTTTACTTTTTTGACCAATCTGCCATGTGAGACCTTGTCAAAAGCCTTGCTAAAATCCATGTAGACTACATCGATTACGCTACCCTCATCGATCCTCCTTGTCTCCTCCTTGAAAAATTCAATCAAGTTAGTTAGACATGACCTCCCCTTAACAAATCCGTGTTGACTGTCCTTAATCAGTCTGTGCCTTTCTAAGTGACAGTTTATCCCGTCCCTCAGAATTGATTCCAATAATTTGCCCACCACCGAGGTTAGGCTGACTGACCTCTAATTACTCGGTCTATCCTTCGCTCCCTTTTTAAACAACGGTACAATGTTAGCAGTCCTCCAATTCTCCGGCACTACGCCTGTATTCAGTGAAGTTTGGAAAATGATTGTGAAAGCCTCTGCTATTTCCTCCCTGGCTTCTTTTAACAGCCTGGAATGCCCTGGTGATCTATCCACTTTCAAAGCTGCTAATCCCCTTAATACTTCCTCTCTCACTATGTTTATCCCATCCAATATTTCACACTCCTCCTCCTTAACTTCAATCCCTGTATCATCCCTCTCCTTTGTGAAGACAGATGCAAAGTATTAAGAACCATACCCACCCCTTTCACCTCCACACATAGTTTACCTTTTTGGTCTCTAATAGACCCTACTCTTTCCTTAGTTATCCTCTTGCTCTTAATGTATTTATAAAACATCTTTGGGTTTTCTTTGATTTTATCTGCTAATATATTTTCATGCCCTCTCTTTGCTTTCCTAATTTCCTTTTTAACTTCACCCCTGCACTTTGTATACTTCTCTACGCTTTCCGTAGTATTGAGTTTACGGAGTCTATCATAGGCTTTCTTTTTCTGCCTTATCTTACCCTGAATGCTTCTTGTGGAGATGCCGGTGATGGACTGGGGTTGACAATTGTAAACAATTTTACAACACCAAGTTATAGTCCAGCAATTTTATTTTAAATTCACAAGCTTTCGGAGGCTACCTCCTTCCTCAGGTGAACGATGTGGAAATCATCGTTCACATCATTCACATCGTTCACATCATTTCCACATCGTTCACCTGAGGAAGGAGGTAGCCTCCGAAAGCTTGTGAATTTAAAATAAAATTGCTGGACTATAACTTGGTGTTGTAAAATTGTTTACAATTGAATGCTTCTTGACATCCAGGGGGCTCTAGATTTAGCAGCCCCTCCCTTTTTCAAATGTGCAGGTTCATCAGATTTCAGTGTAACTTTTCAGTACTTTGAGATGATGGAAATGTACAGAGAGATGGTGAACTATTGAAATAATAGCAAATTTTAAGTCTGCAAACTGTAGTTTTGGTTTTTATTGAACCATGCAGAATGCAACCCTTGAGAAAGTCACATATCAATTTGCAAGATGAAAAAAAATCATCTTAGAAGATCTGTTAATTATGATTAGAAAAAGAATTATATTGACTTTTTTTACCAAATTTTCTTAGTTATAGATTAGTTATACATTTTTTAAAATGTTATCCTGACTTTTGGCAGAGGACTTTTTATGCACGTTATAGTTTTGAACAAGATGCTGTCGTCAAGATCAGAAAGGGCAGGGTAAATAATACTGTATGCAAAACAAAATTTAGCAGTTACAATAAAATACTGCAAATGATGTGTAAATGAAGCAAATAAATAGAGCAAACAGGTTAAAAAAGTGTGATTAATAATGGATAAATTGTTACAGATATTGGCCATAAATTTGTAGCCCATAGATTTTTGCTCAGGAGAGAGGGAACAGTTTTAAATTAGCTAAGTAGGGAACAAAACAAATTGAGACTATTTCTGAGGTACTTCTTGCTTCCTATATTAGATGGTTGATTAAAGAATTGTCTTTTATTTGTGTTACTGGTGCAAATCATGGATTTTTTTTTAGTAGCAGGCAAGTTCAGGTGCACAACTGTTTTGAATGGCCACTTGGGTGAGATAATGGAAGGCGGCCTCAGTGGCCTGCAATTGTACCCAACATGAGTCGGTGGCTTCAAGAAAATAAATGGGAGAAAACTGGGGGAAGGGCAAGTTACCAGCAAAATCAGATGCTTCCATTCTAAATACAACCCACAGGCCTAACATAGTTGTTATTGGAACCAGGAGGTACAGGGATTTTGTAATTAAAACAATTTGTCCAATAAGTCAATAGGGAGCTAAAAACCCTGTTAGAGAAAAACCCTGCATGCAGGTGCAACAACAACAACTTGCATTTATATAGCGCCTTTAACATAGTAGAATGTCCCAAGGCGCTTCACAGGAGCATTATCAAACAAAATTTGACACCAAGCCACATAAGGAGATAGGACAGGTGACCAAAAGCTTGGCTTTAAAGAGCTTCTTAAAGGAGGAGTGAGAGGTGGAGAGGCTGAGGGGTTTAGGGAGGGAATTCCACAGCTCAGGGCCTAGGCAGGTGCAGACAGTAATAGGAGGGCAAAAGTAATTTGGAGAGGTAATGGTCCAAGAGTGCGAGCACCTGTTTAGTGATTGATGAGGACCTGATCCCCAACTTCATTCCATTCCACTTTGTTGCTATGAATAGGGTATATATGGGTTGATGAGTAGATTTTAATAATCAAATTTTGCAAATGCAGATAATGAAGTTCTGATCACTTAAGCCCTAAAAGGATAGAATTCCAATGGACAACATGATCAAAATGCCTGCACCTAAAAACCTGCCCTTCCTAGCCAGCGGTACACAATAGCTGCTTTTATATTGGCCTTAGAACAGTGCTCATTCCACTGGTTCGCAACATGCGCGTCTCGCACACCCGGTGGCGCACCAATATAAATTTGCCCGATTGGCTAAGACTGGCCACCAGAAACAGCTGGGGTTTTTTATTGACCACTTTTCTCTTCATTAAAAAGAAACAAATAAATCCTTTGTTATGTCTATTTTCTTCGGTCAATTCCCATAAAGCAGCTGAAGCAGACAGGGGTAAATCCATTCAAAAGCAAAATACTGCAGATGCTGGAAATCTGAAATAAAAACCGAACATGCTGGAGAAGCTCAGCAAGTCAGGCAGCATCTGTGGAGAAAGAAACAGAGTTAACGTTTCAGGTTGAAGACCTTTCGTCAGAACCTTTCGTCAAACCGTTCTAAGGAAAGGTCTTCGACCTGAAACCTTAACTCTTTCTTTCTCCACAGATGCTGCCTCACTTGCTGAGCTTCTCCAGCATTTTCTGTCTTTATTATGGGGAAATCCATTAATGGGACAGCAATTCTTTCCTCCTGTTGACACATAAAACTGCCTCTAGTATAAAATGTATGTCACCAGGAATATGAACATACAAATACAACCTCGTTAAATACAATAAAAAAGATGATTTAATCACTACCAAGGACTCGAGTCATTTCAGATTCATTCATTATCAGAATTTAGTTCAATTTGGAGTCGAATGTACAAGTCCTTTGAAGCAAAACAGCACACGTATACAGAGGAACAAAATATCCCTCTTTTCATGTAGGAACTGAATCCAACTATTAATTTTGACTCACATCATAAAATAACCTTTTATGGAAAGAAACGCCAAATGCAATTCTATAATAAGTAGCACACGTTGATCATACAAAATAGTAAATACATTTTGTCTTTTTTATGTAAATTTACACATTCATCAAGTCAAGTCATTCATTCTTTAACTCAAGTCCACCCTTTACTGACTTTTATAAACAGTCAAGTATCTCAATTTCTGTATTTTACTGCAGCTCAGAAGCCCTTGCAAAACCCAACGGCCTTTCTAGTTGGGAGGAGCACTGCCCTATAAATGATAAAAAAAGTGAACACAACTAGGCACAGCTTATTTTGAAAACCATGATACAGGTAAATGTATTAGAATACCATCGAGTGGGGAACACTCAGATAGGGTGGCTGCAGCCATCCCCATAAGAAAGTAAGCAAGAATGGAATGAGAAAAAAACATTAATGCCATTCTTGACAAACCTTACAACCTGCTCTACCCCAACAATTTAATCGCCTGAAGAAAACTACAATAAAGCTTTTCCTTGCCCCTCCCCAAAAAAAGGTAAATCAAGTGGTGGGCGGGTTGGTAATCAGTCAACCCCTCTTAATTACTATTCATGACCCCACCAGAAATCATGAATGTGTAAATGTCAAGTGAAGACAGCATCAACTGGGCTGTCATGTCTCCATCAATCGAACAGCCTGCTGACACATAGGGCCCGATTTTAAAGGTGAGTCGGGTACGGTGCGCACCAGCCCCAAATTGGGCAGAGCACATGGGGAGTCTGGGGGCATGGAGGCCCAGTCGATTTTAATGGTCGGACCTCATTTACATAAATGTTCCTGGAGTCGCTCTCGAATCTGGCCAGATCCACTACCTGTCCTAGGTTCCTCGCAATATAATCTTCTACCCCAGTTATTGATGGGATACCCATATTTTAAAGAGTGTTAAATAAGAGGAGTTGTTTTATTTTATACTGTGTGAGGAGGAATGTCGACCTAAATTGATATATTTGCACTTTTCATCTAAGATCAAATGTTTCAAACTAATTTTAGTGTAAAAGTTGTACATTAATTTATAAATTAAAGACTTATTATCGCATCTCTCAACATTTTTGAAGAATGTGGGCTACTAGCTACTGCTGGATTTCATTCTCTGATCTTTAATTTATTTTAAGAACAAATTTTATTTTTGAAGCCTTTTTATAGGCTTTTAAATAATCCCATGCAAAAGCAGAATTCCTTCCAGATCAGAGTACAGATTCTTTATTTGACGCTGGAATCTAACCAGACCATTACTTTATACCTGAATTTAAGAGCTCCTTCTTTCTGTGATATAAAAATTAACTCAAAAAAATGGATAATTCATTAAATACAATCAGAAAGTTACTACAACTTGTTTTGAAAAATCAAGCTAATACCCAACATTCGTTATACTTAACACGTGATCATTCATGGGATTGTTGACAACTGCATTTACTTAAGCCCTGCATGAATGTGTATAACAAGAATATATAACTCAGGATACAATTATATTGCCACTTTTGCAAATTGATCAGATTCCAGAGAGGGGCAGTGTAGTATCTCTGTAGTAGTAGTTCTGAGGGGATTCTTGGGCCCTTCTGGACACTTTATAAACTTAAGACAAGTTGTTTGTTATGTTTTGATAGTGTGGCCGCTTTTGCTCACGTTCTCAATATATTTAAAACTTACCAGCTGATGGAGGAGTTCTGCATATGCGCATAAGCACACAAGCATAAAACTCTCTCCTGGTCATCAGTCAGATTCGCAGCCAGGCAATATAAACAAGGTGCTGCTGGTTGCAAATCAGTACACTAACAGATCCAAGGTGGAAAGGTACAGTATAACACAACCATAGCTCCTGTACACAACAAAAAATCCTTGAAATATAAACATTTTAAAAATAAAAATGAAGAAAGAAATTGTGAGAAAATGCAACACGACAGAAAACCCTGTTACAGTTAGATTCCTTTAGATGTTCATTATAGTGAATGACTGTGCAGTAAAAATCCAGATATATTGGTACGATACTGCTTTTCACAATTTGTTTTTTTTTAAAAAGCTGCACATATTTTCCTTCTGATTATTCCAGTTCCAGTTACTGGAATTGTTGACAGGTCGGACTAGATCAGCAACAATGTTCCAGAACTCTAGTTTCCTCCAAGGGGATATTCTGAACAGTGTTGCAGAGAAAAATAATCTGTTCAATCTTAAACAGTCCATTTTGAACAGAAGGATGCAAGTCATTTCTGATAACAATCAGGAATCTTGCTACCAAGTTAGTACATGCCCGACATATGCAAAAACTGATCGTTTGAAAACTGCGGCTATTTTAGCAGGAGTAATTGCAATGTGAAATAATCAGAGAAAGAAACTTGTAAAAATGGATCGGAGGCTACATAATTTACACTCTAAACTTAGTGAATGAATTAGAAATGCATATTATTAATACAACTACCATTACTTGTTTCAATAGTGAATTTATGAACATGTTGAAATGTGGTATAAAATCATACTACATCAACACATGAACAATAGCGATAGCAGCATCTGTCAAACAAACATTTTGAAGAAGTTATGGTTCTATGAATGACAAAAGGCAGAGTTTCCCATTCATTTCCCATACATTTGAATGTAGATATATTTTCTGAAACAACAAAACTCACTAAAAATTAATTTCCATGGCTGCAGTCAAGAAAACTAACGTTGTGTGAACTCCATTAAACCAGTAAGCACATTAAATTTCTCCCGAGCAAGAAAAGTAATGGAATGGAATGACTAACACCACTATTCACAATATTGACCTTGAATTACAGCATTCATAGAATATGGTGTACATTGCCACCTCAATGGATCACCACTTTGCATCAATTGTACCAAGATTAAAAATGCCCCAAAGATTTTCAGTTACTGGCTTTCAATCTCTAAACACCCCAGTTCATCGCTGCATGTTGTTTGAGAATTGCTACCAGATATGTTGTTAGTTACATTTACATAACATCAACCCTTTGTTTACCTTTGCTAAAAATAACCCATTCCTAGTTATAATGTATGCTTTGTCTCCATACATTTCTGGATCAACAATTCAAACTATAGCAGCAGAGTTAAGCTTTGTGGAAAACAACAGTTTTGAGTTCACAGATAAAGGCAGAAGAATGTGTTTGAATCCAATGAGATACACAACAATGGGTTGTGAGTCTTACTGTAATAAGTTAGCAGTTCCATCTTAATGCATGCAAATTTTTGATCTTCCCCTCCTAGTTTTGGTTCATGCTATAAAGGGGCTCACCCACTTTTTCCAGTTGTGCCACAAGGTCTCTGCTAGAAATGTTAACCTGTCTTTCAGATGGTGGTTGATGCACTTGCTCTGCAGCTTCAGCATTTTCTGTTTTTATTTCATATTTTCAACTTTTGCAATGATTTGTTTGTGGGGTTTTTTTTATTCGTTCATGGGATGTGGGCGTCGTTGGCGAGGCCAGCATTTATTGCTCATCCCTAATACTTATGATATGGGTCCATGCCCACAATTTCCTACACAGTGATTTTCTAACCTTAAACATGCTGTTAAGGGAGATGCCGAACAAAGACTGAATGCTAGACCACCACTCTGGGATTTACAGAAGTCCCACCTCTGTCACATTATGCAGTGCCACACTCACAGATGTATACTTGGCCTGTAGAGGCAAACATAAATGTGCATCAAACCAACATGATTTAGAACCATGTATCACTGCAGATCAATAGAAACTAATGCATGGATGTGACTGTGCCCAAGATAAATATTTAGTATGTATTTACCATAAGTCTAGATTGACCAAGGTGATTTATTTATAAAGCATCTTCTATGAAGTGAAGTTTCAAAAAGTTTGGAGCAATTTCCAATGGCTCAGGGATAATAAATACACCATGTAGTGTGGCACTGAGTCATTTTTACCATGAAGACCCAAGATTAGATTCCACCTCTGTGTTTAGTTTTCCCATCCCAACCGAGGGGATAGTAACAGCATTAGAATTGGATGAAATAATTGTTCTAAAACTAAAACAGATTTCACTTCTGCTTTTCATGTACTTTATCTATGTACATAAAACACTTAATAATAAATACAAATATTAAAGTTCTTAAAGAAATTTCTTACATGTACCCCTCCCCCACAAAGGTGCTATTTATTTTACACAGGATGTAGAGACCTTTCAAGCTTAAAAAATATTCATGTCACTTGCAGCTTCCTGAAAAGGCTTGTAAATTGGAGTGATATCCAAGAAGATTGTGATTGAAACAGAGAGTTACTCAGCTGCTTCTTTAGTCAATTGCTACCAGACGCAATTATGATGGACGGTGGGTTTGTGGATTTGGCCTGCACCAGCAAGCCTTTTAATTTGAAATTATTTCCACATCCAGATGGAAAAGTAAATTAAAAATTGTGAATTTTTTTTGTGTCAAGAAAAACATTTTACTAAGAAGGTTCATATTTATTCATACCTATTTTTAAAATAGCATTATAACTTTAAACTCTATTTTTCTAAAAAAAAGTACATCGTCTTTCAGAAATAGACATTGAACTAAGATCCCGTCTGCCCTCTCAGGTGGACTTAAAAGATTCCATGACATTATTCGATGAAAAGCAGGGAATTTCTCCATCTCCTGGCAAACATTTATCCCTCAATCAACATTATAAAAACAGATTATAAGAACATAAGAACATAAGAAATAGGAGCAGGAGTAGGCCAATCGGCCCCTCAAGCCTGCTCCGCCATTCAATAAGATCATGGCTGATCTGATCCTAACCTCAAATCTAAATTCATGTCCAATTTCCTGCCCGCTCCCCGTAACCCCTAATTCCCTTTACTTCTAGGAAACTGTCGATTTCTGTTTTAAATTTATTTAATGATGTAGCTTCCACAGCTTCCTGGGGCAGCAAATTCCACAGACCTACTACCCTCTGAGTGAAGAAGTTTCTCCTCATCTCAGTTTTGAAAGAGCAGCCCCTTATTCTAAGATTATGCCCCCTCGTTCTAGTTTCACCCATCTTTGGGAACATCCTTACCGCATCCGCCCGATCAAGCCCCTTCACAATCTTATATGTTTCAATAAGATCGCCTCTCATTCTTCTGAACTCCAATGAGTAGAGTCCCAATCTACTCAACCTCTCCTCATATGTCCACCCCCTCATCCCTGGGATTAACCGAGTGAACCTTCTTTGTAGTGCCTCGAGAGCAAGTATGTCTTTTCTTAAGTATGGACACCAAAACTGTATGCAGTATTCCAGGTGCGGTCTCACCAATACCTTATATAACTGCAGCAATACCTCCCTGTTTTTATATTCTATCCCCCGAGCAATAAAAGCCAACATTCCGTTGGCCTTCTTGATCACCTGCTGCACCTGCATACTAACCTTTTGATTTTCATGCACTAGGACCCCCAGATCCCTTTGTACTGCAGTACTTTCCAGTTTCTCGCCATTAAGATAATAACTTGCTCTCCGATTTTTCCTGCCAAAGTGCATAACCTCACATTTTCCAATATTGTATTGCATCTGCCAAATCTCCGCCCACTCACCCAGCCTGTCTATATCCCCTTGTAGGTTTTTTATGTCCTCCTCACTCTCTACTTTCCCTCCCATCTTTGTATCATCTGCAAACTTTGATACGTTACACTCGGTCCACTCCTCCAAATCGTTAATATAGATCGTAAAGAGTTGGGGACCCAGCACCGACCCCTGCGGAACACCACTGGCTACTGGTTGCCAGTCCGAGAATGTACCATTTATCCCAACTCTCTGCTTCCTGTTAGATAACCAATCCTCCACCCATGCCAGAATATTACCCCCAATCCAGTGATTCTTTATCTTGAGCAATAATCTTTTATGTGGCACCTTGTCGACTGCCTTCTGGAAGTCTAAATACACTACGTCCACTGGTTCCCCTTTATCCATCCTGTACGTTATGTCCTCAAAGAACTCAAGCAAATTTGTCAGACATGACTTCCCCTTCGTAAAGCCATGCTGACTTTGTCCTATTAAATTATGTTTATCCAAATGTTCCGCTACTGTCTCCTTAATAATAGACTCCAAAATTTTACCCACCACAGATGTTAGGCTAACTGGTCTATAATTTCCAGCCTTCTGCCTACTACCCTTTTTAAATAAGGGTGTTACATTAGCAGTTTTCCAATCTGCCGGGACCTTTGCCGAGTCCAGAGAATTTTGGAAAATTATTACCAAAGCATCCACAATCCCTACTGCCACTTCCCTCAAGACCCTAGGATGTAAGCCATCAGGTCCAGGGGATTTATCCGCCTTGAGTCCCATTAATTTACTGAGTACCAATTCCTTAGTGATTTTAATTGTATTTAGCTCCTCCCCCCCCAGAGCCCCCTGTTTGTCCAGTGTTGGGATATTCTTAGTGTCCTCTACCGTAAAGACTGAAACAAAATATTTGTTCAGCATTTTTGCCATCTCCATGCTTCCCACCATTAATTTCCCGGTCTCATCCTCTAAGGGACCTACGTTTGCCTTAGCCACACTTTTTCTTTTTATATAACTGTAGAAACTCTTGCTATCTGTTTTTATATTTTTTGCTAATTTATTTTCATAATCTATCTTCCCTTTCTTAATCAATCCTTTCGTTACTTTTTGCTGTCTTTTGAAGACTTCCCAATCTTCTATCCTCCCACTAAGTTTGGCTACCTTATATGTCCTTGTTTTTAGTCGGATACTATCCTTAATTTCTTTACTTAGCCACGGATGGCTGTCATTTCTTTTACACCCTTTTTTCCTCAGTGGAATATATATTTTTTGAAAGTTGTAAAATAACTCCTTAAATGAACACCACCGTTTATGTACCGTCTTACCCTTTAAACTATTTTCCCAGTCCACTTTAATCAATTCCACTCTCATACCATCATAGTCTCCTTTATTCAAGCTCAGTACACTTGTTTGAGAACCAACCTTCTCACCCTCTAATTGGATATGGAATGTAACCATGTTATGGTCACTCATTCCAAGGGGATCCTTAACTAGGACATTATTAATTAATCCTGGCTCATTACACAGGACCAGGTCCAAGGTTGCTTGCCCCCTTGTAGGCTCAGTTACATACTGCTCAAGAAATCCATCCCTAGTACACTCAATAAACTCTTCCTCAAGACTTCCCTGCCCAATTTGATTTGTCCAGTTAATATGATAGTTAAAATCCCCCATAATTATAGCTGTTCCCTTATTACATGCCCCGACTATTTCCTGATTAATACTTCTTCCAGCAGAGTTGCAACTATTAGGAGGCCTATATACTACGCCCACTAGTGTTTTTTCCCCTTATTATTCCTTATCTCTACCCAAACTGTTTCATTATCCTGCTCCTTTGTCCCAATATCTTTTCTCTGTATTACAGTGATTCCTTCCCTTATTAACATAGCCACCCCACCTCCCCTTCCTTATCTGGTCATTTATTTCATTGCTGTTTATGGGACCTTGCTGTGCACAATTAGTTTCCCTAGATTACAACAGAGACGACACTTCAAAATACTTCATCGGCTGTGAATTGCTTTAGGACACCCCAAGGTCATGAAGCCGCTATTTAAATGCCATTTCTTTCTTTCTTTTATCATTTAAGTGTATGTATCCTCGGAGACAAGGTGCTTGGTTTAAAAGAAACTATACTTGCAGAGCCAGAAAAATTGGTTTGTAGCATTTAAACTTAACAGCAGACAATACAATACATGGAACATGTCAAAAAAGCTTCTGTATTTATTAACAAGATGTCCCTGTATGGAGGTGGTTTTCAATGGATTTATTTTTGGCCTTCACTACTCCCTTTCCTGCTCTACCCAAAGTTTATGCACATTCTACAACAAAGAGAGGCTGGTGGGGGAGGTGGGGACTATCAAGATATCAATGCCGAGCCAGCTCTTACTCTACAGACAGACAGCATGAGAGTGGCTTGGTGAAAATTCCATTAATAGCAGGGCAAAGATCCAGAACTCTGAAGAATAGGAGGAAGCTGAATCTGTGTGACTCCAATCATTCTAATTCTTCACTATCAAATGCTACTTTGACAACATTATTCAGAAGCACACAGTCAGCTTCCACGTGTATGCTGACGACATCCAGCTGTAAATCCCTGCCTCCTCCATTGAAGCTAAAGATTTGTGTCACATTTTCAAACTGCCTGCCTGATATCATGATCCAGATGACTCCAAACTTGTTCTAGCTTAATGTTGGCAAAACTGAGGGCATCCTCTTGGTCTCCCTTAGTACCTCCAAGCCTCTGGTTTTGAGTCCCTCAATCTCCCCAGCTACTGTTTCAAGCTGGGCCAGGAAATGGGGAACCTTGGCATCCTGCTTGAACCTGGCTCAGCTTCCTCCCCCAGATCTGCTATCTTACCAATTCTGCTTTCTTCTGCTCCATCCCTCCCCATCTATTGCTGAAGCCCTATCTCAAGCCTTCATCATCTCAATGATTGACTTCTCCAAAGCCTTTTTGGCTGGCCTCCCTGCATCAACCCTCCTCAAGCTTCAGTTCATCCAAGATGCCCAAACCCGCAGTCTCACCCATACTAAGTCCCAGATTCCCATCAACCACATCCTCTCCAAGATCCACTTGTGCCTCAATTTCAAAATTTTCAAATCCTTTGATGGCCTCACTGACCGTACCTTAGAAATCTCCTCCTGCCTCTTTCTCCTGCTCAAAGTATCTGATCCTCTAACACCAGGCTTCTTTTTGCCCTTCGCTCCACTATCAGCATCCACTCATTCAGCCACTACACTGTTCACTCTGCTTGTCACCTTTCTCCTTGCTTTCGAAAACCTCCTCAAAACCCTCCTCTTTGACTATGCCTTCTGTTTTGCATTCTAATCTCTCTGTTCCCCTCGCTTTTCCCCATGCACGGTATCCACCATATCCTTTGCCTCCTATTATAAAGCGCTTGGAGATAGCTTCCTGCATGTGAACAATGCAATACAAATGAAACTCGGTTGCCTTTTTAACTGCATTAAATACCAAATTAATCCTATACTGTATTTACCTTACAGCATTGCCAGCAACAGCAGCCCTGACTTAACCATTAGCGCTATGGGATAAATGAATCAGTATTAATGCTTCCGTTGATGGAAAACTACCCCATGTTGCCCAAAGCAGTAAAGCCAAGGTTGCAGATAAACAGCTACAATTGCACCTTTCAAACAATTGCGCATCTACAGTTTTTTTTGGTATTGTCAGCAATACTGTGGAACCTGCCTGAATAAACAGAATCATTTCTAAAAGGTTCTACATAAAATAACTCATAATGAGTGGTCCAGGAGCACAAAAGATGTCCGTACAAATGCATCATCACTTGAAAATCCTGTATCTGCACTTTCTTTAAAAAGATGGAGACAAATATGATTGTCAGTTTGAAGGACATCCTTTATCTCATTGTCAATTCAAAATCATCTTACCTTCATTCTAATTTAAATTAAAAGTGTCATCTGAATGGGAGATTCAGAAAAACTACTGCTGTGACAATCCCACACTGCAATGCAAGCTAACAGATGAAACAGAAATTTGTCCCAGCTGAAACCAAACAAATACAAAGAAAACAAAAACTATAGATGTTAGCTTTAATTTTAAATGTCCAACAAGAAAATTGTTGAAGGACTTTTTTGTGGAGAGAGCAGAGAGTCAGCTGGTGAGGAAGGATAGGAGTTTTTTTAATAAAATGGGCATGCAAGTAATGAGAAGAGGAGAAAGCAAATTGTGGATTAGCATAAACACTGGTCATAATTTGTACGTGTATGCATCATTCTATCTAAATCTAATTCCTTCACTTTACTTCCTAACACTGCATCGGTTGTTGAGGTAAAAGCCAAGATGCGTTCAAGTTGGTCAAATAATATTCAACAGTGCACTCTGATAGCATTGAATGACTTTCTTACTAAACAAATCCAATCTACCAATTTGTAGGTCTAGTAATGGAGCTTGTCAGAAGTTAAGGGTGGATTAATGCTGGGGCTTTTCTCAAACACTCAAAAGCTCATTTGAACGATTTGCATAAGGCATTACTTGCACAGAAAGTGAACTTAGGTAAGTTACCCATTCTTTTCTTTGCTAAAGCACCCATAATCCATTACTGGATTGATTACTCTATCTATAACCCTTCATCTGCCAATAAAAAAGGCAAAGATGTAAGATTTAAGAAAGGGCATTTTGCCCAATTAAGAAATCAGGACTGAAGGGACATTTGGCCTAAAGCTACAGGGCAACGTGAGAGTTTGTTTTTCTATAATTAATACTTGTGCAAACTGAGTAAGCAATGCTTAATCCTGGCAAGAGTTTGGGGCGAGTAAGAGTTCAGGCTAACATTATCTACATTTTTAAGTTATTGAATTAGACAGAGGGATGACAGTTCAAGGAACCCTCATGATGGGCTTGATTTTAAAAAGACGGCGGGATGGCAGCAGGGGTGGGGGGGGGGGGGGGGTCAATGGGCGCGCAGCAAACCTGAATAATAAAATCTTACCGTCCCCCACACGATCACAACTAAATTGATGTCCCTTAACCTTGGTTCCAGGTTTTCCGTCCGAAAGCAGTGCAGTGGGCGGACTGCGCACCCGCATGACAGGCTGTCAGCTGCAGCGTCTAGATTTAAAGGGTCATTGCTCCAATGGATTTTGCTGGAGCAAAGACCAAGACAACCCAATGGAGCAGCACAGAGACAAGACTGCTCCAAGATTCAGCGATGCCTCAGCTGCTACTGGCCAGGGTAAGGAGGAGGAGTGAATTATTTTACCTGGCCAACAGGAGGAAGTGCCCTGCCTCTGCCACCAAGGAGGCCTGGTTCGAGGTGGCAGAGGAGGTCACCAGCAGGAGCAACAAATCCCGTACTTGGGTCTAGTGCAGGAGGCGTTTCAATGACCTAACTAGGTCAGCAAAAGCGAGTACACTTACTGATTCTCCTACATTCCGTGTCGCACATCACGACCACCCCAACACTCCAACCCCCACCCCCCGCACCGTCAACTCATTCTCCACTGCCAGGACTACTCCATCACATCACTCCTCACACCCACTTAAGGCTCATCCTCAACTTACCTGCACTTCCTGAGCACTTCCTCACCTCCCCATTTGTGACCCCACCACTATCACTCACACCAATCCTCATCCAATATATCTCTCTCATACTCACCCTCTGATGGCACCTCTTTCACAGTCAGCCTCACCCAAAGCAATGCATTCATCAGCTGACCACTTCACCATCACTCACTCACACATCTGTACTTTCTCCCCTTCTAGAAGAGAGCACAAAATGCACGCAAGAGGGTGAGGACTGGAGGGGGGCCACAACAAATAGTGGTCCTCACAGAGGCGGAGGAGGCAGCCCTGGAGATCAGCTGCACCCTCGAGTGCCTGTCTGTCGGGAACACCGAGACTGGCACCCCACAAACTTTAACATTCATCACACACAACATAAGTTGATGTTAACAATGATTGGCACGTTGAACACCTCAGTATGTTCATCACAACATGACACATCTGTGATGATGTTTAATACTGCCTTCTGCTCTCTTACAGGCCCCTCAACCACCGCAGTGATGGCAGAGGGCGATTCCTCAGAGGAGGTCCCGGTCTCTGAGGGCTCACCGTCACATCTTAGTGAGCCATCCTCCAGCGCAGATACTCACACCTCAGTGGGTCCTTGATGTCAGTTAGTTGGGTTGGCACCTGGTGAGTCACCACACACGTGAGCACGAGCAGACACTGCTGGCAGGGGCAGCTGTGGAGAGTCTGCGTCAGTGGGAGGAGTCCTGTCCAGGTTCTGCTCAGCTAGACGCAGATGCTGAACCAGGGGCCATCCTTTAAAAGGAAAATGATCGAGGGACAGCTGCACATTTGCGAGATACTGGAACAGGTGCCACGCACACTCTCCACAATAGCACAAAGGACGGAGGAATCCAACTCTTGCATTAGTAGAATGGTGGCACAGGTATGGGAGGGAATCTCTGAGATAGTGTCACAGGGATGTGAGCAACTCTGAGATAATGTCGCAGGTAACTGCGGAAATGTCTGAGATAGTGTCGCAGTTAAGTGTGAGAATGTCTGCGATGGAGAGAAGGCTAGCCTCCGTTGAGCTTCAAGCACAGCTCACAAATGAGTCCATTCAGGCCCTGGCAACGGCTGTTTGGACTCACGGTGAACAACATTCTGCCGCCTTAAAACAGGCAGACAGAAACTTTACAACTGGGCTTCCAAGGCATCATACATGTCCTCCAAACTGTTATCCAGCAGGGTGGTAGGAGTGATGTGGGCCTGGTCCAGGAGAGGGATGATAGCAAAAGGGGACATGGAAGTGGGGACGCCACTCAAAGCGCTCCCATGTCTCACCCGTTGCCCCCTCTCAGTAAGTACCCGCAATGCTGCCTCCACTCCAGGTGGCTGAGTCTGTCCCTGCACAGGTGCAGGTGGAGCAGTCTTTGGAGGGGCCCTCATGGGCTCCAAAACCCAGAGGGCGTAGGCCGAAAGCATCTAAGCAGTCCGGCCATGGACATGAGCAACCTGCCACTACCTCTGCTGCAGTCACAGCGGATGCACCATGTAGAAGTGGTAGGAAGAGAAAGGCTAAGGACTTGTGATCACGAAGGGTATGCACAAGGGTGTCTAACAGACGATCATGTTTTTCATTTATATTTGGTTTTTGTTAATGGTATAATTCTCACCACTACTGCCAGGTCTTGCCCATTCTTGACTGGCTTTTGTGATAGCGCCCTTTCATGTGCTTCACCATGAACGGCAACACTTGATGCCACCCAGTGGGTCACTTTACATTGGGTGTATGTGTAGTTGCAGGACTGTTTTGTGCAGGGTGGGGGGGGCGGGGGGGGAGGGGGCATTGGTGTTGGCGCTGCTCTTTCCAGGTGGTGTGAGGTCTGGACTCTTCTCACTTTCTGATCTGACAAGAACCTTTCACATATGAGTGACTCCCTGGCCTCACGAGCAGCCAGGTGAGCAGCTGCTTTAGCCATGGGTTCATCGTCCTCCTCCTCCTCCTTCTCCTGCCCCTACTGCTCCTCCTCAATGTGACTGGCAGATGTGGATGGTGGATGAGGCCTCATCAACTGGTACCCCTCTCTGTTGCGCCATGTTGTGCAGGACACAACACACTACTATAATGCGACCCACTCTCGCTGATGCGTATTGAAGCGCTCCCCCAGAACAACCAAGGCACCGAAACTGCATCTTCAGCAGCCCTGTCACATGTTCAATTATAGACCTGGTGGCGATGTGGGTGTCGTTGTAACGACGCTGTTCCTCGCTGATGGGGTTCCTCAGAGGTATCATCAGCCACGTGTGCAAGGGGTATCCCTTGTCCCCGAGGAGCCAGCCCTTAAGGCTGTGCGGTGCGTGGAAGAGGCCCGGGATGTTGGATTCCTTCAGAATGAATGAATCGTGGCAGCTGCCAGGGAATCTGGCACACACGTGAAAAAATCTTTTGCGGGGGTCACAAACGAGCTGAGCTTTGCTGGAGTGATAACCCTTTCTGTTGATGAACAGTCCTGGCTCTTGTGGAGGTGCTCAGATTGCTATATTCGTGCAATCGTTTGCACCCTGTACACATGGGAAGCCAGCCACAGAGTGGAATCCCACTGCCCTCTCTGTCCTGCTGAGGTCGTCCATGGGGAAGTTAACATATTGCGAGGCTCTGCGAAACAAACCGTCGGTGACCTGTCTTATGCACTTGTGTGCAGACGACTAAGAGACCCCGGCGATGTCACTGGTGGCACCCTGGAATAATCCGGAGGCGAAGAAGTTGAGGGCAGTGGTCACTTTAACAGCGATGGGTAATGAGATGCCGCCAGGCCCAGTCGGGAGCAGCTCGGCATGAAGGAGGCTGCAGATGTCTGCAACCACCTGGCGACTCACTCTCAGCCTCCATATGCACTGCTCCTCAGAGAGGTCCAGGAAGCTGAGCCTCAGTCTGTAGGCCCTCTGACGAAGGTAGTGCCTCCTCCCCTCTGTTGTTCCCCTCTCTGCTCTTGTGCAGGTGCCTGTGGTGCAGCACTGTGTTGTAGAGCTACAAGTGGCGGAAGTGCACGCCATGTCTGGCGAGAATGGTGATGTTGCTCGTCCTCGGATGTACTAATGAATGCAGCCATCGCGCCCCCCCATTCTGATGGTGTCAGTTTGAGGGGGTCTGGAAATTTGGTAAATATGTGTAAACAGAAATATGTCTAAGCACAAAGAACTCCCAGCCAAAAGTTTGTCTGCGAGAACTGAGTGCCCTACTGCAATAACAGACCTTTTATCCCCATCTGTCACACAGGGATTTAAATGTCCAAATGGCTGCCGGCTGAAACAAGACTCGTTCCCCATGGTACTTGAATTACTGTTTTAAATATCGTCCCGCCGGCTTTAATTGCCGGCAGGGCTTCCGGGTTCAGGAAAGATGCGCGCACCCAGATGACTCTGGGTCGTGTGCGTTCATAGACGTGTTGGAGCCGGGATTTTTGCCCGCTCCTGGAAATCCCGGTTTTCTTCGCCCTCCCGCCCCCAACGCGCCTGTACTTTCGTTTTAAAATCGAGCCCGATGTGTGGAGTGCAATATGTGGGCCATCATGGATCTTTTATGCATCCAGGGTCAGCACATTTGCCCTGTGTGTCAGAACAGAGGATCGCTGTTCTTGAGGAGCAACTGGCCACACTCCACATTATCAGAGAATAGGGGGCTTCTGGATCAAACTCTCCAGAATGTAGTGACCCAAGAGTCAGTGCTAAACTTCAGAACACAGGGATAATGCAAAAAGAGAAGTGGGTAACCACCTACAATGGCAGCAGAAGGAGATAGGACTGACAGGTGCATGGAACCCTGAAATACTGGAACTATCCAATGGATAAATAGTGTTGGACAATTATGAGACGGACAGTGAGAGAAACTCAGGAGCGTGATCCTGAGCAATACTGTTGCACTGTGGAGCAAAGGACTATCCATAACGGCGAGAAGCAGATGGAGCACAAGAATAGCGGAGTGGCACGAGTGGGAAATTCTAGTCAGGGAAGCAGAACAGCAATAGGATAGCAGAATGGGCAAAACAGGTGGCAGATGCAATTTAATGTGGCTAAGTGTGAAGCAATACATTTTGGGATGAAAAACAAGTGATGGGAGTATATGCACAATGAAAAGACATTGAGGGGTGTGGATGAACAAAGACACCTGGCTGTTCAAATACATAATTCCCTCAAAATTCTCTTGGTACCTGTCTTTACCAAGGAAGAAGGTGCTGCCAAAGTCACAGTAAAAGAGGAGGTAGTTGAGATACTGGATGGGCTAAAAATTGATAAAGAGGACGTACTAGAAAGGCGGGCTGTATTTAAAGTCGATAAGTTTTTTTTTATTTGTTCACGGGATGTGGGCGTCGCTGGCAAGGCCAGCATTTATTGCCCATCCCTAATTGCCCTCGAGAAGGTGGTGGTGAGCCGCCTTCTTGAACCGCTGCAGTCCGTGTGGTGACGGTTCTCCCACAGTGCTGTTAGGAAGGGAGTTCCAGGATTTTGACCCAGCGACAATTAAGGAACGGCGATATATTTCCAAGTCGGGATGGTGTGTGACTTGGAGGGGAACGTGCAGGTGGTGTTGTTCCCATGTGCCTGCTGCTCTTGTCCTTCTAGGTGGTAGAGGTCGCGGGTTTGGGAGGTGCTGTCGAAGAAGCCTTGGCGAGTTGCTGCAATGCATCCTGTGGATGGTGCACACTGCAGCCACAGTGCGCCGGTGGTGAAGGGAGTGAATATTTAGGGTGGTGGATGGGGTGCCAATCAAGCGGGCTGCTTTATCTTGGATGGTGTCGAGCTTCTTGAGTGTTGTTGGAGCTGCACTCATCCAGGCAAGTGGAGAGTATTCCATCACACTCCTGACTTGTGCCTTGTAGATGGTGGGGAGTCAGGAGGTGAGTCACTCGCCGCAGAATACCCAGCCTCTGACCTGCTCTAGAAGCCACAGTATTTATATGGCTGGTCCAGTTAAGTTTCTGGTCAATGGTGACCCCCAGGATGTTGATGGTGGGGGATTCGGCGATGGTAATGCCGTTGAATGTCAAGGGGAGGTGGTTAGACTCTCTCTTGTTGGAGATGGTCATTGCCTGGCACTTATCTGGCGCGAATGTTACTTGCCACTTATGAGCCCAAGCCTGGATGTTGTCCAGGTCTTGCTGCATGCGGGCTCGGACTGCTTCATTATTTGAGGGGTTGCGAATGGAACTGAACACTGTGCAGTCATCAGCGAACATCCCCATTTCTGACCTTATGATGGAGGGAAGGTCATTGATGAAGCAGCTGAAGATGGTTGGGCCTAGGACACTGCCCTGAGGAACTCCTGCAGCAATGTCCTGGGGCTGAGATGATTGGCCTCCAACAACCACTACCATCTTCCTTTGTGCTAGGTATGACTCCAGCCACTGGAGAGTTTTCCCCCTGATTCCTATTGACTTAAATTTTACTTGGGCTCCTTGGTGCCACACTCGGTCAAATGCTGCCTTGATGTCAAGGGCAGTCACTCTCACCTCACCTCTGGAATTCAGCTCTTTTGTCCATGTTTGGACCAAGGCTGTAATGAGGTCTGGAGCCGAGTGGTCCTGGCGGAACCCAAACTGAGCATCGGTGAGCAGGTTATTGGTGAGTAAGTGCCGCTTGATAGCACTATCGACGACACCTTCCATCACTTTGCTGATGATTGAGAGTAGACTGATGGGGCAGTAATTGGCCGGATTGGATTTGTCCTGCTTTTTGTGGACAGGACATACCTGGGCAATTTTCCACATTGTCGGGTAGATGCCAGTGTTGTAGCTGTACTGGAACAGCTTGGCTAGAGGCGCAGCTAGTTCTGGAACACAAGTCCTCAGTACTACAGCTGGGATGTTGTCGGGGCCCATAGCCTTTGCTGTATCCAGTGCACTCAGCCGTTTCTTGATATCACGTGGAGTGAATCGAATTGGCCGAAGACTGGCTTCCGTGATGGTGGGGATATCGGGAGGAGGCTGAGATGGATCATCCACTCGGCACTTCTGGCTGAAGATGGTTGCAAACGCTTCAGCCTTGTCTTTTGCACTCACGTGCTGGACTCCGCCATCATTGAGCATGGGGATGTTTGCAGAGCCTCCTCCTCCCGTTAGTTGTTTAATTGTCCACCACCATTCACGACTGGATGTGGCAGGACTGCAGAGCTTTGATCTGATCCGTTGGTTGTGGAATCGCTTGGCTCTGTCTATAGCATGTTGCTTCCGCTGTTTAGCATGCATGTAGTCCTGAGTTGTAGCTTCACCAGGTTGGCACCTCATTTTTAGGTACACCTGGTGCTGCTCCTGGCATGCTCACCCGGTCCAGATGGAATGCATCCTAAGTTGCTGAGGGAAATAAGAGTGGAAATTGCAGAGTTGCTGGCCATAATCTTCCAAACATCCTTAGATACAGGGGTGGTGCCAGAGGACTGGAGAATTGCAAATGTTACATCCTTGTTCAAAAAAGGGTGTCAGGATAAACCCAGCAACTACAGGCCAGTCAGTTTAACCTCAGTGGTGGGGAAGCTTTTAGAAACGATAATCCGGGACAAAATTAATAGTCACTTGGACAAGTGTGGATTAATTAAGGAAAGCCAGCATGGATTTGTTAAAGGCAAATCACGTTTACCTAACTTGATTGAATTTTTTGATGAGGTAACAGAGAGGGTTGATGAGGGCAAAGCAGTTGATGTGTATATGGACGTTCAAAAGGCGTTTGATAGAGTGCCACATAATAGGCTTGTCAGCAAAATTGAAGCCCATGGAATAAAAGGTGCAGTGGCAGCATGGATACAAAATTGGTTAAGTGACAGGAAACAGAGAGTAGTGGTGACCGGTTGTTTTTCAGACTGGAGGAAAGTATACAGTGGTGTTCCCCAGAGGGCGGTACTAGGACCACTGCTTTTTTTGATAAATATTAATGACTTGGACTTGGGTGTACAGGGCACAATTTCAAAATTTGCAGATGATTTGGAAGTGTAGTAAACAATGAGGAGGATAGTAATAGACTTGAAGAGGACATAGTCAGGCTGGTGGAATGGCAGATGAAATTTAACTCAGTGAAGTGTGAAGTGATACATTTTGGCAGGAAGAATGAGGAGAGGCAATATAAACTAAAGGGTACAATTCTAAAGGGGGTGCAGGAACAGAGAGACCTGGGGGTATATGTGCACAAATCTTTGAAGGTGGAGGACAGGTTGAGAAAGCGGTTATAAAAGCATATGGAATCCTGGGCTTTATAAATAGAGGCATAGAGTACAAAAGCAAGGAAGTTATGTTGAACCTCTAGTTTGGCCACAACTGAGTATTGTGTTTAATTCTGGACACCTCGTTTAGGAAGGATGTGAAGGCCTTAGAGAGGGTGCAGAAAAGATTTACTAGAATGATTCCAGGGATGAGGGACTTCAGTTACGTGGATAGACTGGAGAAGCTGGGGTTGGTCTCCTTAGTGTGGAGATGCCGGTGATGGACTGGGGTTGACAATTGTAAACAATTTTACAACACCAAGTTATAGTCCAACAAATTTATTTTAAATTCCACAAGCTTTCGGAGACTTCCTCCTTCCTCAGGTGAACGGTTCCACACCGTTCACCTGAGGAAGGAGGAAGCCTCCCAAAGCTTGTGGAATTTAAAATAAATTTGTTGGACTATAACTTGGTATTGTAAAATTGTTTACAATTGGTCTCCTTAGAGCAGAGAAGGCTAAGAGGAGATTTGATAGAAGTGTTCAAAATCAAGAAGGGTTTAGATAAAGTAAATAAAGAGAAACTGTTCCCATTGGCGGAAGTGTCGACAACCGGAGGACACAGATTTAAGGTGCATGAGGAAAAACATTTTTACGCAGCGAGTAGTTATGATTTGGAATGTGCTGCCTGAAAGAGTGGTGGAAACAGATTCAATCGTGGCTTTCAAAAAGGAACTGGATAAATACTTGAAGGGAAAAAAAATTGCCGGGCTGCAGGGAAAGAGCAGTGGAATGGGACTAAGTGAATTGCTCTTACAAAGCGCCAGCACAAGCTCAATGGGCCGAATGGCCTCCTTCTGTGCTGTAACCATTCTATGATTCTTGAAAAGGTGAGTGCAGGCAGATAAAGCCATGAAAATGAGCAACAACATTTTGAGTTTTATAAATAGAGACATAGAGTACAGGATTAAAGTCACAATGATGAAGTTATACAAGTCAATCGATGGCTAGGTCATAGTTAAAGTTCATTGTGCAGTTTTGGGTGGCCCATTATAGAAAGGACAGTAAAACTGTAGAAAGCATACAACATAAATTCACCACGATGGTGTCATGAATGGGAAACTATAACTATGAAGAGATACACTAGGGCTATAAGATGGGAGTTAATAGACATGTTTAAAATTATGAAGAGTTTTGACAGAATAAATAAGGAAAGATGATTTCCTCTGGTTGGGCTGTCAGTGATGAGGTATCATCAATTTAAAATTGTCATTAAGAGAGTAAGAAGAGAGATGAGGAGAAATGTCTTTACTTGGACAACTATTGCAGCATTGAATGCTTTGCCATGGAGAATGGTTGAAACAAAGACCATTGCATCATTTAAGGGAAAATTAGATAAATATCTAAAACAGTGAAACATACAGGGCTATAGGGAGAGGGCAGTACAGTGGAAATAGTTTTGGGTTGCTGCAGTAAAGAGCTGGCACAGATATGATGAGTTGAATGGCCTCCTTCTGTACTGTAAACTTCTATGGTCTATTAATGTCACCAGCTATTAGAACTTCTCCATGAGAACATACATTTCTTGTAAGATTCGTTCAAATCCAAGAGGTCTGTGCACCATATTTTACTTTGCGGCACTAACTGAAAAACAGCATTATCCCCACTTACTAACAGAAGAAAAAGTCTTCCTCATTTCCACTCCTTCCACAAAGATTTCTATAGAATCTCATCAGTTGGTAGAGTACCTGTCTTCCAGGTATTTAAAAGGTTTGACACTCTGAACTTCATCAGTTGAGCGGTCAAGAGTTAACAGATCATTCCAATTGTAAATAAGAAATCATTTCTCTTGGCTCATTATGCTACTTATTTATAATGAATAATTATCATAACACGGTCTCATCAATCACACCATTGGCATTTAACTATGCTTTTAATTAAGTAAAAAATGTTACCAATGTGTGACTAATATAATAATCATGATTGATGAGGGAAATTTTCCAAACAATAAAATATTGACGACAAAATTGTTCAGAAAAGAAATGGTAGTATATCATGGTAGTCTTCCTCATTCTTTGAAGAAACTACCACTTACAAATAGGAAAGGGTCACAAGAAAAGTCTGTTGCCAAACTCATTTTTTTATATCAACTGTTCAGCATGTTTTTCAGCTTTTTTCAAACTGCAAACATTAAACTGTCAAAGTTTGCACTCTTTTATGCATGGTAGGATCGTCTATTGTTAATTATAGGCCAATTAGTTGAATAAATGTGATAAGGAAAATTTTAGGGCCTCTAAGGATGGAATTATCAGATAAACAGAAAATAGAAGTAGTTAGTAGTCATTTCAAAAAGAATGACTGTGATTGACGAACCTCATAGAATTCCTTGAGGAGATAATAGATATGATATATGGGGAAAATATGGTGGATGCAGTGTAGATGGACTTTAGGAAGCCTATGACAAGTTACCAAGATTACTAGGAAAGATTAAGGGGTATGGAATTAGGGTGAGAATAGCAAATTAAAAATTGGATAAATGGGAGAAAAGAGACAGTAGGAGTTATGGGTAGTTTTTCCAGCGTGATTGGAAGTGAAGTCCCACAGAGTTCAGTTCTGGGTCCATTCTTGTTTACTATGTATATCAATGACTTGGATATAGGCCTAGAGGGACTGGTGTTGAAATTTTTAGATGATACCAAAACATGAGATATTGTTAATTCTTTAGAAGACCAAAGGAAGCTGCAAAGGGATATTGATAAGATGGGGCATTGGGCTAAAAAGTGGCAGATGCCAGGAGGTGTCAACTGAGACATCTGGTTAAAAAAAGCAGTAATTATACTCTGAATGGAAGTAGGCTCAGTGCTGTGGAAGAGCAGAGCAATTTGGGGGTGCAAGTTCACAGGACATTAAAGGCAGCTCTTCAGGTTGATAAGGCTATAAAAAAAAAGCTAATGGCACTCTAGATTTTATCACAAGGGTATAGAATATAAAAGCCAAGCGGTAATGATGAGCCTATAACAAAACATCAATAAGACCTCAGTTAGAATATGGTGTACAGTATTTGGCTCCACATTATAGGAGATAATGGAAGCTTTAGAGAGGGTAGGATGCAGATTCACAAGGATGCTGCCTGGTATGACAAAATACAAATACAAAGAAAAACTTGAAAACTCCGGGCTTTTTTGTTAGAACAATACAGATAATGTGGTGATATGATAGAAGTATTTAAAATTATGAAAGGATATAAGAAGGTAGATAGAAGCAGATTGTTTCCAGTGGTTGAGGAGTCTAGAACAAGAGACCATAGATAGAAGATTAAATGGAAGAGATTTAGAACAAGGTTTAGAAAACAGAGAGCCAGGGAAACTTATTTATACAGAGCATTGGGAGTCTGTGAATTCACTTCCAGGGTTTGTGGTTGAGTCAGAAACTATGTCAACATTCAAGATTAGATTGGATAGGTGGGTGAAGAATGATTGGATGAAGAAATATGGAAACAGAGTGGGTAAATATAATTATGACTATTCGCTCACAGAGGGTAAACATTAACACAGACTGGTTGGGTCAAATGGCCTGCTTCTATGTTGTAACTTCTATGTATTCCTATGTAGATCAACCTCATATAACTTCAACATTTTACCAGTGATCTTATTATATTAAAATGCATGGACATTAATTTACAGTGACTTTCAGTGCAGTTCATTTTAATTCAATCATTTTAATGTCGTAAGATAGCAGGTAGTGCTACAACAATAATTTAAAAAAATTATCACTGGTATTTAACTGATAACAAGGAAGCCTTTTCTGAGTGGTGATCTCTGCAATTGATCAGATAAAGGGAATAATGTCAACATGAAGGGGTATAAACCTGTCTTGGGCGATAGCGCAAAATGGGCGCTAGCGAATCAGCAGTCTATTTTGCACTCTGCCCAATTTTCTTTTCCACTGACATAATTTATTTTATAAACAACTCTTCCCCCATTGAAATTTTAAAACTTGAAGCAATATACAGTTGACGGTATAACAGAGCTCGTACAGACATGTTATGAAATCCCTTTGTCCTTTGAATTACCAATGTTTACTAACCACTCCTCTATAGGAATTTCAGGGAATGCTGATATTGTGTCTGCAGTCTTGACTTTGTTAGAATTATCATGGAGGTTGGGAATCAGTGAAGGTGTCGGCTTTGTTTTGAATGAACCAACTAAATTGCAATTGGGTATTTTATTTAGTTACCTTGCTGGGGAGAGACTAGGATCAAGGAGGTGATTCTACCGAGTTGAGTCTAACCCATCACATTTTCGATGTGCTGACAACTGCAATTGATCCAAATAAGGGAAACTCATCTGCTTAATTTTTAAGTGGAGATGCCAGTGATGGACTGGGGTTGACAATTGTAAACAATTTTACAACACCAGTATCCCCCACGATGACGGCATCGCTGCGACAGCATCAATACTCAACACCAACAACAGCCAATCTCCAGACGCCATCCTACAACTCATCCGCTTCATCCTGGATCACAATGTCTTCACCTTCGATAACCAGTTCTTTACCCAAACACACGGAACGGCCATGGGGACCAAATTCGCACCCCAATACGCCAACATTTTCATGCACAAGTTCGAGCAGGACTTCTTCACTGCACAGGACCTCCAACCAACACTATACACCAGACACATCGATGACATTTTCTTTCTATGGACCCAGGGCGAGGAATCACTAAAGAGACTACACGATAACATCAAAAAGTTCCATCCCACCATCAAGCTCACCATGGACTACTCCTCATAATCAGTTTCTTTCTTGGACACACGAATCTCCATCAAAGATGGGCACCTCAGCACCTCACTCTACCACAATTCCACAGACAACCTCACGATGCTCCACTTTTCCAGCTTCCACCCTAACCACGTCAAAGAGGCCATCCCCTATGGACAGGCCCTGCGAATACACAGGGTCTGCTCAGACGAGGAGGTACGCAATGGACACCTACAGAAGCTGAAAGACGCCCTAGTAAGAACGGGATATGACGCTCGACTCATCGATCGACAGTTCCGACGGGCTACAGCGAAAAATCGCATAGACCTCCTCAGGAGACCAACACGGGGCGCAACCAACAGAGTACCCTTTGTCGTCCAGTACTTCCCCGGAGCGGAGAAACTACGCCATGTTCTCCGCAGCCTTCAACATGTCATCAATGACGACGAACACCTCGCTATGGCCATCCCCACACCTCCACTACTCGCCTTTAAACAGCCACCCAACCTCAAACAGACCATCGTTCGCAGCAAATTACCTAGCTTTCAGGAGAACAGCGTCCACGACACCACACAACCCTGCCACGGCAACCTCTGCAAGACATTCCAGATCATCGACACAGATACCACCATCACACGAGAGGACACCACCCACCAGGTGCATGGTTCATACTCCTGTGACTCGGCCAACGTTGTCTACCTCATACGTTGCAGGAAAGGATGCCCCAGAGCATGGTACATTGGCGAGACCATGCAGACGCTGCGACAACGGATGAACGGACACCGCGCAACAATCGCCAGACAGGAGGGTTCCGATCCCAGTCGGAGAACACTTCAGCAGTCAGGGACATTCAGCCACCGACCTTCGGGTAAGCGTACTCCAAGGCGGCCTTCGAGACACACGACAACGCAAAAAACTTGGCAGAAGTTGATAGCCAAGTTCCGCACCCATGAGGACGGCCTCAACTGGGATCTTGGGTTCATGTCACGCTACACGTTACCCCCCCAGCGAACAAATGTTATCTGTTTTTAATACAATGGGTCATTTGCTGTCTTTTCGATGTTTCTGCCTCTCTTTTTTTTGGTGGTTTGTATATTCGCTGGATCTGTAGGTAACACCTGTCTGTCTGCACACTGATTGCCTTGGCAACGGGCAGTTGAAAACACTGTCTGTAATCACCAAGTATTGTTCTGTGATTTATAAATGCGAAGGGTTCGAGGATTTCATTTCCACATTCACCTGAGGAAGGAGGAAGCCTCCGAAAGCTTGTGAATTTCAAATAAAATTGCTGGACTATAACTTGGTGTTGTAAAATTGTTTATCATTTTTAAGTGACAGCTTGGCTCAGATGGCAGTACTGTTGCCTGAGTCAGAGAATCATGGGCTAGAAATTGGGCCGTGTAGTGCCCGTTGTTTCGGCGCTACGCGGCCTCCCGAAGTGCCAAGATGGTGTCTTGGATGCGCACGCACATTTCCAACACGACGTGCGCCGGACGCCATCTTTGTATAGGTATTAGCACATACGCAAATACAAGACGTCAGCAGCGTGTAAAGTAGGGAGAAAATGGATACAATCAGCATGCAACACTGATTCAATGCGATAGACACCATTTTGGGGCTTAACTCTCAACTCAATGCACAGTCTTAACCCCGACCATCTGAACGTGTCTTAGAGTGCCTGGAGACCCTCCACCAGCGCTATTTAAAGGGACCATGCAGGATTTACAGGTTAGTGGCTGGATTATTGCTTCTGGCTGCTGATGCATTTGTAACTGTTTTTGGAGGTCTCCTAGACTTGAAAACTAGGACGCGGGGACATAGCCTAACATTTAGAGTCAGGACATACAGGAATTAAGTTAGGAAACACTTCTACACGCAAAGGGTGGGAGAAGTTTGGAACGCTCTTCTGCAAATGGCAGCTGATGCCAGTTCACTTGTGAATTCCAAATCTGAGATTGATAGATTTTCAAGAGTATTATTGGATATGGGGCTAAGGCAGGTATATGGAGTTAAGTCACAGGTCAACCATGATCTCATTGAATGGCAGAAAAGGCTCGAGGGGCTAAATGTCACTGCCACTTGCTGCCTCTTGTTATGCGCCACCTTCTCCTGCAAGAGAGTGGGACATGTGTCTGGGTGATGTCCCTGTCATGGTTGAATAGCTGCCTGTGAGTTGTGGGTGGCGGCTTGCAACGTGGTAATGTCTAAGGGTGAGAGGAAGCATCTGATTGGAAGAGTTAAGTATGATGGAAAGAGTTTGTTAGTAGGGGGGTGGTGTAGTGCGTGGAGCAGTAGGTACGGCTAGTGTTGCAGTTGACCTCACTCACCTTGACAACTCGTGTCAAAGCACTGAACTTCTTCCTGCATTGCATCCATGTTCGTGGTGCCGTGCGCCCAGCATAGACTTTGTCCTCTGCTGCCTCCCTCTGCCTTTTGGGCATATGTCTGGAGGCCATCCACCTCCGCGCACCCCCCCACCCCTGCAGATATAAGATGTCCCTTCTTCTGTCCACCTCTTGCACCAAGGCCTCTAGTGCATCAGCAGAGAACCTGGGTGCACGCACTCTCTCAGGCATTGTACCAACTCAGATCGGCAGTTGGTGAGGTCTAGCATGCAGATTGAAGGAAGGATGTGCGATTTAGTGGTGTGCAACCTTTATTTAATGTTTTAACATAACTTATCAGTTTGTAAACATCGGGACGGCACCTGCATCTGTGTTTTACATGTGTAATGACTCTGTGCAGACAGCAGACTGTTATTTTTAGCAAACAACAGGTACTGGCTTCCTTTAAGAGATTTTTAAGAGACATCCTCCCTTTAAGAGATTGGAGCTCCCCCTGCTTGTGGAAAATGCACATTTACTTGAATCAACATGTAAGGCCGAGATTTCAACGCTGCTTGAAGGTGAGTACTGAGGCTGGACGAAGTTCTCGTCCTGCCTGCTCAGGGGCCATTGAATGCGGGTTAAAAGCAGATCGCGCTACACGTGCCCAATAATTGGACGTGTCCAATTTTTTTTTCTCCCCCCCCCCCCCAACAAAATGGGTCCAGGAGTTCAACACATAATCTAAGCTGTTGTAGTATTGTGCAATGCTGCATTGTTGGACATAAAAAATTCTATGCCACAATGTGAAAATGAGCAGATTCTCTTAGTGTTCTGGCCAACATTCCTCTCTCAACCAGCACAATGAAACAACAGATTAACCGGTCATTCATCTCATTTGCTGTTTGTGGAACCTTATTGTTCACAACTGGCTACATCATTTACCCACATAATAATACTGACTACAATATAAAAAGGTAAATTGTTGATTGTGAAGAGCTTTGAGATATGATGAAGTGCTGTACAAATGCAGTTTCTTTCTTAATTGATTTTTTATAATCCAACATTCCCCCCAAGATGTCTCATTCTTAAAATGGAAAAAAGCAGATGGGTCCAGGAGTAATCTAAATAGACCAATTTCAAGCTAAAAACCCACTGTCAGCAAAATGAGATTGTCAATTAACCATCAGTTTCCATCATCAAGTGAGGGAGAGGATTCTTCCATTATGGTGGATAATTAAATTCCGCTGTATAACTAAGATATAGTGGCAGAGATATTTCTGACTAGATCACGTAGGGCCGGAACTTGCTCCAACCGGTGTGGCAAGGCCACGTGCGCTCCGAGATCAGCGCAGGCCACGTGCGCATGCAGTCTGTGAGAATGGAAGTCCCGCCCACAAGCAGGCAAGTAATACTCATTCATTTAAAGTGACATTCCCTATGTTAGTCTAAATAAAAACAACTTTATTATAAAAAGGGCAAGGAAATGATTTATATTGTACTGAAACATACATAAATTAAAAGTTAAAAAAACATTTTTTTTAATAAATTTTTTTAATGATCAAAAAATATTAAAATAGGAATAATTAGACAGTCCACATTTTTAAAATTTAATTTTTTGTTGTTTTGCAGTCATTATAAGTCTCCGTGCTTTTAAAAGTAGTGTAGGGCTGGTAGTTTCGAGCGTATCTACTCGTGGCGTAAGTATCTTTGTTCCAGCTGGGCAGATGGGTAAGTTTACAATTGTTTGGTGATTGTGTTTGATTGTATTGATTGTGGTGTGGTTGGCCCTTTAAGTCAGGACTGTCAAAACGCTGTTGAACCAATCAGAGCAAGTTCACGATTTCCAGGTTTTAATGCACATGTGCACATTCGTGAACTTGCTCTGATGGATTTGACAGCGGTTTGGATGGACGCCATTACAGAGTGGCGTTCAAGGTATGTAAGTTCTGGGCCGTAATTAACTAACTGTAATTTTGATGCAATTGGGCTCTGCTTAAGTAAGGTTTTAACATAGCCATAATTAATAAAGTTATTTTCATCTAAGAGTGATTAAAATAGTTAAGCAGAGAGATATGCAAGGACATGCTTTTACCTGACTCTGAATATGGCATTCGCAGTCTGCTAGTGTTATATTGATGAAAACCCCATATTTAGTTTGTTCAAAGTAACCCCATATTTAGTTTTCATATTCTGAATTCTACAAACTCACTAGGTTTATAGCTGCAATTAGGAGCTGCATTTTTTCTTTGCAATTCAGTTTAGGTTGCCACTGTAAACTAGGAGTAAATCATCACTAGACAGATATTTTTTAATAGATGAACCACAGGAAAGCAATGAATACATTGGTTATGGATAATCAATTGGTTCTATTGCTCAAGAGACTCCTAAATCACTTGTTAATATATTAAAAATTGCCAATTTTTCTACATTCTTTTCACAATATTTTAAGTGCTGCCCTTTCTCAAACTTTAGCATTCATGACAAAATGTGCTTGGTTAAACCAGGAAGTCATAGTTTTTAGAAAAGGTTTACAATCAAATGTAGAATTACAAATGGGTGCATTATGAAATGGTAGCTCTGTTCCTTAAAAAAATAAAATACACATAAAAGTAAATTCTGAAGATAGTTTCTTGGATTTTTAAACATCATTAGTGTAGAGATTTGGATGTTTTATATAAAAAAAAATCTGGAAGCATTTCCACTTTCTCAACTGCAGGATCTACCTCAAATCAGTATCAGATTATTAATTTTGTCTAGCCCAACATGGTCCACCTTGGAAACGAACACAACAAACGTGCAAAGGTAACAAGAGCCATTTTCTTTGGAGGATTGTCCATTTCCCCCACAAAATTGTTGTTTTATAAAATCTATTTAATTTGGCACCTCTGAAACAGGATAAAAATGAAAGTGTGCAATTGAAAGGATTCTGTCAATACAGCACGGGCAATTCAACTGTCCTATGTGCAACAGAACTAAAATAATATAAACAGAAGCAAATCCAGAGACATGATAGAAAGCAGCAAGAAAGATTTATAATACAAACAGGTGAAAGATGCAAAAGTAGTGTCTGAAATTGTATTTTTTTTAAATGGTGGAAGTAAAACTGGCTATTTTTAACAAGCATTGACTGGACAGCGCGATGGAGTCGCTTGGTGCCCTAACAGTCTGTACCAGGGAGTGCTATAACTGATCTGTCCCATAATCCACATGGCTACTTTCTGATCCCATCTGCATTGTCAGAGGAGGTATCCAGGGAAGGGTCTTCATTTTCCCATGGGGGGCTGGTGAACAAAGAAATGCAAGTCACTCTTATACACATTCTAACGGCTAGTTATAGAGTAGCATAGAGAGAGAGAGATCAGACTAGTCATTTAACTGTCTTTTCAGCAAAGAATAGTCGGTGAACTAATTTTTCTCTTACATTTACTGTATCAAGAAACCATACAACATTACAATGGGAAAACTTGTATTCAAAGCTGACAAATAAATTGGGGATATTTAGAGTAGTGGGTAAAGTCAAGATAAAAAGTAACACGAGAAAAGAAAGACAACTGTAAAATTGTTGTTTAATAATGGAAAGTTAGTTAAACGTAGAAAACAGAAAATAGAAGCACGAGTAGGCCATTCAATATGATCATGGCTGATCCTCTATCTCAATACCATATTCCCGCTCTCTCCCCATACCCCTTGATGCCTTTTGTGTCTAGGAATATATCTAGCTCCTTCTTAAATATATTCAGTGACTTGGCCTCCACAGCCTTCTGTGGTAGAGAATTCCATAGGTTCACCACCCTATGAGTGAAGAAATTTCTCCTCATCTCAGTCCTAAATGTCCTACCCCGTATCCTGAGACTGTGATCCCTCGTTCTGGACCCCCAGCCAGGGGAAACATCCTCCCTGCATCCAGTCTGTCTAGACCGGTCAGAATTTTATATGTTTCAATGAGATTCCCCTCTCATTCTTCTAAACTCGAGTGAATATAGGCCTAGTCGACCCAACCTCTCCTCATAAGACAGTCCTGCCATCCCAGGAATCAGTCTGGTGAACCTTCGCTGCACTCCCTCTATGGCAAGTATATCCTCTCTTAGGTAAGGAGACCAAAACTGCACACAATACTCCAGGTGTGGTCTAACCAAGGCCCTGTATAACTGCAGTAAGACATCCTTGCTCCTGTACTCAAATCCTCTTGCAATGAAGGCAAATATACCATTTGCCTTCCTAACTGCTTGCTGCACCTGCATGTTTGCTTTCAGTGATTGGTGTACAAGGACACTCAGGTCCCTTTGTACATCAACATTCCCCAATCTATCACCATTTAAATAATACTCTGCCTTTCTGTTTTTCCTTCCGAATGTGAAGTTATCCACATTATACTGCATCTGCCATGTATTTGCCCACTCACTCAACTTGACTAAATCGCCTTGAAGCCTCTTTGCATCCTCCTCACAACTCACGATCCCACCTAGTTTTGTGTCATCAGCAAACTTGGAAATATTACATTTGCTTCCCTCATCCATATCATTGATATATATTGTCAATAGCTGGGGCCCAAGCACTGATCCCTGCTGTACACCACTAGTCACTGCCTGCCACCCTGAAAAAGACCCATTTATTCCTACTCTCTGTTTCCTGTCTGTTAACCAATTTTCAATCGATGCCAGTGTATTACCATCAATCCCATGTGCTTTCATTTTGCACACTAACCTCTTATGTGGGACTTTATCAAATGTGGGACTTTAGTTGGCTCAACAAAGAACTTTGACTCCAACTATAAAATGCAATCAGTGAATCTAGACAGAGTAGATAGAAAGAAACTTTTCCCATTGGTGGAGGGGTCAAGAACCAGAGGACATAGATTTAAGGTGATTGGCAAAAGAACCAAAGGCGACATGAGAAAAAACTTTTTTACATAGCGAATGGTTGTGATCTGGAATGCACTGCTGGAGGGTGGTGGAGGTAGATTCAATCGTAGCTTTCAAAAGGGAATTGGATAAGTACTTGAAGGTAAAAAAGTTGCACGGCTACGGGGATAGGGTGGGGAAGTGGGACTAGCTGGATTGTCCTTGCAGAGAGCCAGCACGGACTTGATGGGCCGAATGGCCTTCTTCTGTGCTGTAACCATTCTATGATAAGTATTAAATACAATTTGCCATACCTTTTTAATCAAGTGGTTAATCTGCTCATTATCAAAAGGGGAAAGAAAGACAGTCAAAGTCTGCAGTACTTGATGCCAATCTATCTACATTACTAATTCCTTAAACCAACCTTTAAAACCTGGTAGTTACCAGCATGGTGTGCATCAGGCACCTCCAATTGTGCACTCAAGACAGATCTGTGATTGAAGGCATGTTAAGGCTGCCGACCACGAATTTCAAGTTAACTAGTTAATATACTGGTATTTATAAGGCGCGTAGGTACATTTTATGTATTTTATTTGTTTGTTTTGCTAACAATAAATAGGTGTTGGCATCCATCGTGATAGATGTAATATGTAGTAATTAAACCCTTGAAAAAAGAATGTAGGAACTGTTTATTCTCTAAGGTGGGATTTAACAGCCTGAAGGAAAAATCCTGCAAGTCAGTTCACATTCTACCTGATTTATAGTACAAACCTACTTTCAAAATCAGCTCTGTACTTTCAGGGGCTTTGCCCTCCTGCTGATTAGACCACCCCATTTATGGCATGAAAATATTTTACTAGGAGAGCAAAAACCATAGTCAAGAAATACATCCACTGTTAAAGTGGGCATGCACCAATTAGGTTATCAGTAGTGCAGTGGATTTACTTGCACTTGCATATGTAGTGCCTCCTGAAGGTCTAGTAAGACTTTGGGCATTTTTTTTGTGTGCATGTGGACATTGGGCTACTGTATTCAGCTGGAGAAATTAATTAATAAAAGGAACAGATGACTAAAGTTCATGATTACAATTTACACCACTGAATGAGAATCGCCAAACTCAACAATTATAGTTTTAAAATACAGCAGGAATGATGTGGAGAGTTAGTGCATTGTGAACTTCTTGTTATGCTCATTTTATGATCACAGGATAAAACCCAGATGTAACACTGAAGCTTTCTCATTGTGGACTTCAAGTGCACAAAGAGAGTATCTCAATGGCTGGGATTTAAAGCCTCATACTTACAATCATTTGGAGCCACGCTGCTGTTCTTTTCAATTTATGTATTGAGCTTAAATGAACTGAGTGAATTGAAAAATATTTCCTAGGAAGAGAAAGGGAATTCAGTCTTGTCTGTTGTTTGCGTTTCATGGTGGTACAGTGTGGCACTTGCAAAGTAGGACGGTCTAATAAGATTCCAAGTCACACACCATCCCGACTTGGAAATATATTGCCGTTCCTTCATTGTCGCTGGGTCAAAATCCTGGAACTCCCTTCCTAACAGCACTGTGGGAGAACCGTCACCACACGGACTGCAGCGGTTCAAGGCGGCAGCTCACCACCACCTTCTCGCGGGCAATTAGGGATGGGCAATAAATTCTGGCCTCGCCAGCGACGCCCACATCCCGTGAACGGATAAAAAAAAAATTAACAATAATACGCTGCCATTTTTTTTCAACCAAAATTAACAAAACTAAAAACATTAATTTGTTGGTACTTTCGGGAAAAAAATTGAATCATAATATTTTAGGTTTGGATTTTCTCATCCTACTCTATTAACTCACCTTTAGAGCAGTGCACTCTAAAATCTGAAGTACTTAAGTATTAACGGGTGCAATTCCAGCTCCAACTGATTTCCACATTACTTAAATCAACACTGAACATTTAATCATTTTGAAGCTTGCAGTAAAGATTCTGCAAGAAAAAATTAATTAATACATGTAGCCACCTTTTTGATGTATTTTATTCTGTAATTGTTATTTTGTAATTCTCTTCTTCAGAAATGTTGTAAAGAATTTGTGTGTGTTCACGAAGGCCACACACAAGATCTATCTTTTGAAAGATTTTATTTTTCAGCGTTCAATGGGGAAAAGCAGCTGATGAATGGGACCATTTCATTTTCAACTGATAGCTGAGTGACACTGTATTAGTCCACTTCAGATGTGCTTAATCTTCCTTCTCTGGTGGATCTGGACAAGATATTACATGATCCAGAAGAAACCACCTCAAGCAGGACTACAGTTAACTATAACAAAACCAATCTGAAGTGTAGCTGGAGAAAATGAAACTAGACAAAAACTTCAAGTGGAATGCAATGATTTTTTGAAATCCAGACATATTTTTCATTAACATTTTTCCAATTCTTCTTCAGAAGCCCTCAAGCCTGAACTCATTATAGTGCAACTAACAGATTCAGCATTGCTAGCTGCAGGATTGGGTTAATGACCTAATTCAGCAAATATTTGATTTATTTAGTCAAGGGGCAGAATTTATAACTGCCAGAATGAAACTAAAAACACGTTTGATAAAACTGTCAACAGTAGAGCACAGCAAAGTTATTTTTTTTAAATACTCAGCATTATTCCAAAGCAATATTCTGATCTAGTAATTTAATACTAAGAAGTTAAGATTATTGTGCCTTTGCTTAGGACCATGATAGCTCAGTAAGCCAGTGACTGATTTTACCTTTGAAGCAGGTACAAGTAACTGAGAATTGAAATACACTGACCATTACTGAGCTCAAGTAAGAGCAAAGAGAGTCTAATTAGTAATTTAATTTTTTTTTTGTAGGGCAGGGAGAGGATGAAAAGTTCTAAAACCAACAATAATCAGATAATACCAATAATTACTCTGAATTTTGTCCTTCTGCATTGGATTTAGTAAAATACCAAACAAAATCTGAGGTTTGCTGTAAAATACCATCTTCCAACATTAATTACACCACATCTATTCCTTTTACGTGTTTCAGTTATTCTATTAAATGATCTTTCAAATATTGTAATATGCTTTTCATCACAAGACCCCAGGTGGGCCCTGTTTCTACCACTCAAACGACCTGGATGCATTAGGGAGGCATATGCTGAGGAAATTCTTGCATGTCTTCTCAAGCCCTGCCCCATCCAATGTCATTGGCCATATTTGGGGCAGATGGGAGGTTGTGTCACAAACAGGCCCCAACAAAAACTCACGGCCTGGCCTGGAATCTGGAGTGTCCGGGTCCCAGCTGATTTTCTGGCCCCTCTGCTGCACTTCTGGCCATCTATCACCAGGAGTGTGCCGCTGGGCCTTCAGAAATTCAGAGACATTGGTTAAGCTTTGAACACATGAATGAACTGCAATGCAAGGACTAACAGGTAGGGGTGGTAACATGTGGTGTTGCAAATCAATGCAACAGATGCTGTCCACTTCAGCATTAATAACAATTTAATTCCTTCCATCTTTTTCAAATTATTAATAATATACCCATGTGAAATGCTATTAAATGAGCTTCTTTACCAATTCACCATTAAATACTGAAGACTTGAGAAGACTTGGACCTTCAAAAAGGTGGATGAAAGCCAAACTAACGTTAAGAAAGTCAAGACAATATTTCCTTAGTGTTTAAAAATTCCTGATGGAAAATAACTTTGGGTAAATGTAATAAACCAGAATGGAAAGGGATTAATCAGGATAGCAGCAGGAATACTGTGGCCGGCCTGACTGATTTCTTTGATGGGTTTGCTAGTTTATGCCTTTTATGTCTATGTCTTTTTAAATATATAATAATGTTACTGAGCATATTGTAGCTGTGTGAAATTGTAACTTTTCACCTGAGAAACACGATGATTTATTTTAAGCCACAATATTTTAAAATAGCTAATCAATGGTTTTTGTTCTGTATGTTTAAGCAGATGGCCCCTACATGGAAAATGGAGAAGGAAGTGAAATCTGTGGGAACAGACGAGACAATGCATAAATGTCCTTGAGTAAGAGTGCTGAAGCTAGAGACAAGCAGGTCTGTCTTTTTAAAGATGTGGAGATGCCGGTGATGGACTGGGGTTGACAATTGTAAACAATTTTACAACACCAAGTTATAGTCCAGCAATTTTATTTTAAATTCACAAGCTTTCGGAGGCTACCTCCTTCGTCAGGTGAACGATGTGAAAATGAAATCCTCGAGGATTTCATTTTCACATCGTTCACCTGACGAAGGAGGTAGCCTCCGAAAGCTTGTGAATTTAAAATAAAATTGCTGGACTATAACTTGGTGTTGTAAAATTGTTTACAATTGTCTTTTTAAACTTAACATAGTGGGGCACAGAGGTAATCAATTAATGTAGTATTGAACGAATGCATTGTAATGTAGGCCAAAAGGTGAATTAAAATATGAAATGGCTGCACTGGAGAAACATGCAGAGAGACAGACCGGTACTGGAAAATACAGAATTAAAGACTCCCAAGGTTGAATAGTAATCAGAGATGGAAAGAATGTGCTGGGTGATAAGGTAATTGGTATTTACTGGTGCCAATTGAAAGGACAGCAGAATGTTAATTGAGCAAAAGGGTGCTCCATGTAAAGTCTGGGAAACAAAGGGGAGTTGCAGCCGGAGCTGTTTAGTAGTAGTGATAAGAAAGTTTATATAGGGAGAGGGTCTGCAGCCAGGTGGAGAGCTACGGTGACTAGTCCACAAAGAGAAAGAGGCTAGGCTGGCCATGCTTCCAGGACACATGTCTATTATCCCAAAAGGTGAGGTTACCCACTGCTGCTGTTAAATAAAGATTAAATTGATTATGTATGTACATGGATGTGTGTATGTGTGTCTGATTCAAGGGGCCTGAACCCAAATTATATTTAAAGACAAGACACGGCATCAGGTTGGCTAACAACCTTTCAACTGTGATTCAAAAGCCCAGTGACCCAGGTAAGATATACTTCAGTACCTTTAACATTTACACGAACAGAGGCAAAAAAGTATTGCTTATTTTCTCACGTAGCAACTGTTTAAAAAAGTGTCAAGTAAGAAAAAGTTACATTAGTTTTCACCTAAGAATACCATGACGCATATACATAAAATTATGCAGATTTTGCTTATAATCTGTAGGCTGCACAGCTTATTTGAAGCAATAGGATTTATTCACTTAATCATGCTCTGACATGTTTATAAACCAGTTTCTCTCTCCTTAAAATCTTTTGGTGTTAGTTCTATATTTCTGCTACATTATCTCTGTGCAACTCATTAAGGTTTGTTTAATCTGTCAGCACTATTTTTTAAAATGAATGTACCCAGAATGTACAATTCTACCTGAACAAAGTGGAAGTAAATTCCCACAATGCAAAGGAGACTTATCCATTGAGTAGCTGAACTATTGAAACCAAGAGATGCCAGGTTCAATCCCTAGTCCACTGAGTTAGCTGATCTCAGCCAAAGGAGTAAGGGCACTACAACTGGCCTCACTGTTCCTGGGTTAGAAGAAGTAAATAGAGGCATTGAATACACAAACGAGGAAGTCATGCAAAATCTTTACATATCGCTGGTTAGGCCTCAGTTGGAGTATTGTGTACAATTCTGGGCACCACACTTTAGGGAGGATGTCAAGGCCTTGGAGAGGGCACAGAGGAGGTTTACCGGGATGAGGGACTTCAGCTATGTGGAGAGATTGGAGAAGCTGGGATTGTTCTCCTTAGAGCGGAAAAGGTTAGGGGGAGACTTAATAGAGGTGTTCAAAATTATGAGGGGTTTTGATAGAGCAAGTAGAACTGTTTCCTCTGAAAAGTGGGTCGGTAACCAAAGGTTAAAGATTTTTAAAAATTGGCAAAAGAACTCGAGGAGAAATGGGGAGATTGTTTTTCACACAGAGGGTTGTTAAGATCTAGAATGCATTACCTGAAAGAGTGGTGGAAACTAATTCCATAGGAACTTTCAAAAGGCAATTGGACATGTACTTGAAGCGGACTAATTTTCAGGGTTATGGGGAAAAAGCTGGGGAGTAGGACTAAACTGGACAGCTCTTTCAAAGAGGCGGCAGAGTCACGATGGGCCGAATAGAATCTTATAGTATAGAAGGAGGCTATGTTGTATTTCAGAAAATTATCAGCAGACACTTGTGAAGTTTTCTTGGATCCTAACATTTCACATAAAGGAATGATTTATGGTCATTAAAAAACAATGTGGGCAAATGGGAGGACTCGGGGCCCCAAGTTTCCTTGGGGTTGGAGGCTCACTCCCGGCGTAAGTTGGCTGGGAATACAAAGTACCCTCAGGAAATTTGGGCGGAACCGAGATACACCAGGAACCAGCCCGTGCAACCAATTTCTGGTCGAGCCTGGGTCAGGCTGAACCTCCATCTACCCCAAAGATAGCCCATGATGTCGTAATGGGAGGGATTTTCTTCTTTGGCCCTGGCCTCCCTAATGTTCAATGACCTGGATGCAGGCGTTTAGGTCAGCCAAGAAGCAAAAGTGGGGCCTACCAGGGTCTACAGCTCAGGGTGGTGTACTGGAAGATTCCAGAAATGAAGACAATTTTTTCCCCCTGATCTGCCCTCTTGTAAATGGGACTGATCAGCTGTGGCTTTTGCATTTCTGGGAGAGCTACCCACATAAAATATCAGCTAGCTATCAGCACTGCATTTCCCACTCCCTCCTCCTTGTGAGCACCTAAAATGTGCCCACATTAACTTAGGCAGCTGATGAACATATACTAAATGGGTGATTCCAACCTGACCTCAGACACTCGGGCAGCAGTGCTTGTTCCACTGCACTTACCTCAGTGGAGCAGTCAAGGATTTTCAGGCCATGGCCTTATTTTCCCACACAGCTGAATTGTTGACAGCCATGACAGACAGTATCTAAAAGTCTCACAGGACATATTAAATACAATCACACCTCCTAAAAGTACAATTTAGGAGGTGTACAAAGAAGTACAAAGTCGAGCAGAAGTTGATAGCCAAGTTCCGCACCCATGAGGACGGCCTCAACCGGGATCTTGGGTTCATGTCACGCTACACGTAACCCCACCAGCAAAAAGGGGGAAAAAATTTATATGTTTTTTAAAATTCTCTCTCTCTCTCTCTCTGCCATTTTGAGTTTCTTTCTGCCTGCCTGTGTAAAAGACACAATGTATATCGAGTGTACTGGGACGTGCTGTTCTCCGTGACTGGCCTGTTTGAATAACAACGACACCTTTTGATTGGTGTGATGCTGTCCCAACATCGTATAAGATATGCGATTTGAGAACCTTTTCATTCATTCATCTGACGAAGGAGATAATCTCCGAAAGCTTGTGATTTTAAAATAAATTTGTTGGACTATAACCTGGTGTTGTAAGATTCCTTACATTTGTCCTAAAAGTACAGCAGACACTGAATAGGAACAACCCCATGGTGATTCAAGCATTCTCTTCATCCGATTAAAACTGCTTATTCTACAAATAGTCACATACCCCAGGTTATCCCAATAAAAAGTCAAGTCATATGAGCTTCCCTGATGTCCTAGTGGGTAAAAGCACCATCATTCAGTGTAGCAACATGCCATGCAGAACAAGTCGTCTCAGTTTTGACCGCCAGTCTTGGCTGAGTTAGTTGAACTGAGCTGGAGTGGCAGTTGAGGCACAACAATTTATCTCACCACCCTAGAGTAGAGAGGAAAAAGTAGCTTGTGGACACTAAGCTACTCCTGATTGTTATCTAGTGAGTGCTAGAAACAGCATGAACATAGACACAGGGTGAACGGAACTTGGTTATGATATGATTCACTCCAAAGTCAAATAACCTGATAACACTCACTGTCTAGACTCGCACATGACAAATGGTCACACCCCCACTAATTTCTCGGTAATTATGTTTTATATCATTTAACTGTTTTCTGTTAAGCAGTTTTCAGGGCATTTAACCCACCGCCTAGGTCATTGGTATATCTGGTGTTTTCTCCCCCTCATCTCCCTCTTTTTAATCTTCATTTTTTCCAACCTTACAAAAAGGCCTATCTTTCAATATTCAGTTCTAATGAAGGGTACACACGTAAATCATCATCACCTGTCTTTTCTCTTCACAGATGCTGAATGACCTAATGTGTATTTACATCATTTTCTGTTTATACCATGTTAGCAATGTCCTTTGGAATGTACCCATGATATTGAAAACTGAGCAGCAAAACTATTTGAAGAAAGTCAAGAGTCTCAAAGATTTAGAGATTTTATTGTTTCAATAAAGTGCTAGCTAGAAGTTACAACACAGAAACAGGCCCTTTGGCCCAACCAGTCCATGTCGACATTTAGCCTCCATGTGAGCAAATAGTCTTAATCACATTTATCCAACCTGTTTTCATATCCATTCAACCCCTTTTCCTTCATCCACCTCGCCAAAATAATCTTGAATGTTAACATAGTTTCTGCCTCAACCACTAACCCTCAAAATGAATTCCACAACTTCACAACATTCTGTAAAGAAATTTCTCCTCCTCTCTGTTCCAAATATTTTGAATTTACTCTTGTATCTATGGCCCTTCATTCCAGAAGAAATACAAAACCCTAGCTAACAATATGACAAAATTGACACAATTAAAGCACAAGTTATGGAAATTTATTCAATTCTATTAACTTAAAGAAAAACTTGCCATGAGGTGGTTTAAACAAAAGGTGGTTTAAACAAAAGGTGGTTTAAACAAAATTATTGTTTTGAAATATTGTGCTTTTATTGGATAATCCAACAGTTGAGTTTAGATGTAATTTCCCCATTAGAATTAATACAATTACATTTAATTTAACAAGTTTACCAGATAAGAAGCTAAAAAGTACTACCAAAAGCAGAGATGCTGGTATTAAATTTTCTTTCTCTTTCATTGAAGCAAACACCGTTTATATGCAAGACTTTCATTGGTGCAATAAATATAGGCAACTTTAAAATACACTGGGGTGGGTGGGGGGGAGGGGGGGGGAAATCAACTGATTCCAAAGGAAAACCTTATTTTGTTAGAGTAACTTGCAGAGTGACTGCCCTTTACATCAAGGCAGCATTTGACCGAGTGTGGCACCAAGGAGCCCTAGTAAAATTGAAGTCAATGGGAATCAGGAGAAAAACTCTCCAGTGGCTGGTGTCATACCTAGCACAAAGGAAGATGGTAGTGGTTGTTGGAGGCCAATCATCCCAGCCCCAGGACATTGCTGCAGGAGTTCCTCAGGGCAGTGTCCTAGGCCCAACCATCTTCAGCTGCTTCATCAATGACCTTCCCTCCATCATAAGGTTAGAAATGGGGATGTTCGCTGATGATTGCAGTGTTCAGTTCCATTCGCAACCCCTAAGATAATGAAGCAGTCCATGCCCGCATGCAGCAAGACCTGGACAACATCCAGGCTTGGGCTCATAAGTGGCAAGTGCCAGGCAATGACCATCTCCAACAAGAGAGAGTCTAACCACCTTCCTTTGACATTCAACGGCATTACCATCGCCGAATCCCCCACCATCAACATCCTGGGGGTCACCATTGACCAGAACCTTAACTGGACCAGCCATATAAATACTGTGGTTACAAGAGCAGGTCAGAGGCTGGGTATTCTGTGGCAAGTGACTCACCTCCTGACTCCCTTTCCACCATCTACAAGGCACAAGTCAGGAGTGTGATGGAATACTCTCCACTTGCCTGGATGAGTGCAGCTCCAACAACACTCAAGAAGTTCAACACCATCCAGGACAAAGCAGCCCGCTTGATTGGCACCCCATCCACCACCCTAAACATTCACTCCCTTTACCACCGGCGTACTGTGGCTGCAGTGTGTACCATCCACAGGATGCACTGCAGCAAATCACCAAGGCTTCTTAGACAGCACCTCCCAAGCCCGCGACTTCTACCACCTAGAAGGACAAGGGCAGCAGGCACATGGGAACAACACCACCTGCACGTTCCCCTCCAAGTCACACACCATCCCGACTTGGAAATATATCGCCGTTCCTTCATCGTCGCTGGGTCAAAATCCTGGAACTCCCTTCCTAACAGCACTGTGGGAGAACCTTCACCACACGGACTGCAGCGGTTCAAGAAGGTGGCTCACCACCACCTTCTCAAGGGCAATTAGGGATGGGCAATAAATGCTGGCCTTGCCAGCGACGCCCACATCCCATGAACGAATAAAAAAAAAATCAGTACTGCTGTTTAAAATAGTTAATATCGACCTGATTATCACCGTCATATTTTGATCTTTAAGGTTTTTATTATTTATATCATGCATGATGGGTAAATTGGATTGAGCTATTAAGCCTGACAGTGCAAAGGAGTTAAATTAATATAACATGACAAGCAACAGGGTGGTTCAATAATCGTGTCAATTCAATTATATTTATATGCATTTGGTTCCCACTTACAGTTTCAGTACCTTTTTCCTGGCTAATTACTCCAACAAGGTCATTCATTTTTTTTTAAAAGAAAAAAAATACAAATAAAAGGTATATTCATAATGATGGAGTAAAATGTTGCTTTTGAAGAGAAATTTCACCACTTGCATTAACATTCTACATTTCAGTAGGGCCTGCCGGTCCTGTGCCTAGTGCTACTGACAAGGCCAGCAAAAGGCGCAAAACATGGCTGTCCAGTGTTAAAATCTGGTTGGGATCAGACCCCGACTTTTGAATTTCAATGAGGCCCTTGCCTGCCTGGTGTGAGGGCCTTTACTGGCTGGCCAGTATGTGCCGGTACAAGAAGCGAGGCCAGCAAGGACCCAATCTTGTCCGCACAGAACTAGTCAGCATGAATTTAGAAGAGGTAGACCTTGCCTGACTAACCTCAAACTTTTTTTGAGGAGGTAATATCCCAAATGATGGGGAGAATGCCTTATGATATATTGTACCATGACTTCTGAGAGCCTTTGATAAATAAACACAAGACACTGCATTAGAAACTAAAGTCAGTGGTTATCACAGTTAGTGCATAGACATGGATTAGCAACTGGTTGTTAGGGGAGATGTATTGAGTGGGATGTTCCAGGGGTTCATGCTGGAAGTCCTCCTGTTTCTGATAGAAATAAATAACCTGCAACTGCAGTCTCAATATAACTTACATCAATCCAAGGAGAGCTGTGGATTTAAAGGAGGCAGCCAAGATCTTAGAAAGAGCTTGACAAGGTTTGTGCTTGGGCTGATCAGTGGCAAATTAATTTCAATGTAGACAATTGCAAGATACTGCATACTGGAAATAAAAATAAGTAGGTGTACCCCATGGATGTGTTAGAACTTGACAAAGAAACTGAAAGAAACTTAGGGTGTTAGTTGACTAATCACTCATCGTGTTCAAACAGTGAGACTACAATAAACAAAGCAAATAGGATGCTAGGTTATAACACTACATCAGTTAAATTCAAATCTGCAGAGCTATGCTGAAGCTGTTTAATCCCTGGTCAGCCTGCACAGATTATTGAGGACACATATGGACAATACAACATAAGGGTATTATCCAGGCCCTAAAGCCAGTGGTGAGAAAACCTAGAAGGATGATCCCCAAGTTTGGAAGGAAGAGCTACAAGGAATGGTTTGAAATGGTGGAGCTCTTCAGCCTCAAAAAGGGGCATCTCAGAGGGGACCTTGCAATGTAAGACATTGAATGGAATGGAGAAAGCAAACTTGAAAGAATACTTTCCAGAGTAGTAGGACAAAAGAGCAGAGCGGTCAGGGTCGTAAAGAACAAATATAGGCTAGATGTCAGCCTCTGAGTCAGAAGGGTGTGGGTTCAAGCCGCACTCCAGAGACTTGAGCACATAATCCTAGGCTGACATTTCAGTGCAGTACTAGGCAGTGCTGTGCAGTTGGAGGTGTTGTCTTTCGAGTGAGACGTTAAACTGAGGCCCCATCTGCCATCTCGGGTGGACATAAAAGATCCCATGGCATTAATCGAAGAAGTGCAAGGAAGTTTTCCTGGCGAACATTTATCCCTCAACCAACATCACTAAAAAACAGATTATCTGCTCATTAACTCATTGCTGTTTGTGGGAACCTGCTGTGTGCAAATTGGTTGCCTCACTTCCTTAAATTACAACAGAGACTACACTTCAGATAAGTACTTCATTAGCTGTAAACACTTTGGACATTCTGAGGTCATGAAAGGCACTATATAAATTCAAGTTGTTTCTTTTTTTCTCTTAGATGTTAGGAAGTATTTCTTTATGCAGATAAAAATCAATAGGTGTAACAGGTTACCAGGAAAGGTGGTTGAGGCCAAGATACTGAGCTTGTAATAGGAAGATTGTGGATCGGTATTCTGGAATATGAGTTCGACAGGCCAGAAGGGTCTTCTACATTCACATCTATCTTTCGACTTGGTTTTGTTATTTCAGCTCTTATTTCAAAAACCTGGATTTCATCCCCTTCACAAACAAGTTCATTTTCTGAGTCTCTTTTCATAATTTAGGACTTCCTGATTTCTGCCTGATATTTTTGCTCTAATTTCCTCTACCCTCACATTTACAACTTTACTTATACTTGATGACTTTCTCTCAGTGCCTAATTAAAGCTGTTCAGACCAGCTGACTTTATCTTATGAAACTATAATATGTGGGCGCTAAGACCTTGAAAGAAACCACACCAGATGTGCTGCAAGTACCACCACAAACCAGTCACAACTTCAGCTTCTCCAGCTGGTTGTTGCTTGGCAGGTACTTCAAATTTCTAACCCAAGCCTACCAGCAACAAAAGTTTATTTAATACTAATACTAAAACATATTATTTCCTAGATTTTTTTTTAATTTCAGGGGAAAATTCCTTCCCTTCTAAATGCCACGACTATTTTTCTCCAACTGTAGCTGAGCAATTAAGCAGTCAACATGTCTCCAGGCCTTCATAAAATCCAGTTTTAATTTTCTTCCAAATGAGGAAGCACCTCTGCCCAGTGCCACCCAAAAGTGACCCAAATGTGAAATACTTTATATGCCTTAAATACTTGGGCCCCGATATTAGAACCGAAATGAGGAGAAATTTCTTCACTCAGAGGGTAGTGAACCTGTGGAATTCTCTACCACAGAAGGCAGTGGAGGCCAAGTCATTAAATATATTCAAGAAGGAGATAGATATATTTCTTAATGCTAAAGGGATCAAGGGATATGGGGAAAAAGCGGGAACAGGGTACTGAGTTAGACGATCAGCCATGATCATTTTGAATGGCGGAGCAGGCCCGAAGGGCCGAATGGCCTACTCTTGCTCCTATTTTCTATGATTCTATGATTACCAGGAAGGCGCGTGGGTAACCCGCCCAGTAAAATCTGTCCGTTCCCCATGCAATCGCAGGTAAATTGAAGCCACTTAATGTGGCTTCCGGGTTTCCCATCGGAAACCTGCGCAGCGGGCGGACTGCGCACCCGCATCACAGGCTGTCAGCTGGAGGAGCCCTATTTAAAGGGGCAGTCCTCCAATGACTGATCCTGCAGCAAAGAACCACACAGCACCATGGGGCAGTCCAGGGGAAAGGCTGCCCCCAGGTTTAATGATGCCTCACTCCAGATCTTACTGGATGGGGCGAGGAGGAGGAAGGAGGAAGGAGGTCTTCTACCGGTGGACGAGAGGAAGTGGCCTGCCTCTGCCACCAAGAAGGCGTGGCTCGAGGTGGCAGAGGAGGTCAGCAGCAGCAGCAACATTTCCCGCACCTGGATACAGTGCAGGAAGCGCTTCAATGGCCTAACTAGGTCATCCAAAGTGAGCACACTTACTCATTCTCCTACATTCCGTCTTCCACATCACTGCCCCCACCCCACAATTCCTTCGGCCCTGCCAACACTACTCTATTACATCACTCCTCACACCCACTCAAAGCTCATCCTCAACTTACCTGCACATACTCACCTCCCCAGTACTCATCCCACCACTACCACTCAACCCAATCCTCATACAATCTCATGGCTCTGTCTCATACTCACCCTCTGATGCATCTCTTTCACGGTCAGCCTCACCAGCGGTTGGCCATGTCACCATCCCTCACTCACGCCTCTCCACTTTCTCCCCTTATAGGAGGAGAGCTCAGAATGCATGGGAGAAAGCGAAGACCGGAGAGGGGCCGCAACATCAGGAGGCTCTTGAATTGAGCCGCACCTTGAGTGCCTGTCCATGGGGGGGGCGCCGAGACTGCCACCCGACAAACCCACCTGGTGACAGAACTTTAACATTCAGCACTCACAATAGCAAATATTGTTAACATGCCTTGCCATCTTCAGCATCTCAATATCTGTCATCATGCTTACTATTGCCTTCTGTTCTCTCACAGGGCCTTCAGTGACTGCTGTGACAGCGGAGGGCGATTCCTCAGAGGACCTGCCGGGCTCTGAGGGAGCACCGTCACATCTGAGCGAGCCATCCACCAGCGCAGATATACACACCTCGGTGGGTCCCCGTCCTCACTTAGTTGGGGGTGCACATGGTGAGTCACCACACACGTAAGCACGAGCAGACACTGGTGGCAGGGGCAGCAGTGGAGAGTCCAACTCGGTGGCAGCATTCTTCTCCAGACTTCGCTCAGCTGGACTCAGATGCTGAAACCTGGGGGCCATCCTTTAAAAGGAGAATGATCAAGGGGCAGTAGCACATTTGCGCGGTGCTGGAACAGGTGCCACGCGCAATCTCGACAATCGCACAGAGGATGGAGGAGTTCAACTCCTGCATAAGTGGAATGGTGGCACAGGTAGAAGAGGGGATCTCCGAGATGCTGTCATAAGGATGTGAGGGCATCTCTGAGATAGTGTCGCGGGTAAGTGCGGGAATGTCTGCGATGGAGGGAAGGCTAGCCTCCATCGAGCTTCAAGCACGGCTCACCAGGTGGTCGAGTCCGCCCCTGCACAGGTGCGGGTGGAGCAGTCTTTGGAGGAGCCCTCATGGGCACCGAAACCCCAAGGGCGTCGGCTCAAAGCATCTAATCGGTCAGGGCATGAACAAGAGCAACCTGCCACTACCTCTGCTGCAGCCACGGGGGAAGCACCATGTAGGAGTAGTCAGAAGCGTACGGCAAAGGTTTTGTGAGCACAAAGGAGATGCACAAGGGTGTTTGACGGTTTGTCATGTTTTTAAATTTATATTTGATTTTTGTTCAACTCACATTAAATATTATATTGTCACATCTTGGCCATTCTTGACTGGCTTGTACAATAAGTCCCTTTCATGAGGTTCACCATGAACACCACACTTGATGCCATCCATTGGGTCAGTCTACAGTGGGTGTATGTGTAGTTGCACGACTATTTTGTGCAGGGAGCGGGGGAGGGGGCTGGTGTGACCGCTCCTCTGTCCAGGTGATGAGGACTGGACTCTTCACACTGTCTGATGTTAAGAGAACCGTTCACATATCAATGACTCGCTGGCCTCACGAGCAGCCTGGTGAGCCGCTGTTCTGCCCATGGGTTGCTCCTGCTCCTCCTCCAGCGGCACCCCTCTCTGTTGTGCCCTGTTCTGCAGGGCACAACAGGCAACTATGATGGATCCCATTCTGTCTGGTGTGTATTGAAGCACTCCCCCAGAATGATCAAGGCACCTGAAGTGCATCTTGAGCAGCCCTATAGCATGCTCAATTGTAGACCTAGTAGCGATGTGGCTGTCGTTATATCGACGCTGTTGCTCGGTGGTGGGGTTCCTCAGAGGTGTCATGAGTCACGTGTGCAGGGGGTATCCCTTGTCCCCGAGGAGCCAGCCCTTGCGGGTGTTTGGTGCGAGGAAGAGGGGCGGGATGTTGGACTCTCAGAGGATGAAGGAATCGTGGCAACTGCCAGGGTATCTGGCACACACGTGAAGGAATCTCTTGCGGTGGTCACAGGTGAGCTGAGTGTTGATGGAGTGATAGCCCTTCCTGTTGATGAACAGTCCTGGCTCGTGTGGAGGTGCTCCTATTGCTATATGGGCGCAATCAATTACACCCTGCACCCGTGGGAAGCCAGCCTCAGCGTGGAATCCCAATGCCCTCTCCGTCTGGCTGAGGTCATCCATGGGGGAAGTTGATATCGTGCGAGGCCCTGCGAAACAAGCCGTCGGTGACCTGCCTTATGCACTTGTGTGCAGACGGCTGAGAGATCCCGGCGATGTCTCCGGTGGCACCCTGGAACGAACTGGAGGCGAAGAAGTTGAGGGCAGTGGTAATTTTGACAGCGACAGGTAAGAAGATGCTGCTCAGGCCAGCCGGGAGCAGCTCGGCATGAAGGAGGCTGCAGATGTCTGCAACTATCTGGCGACTGACTCTGAGCCTCTGTATGCACTGCTCCTCAGAGAGGTCCAGGAAGCTGAGCTTCGGTCTGTAGACCCTGTGGCAAGGGTAGTGCCTTCTGCGACGTCGCTCTCTCTGTTGTTGCCCTCCCTGCTGTTGTGCAGGTGCGTGTGGCGCAGCACTGTGTTGTGGAGCTCCACGTGGCGGAGATGGACGGCGTGCCTAGTGAGGCTGGTGATGTTGCTCGTCCTCGGATGAAGTGATGAATGCAGCTATGGCGCCCCCCCATCCTGATGGTGTGAGTTTGAGGGGGTCCGCAAGGTAGGTAAATGTGTTTGCACAGCAGAGTTTAGGGTATAATTTTGAGTGGGAAGACAAAGGTTTTGCAGCCAAAACTTTGTCTGAAGTGGCAGAGTGCCCTGCTGCAATAAAAAGATTTTCTCCCCACCTGTCAAATAATCCTTTGAATCTCCCACTGGCTGCTGGCTGAACCACGTCTGCTCCAACAGGGAGTGTTTCCCACAGCACAGGAAACACGCTGAGGATGCTTCAAAATTGCACCCCTGCCAAAATCTCCAGTCAATGAGGTCTGTCAAGTACCTCAACTACCTAAATAAGTATCTAAATTATCATCCCGCGGGCTTTAATTGCTGGTGGGAGTCCCGCATGCGGGAGCTGTGCGCGCACCCAAACGAGTCATTGGGAAACCCGGAAGTGAGCGGGTTGGAGCAGGGCTCCGAACCCGCTCCAGGATTCCGCCATTTTCAGAGCCCCCCCCCCCCCCGTCAACCGCTCGGCCATCCGAAAATCAGCCCCTTGGTGTCAACTTGGCTGAGTAATAGCATTCTCGCTTTGGAGTCAGAAGGCTATGGATTTAAAACCAACACCAAGGCTTAAATACACAATCTAGTCGGACACTTCAGTGCATTACAGAGGGACTGTTGGAACTGCCATCTTTTAGGTGAGACATTAAACCAAGGCTATGTCCCCCTTTTCATCTAAAAGATCCCGCAGCACTTTTTTTTAAAAATGGGAGCAGGGAATTCTCCCAATATCTTGGCCGACATTCATCCTTCAACTAACACCATCACAACAGATTAACTGGTCATTAGTCACGTTGGTGGTTGTGTGTGACCTGACTGCTGTGTTTGCCTACAAAAGAACAATGATCAGCTGTGAATTGCTTTGTAACATCCTGAAGAATTGAAAGGAACTATAGAAATGCAAATTCTTGGTTTAAGCACTTAGTACAAACAACAATTAATTTATTGATTTAAGTTTTTATCGGAACATTCAACGGCATTACCATCACTGAATCCCCCACCATCAACATCCTGGGGGTCACCATTGACCAGAAACTTAACTGGACCAGCCAAATAAATACTGTGGCTACAAGAGCAGGTCAGAGGCTGGGTATTCTGTGGCGAGTGACTCATCTCTTGACTCCCCAAAGCCTTTCCACCATCTACAAGGCACAAGTCAGGAGTGTGATGGAATACTCTCCACTTGCCTGGATGAGTGCTGCTCCAACAACACTCAAGAAGCTCAACACCATCCAGGACAAAGCAGCCCGCTTGATTTGCACCCCTTCCACCACCCTAAACATTCACTCCCTTTACCACCGGAGCACTGTGGCTGCAGTGTGTACCATCCACAGGATGCACTGCAGCAACTCACCAAGGCTTCTTAGACAGCACCTCCCAAACCCGCGACCACTACCACCTAGAAGGACAAGAGCAGCAGGCACATGGGAACAACACCACCTGCACGTTCCCCTCCAAGTCACACACCATCCCGACTTGGAAATATATCGCCGTTCCTTCATCGTCGCTGGGCCAAAATTCTGGAACTCCCTTCCAAACAGCACTGTGGGAGAACCGTCACCACACAGACTGCAGCGGTTCAAGAAGGCAGCTCACCACCACCTTCTCAAGGGCAATTAGGGATGGGCAATAAATGCCAGCCTTGCCAGCGACGCCCACATCCCATGAACGAATTTTAAAAAATTTATGTATTATTTATCTTGCGGCTTTAAATTGCTGAGTGTGCTCTCTGTCCTAGTGATGAGATACAATTCCAAATGTATCTGATATCTAGGTAGTTAAAATGATGGTCAAGTTTCCACAGGTGAACCCTTTCAAAACAGGTTTGAAAAAATAGCATCACAACCTTTTTCTAGTTGAGATCAGCTAACTCAGCACAGAGCAAGGATCTAATCTGAGATCATCTTGTTATGTATGTCTCAGTACCACACCAGAGTGTGCATTTGTCCAGTAAACCATCATAGTAGCTCCCTCATATTTACAAAGTTAATGATTGATTTGGTGGCTACAGAAAATATTTTCTAAATTCCAGACTGCAGCTGCAAGGTATTAGTGAGTGAGTTTCAGCAATTCTCAGACCCAAATGTATCTTGACTCGAAAAGGAAAAGAAGTAATAAAGCCCTGGCTGCCCAGTAAATCTTACCTCCTGTGGTTTAATCTCATAGCGACAATAATAATGATTGTGAAATCTACAGCCCAGAGAGAGTGTGTGAGAAACAGACGGACAGAAATATACACATAGTAGAAACAGCTTCCAATGAGAGAAAACGATCATGGGAGAAAATGGGGGTACAAAGTCTTCAAACAAGTTAAAATAATTTTTTCACAGAATCATAGAAAGTTACGGTGCAGAAGGAGGCCATTCGGCCCATTGTGTCCGTGCCGTCCGAAAAAGAGGTATCCCACTTTTTTTTTAATTCGTTCATGGGATGTGGACGTCGCTGGTGGGGCCGGTATTTATTGCCCATCCCTAATTGCCCTTGAGAAGGTGGTGGTGAGCCGCCTTCTTGAACTGCTGCAGTCCGTGCGGTGAAGGTTCTCCCACAGTGCTGTTTGGAAGGGAGTTCCAGAATTTTGGCCCAGCGACGATGAAGGAACGGCGATATATTTCCAAGTCGGGATGGTGTGTGACTTGGAGGGCAACGTGCAGGTGGTGTTGTTCCCATGTACCTGCTGCTCTTGTCCTTCTAGGTGGTAGAGGTCGTGGGTTTGGGAGGTGCTGTCGAAGAAGCCTTGGCGAGTTGCTGCAGTGCATCCTGTGGATGGTACACACTGCAGCCACAGTGCACCGGTGGTGAAGGGAGTGAATGTTTAGGGTGGTGAATGGGGTGCCAATCAAGCGGGCTGCTTTGTCCTGGATGGTGTCGAGCTTCTTGAGTGTTGTTGGAGCTGCACTCATCCAGGCAAGTGGAGAGTATTCCATCACACTCCTGACTTGTGCCTTGTAGATGGTGGAAAGGCTTTGGGGAGTCAAGAGATGAGTCACTCATCACAGAATTCCCAGCCTCTGACCTGCTCTTGTAGCCACAGTATTTATATGGCTGGTCCAGCTAAGTTTCTGGTCAATGGTGACCCCCCCAGGATGTTGATGGTGGGGGATTCGGCGATGGTAATGCCATTGAATGTCAAGGGGAGGTGGTTGGACACTCTCTTGATAGAGATGGTCATTGCCTGGCACTTGTCTGGCGCAAATGTTACTTGCCACTTATCAGCCCAAGCCTGGATGTTGTCCAGGTCTTGCTGCATGTGGGCTCGGACTGCTTCATTATTTGAGGGGTTGCGAATGGAACTGAACACTGTGCAATCATCAGCGAACATCCCCATTTCTGACCTTATGATGGAGGGAAGGTCATTGATGAAGCAGCTGAAGATGGTTGAGCCAAGGACACTGCCCTGAGGAACTCCTGCAGCAATGCCCTGGGGCTGAGATGATTGGCCTCCAACAACCACTACCATCTTCCTTTGTGCTAGGTATGACTCCAGCCACTGGAGAGTTTTCCCCCTGATTCCCATTGACTTCAATTTTACTAGGGCTCCTTGGTGTCACACTCGGTCAAATGCTGCCTTGATGTCAAGGGCAGTCACTCTCACCTCACCTCTGGAAGTCAGCTCTTTTGTCCATGTTTGGACCAAGGCTGTAATGAGGTCTGGAGCCGAGTGGTCCTGGCGGAACCCAAACTGAGCATCGGTGAGCAGGTTATTGGTGAGTAAGTGCCGCTTGATAGCACTGTCGACGACACCGTCCATCACTTTGCTGATGATTGAGAGTAGACTGATGGGGTGGTAATTGGCCGGATTGGATTTGTCCTGATTTTTGTGGACAGGACATACCTGGGCAATTTGTCACATTGTCAGGTAGATGCCAGTGTTGTAGCTGTACTGGAACAGCTTGGCTAGAGGCGCAGCTAGTTCTGGAGCACAAGTCTTCAGCACTACAGCCAGAATGTTGTCGGGGCCCATAGCCTTTGTTGTATCCAGTGCACTCAGCTGTTTCTTGATATCACGTGGAGTGAATCGAATTGGCTGAAGACTGGCTTCTGTGATGGTGTGGATATCGGGAGGAGGCCGAGATGCATCATCCACTCAGCACTTCTGGCTGAAGATGGTTGCAAACGCTTCAGCCTTGTCTTTTGCACTCACGTTCCAGACTCCGCCATCACTGAGGATGGGGATGTTTGCACAACCTCCTCCTCCCGTTAGTTGTTTAATTGTCTACCACCATTCACGACTGGATGTGGCAGGACTGCAGAGCTTTGATCTGATCCGTTGGTTGTGAAATCGCTTAGCTCTATATGTAGCATGTTGCTTCCGCTGTTTAGCATGCATGTAGTCCTGAGTTGTAGCTTCACCAGGTTGGCACCTCATTTTTAGGTACGCCTGGTGCTGCTCCTGGCATGCTCTTCTACACTCCTCATTGAACCAGGGTTGATCTCCTGGCTTGTTGGTAATGGCAGAATGAGGAATATGCTGGGCCATGAGGTTACAGATTGTGCTGGAATACAATTCTGCTGCTGCTGATGGCCCACAGCGCCTCATGGATGCCCAGTTTTGAGCTGCTAGATCTGTTCTGAATCTATCCCATTTAGCACGGTGGTAGTGCCACACGTACATGTTGGATGGTGTCCTCGGTGCAAAGACAGGACTTCGTCTCCATGAGGACTGTGCGGTGGTCACTCCTACCAATACTGTCATGGACAGATGCATTTGCGACAGGTAGATTGGTGAAGACGAGGTCAAGTAAGTTTTTCCCTCGTGTTGGTTCACTCACCACCTGCCGCAGGCCCAGCTATGTCCTTCAGGTCTCGGCCAGCTCAGTCAGTAGTGGTGCTACCGAGCCACTCTTGGTGATTGACGTTGAAGTCCCCCACCCAGAGTACATTCTGTGCCCTTGCTACCCTTAGTGCTTCTTCCAAGTGGTGCTCAACATGGAGGAGGACTGATTCATCAGCTGAGGGAGAGCGGTAGGTGGTAATCAGCAGGAGGTTTCCTTGCCCACGTTTGACCTGATGCCATAAGATTTCATGGGGTCCAGAGTCAATGTTGTTGAGAACTCCCAGGGCCACTCCCTCCTGACAATATATCACTGTACTGCCACCTCTGGTCAGTCTGTCCTGCTGGTGGGACAGGACATACCCAGGGATGGTGATGGAAGAGTCTGGGACGTTGGCTGAAAGGTATGATTCTGTGAGTATGGCTGTGTCAGGCTGTTGCTTGACTGGTCTGTGGGACAGCTCTCCCAATTTTGGCACAAGTCCCCAGATGTTAGTGAGGAGGACTTTGCAGGGTCGACTGGGCTTCGTTTGCCTTTGTCGTGTCTGGTGCCTAGTGGTCCGTCCGGTTTTATTCTTATTATGACTTCTTTTAAGCGAGATTTTACAACTGAGTGGCTTGCTCGGCCATTTCAGAGGGCAATTAAGAATCAACCACATTCCTGTGGGTCTGGAATCACATATAGGCCAGACCGGGTAAGGACGGCAGGTTTCCTTCCGTAAAGGGCATTAGTGAACCAGATGGGTTTTTACGACAATCCGGTAGTTTCATGGCCACCATTATTGATACTAGTATTTTAATTCCAGATTTTATTTAATTAATTGAATTTAATTAATTGAATTTAAATTCCCCAGCTGCCATAGCAGGATTTGAACTTATGACTCCGGATTATTAGTCCAGGCCTCTGGATTATTAGTCCAGTAACATAACCACTATGCTACTTTCCAGCACTTGGTCCGTAGCCCTGTCGGTAACGGCACTTCAAGTGCACAACTAAGTACTTTTTAAATGAGTTGAGGGTTTCTGCCTCTACCACCCTATCAGGCAGTGAGTTCCAGACCCATACCAATCACTGGGTGAAAAAAATTCTCCTAAATTCCCGTCTAATCCTTTTACCAATTACTTTAAATCTATGCACCCTGGTCACTAACCCCTTTACTATGGGAAATAGGTCCTTCCTATCCATTCTATCCTCATAATTTTTATACATCTCAATTAAATCACCCCTCAGCCTCCTCTATTCCAATGAAAACAACTCCAGCCTATCCAATCTGTCCTCATAGCCAAAATTCTCCAGTCATGGCAACATCATCGTAAATCTCCTCTGTACTCTCTCTAACGCAATCTCATCTTTCCTGTAATGTGGCGACCAGAACTGGAAGCAGTCCTCAAGCTGTGGCCTAACCAATGTTTTATACAGTTCTAGAATAAACTCCTTGCTCTTATATTCTATGCCATGGCTAATAAAAGGAAAGTATCCCGTATAACTTTTTAACCACCTCACCTACCTGTCCTGCTACCTTCAGGGATCTGTGGACATGCACTCCAAGGTCCCTCTGTTCCTCTACACCTCTCAGTATCCTACCATTTATTGTGTATTCCCTTGCCTTGTTTGCCCTCCCCAAATGCATTACTTCACACTTCTCCAGATTGAATTCCATTTGCCACTTTTCTGCCCACCTGACCGGTCCATTGATATCTTCCTGCAATCTACAGCTTTCCTCCTCACTATCAGTCACATGGCCAATTTTTGTATCATCTGCAAACTTCTTAATCATGCCCCTTACATTTCGGTCTAAATCATTAATATATATCACAAAAAAGCAAGGGACCTAGTACTTAACCCTGTGGAACCCCACTGGAAACAGCCTTCCACTCACAAAAACACCTGTCGACCATTACCCTTTGCTTCCTGCCACGGAGCTAATTTTGAATCCAACTTGCCACTTTCCCTTGGATCCCTTGGGCTTTTATTTTTCCGACCAGTCTGTCACATGGGACCTTGTCAAAAGCCTTGCTAAAATCCATATAGACTACATCAAACGTGCTACCCTCATCAACCCTCCTTGTTACCTCCTCAAAAAATTCAATCAAGTTAGTCAGACATGACCTTACCTTAACAAATCCATGCTGACTGTCCTTGATTAATCCGTGCCTTTCTAAATGATGATTTATACCGTCACTCAGAATTGTTTCCAATAATTTGCACACCACCGAGGTAAGGCTCACTGGTCTGTAATTACTTAGTTTATCCTTTTCTCCCTTTTTAAACAACTGTACAACATTAGCAGCCCTTCAATCCTCCGGCACCACACCAGTAGCCAGAGAAGATTGGAAAATGATGGTCAGGGCCTCCGAAGTTTCCTCCCTTGCTTCTCTTAACAGCCTGGGATACATTTCATCCGGGCCTGGCGATTTATCTACTTTCAAAGATGCTAATCCCCTTAATATTTCCTCCTTCACTATGTTTAACCCATCCAATATTTCACACTCCTCCTTAACTACAGTGTCTGCACCTTTTGTAAAGACAGACGCAAAGTATTCCTTAAGAACCATACCCACATCTTGCGCCTCCACACATAGGTTACCTTTTTGGACTCTAATAGGCCCTACTCTTCCCTTAGTTATCCTCTTGCTCTTTATGTATTTATAAAACATCTTTGGGTTTTCCTTGATTTTACTTGTCAGTATTTTTTCATGCCCTCTCTTTGCTTTCCTAATCTCCTTTTTAATTTCACCCCTGCACTTTCTATACTCCTCTAGGCTTTCTGCGGTATTGAGCTCTGAGTGTCTGACATAAGCTTCCCTTTTTAGCTTGGTCTTACCCTGTATGCTCCTTAACGTCCAGGGGGCTCTAGATTTGGCATTCCCACCCTTTTTCTTTGTGGGAACATATTTGCTCTGAACCCTCACTATCTCCCCCTTGAATGCCTCCCACTGTTCTGACACTGATTTACCTTCAAGTAACTGTTTCCAGTCCACTTTTGCTAAATCTCTTCTCAGCTTAGTAAAATTTGCCTTTCCCCAGTTGAGAAATTTTACTCCTGTTCTATCTTTATCCTTTTCCATAACCATGCTAAAACTAACTGAATTATGATCACTACCACCAAAATGCTCTCCCACCGATATTCCTTCCACCAGCCCAACTTCATTCCCTGAAACTAAGTCCAGAACTGCCCCCTCTCTTGTTGGGATTGCTATGTACTGGCTAAGAAAGTTTTCCTGAATTCATTTTAAAAATTCTGTGCCCTCTATACCTTTTACATTGATTCTATCCCAGTTAATATTAGGGTAGTTGGAATCCCCTACTATTACTGCCCTATTGTTTTTGCACTTCTCAGAAATTTGCCTACATATTTGCTGTTCTATCTCCCTCTGACTGCTTGGGGGTCTATAGTACACTCCCAGAAGTTATGATTACCCCTTTTTTGTTCTTTAGCTCAACCCATATGGCCTCATTTGATGATCCTCCGAACATATCATCCCTCCTCACAGCTGTAATTGTTTCCTTTACCAATATTGCCATCCCCCCTCCTTTTTTATCTCCCTCTCTATCTCGTCTGAAAACCCTGTAACCAGGCATGTTCAGCTGCTAATCCTGCCCCTCTTTAAGCCATGTTTCAGTAATAGCTATGACATCATACTTCCACGTGTCTATCTGTGTCCTCAGCTCATCTGCCTTATTCGCTAGATTCCTTGCATTGGAGTATATACCATTTAGCATTGCCAAACTCCTTTGTTGACTACGCATTTGGGCATTTATAGATAATTAGTTACCCAAAACCTGCAGCAAGCTGCTAATTAGTTATTTATATTCCCAATATTTAAGGATCTATTCTCTAGCTATGACTCCCATCACCTATGGAAAAATCCCTGCAGCACTGTTACAATAATAAAACCATGTCTACACTATGACTAAGTGCTTGAGGACTGTATTGACCAACAGGTTGAGAGTAGCCTGTTTACAGCCAGATTACAATTTTGAACTTTTGCCTGGTGTATGGTATGTCTTGACTGAATTCCCAAATTTTTTGCAGTTAGTGTTAAACCTGCATTCTTTATTCTGAAATACAATATTAGAGGTACATTGTCCAATAACGATGAGTCACTCACCAATATAGCAAAATACTATTAAGTTTAGCTTTTCTTAACAGTTTTCTTGACTTAACAGTTATACTAGTTTGTGCACAGGTGATAATTAGCCTTTCAAAGAAACTTGATCAAAAATTAAACAACTTGCATTTATATAGCACCTTTAACATAGTAAAACACCCCACGATGCTTCACAGGAGTTTTATCAAACAAAATTTGACACCAAGCCACATAAGGAGGTATTAGGACAGGTGATCAATAGCTTGGTCAAAGAGGTAGGTTTTAAGGAGCGCCTTAAGGAGGAGAGAGAGGTAGAGAGGCGGAGAGGTTTAGGAAGGGAATTCCAAAGCTTAAGGTCTAGACAGTTGAAGGCATCGCCACCAACGATGGAAGGTTTAAAATCGGGGATGCGCAAGAGGCAAGAATTGGAAGAGCAGAGAGATCTAAGCCGTTGCAGGGCAGTAGGGCTGCAGGAGGTTACAGAGATAGGGAGGGACGAGGTCATGGAGGGATTTGAAAACAAGGATGAGAATTTTTAAATCGAAGCGTTCCCAGACCGGGAGCCAATGTGGGTCAGCGGGCACAGGGTGATGGGAGAATGGGACTTGGTGCAAGTTAGGATACGGGCAGCAGAGTTTTGGATGAGTTCAAGTTTATGGATGGTGGAAGATGGAAGGCTGGCCAGGAGAGCATTGGAATAGTCCAATCTGGAGGTAACAAAGGCATGGATGAGGGTTTCAGCAGCAGATGAGCTGAGACAGGGGCAGAGACCAGCGATGTCACGGAGGTGGAAGTAGGCAGTCTTGGTGATGGAGGGATATGTGGTCGGAAGCTTATCTCAGGGTCAGGTAGGAAGCCAAGGTTGTGAACGGTCTGATTCAGCCTCAGACAGTGGCCAGGAAGAGGATGGAGTTGATGGCTAGGGAACAGAGTTTGCGGCGCGGACCAAAGACAATGGCTTCGGTCTTCCCAATATTTAGCTGGAGGAAATTTTTGCTCATCCAGTGTCGGACAAGCAATGTGACAAATGAGAGACAATGGAGGGGTCAAGGGAGGTAGTTGTGAGGTAGTGCTGGGTGTAGTCAGCTGGAATCAAGAGATATAGGGATTGGGAATGAAAGTGGAGTTGAGGTCGAAGATCAGCAATCATCTGATTGAACGCCAGAGCCGGCTCGAGGGGCCATATGGCCTACTCCTGCTCCTTGTTCTTATGTTCTTAAACATGTGGAATTTGGCCTTGCGTTTTCGGATGATGTCGCCAAGGGGAAATAGGAGGGGGCCAAGTATAGATCCTTGGGGGACTCCAGAGGTAACAGCGCGGGAGCAGGAAGAGAAGCCATTGCAGGTGATTATCTTGCTACGACTGGATAGATAAGAATGGAACCAGGCAAGTTTAGTCCCACCCAGCTGGATGATGGAGGAGAGGCTTTGGAGGAGGATGGTGTGGTCAACCATATCAAAGGCTGCAGACAGGTCAAGAAGAATGAGGAGGGATAGTTTACCATCGTCACAGTCACATAGGATGTCATTTGTAACTTTGATAAGGGCCCTTTCGGTATTGTGGCAAGGGCGGAAACCTGATTGGACGGATTCAAACATGGAGTTGCAGGAAAGATGGGCACGGATTTGGGGGGCGACAACACGTTCAAGGGCTTGAGAGGAAAGAAAGGTTGGAGATGGGGCGGTAGTTTGCAAGGACAGAGGGGTCAAGGGTGGGTTTTTTGAGGGTGGGGGGTGATGATGGCAGATTTAAAGGGGAGGGGGACAGTACCTGAGGAGAGGGAACCGTTAACAATATCAGCTAACATGGGGGCCAGGAAGGGAAGTTGGGTGGTCAACAGTTTGGCAGGAATAGGATCAAGGGAGCAGAAGGTGGCTCTCATGGTCAAGATGAGCATGGAGAGGGCATGAGGGGAGATAGGAGAGAAACTAGAGAAAGATGTGAGTTCAGGGATAAGGCAAGGGGGAACCGTAGAGGAAATTTGGTTTGGTGGGCTTGGGGATGGGAGATAAGTGGCAGAGGCAACTGAACGGATGGTCTCAATCTTAGTGACAAAGAAGTCCATGAGCTCCTTGCACTTTTCATTGGAGGTGAGGGTGGAGAGAGCAGGGGAGAGGGGTTTAGGAAGACGGTTTGTAGTGAAGAGAAGCCGGGGGTTATCTTTGCATTCCAGTATGATCCTGGAATAGTGAGCAGTTTTGGGAGAGGAGAGCAGGCCAGGCAGTGCTTTATGTGGTCCAGCCAGATCTGGTGATGAATGGCTAAAATATTCTAAAATTTAACATTGTCTTTCACTTGCTTAAATTAAGAGTTGCAAATACTATATCTGCCGTAACTTGCATTCAGAGAATAGTGTGTGAGGAGGAAGGGGTCAATTTTAAAAATACAAATAAAAGCAGTACAGGTAAATAAAGTTTGGTCCAAATTGCCTGTGATTTTTTTAAAAAGGCCACTGGGCAACTAGGACCACTTTCAAGGAGCAATTTTTTTTAAACAGAAACAAAATAGAAAGATAATACATCCTCACCTTTCTTTACAGCACCATTGAACATTAATTTATAAAACCAATTTATACAATTAGCCTTGTACATCCACAACCCATCTACATTCCCCTCTCACCCCATCTCCAGACCCAGTAAAACAACACAGTAGGGAATGCATTGTGTCTCTCACCCTGTCATATGTTGCCAAGGAAACAGAGACCACAGGTGAGCCATAGCACCTATACTTGCCAACTTTCTTGTTCACTTTTCTCGAGAACATTAATTCAAAGCCTTTTATGTCTGGCTGATTTTAACATATATTAAAAAAGTTACTATATTAAGACCATATTTTTAAAGAAAAGGCTACCAGATGTACTGCAAGTACAAACAGGCAGCAAGCAAAGTTTTACCTTGTATGCAGCTGTTTACTGTTTAGCAGGAATTTGAATCTTTAATCTAAGCCCACCAGCAGTAAAAGTTTATACTAGGAGTAAATTTTTTTTTTAAAAGGATATGGCCTTTAATATATAAAATATTCACATTTAAAATTTGAGGGTTAATTCTTCTCTCCTCACTCTATCCCCCCATTTTCCCCAGGACATATATTAACTGTCATCAAGAACGTGAGGCAGCATACTCCCAGGACTCTTACCCCCACCCCCCAACCCCCTCCAGAGGACAGTGCTCCTGCCAAATAGTTTCTCCCTCTATATAGGAAAGCAGCTTTGAGATCAATGACCCATTACTCCATGGCACAGCAAATACAGTTGCTCCAACACAGTGCACCAATGCATTTAGTTTGCTGTGTTATAAAATGTCACTATAGCAGGAGACAAGCAAATCAGCCTAAAGTATGGGCTTGAAAAGTGATATAATTAGTACTTTCCAAGTGAACACTTTTTCCAACATGTCTCAACGGATCCCACATTTCTCAAATCAAGTTAAACAGTCTTAGCAGAAAGCAAGAAATTTGCAAACAAATGCCCCAATCTGAAACTGCATATTTTTTCTGTGCTTGCTTCTGGATTTAAAAATAAATATAAAAGAATTAAAATATACTTATCCTTCTCTTAATAAGGACAACTTGCATTTGAAAAACCAGACCAAGAAATGTATGTACATGGCAATTCCTCCAGCTCCATTACAATCAAATGTCAGGGCACAACTTGAATGTCTCACCAAAACGTTGCTAACAGAGACTGCAAAGCATTAAAACATCACAATACAGTGAGTATTGTAGTCTGAACTTTCCCTTTGTTTTAATATTTCCCTTAAAGCAGGCTCGTTCTTGACTGCATAGTGGTAGTATTGTATAATAATTGGTAAGATTTAAAAACAAAACAACTAAGTTTAACATGTGTTAAGAAAGAATGAATAAATCTACCACAAGAAATAAATTTCTATCCAAGCACATGAAAGAATCTCCAGTCTCTTGAAAGAATTAATTTGCATTTATATAGTGTATTTCATGTCCTCGTGATGTACCAAAGCATTTTACAGCCAATGGATTGCTTTTGTCGTGCAGTCACTGTTATGTAGGTAATCATTGCAGCCACGTTGTTCACAGAATGTTATCTTAAACAATGGAAGAATGCTCTGTTGTTCTTCAAATAGTACCCACGGGGCTATTACATGAACCTGTCCTGACAGACAAGGGCCTCAGTTTAACACCTCATCTGAAAGATGGCACCCCAAACAATGTAGCATTCCCTCAGTATCCCACTGACGTGTCAATCTAGATTTTGTGCTCAAATCTGTAGTGAGGCTTGAATCTACAATCTTCTGAGTCAGGAGTGCCACCAAGTGAGTCAAACTGACACGGAGTCCAACTGTAGCACCCCACCATCACTCCAGCTGAAACTGGCCAACAGTGTAGACCAGGTATTGAGCCTGGAGCTTTACTGGTACGTTGTGGCTTGAAGCCACACATTAGTTTAGAAAAGAGAAGCTCCCCACAGTGGTTTTGTAAGTTTATCCATTGAGTAGCTGGCCTATGCAGAGCAAGAATGTCCCAGGTTCAATTGCCAGCCTGTGTTAAGCAAGTTGATATCAGCTGGGGCAGTGGTGGGAGAAAGTCCACCAGGATTTTTATTCCAGATCGCCATCAGGCCACCTCTCTTGTTAGAAGTGCTTTGGTGTGATGTTGGGTGAGAACAAGATCAGGCTTGATTTTGACGTCCTACATTGAAGAGTGCCCTGCTAATACTCACTTTCTAGGCTCAATAATGATTATTGAACATGTACTGGAGGACAACTGGATCCCACCAAACCGTATCCCAGTAAGAAGTCAACGCCTTCAGGAAAGGAGGGGAAGGGAGGAAAATCACCAAGAAAGAGAACCATTTATTATTAAATAATCAGCTTAACACAGGTGTGTCCATAATCTATACCATTTTGGGGGGTAAGGGAGAGAGCAAGCAGTCAACGTTCATGAAAACAAAATATAAAAAGACACGGGTTGCAATTTCAATGTTTATTACCGCATATAATAAAGACTTAATAGTCCTATTGCTTTTACAATTAAATCTGTTCATTTACTTTTACAGATACACGTATTATTAAAAAGGATATCTTAATCTAACTTGAGTTAAATAGTTGTGTCCAAGGCATTTTACCCAAATTACTGGAAAAACTAAATTACTGTCTCACCTACTGTATCACCTTTGCATCCTGTTTTCATGGAAAATAACTGAAATAACAATTAATTGCAACACAGCCTGCTCTAATGCTCTCTGGTGTACATATAAAAACACAATATTATTCACAATCAATATTTCCTACTACAAAAACAGGAATTGTATCCACCCTCCCTAGGTACTGTGCTCAAAGAAAATTCACTGAATTATTATAATTTCTGATGTTATAATATTTATCTGAGCAGCATTTGTATTTTATAACTAAGTTACCCCAATACTTCAAACTGCCTAGATTCATATCTCTACTTTTGAAAAGGCAAGTTTGCGGTCTGATTTCAGACCTGTGCCAATGCCCACTTTGGCCTGCTGCTCGGAGGCACTACTTACTGCTTTACCCAATCTTCTTTCCCTTTCTTCCTTTACTGGATGCCGCAACTTCTGCACAGTAGTCCCCTGCTTGGTGCAGAGTATGGGGAATTAAGCCTGTATCCTCCCATGCTGTAACAATGACCATCAATTCCAATGCTCAGTGTCACCACACTGCATCTAAGCAGCAGTTTTGTTTTTTAATTCCGTACAATTTTATCTCCTCTCTTGAAAGTGCTAACTTCTGCTGGGGTATGGTTCCCTGGGCATTGGTAGTCCTCCAGTACTCAACCCAAAAGGCATTCGTGTGTGAATATAGACAGTGGGGGTCATTTTGACTTTGTGCGAGAGTGTAAAATGGGTGATAGTGAATCAGCAGTCAATTTTACATCTCTCCTGATTTTTATGTCCATTGAAGTCAATGTTGATTCAATGGGTAAATGTTATGTGGTATTGAGCCATATAGACCAGGAAGGTGCTAGGTTCACTCCCTGGTTAGTGCTGAATTAGCTGGCTTCAAATGGAGATGTGATGGTCTCAGAGCCCCTCGGCTTTTTGGAGAGTGCAGACAGGGAGTGCCTGCTCCTGATCATTAATCAGTGACCCCTACTGCAAAGTCCATATGTGAATGTGAGGCAAGGAAAGGATTAGGCTTGGCTGAGTTGCACACCCCCGCACCTCTATGGTAAGTAAACAGCCTGCCAAAACTCACTTGCACATGAAGAATGGTCACCTGGGCAAAGTACCAGAACATGAGTCACTGTCTTTAGAAGAGCAAGGAAAAATTACTAGTAAAGAATTACTCACAGGAGTCCCTCCAAGAAAGGAACTTAGAGAAGGTTCTGGAAAAAAGTCAAAAAAAAGGTACGCACAACAGGCAAATGTCATTGTAACTGAGAGTTCATTAACATGGGGCACAACAGCTTTAAAAGAAATTCATTCGGATATGACTCTATGACTCTATGAAGTCATTCATAAAAGCCTGGAGAAAGACCGAATAAAGTTATTGAGGCGATAAGTCTGTGTTTACAAACAGACATCACACTAACAAATTATTTGCTTCTTGCATATGGAGAAAACAGAAAATAATCTTCTCGAATTGCTAAATAGTTGATATAATGATTCATATATAAATTTATATTGAAAGAAACCACAAGAATTTATGCCATGGTGGAAAGCTGTGCATAAATGAAACCAAGGGAATTTTATGGAAAACTACAGAATTTACACACCAGATTTTTCTGCCTGTCTCTATCTGTGCATGACATCACCTGCAAGCATACCTAGCCTGCCAGCATTCATTCTGCTATTCCAAACATCTCACCACCCAAACCAAATTGATTGACATCCTGGCCTCGCTCCCAATTCATACAAAGAAAAACTAAAAGCTAGGGATGAGTATGCTTCCAATGTGTCAGTTCTCCTGGAAAAGCTAGATAGTTGATAATACAGCTATAGAAACCACTCTATTTTCCCCAAAAATTGCAACTGTTCCTAAGAAAAAAGTAATGTTAATGCATAACTAGTAACACGTGGGCCAATCTGCACAATTCCTGTATGGTGAGTTCCTGCTATCTGCCAGGCCCCAAAAGCATCATGAAGGGACAGGGTACTTTCTCACACTGAATGAACATTGGAAAACGAGAGATCTCATGCTGCCTTCATACATGTCCTAGAGGTGTGTTCAGAGGGTCACTGTCAGACACCTGGGAGCAGTTCACCCATCTCCCTATTAAGGAATGATACATTAAGTGAAAAATAACAATAACAAAAGAAAAGAGATTTACTTTCAATGTTTTGCCCACTTCCCTTGAAGGCACTGATTCATGCTGGGATACAGTTCCATGGATTCTGACACATTATGAAACTGACCATTCTTCACATGAAACTAAATGGTAAATGTGTTCAGGCTACTCAACCGTGAGGTATTACAGTCAAACCAGATCTTGTCCTCACGAGACACTCACACGCCTGCACTTTCCACAGGGGTTACTTGGTAACAATTAGGAGGAGGAACCCTGGGAAAGTTTTCAATTTTTAGCCTAGGGCTGAAATAAACATTTGTTCTGCCTCTACCCCTACCTCAGCCAAAATCAGATAGTTCAACACAGACTAGGAATTGACCTTGCTGATCTGAGTGTCTCAGTTCCTCACTGGACAGTGCACTTACCCAACTGTGAGTCATCAGGAGAAATTATTTTTCAAAGCTACGAATTAAACTTAAAACAAACACATTTGAGCTTATGTTTGGCATTTAAGTAGTGCAGAGGTCAACTGCTCCTGATACACTTGACTGAGCTGGAGTGCATATTTGCATATTAGTGCAGTTCACAATATAAAAATAGGCAGCTTTTATTTTAGCACTGCAGGAGGTTATCTTTCCAGATCTGTTGTTTTCCTTCGATTTCTTTTTCTAACCAACAGAGTGCACACAAAAATATTTTATCTTCCCACCCATGCTTGCTCACGCCAGGTCCCATACACTCTGATAAGGCGCTGCCTTCACAACTTCCTATGAAGTCAAAATTGGGTGACAAATGGAATGACCGACAGCAAAAGCCTTGAACGGGAAGCTGGAAATCCAGCTGGTACATCTGCTGCAGAAAAACAGAAGGCAGCCAGATATTGTTAATTCAAAATGGTTACTTTCATGGAGGGCACAACCCAATACAGTTAAATGACAGATGGAAAGTAGCAATATTACCAGGAAGGCTAACTCTGATAAACTTTTCCCAAATGATTACTGTAAAGAAAACTAATTGACATCAACCTATTAAGTATGGCTATAACCCTTTCTAGAATATTGTTCCTTCACCATGTATAGAAGATTCAAATTAATTTTGATGCTTTGACTTGTTGAGAAGCAAAGTTGAAACTATACACATCATGCTCATTGAAAGTATATTACAATGCCATGACGAAGGCTTACAAGATATTTTGGGAAGCCTGAGAGGAAGAGCTGGACATCCAGGTGGACTTGTTTTCATGGAGAGCCACTTGATCTAATATCACAGATTGTCAGTCTGCACCTTGTACAACTGAAGCTGCTGTACAGGGATTAAACGACTGGTAAAATTGCAATAGATGGAGGCGCAAATATCAACCATATGCTATAAATTTAAGGAGGGAACGGGCCCAAGAGAGGAGTGCTACATAAATACAAGTTATTGTTGTCATTTGGTGGCTCTTGGTCAGGTGGGGTTTCGTAGACAGAAGCACAGCAGTACAGGTTTGTTGGCAACAAGGAGGTTCATTACCACCGTGTGACATTCAGATTGATCAGAAAAGGGAGCAAAATCCTGAATCCTTTAACAAAATTATAATTTTTAAGCCTGCCTTTGCTGATGGTTCATTCAATAAATTTACAGTTTTGAAAAGTTGCTATAAAGCTCTTCTTTTAAGAAATCTCTCTAATTTAAGAGACAGAACTTAAAAACTGTTAGAAAGAATTTCTGCCTAATTTATTTTCTAAATTAATTTGAGTAACAAGAACAAGCAAACCAATCAAATTGCTGCACAAACCCAGCAGCATTCTAACGCTTCGACTGAAAGTGCCCAAGGACGTCTTACACTTTTAAACAAAATAACAGATTCTGTATGGAGGGCTCGAGCAATCAGTGGACCTTTAGGTTTGATTACTTAGGGAGTCAAATAATGTCTCAGAAGCAGAAGGTTGCTGCTTTTCCAAGCATTGTTGATGAAGGAATACATTCATCACAATATGTAACTGATAACATTTCTTCCACAGGCAAAACTCCAACAAATAAATATCCAATTCGTGAGGACCGAACATCACATTGAGCAGTTTCTATGCTGTGCCGCCACAAAACTATGTTCAGCTTGGCACAGCACCACCTCTGAATGGACAGTATGCTGATCCCACCTCCTCCTCATCCACCATATCAACATTGGTGCCAACAATTGCGCAATTTCTCAGATTCAGGAGAATGGGCACATAAAGAACTTACTGAGCAGCCAAGATGACTCACTATCTTATCTCCGCAGGAAGCAGACTGAGAAAGAGCTTGAAACACCAGGTAAGCACCAGGTAAATGTGAAATTCAGATTTAAAATTTAAGTTCACAAAAAAATGCCAATTTGCAGAAGGATGTCCAACCATCAAAACCAAATGGTGTGATCAACACAATACAAATCAAAGGGTCTCCTTTTCCAATTGGATTATGCAGAGGAGTGAGCAAAAATGGCATATATTTAATTAAGAAATTTGCCGGTCAAAGGGCTCAAAACAGAATTATCCATCGGGTCCTGTCAGACCCTTGCTACCTGCCAAACTAAAGAACATTCTAATCTCTTCCCTTGATATTATGAATGATCAAACCTATTTTGTGTATCTAGTGTATATAAGCATCACTGTGTTATACATGCTTTTCAAGCATATAATTTTAGTGTACGGTTTCAGCTGGGATTTTCTTATAGCAAAATAAAACTCTCACAATTTAAAATTATTTGATAACTGCATTACCCTTTCAATAATGGAGAAAGTTTTTCTGCAATCAATGGAAACCTCAAGCTCTGATGTCAACTCTATAAAAAGAATTGACTTCTGCTTAAATCTGAAAAGCGTAAAAATTGGTAAAAAGTAGAACTGTTTGAGTATGTGCATAACAGACGCAATGCACCAGATAAACGAGAGCTCAACAGCTTATGTTAGAACTGAACATCTGGTGACTGGAGAAGAGGAGGAGAATTGTGCTCCTTCTAAGGAGGAAGATCACGATTCCACCCAAAATATTTCTTAAAGGAATGAAAACTTGTGATTAGTCTTGACTGATGTAGGTAGGATTCCCATGGTATTTGCAGTATTATAATATGAAAAAAGGGAATTTTTTTTTTAAACTAAAAGAGCATTTTCCCCAGCCCCATCCCCAAAGTCACTTCACACAAAATATCATTCAATGATCAATGGTTTTGCCATCAATGTTCTGTAACCAGCCACTAAGAGACAAGCGAGGAACCTAGGTGACTCACCCACCAATCTTCCCTCACTAAAGGGATGTGCATGGCTTCCATTTGATGGTGGAGCAGAAACTAGAAATTTACTGTGTGAGGAATCATGAATTCAAATCCATGTCTTACCACTCCATTCCAGAGTGTACTGTAGCATTATACATACATTTAAAAATAATAAAGCACTGTTGCCCTATGCATTTCTCCATTTCTAATGTATAATAACATAGAAACTCTTTTAATTGGAACATGCTAGTTGCAAGTAAAATCACTTCCATTATCCAGCCACCCTTATTTGCCAATACAATCTATTTTCAAAAAAGATCCTTAGAGCAGATCAGATTTTTTTTGAAAAATAGCATTAAACATTCTTTCAGTACTGAAGATTACACTTGGCTACATTGAAGTCCATCTGTTGTATTCTGCTCTTAATGGTTAAGGCACATTTGTAAAGGAAATGCTGATAACCATCATTTTCCATGAAATTCAAGTGGTACAATCTGAATTGAAAAAAGTGACCAAATTGTTATAATGCAATAAAATAAAATTGAATATACTATCTGGCCTGACTTCAATAAACAAGTTGGAGGTTTACATTGAGAAGCAGCTGATGATTTCAACCAATGATTTACAATTTATAGCAAATAAAAGTTGGATCTTTTTAAATCCGCTTAAACTAAGCCTATTCAGGGAAATAAACTTACAACATACATAGTGTAACAAAGAGTACAATTCTTCAGTTCTCACTATATGTTTTGTTCCAAATACTTAGATACTAGATTTAATCCGTACATAAAAGCAACTGACAAGGGAAAGTAATATTAGCACTAAAGGTAATGCGCAAAACAAAGACATTTGTACTTAGGCTGGGAGCAGAATATTCACATTACAATTAAGTCTATTGTTTAATTTTATCCTAAATTGGATCGAGTTAAGTTTCCATCACATATCTTATTTCAACAAAGTTTAAAATGTTTTAAAAGGTTACACTGGCACTATAGTGGAACAGTGTTATTTTGAAATGTGCAATGGACTTTCAATAGCTCTCATGTTTTTCGTATCATTCTATCAAAAAACAAACTTGATATTTTGACATTTTCCAAAAGTCAATGAACATTTATATCTGTGTTTAATGTGACGCGTATGTCTTTGTCTGCTATTCCCATACTAACACCTACATACAGTGCAGTGATCTAACCCCTCGATTACAGACTCATGGCTGGAAGCCACTATAATTACAGAGTTATGTGTACTATTTCCCCTAAAAATTATAATATTTCCATTTCTTAACTGTCCTGTTAGGGCTTTGTTTACCTTTCTCAATTCCAAAATTTTAAAGAGTGAATTGAAAGAATGTTTGCAAGCAAATAGGGCACAGATAGGCTAGGAAGGTGGTAGATACAGTTCAATGTAGAAAAATGTCAAGAAATACTTTTTAGAAGAAAGGAAAGACACACTAAAATGGAAGATTTCAAATGGAGTAGAGGAGCAAAGAGCCTTCGATGTGCAGGTATGTAGCGCAAGTAGTTAAGCCCATTAAAAAGGCAAATGGATTCCTTGCGTTTTGCACCTAAAGGCAGAATATAGAAACAAGGAGGTAATACTGAACTTGTACAAGACATAAGTTAGGCCACCGCTAGAGTCCTGTGTATAGCTTTGGAAAAAAATATAAAAGCAATGAAAAAGATGCAGCAGGTTACCAAGGATGATGGGTTACAGTTAAGAAGAGGGACTTGAGAAGTTAGGGCATCTTTCACTAGAACTGTGATAATTACAGAGTGATGTGACAAATGTCTTTACGATTATGATAAGGTAAACAATGATACTGTTTCCACTGGTTGATGAGACCGCAGCAAGAGGGCACAAATTTAAGATAGTCACAAAAAGAATTAAACTGAAGGTTAGAAAAGATTTCTTTATGAGAAGGTTGGTTAGGATGTGGAATTCTCTTCCAAACACCATTGTTAAATTTGATAGTTGCTTGAAAAAAAAAAGGAATATTACAAAAGGTATGGGGACGGAGCAGAAAAGTTGTATTAAACTAGGTGGTTCATGCAGAGAAAAACACCAGCACAGACTTGATGGGCCAAGTGGCCCATTTCTGCACTGTAACATTCTATGAATCACATGGTGGGTGAAGAAAAATACAACACAATTGTTCAGAAAATATCACAAAAAATACTTTTCTAATTCCATGGCTTAAATGCACTGCATCAAAGGTGTATGATATTATCACAAAATTGTTTCAGATCATCTTCCACAAAAAAAATTTGTAAACATATTTTTACATATTGACTGTGCCCTTTAAGTTTATCAGATTAAAATGTGCTACAAAACTACAACAGAATATGGGTCAAAAAGTTACTTTCTCACAGCCACAGTAAACTATTAATTACTGTTATAACATATTAAACAAAATGATGTAAATCTCCATAGCATCTGTACCTATTCTACTTTCGAACTGGAGTCTTGAATTTTCTGCTCATGACAAAATGAAATTAAACAGAACCTCAACAATATGAATATTTGTTTTTGCTATACACACAGTTCTATTTAACTTCAGACACATTGGCCTAGAAATTCGGCCACGTAGCACCCATTTCTCAGGCCCTAAATGGCAGAAGGTCTCCAATATGCCGGGCCTTTTGCTTATGCAAATAAGGGAGCTAACGCCTGTTTGATGCCCCCACTGCAAGATTGGTTTGCCGAGGCAGCCAGTGCCAGCATCGACTGCACTAAAGAAAGCCAGGCCTACATGCAGCCTAGCAGGCGGATCTTAAAGGCAACTATCAATTAAGATTTTAAAATATATTTACCTGAATGTGGAGCCGGGAGGAGCAGGAGTGTTCACCCAACATTGAACACCTTTTCAAAAAAAAAGGTTATTTGCTACAATTTTACTCCAAAGCACATCATTGCTAACTAATGAAAGGCAAAGGCTGTCAGTAGGAAAAACAGGTTTCGGATCACACCAAAGGTAGCACACATATAGTGCCGGGGCCAGTGTGAGCTCTTCACTGGAGCTACCTAGGCTAATCCTATTCCCTGGCTCTGTCTCAGTATCATTTTATGTTCTTCCTTTTCAAATATTTATCTAATCCATTTTCTTCTAAGAGACTTTTCTACTGTCCTCTTTCAGATTCCACTCCCTCTGCACTATTTCCCAATTAAAAGGATAAAATGGTGACCTGCTCCCAAGCCTCTGTCACTGAAAATTCCACAGTGAAACAGAACCATGTCCTAACACTCCATGCTATATTTACATGCCTTAAATGTAATTAAACATTTACTGGTGGCAGTGGGGTTAGGATGAATATTACCGCTTGCTGGCTTATAGCAAGGATATATTTATTTACTTTTGTACTGTCTCAACTCTCACAAGCAAGTACTTCATAGTTCTACAGTGGGAGGGAGTCAAAACTACAATCACCAATAGCAGAAAACTCTTTCAACAAAAATTACAAAGTTAGAGAACAGCAATAGATCATTGGGTTTTAACAGTGATCTTCAAAGCCTTGAATTAATACTGCATAGGATTCTCTTTGATCATTAAAGTGAAACTTAGATAAAATTCTACCACTGGATGCCAAGTAACATTAACAGCTTGATGTATTATTGTGCTGCAGCAAAAAAATATGTACTCACTTCCACAATTTACCAAACGTGGAGTTCTCAGCCTTGGTAACATTATGAAGGTGGGGTGAGGGAGGGAGGAGAAGCACCAAGTACAAATAACGCACAATCTGCATTACACTCATTTGTCTTCTGGTTGCTAATTCACGCGTGCAAAGCTAACCAAGTTGTTAACTAGAACAGATGCTACTGAAACAGTCCCTGCAAAAAAGTACAAAAGGCTTCATTAGTGAATATAACAAAGGCCTACAGTAAGGACGTCATTTTAACCTAACCCACCCAAGGGACAGGGCGGGTTTGGGTTGGACGTCCATTTTACACCCTGCCCAACTTTACTCTCCATTGAAGTCAATAAAGAGTAAAATCGGGTGGGATGTAAAACCAATTCGACCCAAACTGGATCCCGTTCCCACCAGGCATGTTAGGTAAAAAAATCACCCCTTTAGTGTGGGCCTTTGTTCTGTACATTAATGAAGCCATAAATCTCTCAAGAACTCGTACACTGCATTATGGAGTAAAAGGAGATGAATATTCTGTTGGGAGTGTGAGCCTCCAAGAATACAATAGTTTTGTCATCAACGACAGGAATTCTTAAGATCCGATTTCAACCCTCGCGCATCTGATGAGAATGGGCTGTGCCGGGGCGATGGGGGGGGGTGGTTATAATAGGTACGGAGTACGTACCTCCCCATTCGTGCCACACTCCCACGTCCACTATGTGACGCCAAGCAAGGTAGAATTTTGTAAACATTTAATGGTTTCCTTGTGGGCCAGGTGGAGCAGGAGTGTTCCTCCAAGACCCACAAGGAAATCTTTCACCACCACCTTTTTTCTTTATTCATTCATGGGATGTGGGCGTCGCTGGCGAGGCAGGCATTTATTGCCCATCCCTAATTGCCCTTGAGAAGGTGGTGGTGAGCCGCATTCTTAATCCGCTGCAGTCCGTGTGGTGAAGGTTCTCCCACAGAGCTGTTAGGAAGGGAGTTCCAGGAATTTGACACAGCGACGATGAAGGAACGGCGATATATTTCCAAGTCGGGATGGTGATGACTTGGAGGGGAATGTGCAGGTGGTGTTGTTCCTATGTGCCTGCTGCCCTTGTCCTTCTAGGCGGTAGAAGTCGTGGGTTTGGGAGGTGCTGTCGAAGAAGCCTTGGCGAGTTGCTGAAGTGCATCCTGTGGATGGTACACACTGCAGCCACAGTGCGCCGGTGGTGAAGGGATTGAATGTTTCGGGTGGCGGATGGGGTGCTGCCAATCAAGCGGGCTGCTTTGACCTGGATGGTGTCGAGCTTCTTGTGTTGTTGGAGCTGCACTCATCCAGGCAAGTGGAGAGTATTCCATCACACTCCTGACTTGTGCCTTGTAGATGGTGGAAAGGCTTTGGGGACTCAGGAGGTGAGTCACTCGCCGCAGAATACCCAGCCTCTGACCTGCTCTTGTAGCCACAGTATTTATATGGCTGGTCCAGTTCAGTTTCTGGTCAATGGTGACCCCCAGGATGTTGATGGTTGGGGATTCAGTGATGGTAATGCCGTTGAATGCCAAGGGGAGGTGGTTAGACTCTCTCTTGTTGGAGATGGTCATTGCCTGGCACTTGTCAGGCGCGAATGTTACTTGCCACATATCAGCCCAAGCCTGGATGTTGTCCAGGTCGTGCTGCATGCAGGCCCGGACTGCTTCATTATCTGAGGGGTTGCAAATGGAACTGAACAGTGTGCAATCATCAGCGAACATCCCCATTTCTGACCTTAAGATGGAGGGAAGGTCATTGATGAAGCAGCTGAAGATGGTTGGGCCTAGGACATTGTCTTGAAGAACTCCTGCAGCAATGTCCTGGGGCTGAGATGATTGGCCTCCAACAACCACTACCATCTTCCTTTGTGCTAGGTATAACTCCAACCACTGGAGAGAGTTTTCCCCCTGATTCCCATTGACTTAAATTTTACTAGGGCTCCTTGGTGCCACACTCGATCAAATGTTGCCTTGATGTCAAGAGAAATCACTCTCACCTCGCCTCTGGAATTCAACTCTTTTGTCCATGTTTGGACCAAGGCTGTAATGATGTCTGGAGCCGAGTGATCATGCCGGAACCCAAACTGAGCATCAGTGAGCAGGTTATTGGTGAGTAAGTGCCGCTTGATAGCACTGTCAACGACACCGTCCAAAACTTTGCTGATGATTGAGAGTAGGCTGATGGAGCGGTAATTGGCCGGATTGGATTTGTCCTGCTTTTTGTGGACAGGACATAATCGGGCAATTTTCCACATTGTCGAGTAGATGCCAGTGTTGTAGCTGTACTGGAACAGTTTGGCTAGAGGCACGGTTAGTTCTGGAGCGCAAGTCTTCAGCACTACAGCCGGGATGTTGTCGGGGCCCATAGCCTTTGCTGTATCCAGTGCACTCAGCTGTTTCTTGATATCATGTGGAGTGAATCGAATTGGCTGAAGACTGGCTTCTGTGACGGTGGGGATATCGGGAGGAGGCCGAGATCGATCATCCACTCGGCACTTCTGGCTGAAGATGGTTGCAAACGCTTCAGCCTTGTCTTTTGCACTCACGTTCCGGACTCCGCCATCACTGAGGATGGGGATGTTTGCAGAGCCTCCTCCTCCCGTTAGTCGTTTAATTGTCCACCACCATTCACAACTGGATGTGGCAGGACTGCAGAGCTTTGATCTGATGCGTTGGTTGTGGAATCGCTTAGCTCTGTCTATAGCATGTTGCTTCCGCTGTTTAGCATGCATGCATGTAGTCCTGAGTTGTAGCTTCACCAGGTTGGCACCTCATTTTTAGGTACGCCTGGAGCTGCTCCTGGCATGCTCTTCTACACTCCTCGTTGAACCAGGGTTGATCCCCTGGCTTGTTGGTAATGGTAGAGTGAGGAATATGCCGGGCCACGAGGCTACAGATTGTGCTGGAATACAATTCTGCTGCTGCTGATGGCCCACAGAACCTCATGGATTCCCAGTTTTGAGCTGCTAGATCTGTTCTGAATCTCTGTAGTCTGCCCCTCCTCCCCTGACTGCAATCACCTCCTGACCCACCCGACGACTTACCCTGGTGCTGGATGTAAGAATATAGATATGTTTTTACATTATTTTAATACAAAACAAAGACAGGACAACTTATGTATCAATTATGGTTAAACCACATGAATTAATCAGAATTGGTTTAAACTGTATGCTGCAAGATTTTATCTTTTGAGCACAATGACACCCCAGGACAAAAGCTAAAGTTCAGAAAGAGCAAACGTAGCAAACAAAGGTTGCTGAAGGGTGAAACTTTAGACAATGTAGCAGGATATTAACCAGGACAAGAGGCCTTTATCATTGTATGTTCAGTGACCTAAGGGTAATAAAATACCCAACGAAGTTAACCTCAGCCAGAATTGGACAACAGAAGATTATTTTTAAAATGGTATTAAGGAGATACAAAGCTTCACTCAGTCGGGACTTTAGCTGCCTTCAAAGCGAGGTATCGTGAACGGCTTTGGATAAGCGATGCTCACAATTCCCAGAAATGTCTTTACGAGCAAGTATCTAAACGTAGGACTGCATGAACTGCTCTGCATGTAGTCTTAAGATGAATGTTTTGAAACAATAATAAATGTAGTTAATTGTCAGACATATTACTGTCTCTAGCTTTTCGAATTTGTTATTAAAAAGGATAAAGGATTTATCCTCCGAGCACCAGAGGCGTTCCCTCAGGTCCTGGGCAGCGGCCGCCTGCCATCCGAAATCCTACTCTCGCCCACCAGCCTCCTCATCGACCCTGCTGGATTCAGGCAAGAGTCCATCCTGCAAACATAGTGATGAGTCCCAAGGCTTAAAATGGCCTGGGCCTCTTGCCAAAGCAGCCATGCGAGCTTTTTGCTCACCCCACCCTCCCACACCTCACTCATGCCCGGAGTTAAAATCGGGGCTTAAGACTCTCACAACTGCACCAGGAAGAAATGTGGATGACAAAAAGATTATCAGTTGTTCATTGTGGATTTGCACAAAGAATTTGTATTGAAAGTGAAAGACAAGATTTTAACACAACAACAGGAAATGCTGATAAGTTACTTTTTATGATAAGGAACATTTCAACAGAAGTTATAAAATAATAAGCAGATAGAATAAACAATTAGCCACATTTCCAATGCAATTCTTCTGGCTAGTTATAGTGCCACACTGCCAAAATCAATTCCAAAATTATACGGTACATTTACCTGTCTTAAAGTAAGTTTAAGTCATTCTTTACTTAATATTCAATTTATTACATATATATGGCTAATAGGTCAGTGTCGCTTAGCAAAATATCCTTTCATTCTTCACAATAAACAGAAGTTCCATGCATTAGTATTGAACTAGGTCATCTGAATGATTATTGACAGTGCATGAAACAGTCAGTGCACTGCTGACTTGTCAGTTACTGCAGGTGATTATGGAAATAATGGGTTTTAAAAGAAACAGACATACAATTCAGATGGAAAATCTGTTATTTATGGAATGAAAACCTATGAACATAATAAAAATGTTTGACATTGATTTATTCTTAACTAGATACGTTTCCTACCTGCCCATTAAAACATAAATATCTGCTTTAACATGCAGGTACACACACACTTTTAGATCAGCATATACAAGTCTCAAGTATACTCAATGTCTTCCTTAAAGCTGTACAGTCCAACTGTAAATATGAAAGGAAATGAATATACTTCATTACTGACTATAGAAAAATTACATCCAGGTGAAACTGGTTGCGTTGCAAGATTTTCATGCCCTGTAAATTGCTTTGTAATTCTAAAAAAATTATAGCACCCCATAAACAACTGCCTAAAATTTCTAAAACTTAAGAAAAACATTGGAAAAAAATATGCATCCACTTGAACTGGTATTAAGACACACATTACTACCAATCCATTTGTTATTTAGAATCATAGAAAATTTATGGCGCAGAAGGAGGCCATTTGGCCCATCGTGTCCGCGCCGGCTGAGAAACGAGCCAACCAGCCGTATCCTGCTTTCTGGCATTTGGTCCGTAGCCCTGCAGGTCACGACTCTCCAGGTACTTTTTAAAATGAGTTGAGGGTTTCTGCCTCTACCACCCTTTCAGGCAGTGAGTTCCAGACCCCCACCACCCACTGGGTGAAAAGGTTTTTCCTCATTTCTGCTCTAATCCTTCTACCAATCACTTTAAATCTATGCCCCCTGGTTATTGACCCCAAAGGGAAATAGGTCCTTCCTATCCACTCTATCTAGGCCCCTCATTATTTTGTACACCTCAATCAAATCACCCCTCAGCCTCCTCTGTTCCAAGGAAAACAATCCCAGCCTATCCAATCTGTCATCATAGCTAAAATTCTCCAGGCCTGGCAACATCCTCATAAATCTCCTCTGCACCCTCTCTAGTGCAATTACATCCTTCCTGTAATGTGGTGACCAGAACTGTGCACAGTACTCAAGCTGTGGCCTAACTAATGTTTTATACAGTTCCAGCATAACATCCCTGCTTTTATATTCTATGCCTCGGCTAATAAAGAAAAGCATTCCATATGTCTTCTTAACCACCTTACCTACCTGTCCTGCTATCTTCAGGGATCTGTGTACATGCACTCCAAGGTCCCTAACTTCCTCTACCCTTTCAGTATCCTCCCATTTATGGTGTATTCCCTTGCCTTGTTTGCTCTCCCCAAATGCATTACCTCACACTTCTCTGATTGAACTCCATTTGCCACTTTTCTGCCCATCTGATAGGTCCATTGATATTTCCTGTGGTCTACAGTTGTCCTCCTCACTATCAACCACACGGCCTATCTTTGTGTCATCCGCAAATTTTTTAATCATGCCCCGTACATTTAAGTCTGAATCGTTAACGTATACCACAAAAAGCAAAGTACCTAGTACCGAGCCCTGCGGCACCCCACTGGAAACAGCCTTCCAGTCGCAAAAACACCCGTCAACCATTACCCTTTGCTTCCTGCCACTGAGCCAATTTTGGATCCAATTTGCCACATTCCCTTGGATCCCAAGGGCCTTTACTTTTTTGACCAATCTGCCATGTGAGACCTTGTCAAAAGCCTTGCTAAAATCCACGTAGACTACATCAATTATGCTACCCTCATTGATCCTCCTTGTCACCTCCTCGAAAAATTCAATCAAGTTAGTCAGACACAACCTCCCCTTAACAAATCCGTGCTGACTGTCCTTGATTAGTCAGCCTTTCTAAGTGACAGTTTATCCTGTCCCTCAGAATTGATTCCAAAAATTTCCTACCACCGAGGTTAGGCTGACTTGCCTGTAATTACTCAGTCTATCCTTGGCCCCCCTTTTAAACAACAGTACAATGTTAGCAGTCCTCCAATCCTCTGGCACTACGCGTGTATCCAGTGAAGTTTGGAAAATGATTGTTAAAAGAAACCAGGGAGGAAATAGCGGAGACTTTAACAGTCTGGGATACATTTCATCCAGCCCTGGTAATTTATCTACTTTCAAAGATGCCAATCCCCTTAATACTTCCTCTCTCACTATGTTCATCCCATCCAATATTTCACACTCCTCCTCCTTAACTTCAATCCCTGTATTTGTGAAGCAGATGCAAAGTATTCATTAAGAACCATACCCACATCTTTCACCTCCACACATAGGTTACCTTTTTGGTCTCTAATAGGCCCTACTCTTTCCTTAGTTATCCTCTTGTTCTCATTGTATTTATAAAACATCTTTGGGTTTTCTTTGATTTTACCTGCTAAGATTTTTTCATGACCTCTCTTTGCTTTCCTATTTAACTTCACCCCTGCACTTTGTATACTCCTCTATGCTTTCCGCAGTATTGAGTTCCCGGTGTCGATCATGGGCTTTCTTTTTCTGCCTTATCTTACCCTGAATGCTTCTTGGCATCCGGGAGGGGGGTCTAGATTTTGCAGCCCCTCCCTTTTTCTTTGTGGGAACATGTTTCCCTTGAACCCCTTGAATCACCCTTTTGAATGTCTCCCACTGCTCTGACACCGATTTACCTTCAAGTAGCTGTTCCCAGTTTACTTCTGCTAAATCACTTCTCAGTTTAATAAAATTGGCCTTTCCCCAATTGAAAACTTTAACTCCTGCTCTGTCTTTGTCCTGTTCCATAACCATGCTAAAACTACCACCAAAATGCTCTCCCACAGCTACTTCTTCCACCTGCCCCTCTTCATTTCCTAGAACTAAATCCAGAACCGCCCTCCCTCTCATTGGGCTTGCTATATACTGGCTATTCTCCCATATGCAATTTAAGAATTCTGCATCCTCTATACCATTCACACTGTTTGTATCCCAGTTAATATTAGGGTAGTTGAAACCCCCTACTATTACGGCCCTATTGTTTTTGCACTTCTCAGAAATTTGCCGACATATTTGCTCCTCTATCTCCCTCTGACTGTTTGTGGGTCTATAGTACACTCCCAGTCGTGTGACTGCCCCTTTTTTGTTCTTTAGCTCAACCCATAAGGCCTCATTTGATGCTCCTTCTAAAATATCATCCCTCCTCACAACTGTAATTGTTTCCTTAACCAAAATTGCCACCCCCCCCTCCTTTTTCATCCCACTCTCTATCACGTCTGAAAACCCTGTAACCAGGGACGTTGAGCTGCCAGTCCTGCCCTTCTTTAAGCCATGTTTCTGTAATAGTTACGATATCATACTTCCACGTGTCTACCTGTGCCCTCAGCTCATCCGCCTTAGAAACATACAAACATAGAAAATAGGAGCAAGAGTAGGCCATTCGGCCCTTCAGGCCTGCTCCACCATTCAAAATGATCATGGCTGATCGTCTAACTCAGTACCCTGTTCCCGCTTTTTCCCCATATCCCTTGATCCCTTTAGCATTAAGAAATATATCTATCTCCTTCTTGAATACATCTAATGACTTGGCCTCCACTGCCTTCTGTGGTAGAGAATTCCACAGGTTCACCACCCTCTGAATGAAGAAATTTCTCCTCATCTCTGTTCTAAATGGCATACCCCGTATCCTGAGACTGTGACTCCTGGTTCTGGACTCCCCAGCCATCGGGAACATCCTCCCTGCATCTAGTCTGTCTAGTCCTGTTAGAATTTTATATGTTTCGATGAGATCACCTCTCATTCTTCTAAACTCTAGTGAATATACGCCTAGTCGACCAAATCTCTCCTCATACGTCAGTCCTGCCATCCCAGGAATCAGTCTGGTAAACCTTTGTTGCACTCCCTCCATGGCAAGGACATCCTTCCTCAGATAAGGAGACCAAAACTGCACACAATACTCCAGATGTGGTCTCACCAAGGCCCTATATAACTGCAGTAAGACATCCCAGCTCCTGTGCTCAAATCCTCTTGCAATGAAGGCCAAGATACCATTCGCCTTCCTAACTGCTTGCTGCACCTGAATGCTCGCTTTCAGCGACTGGTGTACAAGGACACCCAGGTCTCATTGCACCTCCCCTTTTCCCAATCTATCACCATTCAGATAATAATCTGCCTTTCTGTTTTTACAACCAAAGTGGATAACCTCACATTTATCCACGTTATACTGCATCTGCCATGTTCTTGCCCACTCACCCAACTTGTCTAAATCACATTGGAGCCTCTTTGCATCCTCCTCACAGCTCACATTCCACCCCAGCTTTGTGTCATCTGCAAACTTGGAAACGTTACATTTAGTTCCCTCATCCAAATCATTGATATATATTGTGAATAGCTGGGGCCCAAGCACTGATCCCTGCATTACCCCATTAGTCACTGCCTACCACCCGGAAAAAGACCCGTTTATTCCTACTCTCTGTTTCCTGTCTGTCAACCAATTCTCAATCCATGCCAGTATATTCCTCCCAATCCCATGTGCTTTAATTTTGCACAATAACCTCTTGTGTGGGACCTTATCAAAAGCCTTCTGAAAATCCAAGTACACCACATCCACTGGTTCTCCCCTATCTATTCTACTAGTTACATCCTCAAAAAACTCCAGTAGATTTGTTAAGCATGATTTCCCTTTCATAAACCCATGCTGACTTTGTCCAATCGTGTTAATGCCTTCCAAGTGTTCTGTTATCACATCTTTTATAATAGACTCTAGCATTTTCCCCACTACTGATGTTATGCTAACTGGTCTGTAATTCCCTGTTTTTTCTCTCCCTCCTTTTTTAAATAGTGGGGTTACATTTGCCACCCTCCAATCTGTAGGAACTGTTCCAGAGTCTATAGAATTTTGGAGGATGATCACCAATGCATTCATTCCCAGGGCCACTTCCTTTAGTACTGTGGGATGTAGATTATCAGGCCCTGGGGATTTGTCAGCCTTTAGCCCCATTAATTTCCCTAGCACTATTTTTTTTTACGAATACTGGTTTCCTTCAGTTCCTCCCTCTCACTAGATGCTTGGTTCCCTAACATTTCTGGCAGGTTATTTGTGTCCTCCTTTGTGAAGACAGAACCAAAGTATGTGTTTAAGTGTCTGCCATTTTTTGTTCCCCATTATAATTTTTCCCATTTCTGACTGTAAGGGACCTACATTTGTCTTCACTAATCTTTTTCTCTTGACATATTTATAGAAGCTTTTACAGTCAGTTTTTATGTTCCCTGCTAGTTTACTCTTATACTCTATTTTTCCCCTCTTAATCAATCTGTTTGTCCTCCTTTGCTGAATTCTGAACTGCTCCCAATCCTCAGGCTTGCCGCTTTTTCTGGCAATTTTATATGTCTCCTCTTTGGATCTAATACTATCCCTAATTTCTTTTGTAAGCCACGGTTGAGCCACCTTTCCTGTTTTATTTTTGCAACAGACACAAATGAATAATTGTTGTAATTCCTTCACACGTTCTTTAAATATTAGCCATTGCCTATCCACCGTCATCCCTTTTAATAAAGTTCCCCTATCTATCATAGCCAACTCGCATCTCATACTTTCGTAATTTCCTTTATTTCGATTCAGGACCCTAGTTTCGGACTCAACTACTTCACTCTCCATCTTAATGAGGAATTCTATCATGTTATGGTCGCTCTTCTTTAAGGGACCCCGCACAACAAGATTGTTAATTAATCCTTTCTCATTGCACAATACCCAATCTGGGATCGCCTGTTCTCTGGTTGGTTCCTCAATGTATTGGTCTAGAAAACCATCATGTACACACTCCAGGAATTTCTCCCCCACAGTATTATTGCTAATTTGGTTTGACCAATCTATATGTATATTAAAGTCACCCATGATTATAGTTGTACCCTTCTTGCATGCATCTCTAATTGGGAGTAATCCAGAGATTATTACCTTTGAGATCCTGCTTTTTAATCTTTTTCCTAACTCCTTAAACTCTGCCTGCAGGACCTCATCCCTCTTTCTACCCATGTCATTGGTCCCGATATGGACCACGACCTCTGGCTGTTCACCCTTCCCTCCCAGAATGTTCTGCAGTCGCTCAGTGACATCCATGACTCTGGCACCAGGGAGGCAACATACCATCCTGGATCATGCCTGCGGCCGCAGAAACAACTGTCTGCTCCCCTAACTATGGAATCTCCTACCACTATTGCTCTCCTGACCTGACTCTTCCCCCCCCTTACAGCTGAGCCACCCATGGTGCTCAGGTCTTGGCTCTGGCTGCACTCCCCAGAGGAACCCTCTCCTCCACCAGTATTTAATACTGGTTAGAAAGTGAGATGCCCTCAGGGGACTCCTGAACTACCTGCCTGGTCCTCCTTGTCTGTGTGGTGGTCACTCAGTCCCTCTCTTAAGCTGTGGGGTGACCACCTCCTGAAACGTGCTTTCCACAAAACTCTCAGCTTCGCGGATGCACTGCAGTGACGCCAGCTGCTGCTCAAGGTCCGAAACCCAGAGCTTGCGCTCCTCCAGCTGACAACATTTCCTGCACATGTGGTTATCCAGGACAAGGGAAGCGTCCTGGAGTTCCCACATGGCACAGGATGCGCATTCCACAGGTCTGAGCTGCCCTGCCAAGTCTCTGTTTTTAGATTATTAACTAAACTAAAGCAAATCAAGCCTTAAAACTGGTTGTTTACAGTTTTATTACTCTAGTTAATAAACTAGTTTAAGTTTTCTTTTTACGCTTTAAGCTTCAAAATATTTGAAAACATTTTCACATTCTTGAGGCATTGCCTCGTGCCAGGAATAATTGTAGACAAAAACAAGCTATCATCATTGCACTGCAAAATCAGTCAGCTGCTGCCATCAAGAGAGAAGAATCATGTCCAGAAGCCAGGAGAAAACATTGGCAACTGGATGAAGTGGGTTGGGAAGCAGGGGGCAAAGAAGGAAAAGAAGCTTTTGCCTTGGTTTTGTCAACAATGGGATACATTTTAAGAATGTTGAGGTCCAAAGCGCACTGGTGTGCACCACCAAATAAATACAATACGGTGAGAAACGTATAATGATGAAACCATAGGTAATTTTGGCTGTTACATGGTTAACATGATAATGAAGTATAAACATGATAAGGATAAGACAAAAATGTTCAAGTTTCATGTTGAATTTCTCACAATTTGAGACTAAACGAGATTGAAACACAACTCCTTTTTCCATTAATCAAAATGCTTGGCTTAATTTAATTGATATCAATGGACTGGTCAGGTGGGCAGAAAAGTGGTAAATGGAATTCAATCCAGAGAAATGTAAGCTAATGCATTTGGGGAGGGCAAACAAGGCAAGGGAATACACAATAAATGGGAGGAAACTGTGAGGTGTAGAGGAAGTGAGGGACCTAGGAGTGCATGTCTACAGATCCCTGAAGGTAGCAAGACAGGTAGATAAGGTGGTTAAGAAGGCATATGGAATACTTTCCTTTATTAACCGAGGCATAGAATATAAGAGCAGGGAGGTTATGCTGGAACTGTATAAAACACTAGTTAGGCCACAGCTGGACTACTGCGTGCAGTTCTGGTCACCATATTACAGGAAAGATGTGATTGCACTAGAGAGGAGATTTATGAGGATGTTGCCAGGACTGGAGAATTTTGGCTATGAAGAAAGATTAGATAGGCTGGGGTTGTTTTCCTTGGAACAGAGAAGGCTAAGGGGTGATTTAATTGAGGTGTACAAAATGATGAGAGGCCTAGATAGAATGGATAGGAAGGACCTATTTCCCTTAGCAGAGAGGTCAATAACCAGGGGGCATAGATTTAAAGTGATTGGTAGAAGGATTAGAGGGGAGCTGAGGAAAGATTTTTTTCACCCAGAGGGTGGTGAGGGTCTGGAATTCACTGCCTGAAAGAGTAGTAGAGACAGAAACCCTCAACTCATTTAAAAAGTACCTGGATGTGCACCTGAAGTGCCATGACCTACAAGGCTACGGACCAAGTGCTGGAAAGTGGGATTAGGCTGGGTGGCTCATTTTCAGCCAGCACAGACACAATGGGCCAAATGGCCTCCTTCTGTGCCATAAATTTTCTATGATTTTCTATTTTCTATGATGTTGATGAGGTATTTTATGAGGAGCTATTATCTGACATAAGAATAGATTCAGAGAGCAAATTACTAAGCTATGCCAGAAAGCAGAATGTAAAAATTTTACATCACCATTAAATCTGAATAAAAAGGTCTCAGCTTTGATTCCTGATCTGTGCCAAGTTAGCTGAACTCAGCTGAGTGCAATTGGACAGTACAGCAGCCCTCAGTGCTCCTGGACTATGCAAAAAACAACTCAACCAAAGTTCTTGCTCCTGATTACTACCTGCTGGCTCCTGCCGAAAAGTACACATGGGGACATTGGCCAAGGACAGGATAAAGCTCTGAAGAGATGCCCCCAAAACAGCCTGCCAGCACTCACTGGCTGGGCTCACATTTGAAGACTGGCCACTTGGACAAAGTACCATAGGGTTAATGGAATCCACAGTACAACATCCTAGCACTAATTACCACTTTCATGAGAGGAGGGAAAAAAGAAAGGGAAAACTGGCAACTGATTAAAACAATTTGTATTAATGAGCCATGTCATGCAAAGACGTGACAATTTTATATAAGAAATGAATATAAAGTAGTGGGTGAGTCATCCCAAACTGATCTTGTACACATTCTAACGGATAATTACAGAGCATCAATTGAAAAGACCTGGATTCAGGTACTTGCCTATCTCGGCCATGGTGAAAGGAAGAAGAATCTAGATGGGAGGAAAATGATTAATGAAACATAACTGTATTTAAACTCAAATTCTGATGTAAATCAGGATCAATTACTTCGTGTAGCCACAAACTCTGCACAAATAATTACCAAAGTTTCATTAACTTGATGACATTACACTAGTAGCCAATATTATTAATATCTGCCTATCATGTATTAAAAATCTTATGTCTGTGGGCACTTCCTTTCTACAAAACCTTACTTCCCATTGACACGTTTTTATGTTAACTTTTTCCCATTACAAGATCACATTTATAACAGAACTGCCTATGTAAATAGGTCACGCTGTAATTCCTCCCCTCCACCCCCGTATTGCAGAGCTCCAACCAACTCTCCTTCTCTGCTTCCTAAATGGACCCAAGTTTTTCTATTTAACCATAAATAATATCAAAATGAAGTATTACGTAAAATCAAAGACAGAATGTATGACTTCAAAAATAGGACTGCATGCCCTGATCCATTTATTCCCCACCTCTAACTCCAACACCTGAAGATTATACATATTCTTGACTTTCCATGTGTAGCGCCAAAGGAGATCAACTATTATCATTAAAATGTTCCAATACTGTGCCACCTTTCGTGAAAGGAAATTGAATTTGTTTTTGTAAGTTGCTTTTATCTGAGACTCCACCATTTTCATTTCAAGTCCTGATCCAGGAAACTATACATATGCATACATATCACTTTAAAACCTGTGCAAACACTGCAGCAAACAGCAATTTGCTGCAATAGTATTGCAATCTACTAAGGAAACAGCATTGTTGAAATTTCCGGGGTTTTTTCAGCCACAAGTATGATACATGTTAAAGTAATTGGACTGCCTATACTGATTCTGTTTAAAATAGTATTATTTTGTAATCTTTTTGTAAACAGAAGCAATTTGACCAAAGATGTTGTTTCAGCAAGTCATTACAACATTGTACAGTTTTTTTTTAGTAGTCCATACTATTTACAGTGTGCTACTCTCCTGCATCGTGCAATGCAATTCAAATCAAGTGGTGTATATAGTATGTAAAATCAAATCACATGATCCAGTTGAAGAACTCTGCTGTGTCATTTCCTACCACCAAAAGAAGACACAAAAAAAAATGCTATTTCAAATTCAATCTGCTTTAATCATATATATATATAAAAAAAAACATGGTTAGCTTGTATTTCGACATTTGACATCTGTTATATGAGTCAGGCTCTGTAATAAGTCGGGGTCAATGTGATCTCCATAGGACCAGTTTCAATCGCCTGAAAAGGGTCACAAAGGAATGTTCCAAATGTTTTCACCTAATTGGCTTGGGTTTTTATCTGGTTTTTCACCTCTCCTAGGAGGTTACATGGCTCCTAGTGGGTAGGAAGTGTCTGAATCGCAATGCATAGGGCATCACAACTATGCAGGACAGGCTAGATGGACCAGCAGGTCTTCTCCTGTACGTTATTTTCGTATGTTCATATGTTCGTATCTCAGGGCTGAAATGATGTTGATAAGGACAGAAGTGTTTTCTGAAGCTCTGAATTGCCTTGCAACAACAGTCCAGCCTGTTATCCTATATCTAGGAACATAGGAACAGGAGGAGGCCATTCAGCCCCTCGTGCCTGCTCCGCCATTTGATAAGATCATGGCTGATCTGTGATCTAACTCCATATACCTGCCTTTAGCCCATATCCCTTAATACCTTTGGTTGGCAAAAAGCTATCTATCTCAGATTTAAAATTAGCAATTGAGCTTAAATATACTGATCTTAAAATGGAAAAAAACTTTAACTAGGTTTGAGCAGAGTGTATCCCTGTTGCCATTAGTCTGTATTTCTGTTGCATTTTACTTTTCCCCCCTCCATGCACCAATTTTCTCTCCCTTCTCATCTCACAAAGGCATTGATTCCTTGCAGGATTTGAAATGTAAATGGTAGTATCCCACCCTCAGATAGTTATTTATGTATGATCCTAGACCATGAATCCTGACAGGCTAATTAACTGAATGGGCATCATGTCTATGTGAACTCACACATGTATGTGCACTGACACGCACACACTTCAAGCAGGAGTTGCTGAATACCAATCAAAATCGGGAAACTTGGCAGATTTCCTCCTCTCTAACTCAGGGGCACTGCACCAAGACCAGTCGGAACATCCTATCACCATTCCAGGTGAAATCAGCATAGACTGTGGACTGATCTTAGGACCTTCTAGTGTGTATGTCTTAACCAGTTGAGCCATTGGGATAGCACACTTGCTTAACTTTATAGTCAGTTATAAAAACACACACACACGCACACTATTCCCTGAACAAACTACAAACAAATAATTTAAAATAATTGGCAGAATAATTATTTGGCCCATAAACAGTGTCCCTGTGATTGTTGGGGTGCACATTGTTGGGGTGCAGAAATGAATGTTTCATTTCACAGCTGGTCAATATTACACCTAACCTAGGAGTCCTGGAAGCTGACACCAGGTGCCAAAAGTGGATTAGAGTTTCATTGCCCTAACATCCTTGCTTAGAAGGAACATAAGTACAAACAAAAAATTTTTGCTCCATAACAGTGTGATGTGTGCTTAGCGTTATTAGTGTTACACATACAAAATATGTGTAAAATTAGTAAATATATCAAGAATGACAAAACCTGTCTTGATTTTATATTGATTTAATATATTGAGAAGGATTTATACTTGCCCCCAATGCTGAAAAAGTTTGCTACTTTGGCTAGCATATTGCTCAACTGGAAAACAAGTTAGGTAGGGGTGATCTAAACACGTCAATCGGATGCAAAGTTAGCATTCATTTCCTGAGGATATGCTCTGTAAAATGAAAGCTGTTACATGCACATTTACAGTACTGCTCAATCACAAAATGCATTTAATTTATATTACATATAAAATAACAGTCACTTTCTTGTCAAGGCAGCTCTTTTTCTGGAGCACTCACCATAAGGCCCCTTTAAAGCAGATAGTTACAATACCCACAATTAGCATTTTCCTAAGTTGCTCTGTTCATTTCAATAAGTTTTATTATTGCTTTTTAAACAGAGAATGTTGATGGCCTCATTGGAACTAGTGGCTTGAAGGAGTTCATGAGGCCAACCATTAGGGAGCTGAATGATCATTTGTTGAGATACAGTCATAAACCCAGGGATGATTCAGCAACAAATGTGCATGTTAATTCAGCTTTCTCACATAGCCATCAGGTTCAGTAACTTTTCCAAGCCAGCACCCCTGATGATGTCATCAACAAACTATTTAAACAAAAACAGGTATTGAAAATGGTGGAAAAATTAAAATGGATAGAACAAAACAAAAGGGATGTTAATATAACCATTTTTTTAAAAAAAGGTTTTAATGGTAAGACCCTTCTCCCAATCAAAACAAGTATGTTTTATATGCTATGCTGTATTGCCACCCTGATTTAGAAGATCATTGTCCTTTAGTGTTAGTCATTGCTGTTCATCAGACCATAATGCCTGATCGACATTGAGCATAAACTCTGATCATGTATGAGAAGGGCCCTTCCCGTCAGATCCTTCATGCCCTCCCGGACTCTCAGCGCCACCGCGTGCTGTCCCTGAGGAGGCTGCGGTGGAGACGAGACCGTCAGCCATTTCCTTCTGGAATGTGCCTTTGCAAAGAAGGTCTGGAGAGAGATGCAGTGGTATCTGTCCAGGTTCGTCACGAGCAGTTCCGTAACACAGGATTCTGTGCTCTACGGGCTGTTCCCGGGGACGCACACTGAGATGGACATCAACTGCTGCTGGAAGACCATCAACTCGGTGAAAGACGCCCTTTGGTCTGCCCGAAACTTGCTGGTCTTCCAGTGCAAGGAGCTGTCCTCGACCGAGTGTTGCAGACTGGCACATTCCAAGGTCCAGGACTACGTGCTCAGGGACGCACTGAGGATGGGTGCGGCCACCGCAAAGGCTCTGTGGGGAAAGGCAACCGTTTAGAGCCTTCCCGCCATTGTATACCGAGGGGCTGCAATCAGGGAAAAACCCCCTCGGGCAGAATGTAAAATTCTAATTGAAGTAATGTAACTGTAATGAATTTGTAATGAACCTGTAAAGAATCTGTAACGTACCTGTTATCAATAATCTGTATTGAGTGTAATGCAATGAGGCACCCTAGAGTGTCATGAACTGTAATTATGTCCAATGTGTTCATTGAACTGTACTTGATGTAGCCTGCAAATTGTATGATCTGTATTGTGTACATTTGGAATGTGATATGACAACTGTAGTGTATGTATTGCTGCAAATTTTATGAATAAAGTATATTTTTTGGAAAAAAAATGTAACACAATGGTATCAGAAGAGACAAAATAATGGCTCTGTAATGGCCCAGGGCAAGGGGACATGGGAGATTTTCTTATTCAATTATAATTGCCAAAATGAACTGGTACTAAACCTAGCAGTATAATGAAGGACCGTGGTACAACAATAACTGAATTGCTATCATGTACAGAATATAGATACTCATTAATTTCAGGCTTATAGGTTTACAAGCAGTGGAACCTAGAACCAGCTCAAGGTCACAAACACATTTGCAACGCATCGTCAACCACTGAATTTCTCATTATACTGTGTCACATCGGTAGGTTTACACAGAATTTTACAGTGCAGAAACAGGCCATTCAGCACAACAGGTCTATGCAGATTTTTATGCTCCCCCCACCTTACTTCAGTGGGTATCAGACCCACTGGTGTGATATCTGATGTCACACCAGTGGGTCTGCATGACCTCAGTGAAAAATAAAATATCACAAATACCAACTGAAATGATTGCATTACATATATGTTAGTATGTAAAATCATTTATATTATAAAGTTGAAATCTAGGTCATTTTAGTGAAATTTATTTAAAAGAAACTTAATTTTGTTCAGACAGTTGGAAAAAATATTCTGCGGCTTAAACCAATATCTCATGGAAAGTTTGGAATTCGGTGAGCATTTTGCGGGCCATGAGATGTTACCTTTAACTCATATTGTTTAAATTACTTCCATCAATTTTTCGCAACAAAAGTAAACCAATACAGTTTTATTAAATACACTTTTCCAGTGTCATTTTAAGGTGATATGATGAGAAAATAGTTCTGTGTATTGTTTCGGCGGGGGGGGGGGGGGGGGAGGGGGGAAGAGAGGAACCGAACTATTCAATTTAAAAGAAAAACAAACGATTCTTGCATTTCCGAGAGGGGGCACCTCGTGACATCACCAGAAAAAAAGTTACTGCATATACATTGTCCCGAATTCCTATATGATACACATAATATTAAAAACCCACATCCCTGACCATACTCACCAGCCAGAAGGGAGAGGGGCAACACAAGCCAGTAGAAGAAGCCGCACAACACCTGCACTTCCATCCCACAAGACGAGCTCAACGAGAGCACTTACTCCCGACAACTCTCAAAGCGCTGGGCCGTGTGCGCCAACCTTTCGCAACCAAATTCACTTAGTTATGTACCAGAGAAGTCAGGAAACCACGCGGAAAGCCATTCTCGCCTAAAGCAAGTTTCTACTTTGTGTCATTACTTTGAACGTTCAGCAGCACCAACACATGTCTGCTGGCTGCAGGGAGTCAGCGATCCGGCCACTTCCACCGACTTCTAGTAGTGCTCACATTCCACCTACAAAGTGTATCATTCAAAACAGTTATGAGTAAATAGACACTCCCACTTTTTCATTTCTTCTTCCATTATGGAGGGGGAGGGAGAAGGAATTCTCATGAGACAACCTTTTTTTTTAATTCACGGGAGTTTGATTCTCCTCTCCCGGAGCTGCCAGCACCAGCTCCGACTGGACGGAGAAATGCAGTGGTCCCGCTGAAGTTTCCACTCCCGATTTGATCGGGCGCCAGCAGCCGGTGTTGTCACTTTGCTCGGTTCGCGCTGTAACACACGGCTTCAAAGTTTCCTTCGCTCTGTCTTCCTGCCTTTTTTTTTTCTCTTCCCCCTTTTTCCGAATGAGCCCAAATTCAAAAAAAAACTAAAAAATCTCGACAAATCAACTCAGACTTATTACTCAACGTGTTTCCAATAATTTAGGTTGTATCCAGCCAGTATTGACGATTCTAAATGTGCAACTTTTTCTCTTCAAAACACATGCCAGCTGTCTCTACTGCGGGGTAACGGGATTTACGTCAAACCTTGAGTTGGCTGCTGCTTCCCTTCACACAAAAACCTGACAGATGTTAAAATAGGCTCCCACTTTGAAATAATACCGCCACCTACTGAGAGAATTACATGGTTTTTGTTTTGTTTTTATACTACATATCAAACCAAGCCACTGCAAATGGGACCATTGACAATTTTCCTCTCCAATTTTCATTTCGATTTTCTTCCCTCCTCCTGACGGCCCCTCGAGCTGAGGTAAGGTTCCACAGTCAACAGCACCGGGCTACCTCACCTATGCAGCAATCCCACCTTGCACTCTCCATAAATTTGAACTTATCCAAAACTCTGCTGCCCATATTCTAACTTGTACCATGTCCTATTCAACCATCACCCTTGTGCTCACTGACCTACATTGGCTCCAGGTCTGACTGCCTCAATTTTAATAATTTCATCCCTGTTTTCAAATCCCTCCATGACCTCACCCCTCCCTATCTCCTCCAGCCCTACAACCCTCCAAGATCTCTGCGCTCCTCCAATTCTGGCCTCTTGTGCATCACAGATTTTTTTCGCTCCACCATTGGTGGCTATGCCTTCAGCTGCCTAGGCCGTAGGCTCTGGAATTCTCTCCTTAAACCTCTCTCCTCCTTTAAGTCGCTCCTTAAAACCTACCTCTTTGACCAAGCTTTTGGTCACCTGTCCTAATATCTCCTTATATAGCTCAGTGCCAAATTTTATTTGATAATTGCTCCTCTGAAGCACCTTGGGACATTTTACTATGTTAAAGTTGCTATATAAATGCATGTTATTGTAATGTGAGTGTTGCTGGACTGTGGATGCCATCACATTCAGACCTAAATCTATCCTCATCAGGAAAGAAGGTCCCAGATTCGATTACCTTCCACGACCGATGGGCACTGCAGGGTATAGAGTGTCTCCTGGACGCTGACAACATCACAATTTAATTGTTGAGGTTATTTCTAGTTGCTTTATTAAACATGTTAGTTTAATTGCATATTTTGTTTATTATATTAGTGGTGCCCTAGGGCATTTGTTGCAATGATTTTTGTTTGTGTTTGATGACACTAGGGCAACTCAGTGTCACCCCTATTGGTCCAATTAAAAAAGGCCCAGATTTGATTATACCCTGTACCGCATTAGCCTGATCTATGTTGGGCCAGTAATGGAGATGCATTCCTGGTTCAGAGAAGAGGAAATATCTTTCTACCTCCTTCCCTTATCCCTTTTCTCTTGTCCTCACCAAGCAGGCTAGGAACTCTCAGCATCATCATTCACATTTATATAGCACCGTTCACGGCCTCTGGACGTAGCTTTACAGCCAATTAAGTATTTTTTTTTTTATGGTGTAGTCACTGTTGTGATGTAGAACCTGCAGCAGCCAATTTGCACACAGCAAGGTCCCACAAACAGCAATGAAATAAATGACCAGATCATCTGTTTTTGTTGTTGGTTGAGAGATAAATGTTGGCCAATATAACAGGTAAACAACCCTGCTCTTCTTCAAATGTTGCTGTGGGATCTTTTATGTCCACCTGAGGTCTCAGTTTAACGTCTCATCTGAAGGACATCACCTCCAACAGTGCAGCACTCTCTCACTACTGCATTGAAGTGCCAGCATAGATTATGTGCTCAGGTCTCTGAAGTGGGGCTTGAACCCACAACCTTCTGACTCAGAGGCAAGAGTGCTACCACTGAGCCATGGCTGACTCCTAACATTTAAGGAGAAACCTCTTTTGGAAATGGTATTGGAGTAGATGGGGAGCAAAGTGATTCTAGGCATCCATCGAATCCAATCCCAGGTCTCTGGCACCAGTCAGGAGCTCCACTGTAGTGAAGGGAAAGAAGTAGTCCTAAACCTTAGATGCTGCCCATTTTTGGATCTAAGCTAAGACATGGGTAGCTATATCTTTTGGCGGAAATTTGTACACAAAACTCAAATTTAAGTTGCACAAATATTTGAGGCTTTGGATCTCTTCAGCCATCTTGCTGGTATTGCAGCTTTTGTCAATCCTGCTAAAATCCAGCCATCTGTGAATTATTCTTAATGTTCAAGGAATGAACAAAGTTGTGTCCATTTTGGACTCTATTCTCTATCAGCAACACTATGACACATATAGTTGCAGATTTGTCTTATATTCCAAGTATGATTAGGCATCCTTCTGCAGATAAGACTTGGAATGGATTGCTTTACAATTTATTTGGTCACAAGTGCTCCAAGGAGAGACTACAGATTACTGCCCAACTGGCACTGAAATGTAATTTTCTTCACCGTCCTGTAGTGACTCCATTACTCCTTTAAACTGAAAGGTTAAATGATGTGTCTTTATTATTGAGATACCAAAAACTTCCCACACCAATCCTCCAACAATTTTTTTTAGCATTTTCTATCCTATGAAATTCAGCCACTCACAGCACAAAATTTTCTGATTTTAAATGAACAGACAGAAAATAAAATTTCCCATATGTACATCTGATCAGAGAGGCTCCCGAATGGAAGAATAAGGTTATCAAATTACTCCTATAGTCCCTTTGCTGATGTTGAAAATTCATTGAAAACTTTAAAAATTAACACCTCCATTTCATAAGACAAAAGCAACTGAAAAAATTGTTTTTTTTTGTTTAAAAAAGAACAAACTTTTGGTATCTGATTTCTATTTTTAAAAAATCTTGGATAGACTGAGACTTTTTTCCCTGGAGAGTAGGAGGTTTAGGGGTGATCTTATAGAAGTCTATAAAATAATGAGGGGCATAGATAAGGTAGATAGTCAAAATCTTTTCCCAAAGGTAGGGGAGTCTATAACGAGGGGACATAGATTTAAGGTGAGAGGGGAGAGATACAAAAGGGTCCAGAGGGGCAATTTTTTCACTCAAAGGGTGGTGAGTGTCTGGAACGAGCTGCCAGAGGCAGTAGTAGAGGCGGGTACAATTTTGTCTTTTAAAAAGCATTTGGACAGTTACATGGGTAAGATGGGTATAGAGGGATATGGGCCAAGTGCAGGCAACTGGGACTAGCTTAGTGGTATAAACTGGGCAGCATGGATATGTTGGGCCGAAGGGCCTGTTTCCATGTTGTAAACTTCTATGATTCTATGATTCTATCTAACAACTTCTTTGATTTTTTCTTTAAAAGACGTGTCAATTTTATTGCCAACATGGATTAGGATCTCCCTTCCTGCTAGGTCATTCAATTACAGGGAACATCCCCAAACAGTGTTTGTTGCAAAAAGTGGGGGAGGGGTATAGTGACACAACTTCAAGATGTCTTCAGGTGTGCTCCAAAGCCAGCTACTCTGGAAAGCACTCTACAGGCTGGGAATGCCTGTAGTGTGGTTCCCAAGGTTAGGTTGCTCCAAATAGGCCAATTTAAAGCTAAGCTACACAAAGTGGAAGGAGGCTTTGTACCAGATGTGAGGTTGAAAGCTGAACAAATCATTTTGGCTGACACTTTAGTGCTGTACTGAGTGAGTGCTGCATTATCACACCTGCTTTTTATCTTTTGGTCTGTTTTAGCTCTCTTACTCTAGATACTTCAACTTCTGTATTTTTAGATTACTCTCATAGCTGAATCAGAAACCTGAATGTAGGGATTGAAAAAGGAATAGGAAAAAAAGGTGATTGCATAGTTGGGTGACGATGTTGCATCCAAGGATCTTGGAGAAAAAGAACAGGTTAGAAATATGGTGAAAGTTTGCAATCAGGTGGCCTCAATTTTGGAAACAAATTAGTCAACGAGCTCCTTAAATCCAGAATCAGGGGGGTGGAGAGGGAAGTTGAAGGAAGGAGTTAGGAGTTGTCCTTGTGCTCTAGGATACCCCTGGAGTAATAGGAGGATATCAGCAGGAAGAGTAGATCTGTCAGTGGGAAGCCAGGCCAGTCATACATCATATGTACTCTCACCTGCAGCCCACAGATATGTGTCTATAATGGTGGCTGTTGTAGAAGAGGAATTGGGAGACTGGGATCTGGTGGGGATCAGGACATCAAAAGTGGACGAAAGGCACTTATTGAGCAAATGTCATTGCCGGAGAAGTAATTGGAGAAGACAGAACTGAGAGAATAAGGGGATGCAGATGTAAATGTGTTCGAGGTAGGAAAGGGGATGTGTATGTTGATATAAATGAAACAGTGATTAAAGATAGTCCTGTAGCTGAATGTGGCCTTGGAGGTAGAGAGGTTTCCTGTTCTGGCAAGATGGTGTGGTGCCATGAATGTGGATGGGAGAGTTTGTGAAGAGAGAGATTAAGAGAAAAGGAGAGCAGAGAAATCGGAAAATATATTTTAGTCACTTGGTGCATATACTGAGTGAGAACAGTATAAAGGAGATTTTGTCAAGGAGGGGGCTTGGGTGCCATAAGGAGGAGCAGTAGATGTTGAGGGATGGATGATGGAGAGTGAGGTATCTGAACAAGGAAATTATGCCAGAGGAGTATGAGGTCAGCCCATGATGGAGATGAGTGACACTACCTCCATGGTAATTTGCGTGATGCAATGCATGACCAAGAACATAGCCACAAAAAGAGGGAAAATGTTGCTGCTGGTGAATCATATTTCCCAAGCTCAGGATGTCAACAATCTTATCCAGAACAAGATTATAAATTGGGAGGTCATTGTTTATGAAAGAGCAGGCATTTTGCAGGGCATATGAAAAAGAAGGGTGGCTGGAGGTAATTTGAAGGGGGCGTGGGGTGGTGGAGAAGCAGATATGGAGGAGGTTGGAGAAATTCACTACCAAAGAGTGAAGCATATGAGTTAAGTCTCAGGAGAAGGGGATGAAGCAGTTTAGGTGGCTGCTTAGAAAAAGATACCAGAACTGGAGCACAGCAAGGCCATGGACATATCCAAAAGAGGCAAGAGTTTGTAATGGCAACTGGATAGGAGTTCAGCAGGGGAGTAGCACTGGAAAATACAAGGATATGGTGCAGTGAGTCTGGGAGGAATAACAGGGAGTGTGAATGGCTGAGACTGGGATGGGGAGGGGGTTGACAAATGACATAGGATAGTAAACAGATCAGAAAGATACCATACTAGATGGTAGAAGCGCTTGGTCCAGAGCGGCAGCCCATACACACATGCAACTGGACTATGGAGTATCAGTAGTTCCATGTACGTTTACAGATTATTTCAGTTCAGGGAAACGAAGAACACTTTAGTTGGTGCTATCACTTGCTTTAGTGATTGTTTACAGAGGGCAGAACCAGAGCCTGACTGGGAATGGACTCGAGATTGGTCTGGAGGTCAGAGTTGGTGCATTACTGCCTCTTACTCTTCTACAGACAGTAGTATGGACATATTTTAGAAAAATAGGAAGGCTGTAATTTGGTATTGAAATAATGTATATGATTAACTCAATCCTGTTTCAGTATCCCACTGTCAGTGAGCTTGGCTCTTTACAGTCACAATTTATCCAAAGGAGCTTTGGATAGTTTCAACAAGTATACAACCCTCCAAGAACTCTTTGTTTCTCCAAATCTGGCCTCTTGTGCATTCCCCACTTCTTTTGCCCCACCATTAGCAGCTATGCCTTCAGCTGAGTATAGGCCCTATACTCTGGAATTCCCTCCTTAAACCTCTCTGCTTATTTCTCCCCCTTTAAGACCCTCTTTAAAATCAACCTCTTTGACAAAGCTTCTAGTCATCCCTCCTAATATCTCCTTCTTTGACTCGGTGTCAATTTTTGTCTAAGCTTCTATAAAAGCATCTTGGGACACTTTCCTATGTTAAAGGCACTATATAAATGCAACTTGTTGTTGTAGAGCTCAGATGGTTGAAGAGTAACCTAAAAGACATCTTCAAGATTGTGAAAGGTTATGTTAGGGTAAATAGTGCTAGATTGTTTCGACTGATTGGTGAAAGGATAACAAGAGGACACAGATTTAAGATAATGAAAAAAAATTAGAGGTTACAAAAAGTTTCTTTATACAGAGGGTAGTTAAAATGTGAAAATCTCTGCCAGAAATCATCGTTGAAGCAGTCCATAATTTTATTTATAAAAAAGGTTGTTTGAAAAAGAGAACTATTAAAAAGGACAGAGAGCAAGCTGGAGTGGGATTAAATTAGGTAGCTCATGTAGAGAAAAACATCAGCAGATTCAATGGGTCAAATGTCCTGTTTCTGTGCTGTAACATTCTATGATCCTATAAAAGTTTGGCACAGTCAGTCACATTACGGTCAAAAGCAAAATACTGTGGATGCTGGAAATCTGAAATAAAAACAGAAAATGCTGGAAATACTCAGCAAGTCAGGCAGCAGCTGTGGAAGAAGAAACAGAGTTAATGTTTCAGGAAAATGACCTGTACTTGCTTAAAAACTGTTAAATCTTTAACTTCTACCAGTTCTGACGAAAGGTCATCGACCCTGTTTCTTTCTCCATAGATGCTGCCTGACTTGCTGAGTATTTCCAGCAGTCTTAAATGAACGTTGGGTTTGATTCCAGGCCATCTTCAGAACTATATTTTGATTTCTCACGTTCTTTAGCAAGAAAGCAAGAGAAAACATTTTCAAATTCTACAGATAGAGGGCTAAGTTAAAAAAAAGGAAATATATCAATGCCATTTGGTAATGAATCCATCTCGCTCATTTCAATCAAACTGCACATATACGCATTTTCCACCAGGTGTCACTGGATACCGATCAGAAGCAGGAACCTTGACTGATTTAGTCTCCCGATCCCAGAGGGGTTATTGACTGTTGGCTCCCAACCGAGATGAGCTAACTATGCACAGGCCTGAAATTAAACCCCAGTATCTTTCTGGCCTGTAACTGAGCTATCAGGAGAGCTGGCATGTATATGCCTGATCAGAAAAAAATATTGATACATACTGCCAACAGAAATTATTTGAACAAAATATTGAAATAAAAGGACAAAACTCCGAAATCTAGTAAAGTTACTTAAAAGTCATTAATGAGATAATTTAAGAAACGTAAACACTGAAATAAAAACAGAACATCCTGGAAATACACATTAGAAAAAAAGACAAGAATAACACTTAGGACAAAGTTCCAAAGTGTGTTGAACATCACAACAAATAGTTCACTGATGACCAAATTCTACCAGGGAACTTGTCATTTGGCGCCAGAAGAAGACTGTACCACTGCGAGCGCAGCAAAGGAATTCCATTATATTTTATCTTCTGGTTCAAAATACGCTGCATTTCGGCTTTCACTGTCTGCTTAAATAGCTAATATTATTTTTTTAAAAACACAGCCTTTTCTTTGATTCGACCGGTATTGAAACGGACAAAAGTACAATGGGAGAGTCCATTTGGGTCACATGTTAGTTCAGCGCGAAAGTTCGGAGTTGGATGCGAGCTGTTTGGGGTGAAAGCGGGAGAGGGAGAACCGAGGGAGTTGAGCTCGGATTAGAGCAGACTGAACGTGTACCCGGAGAGAGAGAGAGAGAGAGAAAGAAAGCGACAAGAGTGCAGTGGAATCCGAATTGGAGCTCGCAGCTCCCACTGCTTCATGCCTCAGGGCCTCCCCCCCGGGTCCGTGTTAATTGTCGGCCCGACAACCCAAACTGCAGGCGGCAACTCGGGTGTTTCGACCAAGATTTTTTAAGCAGACGGCTGCAGTTTGCTCGGTTACAGCCGACTTTGTTTCGAGGCCGTTGTCTCTCTTCCCCCCCCCCCCCCCCCCATGGCGCAGGTCAAACTAACAGACTTTTACCCCCAGAACAAAAAAGCGAAGCGAGGCCCGCTGTCTGCGAAACGCAGGGCGGCGGGAGTTGACGGCGGTGTGACTGCCCGGACCGAGCCGCTTGCAGCCAAACCCAGACAATCGCGGAGGAAGCTGTTGGAAAGACCGGCGGCCACTGCACAAACTCGGGCTTCGAGCGGCGGAAGCGAAGCGCCTGTAATTTCGGACGGTGGAAACGTTTGCAAATCCGAGCCCACAGGCCGGGGGGAAAGTTGCGCGATTCTCGCTCAAGAGCCCGGGGTAGATAAGAGAGTTCCCGCACTTGAGTACCTCGTGACACCGTCCAAAGACAAACGGACAGCCGCCGAGTTTGATTTGGGATCGGACGTGTTCGGGGCCGATGCCGATGGGCTTCAGTCCAGCTCCGCGAAGAAGCGCTGCCGTTATGATTCAGTCGATGGAACCGACCAGCGGCCTGCACCGAAATCGGGTCCCAGTTCGCAGCGTCCGGATGGCGTGCGATCTGCCCGGAGAAGTCTGGTGTTGCAGCCGCGGGAAGAAGAGACTCGGGTTCCAGAAAAGACCAAACCTAAACAAACGGTTCCAGGGGGATCCGAACCCAGGGTGAGAATTTAAAGTCGTGCTTAGTCACGAGAGAAAGCAATAATTTGTATTTATACAGCACCTTTCACGACCTCAGGATGTCTCAAAGCGCTTTATGGAGTACTTTTGAAGTAGTCATTGTTGTAATGTAGGAAACGTTAGAGAAAGAGAAGTTAGTCTTTTCAATTTGAGCCATGGGGATGCAGAAAGAGTCTTACAAATAATATTTATACTTATCATGAAGGTGCTGACTTATGCTGCGGTATCGTTCTGTGGGTACCAGCATAGACGCAACCACCAACAAAATGATGGCTGGGACACCACATACATCCCATTCTTATTACGCCGTTCAGTTTTCCATTAACCTCATTTTTGCATAGGTTATAAGCATGTTTTCTAAGCAGATTCTTCGAACGGTTTTTAGTAAGTGCACTTGGTACCTGACTTTAAAGAACCAACATTGCAAAGAAGCACATCCTTTAATAGTATTTTGACCTGTAGTCATAACACTGCTGCAGCCGGTATCAACCAGCCAACTACAGCAGGGTGGAGGAAGAGAAGAGTTTCAGGTGCCAGAGGTTGTAGGAACAGTTGGGGTCAGATTTGGATGTGGAAGAGATAGCAGTGCTGGTACAGTCAGCCTTTTACAATTGTATGAGTTAGTAAAGTGTTGCAGGAGAAATAGAATAACACTTGCACATTAACTCAAACTTCCAGTAAATACTCTGCATTGATGCTGCTGCCATTCTCCCAATTCTAATCTTGTTCTGGGCTGTGGATGTACCTATGGATGTTGTCATTTCTCTGATACCGTGCCCCAAGTACCAGTCTGGGGGACTGGTGGCGATGTGATGCTGAGATGGTTAAATGGCCTGTTGACACTCACTATCTAGTCGTGCATGGAGAACAGCCACTTGGGCAAGGTACTGGAAACTATTTCCAAATGTTACTAACTTTTAACAACTTTGTTTCTATATTGAACTGTTTCTGTTGATGTTCATAGAAATGATTTGGGTCACTGAACCTGACACACATGGAGCTAATGCAAGTTTCTCAACAGATGTTTGTTCAGCTTCTCCTACTGATGGTGCGAGAGCAGCTTTAAGCAAATTCTGAATTGGGTTTGTCCTAATTCGCTGTTGACTATGCTATAGACTTGAGCACATGATCTACACTGGAACATTAATGCTGTACTGCCCGAGATGCTATCTTTTGGATAAGGTGTTGAACCGAGGCCTCGTCTGCCCTCTCGGGTGTACATAAAAGATTGCGTGGTACTATTTGAAGAGCACTGCGTTCATTGGCGAACATTTATTTCTCAACCAGTGTCACAAGAGATTATCTGGTCATTTATGTCATTGTTGTGTTGTGGGATCTGGCTGTGTGCAAATTGGTTGCTCCATTTCCCAAGTTGCAACAGCGACTGCATTTCAGAAGTACTTGATTGGCTGTAAAGTGCATTTGGGACGTCTTGAGATTGTGAAAACCCCAAATAAATGCAAATTCTTCCTTTCTTAACTGAAATGGCTCACCCAACTTTGTTTTACTTGGCTGGTTTATAATGTACAACATCCTAACCAAAATACCTGACTCAAGTTGACTGTAATTTGCTGAAGCAAGCATTAGGCTTTGGGAAATATATTGTCTTTAGAAAAAAATTGTGCTAGAATTCTTAGTCTTTTCTTCCATGTGTTTTGGCAGTCAATAGGGCCTATATTGTGAAACATTTGCTCAGGCAGTAAATCAGTTTTCATACACATGCAGGGTTTTTCCCAATTCTGATGTTTGAATAAAGGACGCTCTTGCTTAACACAGGAATTCTCCTATTGATCAAGAGGCTCTGCTCCTATACTCGTTTGCCATTCATAACAAACGCAATTTTGTAACTCCAGGGAAGTTCTTTTAACCAGTTTTCACTTCTTCATCCCTTCTGAAAATCTTCACTCTTGCAGGGGGAGAAATACAATGGGTCTGATAGACTTCTGATACCATTCTTCCTGTGTGACTATACAGTCAAATAGCTGCCATCATTCACTGTCGAGGACATAGCTAACAACTTGCATTTATATAGCGTCTTTTAACGTCGTAAAATGTCCCAAGGTGCTTCACAGGAATGTTATCAAACAAAATTTGACACCAAGCCACTTAAGGAGATATTCGGACAGGTGACGAAGAGCTTGGTCAAAGAGGTAGGCTTTAAAGAGCATCTTAAAGGAGAAGAGTGAGGCGAAGAGGGTTAGGGAGGGAATTCCAGAGCTTAGGGCTTAGGGTGGAAGGATTAAAATTGGGCATATGCAGGAGGCAAGAATTGGAGGAATGCGGAGACCTTGGAGGGTTGTAGGGCTGGAGGAGGTTAGAGATGGGGAGGGGTGGAGCCATGGAGGGATTTGAAAACAAGGATGAGAATTTTAAAATCGAGGCATTCCTGGACCGGGAGCCAATGTAGGTCAGCGAGCACAGGGGTGATGGGTGAACGGGACTTGGTGCAAGTTAGGATACGGGCAGCAGAGTTTTGAATGAGCTCAAGTTTGTGGAGGGTGAAAGATGGGAGGCTGGCCAGGAGTGCATTGGAATAGTCAAGTCTAGAGGTAAGAGGCATGAATAAGGGTTTCAGCAGCAGATGAGCTGAGGCATGGGTAGAGACGGGCGATCTTTCGGAGGTGGAAGTAGGCTGTGGAGCGGATGGGTTCGGAAGCTCATCTCGGGGTCAAATAGGACGGCAAGGTTGCGAACAGTCTGGTTCAGCCTCAGGCCAGGGAGAGGTTTGGAGTCGGTGGCTCGGGAACGGAGTTTGTGGCAGGGACCAAAGACAATGGCTTCGGTCTTCCCAATATTTAGTTGGAGGAAATGTTTGCTCATCCAGCACTGCATGTCAGACAAGGAGTGTGACAAATCAGACAGTGGAGGGGTCGAGGGAGGAGATGGTGGTGAGGTAGAACTGGGTGTCGTCATCGTACGTGATGTCACCGAGGGGCAGCATGTAGATGAGAAATAGGGGAGAGGCAAGGATGGATCCTTGGGGTCTCCAGAGTTAATGGAGTGGGAAGAGAAGCCATTACAGGTGATTCTCTGGATAGATAAGAATGAAACCAGGCGAGCGCAGTCCCACCCAGCTGGATGACAGCAGAGGCGTTGGAGGAGGATGGTGTGGTCAAACATGTCAAAGGTTGCAGACAGGTTGAGAAGGATGTCATTTGTGACTTTGATAAGGGCTGTTTCAGTACTGTGGCAGGGGCGGAAACCCGATTGGAGGGATTCAAACATGAAGTTGCGGCAAAGATGGGCATGGATTTGGAAGGTGACAACATGTTGAAGGATTTTGGAGAGGAAACGGAGGTTGGAGATGGGACAGTAGTTTGCAAGGACAGAGGGGTCAAGGATTTTTTTAAGCTTGATTATGTTCTCACCCAAAATCCACTGAGGAACTACAGCCAAATGCAGCACCCCAACTGCTACCCCAGGCTGAGATCGGCCAACTCAACACAGACTGGAAACCAAACCTAGGACTTTTTTGTATGTATGGCTCAATACCAAGGTATTTGGTATATTTATTCATCAGGCTATACAGGGGGAGCACCATAACGTTGGCTGTAGAGAAATCTGCACGTGAATTGTGACTCAGTATAGCTCAAAGCTATGCACTTCAGGTGTTTGCTTGTTGAATCTACACAGGAGCGTCTAAGATTATTTTCCTTTTTGGTTTGCTTAGTTGTATATCATAGAGACTTAAAGGCCACATATAAAATTTCGATCAATGTTCCCATTACTATGCATATATCTGAAGCTGCTGATACTAATGAATCTTGTTGTCCTGCTTTAGGATTTATCCACCTATGAAGCAACAGCATTAAGGAAAGCCATTTCCAAGCCTCCAGGACCACAAAATTCAAATAGGACAAACCAGCAGGTATGAAATCTAAGCAAAAATAGGATTGAGTTGCCTGTGCTTTTGGTTGCTGGGTTGTCAAGGTATATGGGCTGTGCTTTTGGGCATGCTTGACCTACCCCATGCCAGAATCTGGCACAATGTCAGAAGGGTGTGACCAAGCTGTCGCCGTCTATAACCTTATGATCAGTTTTGGGACATTTTGTGTATGAAATGGGCAACAGATTAAAAATTCCTATATGAAATTACAAGCAAACATTGTTTTAAATGAATTTATGATAACAATATGTCTTAAGTCATCAGCATGTGGCACTCATGTATGTTTCCTTTAGACCAGCACAACACCTGGAAAGGAAGGTCTTTTGAGTTTAAAAGCCCAACTGCAAAGAATCCAGAAACTTGACAAAACAGCTACTTCATTTGCTCCTACGTCAGAATTGAATAGTGATATCAAGAGGCGCCTAAAACGGGTTAAAGAACTGGAATTGAAAGTACAAGAAAAGAAAGCAGAACGGGAAAAGGCAACTGAACAGGAGTCAACATTGAGCATAGATGAGAGGTGAGGGGGAAAAAAGGATTGTTTGTGTAAAATCTTAAAAGTGCTATATATAAAATACAAAAACTGAAGAAGAGGGTTAACAATATTTAATTTATTATTGAACATAGCAGGCCTCTTGTATTCATAATACATCCTTTTCCAGGGCAAAGGCACCAGCATTCCAGCGTTTCCACAATTTAGCACAGGATATCCCACCAGGGTTGACCCTGCCATTCAAGTACAAACTGTTAGCAGAGATGTTTCGTAGTATGGACACTGTCGTGAGCATATTGTTCAATCGCTCGGAGACCGTTACCTTTGCCAAGGTGAAACAGGGTGTCCAGGACATGACGCGGAAGTGAGTATATAGATTATTGAAGGACATTAATTGGAAGGCGATGCTAAGATTGTATTATTGTGTCAACCTCCAGCTGGAGAATGCCTCTAATCTTAGGCAATTATGCTCTAAACTGTTGAGCAAGAAAGAAAATTCCCACTGAATTCTATTATGATTTTGCTATTTAAAAAAAAAACTCGCATTAGTATAAAACCGTATCATTTCACAAAGTACTACTTAGTACAGAATACATTACTTTAAAGTGTAGTGACCTTTATGCCAGCAAAAGAGAAATTCTTGGCCTCAATGTAAATTGTGTCCATTTCGTAGCACCGCATTAATTATTATCCCTTTCCCAGTTACTGAACATGGGAGTTGGGCGAGTGTTCCCTGGGACACTATAATTATTTTTCTAAAATGTGATTCTCTCCTTTACAAAGTTGACTTTTTTTTTAAAGTTTTGGGGTAGCTTGATGACATCTGGTAACAAACTAACAATTTCTGGAAAGCAGTACTTTAGAAGTGTAGATTGAATGTTTAAAAATGGATTGGAGGAGAAACTTTGCAGACCTCGGCAGAAACCTTGCCATGCATTGGCATGACCGTTTTAAAGGAGAGTACTTTAAATGTGAAATGTAATCAAAATGCTTGCAATACCAATAAAATGTATTGCAAAAGTAATTGCTTATTCTGTTAGCCTACTTGAGCAGTTACCTTGTAATATCTTTTGTAGGCAATTTGAGAAGCGCAATGTTGGGCAGATTAAGACAATTTACCCTTCTGCGTACAAGTTCAGGCAGGAAAAGGGAATTCCAACATGGAGTGACTCTCTGAAGAGATCCAGCTACCAGCTCACCCTTGATCCTGTGTTTGAAGGAGGTAAATGTTGTTCTCCCTGCTGAGGATGTGCATTGTGTTCAGAGTTTTGGCTTTGTCAGTTAAAGGAATGGCCTCTGCTGAACTTCTCCAGTGAACCTCTTTGCTAGGTTGTATTTTTTTTAATGTTAACCTTCTGAATGGCTTTTGCTGCTTTGTAGCCTTACCTGAGGTCTAGGAAATAAACTTGAATCCAGGCAACAGCTGAGTGCATTCCTGCAACCTTAAACTAGAGATTAGGGGAGAAAATGGGAAGAGAAGGAAACTTGATTACCCTGTGTAAATAACTAAAACTAGTTGAGTCACTTTTGACTCTGCATTGTAATTCAAGTTCTTTCCCCTAACTTTTCTCAAATCTTCAGTTGGGTAAAGGCATTGTGTAACTGAGCCATATAGACCAGAAGATCTCAGGATCAGTTCCCAGTTCTGAGTTAGATGATCTCAGGTTGGGTGATAACCAGGATGTGATAGCTGGCCTCAGTGCACTGAAGCAAGGGAGCGGAAAATGGGCCACGAGGTTCCCTGCTGGAAAGTAGATGTCTCATAAAGACCGAATCGGGCTTAATAGTATTGTGAAAAGAGTAGTAGGGGGCACTAGTTGATTACCCCACTACAATACTCACTGTCCAGGCTCACAGTTGGTATAAGGGGACCATGGAACTGAGTATCTGCTTGAGTCATCACCTTCAGGGGAGAAGGGGGCAAAACTTGAAGAGTTCTATAAAAATGTTTTTTTTTTTAAAAAATAATTCCTCTTTCTCTCCCCTTCCCCACCGATTTCCCCCCCCCCCCCCCCCCCCCCAAATCTCAAGAGGAGAATTCTGATGGCCGCACACAACTAACAGCATCTCGCTTACTTCTGCGCCGTCGCATCTTTAGCCGAAACCTTGTGAACATTGTGAAACAATACCATAAGGTAAGCAGATGGTCCAACAGGATAAGCTGTTTTTGTCTTGTCTCTAGTGGCAAGAGTGTAGCTTAAATAACCTGGCCAGAGTGTCACTGGGGTATCAAAAACTTCTGAGCCAGTAGTTTAAATGGGTATCGTTGCCAGCAAGGATAAATAACTGGGATAACTGGGACTGCCACTGGCATTTTCATCAGTTCTGCCATTTTGAGTCTGGTCTAGGGTAGTCTGTGCTTTTAGCCTTCAAATACAATCCAGCAATGACCTATTGCTATTGCTGACCTGTCCGGAGAGGTCCACAGCCACAATGACCATCATAAATGCAACTTTGTGGTGACCAAATAGGCACAAGATTGTATGTGTTTGTAAAACAAGCAGATTTAACACCAACAGAAGCACCGGTGGAAGTGCTTCATTGAAAATAGTTCCACGATGTAAAGGAGCATAAAAGACTAGGTAGCTCTTGGTAACTATCCGCCTGCTATGTGCACCGTAACTATTTAGGTTCTCTCTGGTTTTGGATAATCTTTTCAAGTTTTTACTTCAGTCATTTACAGATTCTTCTGTTGGAATCTATACATGTTAATTTTGGATGGCAACTTGTCAACTGGCTATTTTGGGGCAATGGACAGGGAGCTGCACAGAACAGTGAGCTTATCTACCAGTCTTATGGACGCAACTGAAGATTTTGTGGGGGCGAGCAGGAGAATGTGCCCATGAGAATGACATAAAACTTTGTTTGTGCTGTTTGTGTATATTTTCTTTTTTGATTGTCTTCGGATATAATATTTGAAAAAAGACTGTAGCCCTTGTTTTACAAGAGAATCATGGAAATTTATGGCATAGAAGCAGGTGATTCGGCCCATTGTGTCTGCCGGCCGAAAAAGAGCCATCCAGCCTAATCCTTCCAGCTCTTGGTCCATAGCCTTGTATATTGTGGCACTTCAAGTGCATATCCAAGTACTTTTTAAATGTGATGAGGGTTTCTGCCTCAACCACCCTTTGAGGCAGTGAGTTCCAGACCCCCACCACCCTCTGGATGAGAAACATTCTCCTCAATTCCCCTCTAATCCTTCGACCAATTATTTTAAATTATGCCCCCTGGTTATTGACCTCTCTGCTAAGGGAAATAGCTCCCAGTACTCTAGCTGCACCCTAACTAGTGTTTTATACAGTTCTAGCATAACCTCCCTGCTCTTTAATCTGTGCCTCGGCCAATAAAGGAAAGTATCCCGTATGCCACCTTATCTACCTGCCCTGCTTTCTTCAGGGATCTGTGGACATGCACTCCAAGGTACCTCTGTTCCTCTACACTTTTCAGTATTCTACCATTTATTGTGTATTCCCTTGCCTTGTTTGCCCTCCCCAAATGCATTACCTTGCTCTTCTCCAGATTGAATTCTATTTGCCACTTTTCTGCCCACCTGACCAGTCCATTGATATCTTCCTGCAGTCTACAGCTTTCCTCCTCACTATCAACTACACGGCTAACTTTTGTATCATCTGCAAACTTCTTAACCTACGTTTAAGTCTAAATCATTGATATATACTACAAAAAGCAATGGACCTAGTACTGACCCCTGCGGCACCCCACTGGAAACAGCCTTCCAGGCACAAAAACACCCATTGACCATTACCCTTTGCTTCCTGCCATACAGCCAATTCTGGATCCAACTTGCCACTTTCCCTTGGATCCAGCTTTTACTTTTCTGACCAGTCTGCCATGAATATACTGAAGAAATTCCTTTGGATGGATGACATTCTTCTTTTTGCACTCCCCCATTATGTTCTCTTCAATTATGCTGCCTGAAATATATATTTGTAAGATTGGAATTCTGTGGGATGGTACTGGTTGGTTTTCCCGTGCTGTCCAATTTGACATACTTCAGAATTTCTGCATTAGTTTACTAGTCAAACACATTTGTAGATGGATATGCAGTGCCATAGAGGGGTAGAATGTGATTTTTGTGCTAATGATTCCCTTATATAAACAGAAAATTTCAACTGAGTTATGGTGGGAAAGATGAGAGGTTAAATACCATACCCTGCACATTCTTGCAAGCGTCATGTCACAGTACTGGCAGACTCCCATTAGCATGTGACCTACCTGCATTCTTGGTTGGACAGTGGTTTGTAGAATGAGGCCCCAAGAACATAGAAATAAATTGTAAGTATATGAACACGTGTACAAGTGCTGCTGTGAGGGCTGTGGCCTTTTGAAAGATTTTGTTTGACAAAAAAGTGGAACTGAAAAATTGAAGTGGCAATCATTTTGTTTGTTTTCCCTATAGGTATTCCTGGCTTCTCTTAACCCTCCAATGCATGTACCCAATGGCAAACTAACACGATGGCACCCACGTTTTAATGTGGATGAAATTCCAGACATTACTGCTGCTGAGCTGCCCCAGCCCCCGGATTTAGAGAAGCTAACAACTGCTCAAGAAGTCCTGGATAAAGCTCGCAGTGTGATGACACCAAAGGTACTGAGAAGCTAACGATCCAATCTAATGAGTGGGGGGAAGTAGGGTCATTTTGTGTAGAAAATAGCTCACGCTTAAGATTCTAGCTCAAGGCCTAACATTCTGTAGTGTTGTTACAGTATTTCCCATTACTATAAATGTTCTATACTAGCATGTACCATACTAGCATGTACCTGTATAATTATCTTTTGTATTTTCAGATGGAGAAAGCACTTGCTAACATGGCCCTCAAAACTGTAGAAACTGCCATGGCTGCTACTACTGAACAGAAGAAGGAACCAAATGTTGTGAGCCCATGTCTAAGTCCTGGTGCATCCAATGCACTGAAAGGGGTTTCTCAGAGTCTGCTGGAGAGGGTAAGCTGTGATTGGCCATGAGCGATTTAAAAGCTAAGCTAAAAGTACTTGAGTTTAGTGTCAAATAGATCAAAAATGTCTCCTTGCCCACAACCATTTTTGTAGCAGAATGTTCACATCCTCTGAGCTAATGCTACTGATAAACATAAACTTGCTTTACCTTTCTGCAGTAATCTATTACAATTTGGTGCTCTAATGTCCACTCCTTTTTACAGCATGCACAATGAACATGTGATTCTTGCCTCAGGTGTTTTTTAAACAACAGTTGCAGCTACTTTTATTGTAACACTTTCATTCCTGTGTCTGGATCGCCACTTACAAAAGCATTGAAAAGTGGTGATTCACGTAAAATGGTAAATGTAATTTTGCCATTCATTCAACCTCTGTAAAGATAATTCTATTCAACAGGAATACCTGAAAACACTGTCCTTTAAGAGCCTTACACTGTGCTTCCCTTGTTGGTCAGGTGCTCTTTCCCCATCTCCATTGTATATAATGTCTTGTTCCTTATCTCTTGTTGACAATCCTACATATTTTATTTGTGCACGTGGGTAAAAGTTGTTCACGTTCTGAACCTGGTTAAAGGGTTATAATCAAGAGCTTGTTTCTCCACTGGCAGATCTAAGTAACGATGAACAACATTTTCCATGGGCTTAGTATTCAAAGTAAATTACAATGAATCTTTTCCCTTTTGATTTAATGCAGAATTTCTAACTTTCATTGTTAAACTTATTTGTTAGAAATTTGTATTTCACAGTTAATGGTGCACATTGATTTGGAGGCACAAGCACTAACATTTAACACTTGTACAGATTCGTGCTAAAGAAGCTCAGAAAATGCAGGCAGCAATGACGAGAAGTCCTGCACAAACAGAACGTCTCCATATGATGTTGCGACTTCCTGAGATAACAAGAATTCTGCGCAACGTCTTTGTGGCAGAGAAGAAACCAGCTTTGATTATTGCAGTGGCATGCAACAGGGTGGTTGACAGCTATCGATCAGCGATGGCCCTAGGTAAATGAATAATGAATTAATTCAAATACTGATGCTTAATTAATTATCCTAGTATGATAATTTAAGTGTGATATTGACCCAGTGGATACTATTTTAAGAAATCACCTTCAAAGAGTACCTGTGCTTTGTTACTGTGCCTTAAATGGATTAATTTACTTGTGTCATTGTGGGCTTAATGTTAAAACAGCCCTCTTTCCAGATCTATAGATCTATTTTTGTGTGTTACAAGATGTCCTGAATTGGTTCTGTTCGTTTAATGCAGAAAATTACTGCTGCAATTCCATTCATTCGTAGTGAATTTTGTTCAGTCAATCCCTAAATCTGATTTGTTTTGCTTCATGCTTCAAATCTACCCTAATGAAAAATATGCACCGGACTAACTGCCATCATCACTACTCTGTACATCTTGCGTATTCAATCTTTGAAGTATTTTTCAATGATGTCATGGGTGATCTCTGTATCTGACAAGTTGCAATACTTGCATGCTGAGGAGTTTCAGAGAGCATAGAATAGTAATGGGGTTGTAAATATACTCTTGTTTCCCCCTCTCCTGTTAATTTCTGACCTGATAATGACTTCTGCTGGGATATGACTTCATGGACACAAGCAGCCCTTCTGTACCTTCACCTTGCACAAGATTTTTTTTTAATGAATACAAGCAGACAGTTTGACACATCATTATCCTCAGCTTGATGTACATGTGTGTGCTTTTCCAGCAGGAGTTACTTTTTGGCAAGCTCCATTTGATTTATTTTTTTGCTCTGTTAACCGGAGGTGCTGAGACCAATTGTAGTAGCCTTCTTGGCTCAAATCAGCTAACTCAGTGCATGCCAATAATTATACCTAGAGACCTTTCTAATCTGCACAGCTTAGCACCATAGCCAGCAGCGAATTTGTCCACCTAGCCATGTGGTGTGTGGAAAAGCCTCCAAGTTCCACATGAAAGGCTATTTAAGTCAAAGTATTAGAGATTCAGGGTGAACACTGGGACTGTTTCTAATTTACATAAATGACGTTTCAGAAATTCAGTGCAGAATGGTAAAATTTGCAGATGATGCCAAACTAGGAGGGGAAATGGATTTAGAAGAAGTAACTCATAAATTACAGAATGAGTTGCAATGGAATATGAATATAGGCATAAAAAGGGCAGATGAAATTAAACAAATATAAAGGACTGCCCATAGGAGGAGAAAATAAGTAACGCATACTCCATAAAAGATGTTTAAATAGAGGAGGATAAAGTGGAAAGAGGCTTGGAAGTCTTAATAGACCCTAGGCTTGTGTTCAACAATGCAAAGCAGCGATCAGCAAAGCTAGTAGAATGTTAAATTGCATAGCTAAAACAGTAAGAGTATAAGTTGGAGGCAGCCATGACGAAACCGTATCGTGCTCTTATCAGACCGCACCTCGAGTACTAAGCCCAGTTCTGCTCGCTGAGACAACAGGGAGACATTGAAGCACTGAAGGCAATGCAGAGAAGATCCCCACAGGAGTGATCCCTAGACTCCACGGTCTTAGTTATAAGGAAAAACTGGAGAAATTTGGGCTTTTCAGGCTGGAAAGCAGATGTATAAGATGGTTAAGGGAATGGAAAAGGTAAATTTAGAATATTACTTTAAGTTAAATAGTGATAGTAGGACAAGAGGACATAGATTCAAACTAGTTTAACGGTAAATTTAGGATGATGTTGGGAAATTCTTCATACAACAGGTGATCAGTGTATGGAATAAACTTCCAGAAAGAGCGTTAGAGGCAAATATTTTAAGAAACAATTGGTACTGAAATGAGGGGATTTTAGGATCTTTCTGGATGGATGAATTAAGATGGATTGACTGGCCTTCCTTATCCATATCGATCTTGGCCAAGCACTTGACTTTCATTTGCCATTTAATCTTGTATATTTTAGATTAGATACATTTTTTTTTAAACTTGCATTCAGAATTTCTAGTATTGGCTGTTCAATGTATGTCCTCTGACTAATATTGGAATAAGTTGGTGTACTAAGTGATTTTTAAAAAAAAACATTTCAGATGATATGGAGAAACATTTGCGGTTACTGGCTGACGTCGTTCCAGACTGGCTGAGTATCCATCCAATCAGAAAAGATGTGTACCTGAAGCTGAACAAGAACATGGAGTTGAATGTGGTTGCCGAGAAAATTGCAAAAAAGATGAGAGAGGAGGAACAAGCATAAATTTTTTAACTTTTTTTTAATGGACTTAAAAGTTCTGTAGAGAGCTCAACTTTGAATGTCAAATGTAAAAATGATGTGAAGTATCTATGTATAGCTGAAAGGGGATGTATTCTACTGATCAGTATTAATTGTCCTGGGCAGTTTGTTTGGCAATTATGCATTTACATTTGCATATACTGCACGGCAGAAGTTTCGGTCCAATCCTTTGTTATCATAAATTGAAGATACCATTCTTGATATTGGGATCACTAGATGCTAGTTTTAAAAGGGGGGAAGAAAATGAATCCAGCTGTACACTGGAGGGTCAAAGAATGAGACTTTTGCTTTGAGTAATAATTGAATTGTGTTCCAGGAGCAGTTGTTTCTTTCTACTTTGTTTCAAATGAGTAGCAGGGTATAGACTTGGACAATGGCCTGGCAATGTGTAATGAGGATCTGTTGGATACCATTAATAGATGTTAAACAGGAAATCGAATGTTTGATTTGTGTGGGGAGGGTTGCTTTTAATGAACAAATTTTGATTAAATGTTTCACTTTTTTTCTTAAAGCAACTTTTGTGTTTGCTTTTATTTCAATTCTATAAACTGATTTGGAACTTTTTGGTTTGTAAATAATAAATGGCAACGAACAGCAGCTGCTGATGGTCTGTATCATAAGTTCAGGTTTTAAAACCAAACCACGTTTGTGCAAACTCACTGCTGTCCGTATCTCTGTCCTTTAATTTGTAGCAGTAGCTGTGCTGCATACAAAGTCTATTTTATATTCTCCTGTGTCGATTATTTCTTTCTAGTCAGCAGTGGTTTTATTCATCAGAAGTTCTACAAATTTTCTAGGGTCTTTTCATTTGTTCCTAAACTCTTACAAAAGATATACTGGATAACTGGTAAGTCCTTTTTGAACAAGTCAGGCAATGAGTAACTAAGCCTTACAGAACAGTAAAGACGCAGTCATTACTGAGTTAGCCAGTCTCAACTGGGGCAGTTATGAGCATTACAATTGTTCCTGGGTTAGGGAGGCAAAACAGCCAGGGCTCTTGCTCCTGCTTGCTATCCAGCAGCTTCTGCTGAGTGCATGTGTACATCATAAGAAATCAGAACAGGAGTAGGCTGTACAGCCCTTCGAGCCTGCTCCGCCATTCAATAAGATAATGGCTGATCTTCTACCTCCTCTCCACTTTCCTGCCATATCCCTTGATCAGTTGAAGACTTTGCTCTGATGCCCAATGATGATAGTCTGTGGATACATGCTGTGTAGGCTCACACTTGACTAATGACCACTTGATTGAGGTAGCAGAGGATGAACACTAACTGGAGAAAAGTACCCTAGCAAGGTGTCCATCCTTCAGGAGCCAGGGAGGGGAAAATAGGAAAAGAATCAATGGTGATTTAGGAATTACTCCAGTTTTATTTGTTCGAAATGTTTTGTCCCTGCTCGTGTTCTTCAGTCAAAATGTGACTCGTGGTTTCATGAAAGTTCTACTCTAGCCTCCAGTGTTGGCACTGTACTTAAAAATAGTGCACCATTCTGTCAGACCTCTCCAACAATGGACACTTTCTAACGATGCTTGTTTTGTTTTTCCCGTTGAGCATAATTCCTCAGTGCACCACCAAGAAGGCTCATTCTGAAATGCTGGAAAGAGATCTTGGAAGAAAGCATAACCTCATTCAATTTGCATTGGAAGTACTGTACTCCAAGACAGAACTAAGTAGAACATCATAACTGATCCTTGGATTAAATTAGCCCAAAAGTTAAAATTCAAGGCAAATGCCCTTCAAATAAATAATTATGTTGCTGCAAAACTTGGTGTTACTGTCCCTACCTTTGTCTTATGGGTTTCACTATTCTCCAAGTACACTTGATAGTTTCAGGATGAATGGGTCAAGTTAATCCAGCAAAAAGTGGGGCTGATTAATGTAACGTACAGGCAGTTGCAGACTTCAGTTACAAGCAGCTTACTTGGAAATGTAAATAACATTACACAGAGTCCACACTATTGCAGTAATTGCACTTCAGCTCAGCTGGTAATATCCAACTACGGTATTTGCTCCACAAGTAAACCAGGTGTCTGCTTGCTTTAGTTGGCAGTACTCTCACCTGCTTCAGAAGGTTGTAGGTCCAAGACCAACTCAATGACCTGACTACATCAGCTAGGCTGACACTTCATTGCAATGCTACGGGAATGCTGTATTGTTGGAGGTGTCATCTTTCTGACAAGATGTTAAACTGGGACTCTATTTGCTTGTTTAGGTGGATGGAAAAGATCCTGTGATGCTATTCTATCCCTCTCCCAATCAGCACTACCAAAAAGCAAATGAATTGGTCATTCGTCTCATTTACTGTGAGATCTTCCTTCTACATACAAATTGTCTGCCACATTTGCCTATTTATGTAACAAAGTAATTTATTGGATGTGAAGTACTTCAAAATATCTTGATGTGTTGAGGCACTATACAAATACATTCTTTAAAACTTTCGGGTTTGTCTGTACAGCTTAAAGTTGTTTAGAATTTTCCCTTTATCAAAGGGAATTATTTAGGGATGTACAGGAAGTTTTTTATAATGACATCAAAACCTCAGCTCATACAGAAATGACTGCAGCCTTTGACAGATAATTAAAAAGGCTAATGGAATGTTGGCCTTTATCTCAAGAGGGCTGGAATACAAAGGGGTGGAAGTTATGTTACAGCTGTACAGAACTCTGATCAGACCCTATCTGGAGCACTGCATTCAGTTCTGGGCACTGCAGGAAGGACATATCGGCCTTGGAAGGGGTGCAGTGCAGAGTCACCAGAATAATAGCGGGGCTGAACTATGAGGACAGGTTGCATAGACTAGGCTTGTATTTTCTTGAATATAGAAAATTAAGGGGTGATCTAATTGAGATGTTTAAGGTGATTCAAGGATTTGATAGGGTAGATGGAGTGAGAATATTTCCTCTGGTGGCAGATTCCAGAATAAGGGGGCTTAACCTTAAAATTAGAGCTGGGCCATTCAGGGGTGATGCCAGAAAGCACTTCTTCACACAAAGCATAGTGGAAATCTGGAACCTTCCCCCAAAATGCTGCTGAGGCTAGATCATGGAATGATACAGCACAGAAGGAGGCCATTCAGCCCATCATGCCTGTGCCAGCTCTTTGAAAGAGCTATCCAATTAGTCCAACTCCCCTGCTCTTTCCCCATAGCCCTGCAAATTTTTCCCCTTCAAGCATTTATCCAATTCCCTTTTGAAAGTTGTTATTGCATCTGCTTCCACCAACCTTTCAGGCAGTGCATTCCAGATTGTTACAACTTGCTGCATAATTTTTTTTTCCTCTGGTTCTTTTGCCAATTACCTTGAATCTGTGTCCTCTTGTTACCGACCCATCTGCCACTGGAAATAGTTTCTCTTTTTGCTCTATCAAAACCGTTCATGATTTTGAACACCTATCAAATCTACCCTTAACTTTCTGTTCTAAGGAGAACAACCCCAGTTTCCCTAGTCTCTCCACGTAACTGAAGTCTTTCATCTCTACCATTCTAGTAAATCTCCTCTACGCCCTCTCTAAGGCCTTGACATCGTTCCTGAAATGTGGTGCCCAGAATTGGCCACAATACTCCAGCTGGGGCCTAACCAGTGTTTTATAAATGTTTAGCATGACTTTCTTGCTTTTGTACTCTCTGCCTCTATAAAGCCAAGGATCATGTCCTGCCACCTTCAAAGACTTGTGTACGTACACCCCCAGGTTTCTGTTCCTGCACCCTCTTTAAAATTGTACAATTTTGTTTATATTGCCTCTCCTCATTCTTCCTACTAAAATGAATCACTTCACACTTCTCTGCGTTAAATTTCATCTGCCATGTGACTGCCCATTTCACCAGTCTGTCTGTCCTCCTGAAGTCTGTTTATTCTCCCCACTGTTTACTATGTCAATTGAAAATTTCAAAACCAAGATTGATAGATTTTTGTTAGGGTTAGTATTAAGGGTTATGGAACCAATGCTGCTAGATGGAGTTAAAATACAGATCAGCCTTGATCTATTTGAATGGCAGAACAGGCTCGAGGGGCTGAATGGCCTACTCCTGTTTCTATGTTCCTGTATGGACCCCAGAATCGTGTGGATGCTTTAGTTGGAGAAAGCTGAGAAAATCACCTCTGCTAAAATAGACATCAGCTTTCAATTAGTTACCTGCTTGTATTTTCTTTCATCAGAACCGTTCTGACGCAAGGTCTTCGACTTGAAACGTTAACTCTGTTTCTTTCTCCACAGATGCTGCCTCACTTGCTGAGCTTCTCCAGCATTTTCTGTTTTTATTATAGTAAAGATAAGGAACTCGCCAAATTGTTGGTAGCATTTTGGGTAGCGAAGAAACTCAAAAATGTTCTCCTTGGCTTATATGAACACAGTTCAGCAATTGAAATGTCAAATGGGGGGCATTGCAAGAATCTTAACTCATGAAAAACAGAGCTTTTTAAAATCCCAATTTAAAAAAAAAACTGGGGCAGAGCTAGGAGTAAGCATTTATCCAAGAAAGAATGTGCATGTATATAGCTGAGGACTTCTCATATCCTTATGATATCCCAAAGCACTTTATGTGCAATGGATTACATTCAAAGTGCAGTTACTGTTATTCCGTTGGCAAATGTGACAACCAAGTTGCACACAGCACTCCCTCAATACTGCACTGAAGTATGAGCCTAAATTATGTGCTTGTCTGTAGTGGAATCCACAAACTTCTGAGGCAAAAGTGCAGAAAATGAGCCAAATTGACATTGCTAACATTTCCCTTTAACTTTTTTTATTATTTGTTCTCAGGATGTGGGTAACAGTGGCAAGGCTGCATTTATTGCCCTTCCCTTGGTGCCCTGAGAAGATGTTGAGCCTTCTCTTTGAACAACTGCAGTCCTAGTAGTAAAGATGCTCCCACAATGCTGTTAGGTACGGAATTGCAATATTTTGATGCAACAACAAGGAAGGAATAGCAATATATGTCCAAGTCAGTACGGTGGGGAACTTGGAGATAATGGTGTTCCCATTATGGTGCTGTGATCCTTCTCAGTGGTGGAAGTCACAGGGCCCTGGAAATGCTGTTGAAATAAGCTTGACGCGTTGCTGCAGTTCAGTTGGTATGTACTGCAGCCACGGTGCACTGAGTTTATGGCAGGGACACTGATCAGACTGCTTTTTCCTGGATAGTGTGAGTTTGGCTGCAGCCATTCCAGGTGATTGGTGAGTATTCCATCACACTCTTGCCTTGAGTCTTGGTGGAGAGGTCAGGAGATGAGCCACACATTGCAAAGTACCCAGTTTCTGCCCTGATCTTGTAGCTACAGCGGTGACATGACTAGTCTGGTTCAGCTTCTGATCAGTAGTGACCCCCGGAGTGTTGATGGTGAGGGAACGTGATGATAGTGGTGCTGTTCAAGTTCAGGGGGAGCTGATTGGGCCTTTTCTCATTGGGGATGGCCATTGCCTGGCAGTTAAGTGGCCTGTCACGTCAGCCTCAATCTGGGTGCTGTCCAAGACCTGCTGTAGGCTGGCATAGCTGCTTCTTTATTGGAGCTGTGAATGGAGCTAAATACTGTAGAATAGTTAGAGAACACCCTCATCCTTGACCTTATGACAGAAGGAATGTCATTGAGCAAGCAGCTGAAGGTGATTGGGCTAAGGATGCTATCCTAAAAATACTTTGGCAGCAATGTCCTGGAGCTGTGATCATTGGTCCCTGACAACCACAAACATCTTCCTGTGCAGCAGGTATGACTTCAGCCACTGGAAATTTTCCCATTAAACTCTGTTACTAGGGCTTCTTAGTGCCATACTTATGCTTCCTTGATGGCAATGGTAGCTATTCACCTCTCCTCTGGCATTCAGCTGTTGTGTCCATGTTCATCGGGGCTGTGACAAGGTCTGGAACCAACTGGTTCTGACAGAACCCAAACTAAGTACGAGGGAGTATAATATTGGTGAGTAGGTGTCACTTGATGACAATATTGATGACCTCTGCTGGGCAATTTTCCACATGTTTGCATAGATGCCGGGATCGTGGCAGCAATGGAATAGCTTGGCTAAAGGACCAGTTAGTTCTACAGCTGGGGTGATATCGGCCCATAGCCTTCGCTGCCTTCAGTGTGCTGAACTGCTTCCTGATATCACATGTAGTGAACTGAATTTCTTGGACGTTGGCAACTATGATAGTGGAGCCAAGTAGGATTGTTCACTTGGCAGTTTTGATTAAAGATGCTTGAAAACACTTCTGCCTTGATTCTTGCAATCATGTTCTAGGCTCTGTCATGATTGATGATGGGGATATTCATAGAGTCTTCCTCTCCGGTTAGTTATCCTATTGTCTACCATTGTTCTTAACTGGATGTGGTATGGCTATAGCACTTTGCTCTGAACCATTGGTTGTGGGACTGCTTAGCTCTGTGTATAACCTGTTGCTTTTGTATTTAGCATGCAGATGGCCATGTGTTGCAGATTCACGAGGTTGGTCACTCTAAAGAATGCTTGGTACTGCTACTGGCACACCCTTCTACACTCCTCCCCCCCCCCCGGACCAGGGCTGGTCACCCAACTTGATGGTGATGGAGGAGCGATGTGCAAGGTCATGAGGTTACAGATGTGATGTATACAATTCAGCTGCTGGTGGTGATGATGATGGCCCATAGTCATTGATGTCCAGTTTTGGACTGTTAGCTCTGTCTTTAGTCTGTCCCACTTAGCATAATAGCATAAATGCTCTTCCAGGTCCCACAAAAATCTTAAAACAAAAGCAAAAAACGTACCTCTGCAGAGTGACCTGTGGTCCCTTTAAGGACTGCTGGTTAGTTGTGCTCATTGCCTGGAAAAAGGACTAGTATGCACTTGGTATGCATTGCCCATTTCTCCATGAAAATTATAATCGGGGTCCTACAAATGGCGTAGGATGGTGATTTGCATATTTAAACAGCCTCATGCCTGGTTTGGACGAGAGTGCGGGCACCCATTTAACAGCCTGCCTGAAAATTGAATCAGGTGCGCAAATGGATATACAAGATCCCCACCACTCTGCTGGTTGCCCATTATTCAGACACGAAACAGGTAGCCGGCAGTGGAAAATCCCTCTTTTCTCTTCTGAAGGACTGTACAGTGATCACTCCTCCTAATGCTATTGTGAGCAGGTTTGATCCCTAGTGTGTGCTTTCTGCTGCAAATATGGAGAGCAAAGTAAACATTCTTTATGTAGCATTAGAAAGAAGAAACTAAGTGCACAAAGGATTAGGAGAGGCAGATAGCACTAGAGTAAGAAATAGTGCAGTATTAGGTGGGATCAGACTGAGAGAGAATACAAAGACTAAGAGATTTAGAGTGCATATGTGTAAACGCGTGGTAAATAAGGTTGGTGAGCTGCAGACAAAAATAGCCACATGGAAATATGATGTAGTGGCGATAACAGAGACCTGGCTCAAAAAAGGACAGGATTGGGTACGAAATATTCCTGGATACAAGGTGTTCAGGAAAGATAGGGAAGGAAAAAAGAGGGAAGATGGTAGAATATTGCAGTGCTGGAGAGAGAGGATGTCCTTGAGGGGTCAAGGAGAGAATCTATTTGGTTAGAGTTAAGAAGCAATAGAGGGGCCACCAACTAGTGGGAAGGATTTTGAGAAGCAAATATGCAGGGAAATTAGAGAGGTGCAAGAACTATAGAGTAGTGATAATGGCGGACTTCAACTATCCTAATATAAACGGATAGTAATAGTGTAAAGGGCAAAGAGGGGGAGGAATTTCTTAAGTGTGTTCAGGAGAACTTTCTTGATCAGTATGTTTCTGGCCCAATGAGGAAGAAGGCATTGCTGGATCTAGTTCTGAAGAATGAAGTGGGCCAAGCGGGACAAGTGTCAGTAGGGGAACAGTGATCATAGTATCATAAGATTTAGATTAATTATGGAAAAGGAAAAGGAACAATCTAGAGTAAAAATACTTAATTGGAGGAGGCTAATTTCAGTGGGTTGAAAACGGATCTGGCCTGGGTAAATTGGAATGAAAGATTGGCAGGCAAAACTTTAATTGAACAATGGGTGGCTTTTAAAGAGGGGTACAGTCTAGGTCCACTGCCACAAGGGGCAAAAGGTAGGGCAATCAAAGCCAGAGCTCCCTGGATGACGAAAGAGAGAAAGAGTAAGATGAAACAGAAAAAGCATATGACAGATGTCAGGTTGATAATACAAACAAGAACCAGGCTGAATATAGAAAGTACAAAGAAGTGAAAAAGGAAATGAGAGGCAAAGAGAGAGTATGAGAATAGACTGGCAGCCAACAAAAAAGGGAATCCAAAAGTCTTCTATAGGCAGATAAATAGTAAACGGGCGGTAAGAGGAGGGGTGGAGCCGATTAGGGACCAAAAAGGAGATCTACGCATGGAGGCAGAGGGCATGGCTGAGGTACTAAATGAGTACTTTGCATCTGTCTTTACCAAGGAAGAAGATCCTGCCAAAGTCACAGTAAAAGAAGAGGTAGTTAAGATACTGAATGGGCTAAAAATTGATAAATAAAAGATACTAGAAAGGCTGGCTGTACTTAAAGTAGATAAGTCACCTGGTCTGGTTGAGATGCATTCTAGGTTGCTGAGGGAAGTAAGGGTGGAAATTGCAGAGGTGCTGGTCATAATCTCCCAATCCTCCTTAGATATATGGGGGTGGTGCCAGAGGACTGGAGAATTGCAGTGTTACACCCTTGTTCAAAAAAGGGTGTAAGGATAAACCCGGCAATTACAGGCCAGTCAGTTTAACTTCGGTGTTGGATAAGCTTTTAGAAATGATAATCCAGGCTAAAATTAATAGTCACGTGGACAAGTGTGGATTAATAAAGGAAGGCCAGCATGGATTTGTTAAAGGCAAATCGTGTTTAACTAACTTGATTGAGTTCTTTAATGAGGTGACAGATGATCAATGAGGGTAATGTGGTTGATGTTGGGTATATGGACTTCAAAAGGCAATTGATGAAGTGCCATGTATTAGGCTTGTCAGCAAAATTGAAGCCCATGGAGTAAAAGTAGCAGTGGCAGAATGGCTAGGAAATTGGCTAACTGACAGGAAACCGAGGGTAGTGGTAAACAGTTGTTTTTCAGACTGGAGGAAGGTATATAATGGTGTTCACCAGGGGTTGGTACTAGGACCACTGCTTTTTTTGATATGTGAGTTGGACTTGGGTGTACAGGGCACAATTTCAAAATTTGCAGATGACACAAAACTTGGAAGTGTAGTAAACAGTGAGGAGGATAGTAATAGACTTCAAGAGGACATAGGCTGGTGGAATGGGTGGACATGTGGCAGATGAAATTTAACACAGAGAAGTGCAAAGTGATACATTTTGGCAAGAATGAGGAGCGGCAATATAAACTAAATGGTACAAATATAAAGGGGGTGTAGGTCCCAGAGACACCTAGCAGAACAGGTTGAGAAAGTGGTTAAAAAGCATACTGGATCCTGAGCTTTATAAATAGAGGCATAGAGTACAAAAGCAAGAAAGTTATGTTGAACCTATATAAAACACTGGTTTGGCCACAGCTAAAGTATTGTGTCCAATTCTGGGCAATATACTTTAGGAAGGATTTCTTTTTAATTCATTCATGGGATGTGGGCGTCACTGGCAAGGCCAGCATCTATTGCCCATCCCTAATTGCCCTTGTGAAGGTGGTGGTGAGCCGCCTTCTTGAACCACCGAAGTTCGTGTGGTGAAGGTTCTCCCACAGTGCTGTTAGGGAGTTCCAGGATTTTGACCCAGCGACGATGAAGGAACGGCGATATCTTTCCAAGTCGGGATGGTGTGTGAATTGGAGGGGAACGTGCGGGTGGTGGTGTTCCCATGTGCCTGCTGCCCTTGTCCTTCTAGGTGGTAGAGGACATGGGTTTAGGAGGTGCTATGAAAGAAGCCTTGGTGAGTTGCTGCAGTGCATCCTGTGGATGGTACACACTGCAGCCACTTTGCGCTGGTGGTGGAGGGAGTGAATGTTTAGGGTGCTGGATGGGGTGCTAATCAAGCAGACTGCTTTGTCCTGGATGGTGGAGAGCTTCTTGAGTGTTGTTGGAGCTGCACTCATCCAGGCAATTGGAGAGTATTCCATCATACTCCTGACTTGTGCCTTGTAGATGGTGGAAAGGCTTTGGGGAGTCAGGAGGTGAGTCACTCGCCACAAAATACCCAGCCTCTGACCTGCTCTTGTAGCCACAGTATTTAGGTGGCTGGTTCAGTTAAGTTTCTGGTCAATGGTGACCCCCAGGATGTTGATGGTGGGGGATTCGGCGATGGTAATTCCATTGCATGTCAAGGGGAGGTGGTTAGACTCTCTCTTGTTGGAGATGGTCATTGCCTGGCATTTGTCTGGCACAAATATTACTTGCCACTTATGAGCCCAAGCCTGGATGTTGTCTAGGTCTTGCTGCATTTGGGTACGGACTGCTTCATTATCTGAGGGGTTGCAAATGGAACTGAACACTGCAATCATCAGCGAACATCCCTATTTCTGACCTTATGGTGGAGGGAAGGTCATTGATGAAGCAGCTGAAGATGGTTGGGCCTAGGACACTGCCCTGAGGAACTCCTATATCAATGTCCTGGGGCCGAGATGATTGGCCTCCAACAACCACTACCATCTTACTTTGTGCTAGGTATGACTCCAGCCACTGGAGAGTTTTCCCCGATTCCCATTGACATCAATTTTACTAGGGCGCCTTGGTGCCACACTCGGTCAAATGCTGCCTTGATGTCAAGGACAGTTACTCTTACCTCACCTCTGGAATTCCGCTCTTTTGTCCATGTTTGGACCAAGGCTGAGGCCTGGAGCTGAGTGGTCCTGGCAGAACCCAAACTGAGCATCAGTGAGCAGGTTATTGGTGAGTAAGTGCCACTTGATAGCACTGTTGCTGACACCTTCCATCACTTTGCTGATGATTGAGAGTAGACTGATGGGGGTGGTAATTGGCCAGATTGGATTTGTCCTGCTTTTTGTGGACAGGACATACCTGGGCAATTTTCCACATTGTTGGGTAGATGCCAGTGCTGTAGCTGTACTGTAACAGTTTGGCTAGAGACACGGCTAGTTCCACAGCACAAGTCTTCAGCACTACAACCGGGATGTTGTCGGGGCCCATAGCCTTTGCTGTATCCAGTGCACTCAGCCATTTCTTGATATCACGTGGAGTGAATCGAATTGGCTGAAGACTGGCTTCTGTGATGGTGGGGATTATCGGGAGGAGGCAGAGATGGATCATCTACTCGGCCGTTCTGGCTGAAGGCGGCCTTAGGAAGGGTGCAAAAGAGACTTACTAGAGTGGTTCCAGAGATGAGGGACTTTAATTAGGTGGCTAGACTGGAGAAGCTGTGGTTGTTCTCTTTAGAGCAGAAAAGGTTAAGAGGAGATTTGATCGATGTGTTCAAAATCATGAAGAATTTAGATAAAATAAAGAGAAACAGTTCCCATTGGCAGGTCGAGAACCAGCGGACAAAGATTTAGGGTGATTGGGAAAAGAACCAAAAGGCGACATGAGGATAATTTTTTTTTAAATGCAGTGACTAGTTATGATCTGGAATGTGCTGCCTGAAAGGGTGGTGGAAACAGATTCATTTGTGGCTTTCATAAAGGAATTGGATAAATACTTGAAGGGGAAAAAATTGCAGGGCTACGAGGAAAGAGCAGAGGAATGGAACTAACTGGATTGCTCTTACAAAGAGCAGGCGTGGGTTTGATGGGTTGAATGGCATCCTTCTGTGCTGTAACCATTCTATTGTGTGCTGGGCTTAGGGTAGTTTAATGCTTTTCTAAGATTTTATTTTATTTTAAATTCAAATTTGTTCTTTTTAAAAAAAATATTCCCACTATTGGGTAAGTGGTACCTTTTTCATTTAACTTAGCTTGAGTTTTCTATTTCTTTCATTTTCCAAGAATTATTTTAAACTGAAATTTAAGGGAAATTTCTCCTCCATGTCACTCCCAAAAAAATACATGCATACATCCAAGTTGGTTCTTTGGATTCACTTATTTTCCTAATTTTGTAAATGTTTTTAGTTCAGCAAAAAAAAACTTGTCAAGTAACTTTCAAAATTATGAGTATCAACAATTTTTTAAAAAATGTAATGGGGGCATGGGTTGGGTGGGGGAAAGAAAAAGATGAAAGAAATTTTAACTCCAAAAGCCAATGACAATTTATTTTCTGATTTGCTCTTCGGAAAACATTATAGGAAATAAGGGAACGTTCCTTGTAGGGGGCACAGCTAGGCCTCTATAGGGAGAGGCTGGCATATCTGTAGCTATAAGGGTATAGCAAGAGACAGGTAATAAAATTCAATTTAAGTAATTGGTAATTAGATTTAGTAAATGTAATTTGACTTAAAACTACTCAAGGAATATTGGGTAAAGGAATTTGCAAAGAAATTTGCTCTTGGGCTGTGGGTGAACTGGCAAGGTAGTATTTATTTACTGACAGTGCAGGACTAGAATCATAGAGACTAGATCAGGTGAACCAGTAGGTTTTTACAACAATCCAGCTAATTTCATGATCATGTTCTGGTACTAATCTACAAATTACCAGATTTGCCATGATGGAAGTTGAACTCATGACCTCTAGATTACTAGTCCAGTACTATAACCATTAGGGTACCATACCCTTCACTCACTAAACAAGTTTAGAATGATGATCTTCTAATAGTGGGTTGTGAACTTGTACAATAAGCTACCATCTGTTTACAACAAAGTCTAGGTCAGATGACTTCTGGAACTGGATAGAATGTTCTTGTTGGATTTATATATGTTGTGCTTTTTCCCCTGTAATATTCAGTGAAATAAATTGCTGTGGGGGTAATTTTCACTTTTGCTGATGACAGAAAACTGGCCTTAGAGGATCGACCACTCGTTTACACCCCCCGCCCCCACCAATGGAAAAGGAAAAATCGGGAGGGGTGCATAATAGGCAGACAATTCTCCCACTAATTTTCCACCAGCATAAAGTGAATATCAGCCCCAGTACGATTGAAGTTTATGTCCAGGAAACAACCACAAACATTGTTTACACTTGTATTTTTGTGGAGCTGGAAGGAGCAGGAGTGCTCCACCTGGCTATACTTAATGCCATAAAAATACTGCAGGCTGAAGCCAGCCCAGGCTTATCCCCCTGCAGCTGCTGCCAGTGTCCCAGCCTGTCAACGTTGCTGTGGCCCAAAACCGGCACACTGCCTTGGGATGCCCATTTGGCACCTGCAGCTTGCCAGTCAGATTCAAACAAAGCCCGAGCCCATGCTCAAAACCCAGGGCCTATGTCACAGGAATGGCAGGTTGCCCAGTTAAAATCTACCAGATTTACTCCATCCTTCTGTAGTATGTGCTCTCAAAACTTCTTAAAATCCCTATTCTTTTCAATAAATTCCATTTTTTTTGCCATGCATTATTTTTATTATCAAAGTATACTTATTGCCAAAAAAATGCCAGACACACTATCATAATTTTTCTCATCACACACGTGGGCACTAACAGCTTCTTCCAAATGAGGCCTGCAATCAAATTCAACGTGGTTCAAGTATTTATCAGGAGTCACGCTGTACTGGATCAATACCATGGTAGGCTTATTTTATCCTTAGGTCAATTTGATGTCAGATTGAAACAGATCAAGATGAGGCCATTGGAAACTGCTGCTTAAGACACAGAGGTGGCCTGGTCAATTTTAAAAATGTCTTGGGAGTTTCCCTGATGGATCAATGGTTTATTCAAGGAGTAGCAGAACCACATAGACCAGAAAAGTCTCAAGTCCACAAAGGTTCAGCTAGAGCAGGGGTACGGGGTGCTATCATTGGTCTCAGCACCCCAGGGTTGTGGAGGGAAATTTAAAAATTATCAACAATAATTCTTGATTACAACACCGCTCACGGTTAAATGATTTGCTCGTGCTCACTGTTGAGGCTCACATGAATTAACAGTCACTTGGGTTAGGTACCAGAGGGCAACCAGCACCCACGGAACTTCAACCCATAAAGGAATCATTGCCTTGGGAGAGGGGGAAACAGCATTAAAAAATGGCAAAAATGTTTTTTTTTTAAAAACAAGAATTCCAAGTGACCTTTTTTCTTTCTAGAGTCCAATTGCTCAGTGAACAGTTTATATGTTTTGTGTGTGTTTAAAATCTGGCTTAAAGTGGGATAAAATTGGAAGCTTTTAAAGCTAGGCAATTTAATTAAATCTGAAATTATAATGTCCTTTAACTTGTTTTAAATTTTCTCTGCAAATAATATCTAGAGATGTTAATACTATGCCTTAGTTGATGTTTCGAGGTACATGGGTGTGGAGGTTAGTAGACATCATTCTTCACAATTACTAGCTAACAGTAATCAAATATAAAGCCAAACTGGAATAACTACAAATCAGAGGGTTTTTCTGTTGCTTTATCAAGATATGGCTTAAATGGCTAAATACTGAAAGTGAAAAATAATTGAGTTAGCCCCTAAGAATGGGAGACCTGTATGACAATTATTGAATTAAGTGTGAAATAGTGTAAGGTTATTCACAAAGCTATTTCTGATTCAGAAAGACACAGTTGCTTAGAACTGCACCAGTGAGTGGAGAGGCACCGAATTCAGTTTCTTTACACCATTCAGTTCCTTCAGTTCAATCACTACCAAGCACTCAAGAATATCAGCTCCCACTTTCTTCAGCAAGTCACAGGTGGCCGACATAGTACCTGCACCAAAGACAAAAATGTAGGATTTAATCTTTTTTTTTTAAAAACAAGTTTATCTATCAAAAATGCACAGCATCCCAGGACTGGTAATAGTAACATTGCTAGACTGAGGTCTTTCCACAGCATTTCATATACTCTAGCACTTAGTATACATAAATATGCCCCAGAATTTGCTGGCAAAATATCGGCGAATTAAAGATACACACTGTTTAGTGTGTAGATAACCCAGCAATTTGTGGCGAGGAAATTGCTGACAATGTCACTCAGCTGTTAGCCTTGCAAAAAAAAAAAAATCCAACTCAGTGCTCAGATGCCCTGCTCTAGCACATTCTGGGCCCATCTCAGTGTAAATGCAATATACAAAGTTAACCACATATCCTGTACCTCCAGTTGCAAGTAAATCATCAATGACGACAACTTTCTGCCCTGCTTGCACACTATCGGTTTGTATCTCAATTTCAGCCTACAAGAGAGAAAACAAGTTTTTAGAAGTATGGTAGTGTTTTGACACTTTTATATTACCAGGCTACAATATTTCTTTTTTTTTTTAAATTAAGAATTACCTGTCCATATTCTAGATGATAGCTTACACACAAGATTGGCCCTGGCAGCTTTCCTTTCTTTCGAACTGGCACAAAACCAATTCCAAATCTTTGTGCCAGAATTGGGCCAAATAGGAATCCACGGGCATCTAACCCTGTGAACACAAACAGAACTACTGTACTTTGGAATTTAGCACTTGTAAATAACACTGCTGTATAGATTACCAGTAAACCACTACATGTAAAAATTCCTGCAATGAGGTCAGATGTAATCTTATGGATGATAAGGGCTACAAACAACACTTCTATACTAATTCATAGAAGGTGGGAGTGATTTGGAAATTTAGGTGGTAAACTAAGCTTCAGCTATTGCATATTCCATATTGCTCTAGGGGTTATATTGTCACTTTATCCAAGATTTTCTTGTGATGAATACTATCCATTAGTTTCTTCTTTCCCAAGTTTTTACCAGTATAAATTAACTTGTTTATTTGAACGGTCACTTCCTTTATCTTTTCTGCTTCTTCATCTTAAAGATTTTTGCCTCCACACTTTAAAAATAATCTCCCTTCCCTTCCGTGAAGGCAATAATTCTTGTTGGGATATAGTTTCACAGATCCTGGCAAGGCTCCAGTACCTCACCCAAGTGGCCATTTTCAAAAGCATTACAAAATAATGAATATTAGCAGGCTATATGATTGTGCTGTGCTATCCCAATCCTATCCTGACCCTGCATCACGGGCCACTAGATTGTGATCAGAAACAGAACCCCTGGCAGATTTTTCCCTCCCTAGCTCAAGGGTGCAGCGATTAATTAACTCAACATAGACCAGGAATTCTGGTATGCAACTCAAGCTACAGGATGGTGCCTTCATCCACTAGGGTAACCTGTCTCAGCACTGCCTGTCAAAGAGTCAACTGACACTCACTATCCAAGTTCACATATGAAATAGCCACAGGTGTGAAGCACTATAGCCTATGCAATCATAGCATTGTGAGGAGAGTTAAGGCTGAACCTTCAGACATCTTAGTCCCACCCTCTTGAAGCCCCCCCCCCCCTCACAAGCCATCCTTTGCTAAAAGATTCAATTAAAGGATAAGACCCCTTTTAGTACTACTCTCTGACTTACCCACAATTAATTCAATCTGGGGAAACTTCTTCCTCAAATGATCTTCAAATAGGTCAATAACTGCTTTGAAGGCTTTGGGGTCTTTCAACAGAGGGCAGATGTCTCTGAAAAATAGAGAAGCTAAGAGTACAAAGTAGAAGTGATAAATAAAATAATTAATAAGTAAAACAGAAAATGCAGAAAACACCCAACAAGTCAGTCTGTAGAGAGAACAGATCAGTTAACATTTCAGATGTAGACGCTTTGTCAGAATAGGATGAAGGGTTCTGAAAAGGGTCTGCACTAGTAATGCCAACTCATCTGTTCTCTCCACAGATGCCGATTGATTTTCTGGGTGTTTCCAGCACTTTGTTTTTGTTTCAGATTTCCAGATTGTTACTTTTTGCAGAAGTGTCTGTTATCATCAATTGTAAAAGGTAGGCTTTAACTAGATTAAACACAGAGAGATTCTGGGGGCAGAGTTATAAATTTGCCTATAGAAATTGGATGGAACTCACTTGATCATATCTATTTCACAGCATTCACGTGGTGTAATATTTGTGTCTGCATAAGTATAGGCAAGCTGAAGTTGCATGCAGTTGTTCTTGATCCTTGTGCAAGGGATTCATTACTAGGTGGCAGCCAGACTTAGAGTAGATAGTGAAATTAAGTTGGAGATGCAGCTATGAATCTGGCAATTCGGTTTGTTTCCTCCAAATTGCTAAGTACCAATAGCAACCCATAGAAAGTGCAGTTAGCCTCAGATGATTAAAAACGTGGAAGGATATAGGGGAGCAAATTTGCAGCAAAATTACAGAAAGGTGCAAAAGCTATAGAGTAGTGATAACTGGGGACTTCAACTATCCTATTATAGACTGGGATAACAAAATGGGCAAAGAGGGGGGAGGAATTTTTGAAATGTGTTCAGGATAACTTTCTTAACCGGTATGTTTCCGGCCCAATGAGGAAGGAGGCATTGCTGGACTTGGTTCTAGGGAACGAGGTGGGCCAAGTGTCAGTGGGGGAGCATTTAGGGATCGACTCATGGAGACAGAGGGAATGGACGATGTACTAAATGAGTACTTCGCATCTATGGAGACGGACCACTCTAGTAAAAATACTCAATTGAAGGAGGGCCAATTTCAATGGGATGAGAACAGATCTGGCCCAGGTAAACTGGAATCAAAGATTGGCAGGCAAAACTGTAATTAAACGGTGGGCGGCCTTTAAAAGAGCAGATGGTTCGGGTACAGTTTAGGCACATTCCCATGAGGCAGAAAAGTAGGGCAACTAAAGCTAGAGTTCCCAGGATGACAAAAGAAATAGTGAGTAAGATGAAATGGAACAAAGGGGCATATAACAGATGTCAGGTTGATAGTACAAGTGAGAACCAGGCAGAATATAGAAAGTTCAGAGGGGAAGTGAAAAAGGAAATAAGAGGGGCAAAGAGAGAATATGAGGATAGACTGGCAGCCAATATAAAAGGGAATCCAAAAGTCTTCTACAGGCATGTAAACAGTAAATGGGTAGTACGAGGAGGGATGGGGCCAATCAGGGACCATAAAAGGAGATCTACTCATGGAGGCAGAGGAGATGGCCACGGTACTAAATGAGTACTTTGCATCTGTCTTTACCAAGGAAGAAGATGCTGCCTTAGTCTCAGTAAAAGGAAGATATAGTTGAGATACTGGATGGGCTAAAAATTGATGGAGGTACTTGAAAGGCTAGCTGTACTTAAAGTAAATAAATCATCCGGTCCGAATGGGATGCATCCTAGGTTGCTGAAGGAAGTACGGGTGGGAATTGCAGAGGTACTGGCCGTAATCTTCCAAACACCCATAGATATGGGGGTGGTGCCGGAGGACTGGAGAATTGCAAATGTTACACCCTGGTTCAAAAAAGGGTGCGAGGATAAATCCAGCAACTATAGGCCAGTCAGTTTAACCTCTGGTGGGGAAACTTTTAGAAACGATAATTAGGGACAGAGTGTGGATTGATTAGGGAAAGCCAGCACGGATTTGTTAAAGGCAAATCATGTTTAACTAACTTGATTGAGTTTTTTGATGAGGTAACAGAGGGTTAATGAGGGCAATGCAGTTGATGTGGTGTATATGGACTTTCAAAAGGCGTTTGATAAAGTGCCACATGGTAAGCTTATCAAGATTGCGGCCCATGGAATAAAGGGGGCAGTAGCAACATGGATACAGAATTGGCTACGGGACAGAAAAGAGAACTGGTGAATGCTTGTTTTTTAGACTGGAGGGAGGTGTACAGTGGTGTTTCCCAGTGGTCAGTGCTGGGACCACTGCTTTTTCTTGATATATATTAATGATATGGACTTGGGTGTATAGGGCATAATTTCAAAATTTGCAGATGACAAAACTTGGAAGGGTAGTAAACAGTGAGGAGGATAGTGATAGACTTCAAGAGGATATAGACAGGTTGGTGGCAAGGGCGGACATGTGGCAGATGAAATTTAATGCGGAAAAATGCGAAGTGTTACATTTCGGTAGGAAGAATGAGGAGAGGCAATAGAAACTAGAGGGCACAAGGACAGGGAGATCTGGGGGTATATGTACACAAATCGTTGAAGGTGGCAGGGCAGGTTGAGAAAGCGGTTAAAAAATGCATATGGGATCCTGGGCTTTATAAATAGCGGCAGAGTACAAAAGTCATGATGAACCTTTATAAAACACTGGTTTGGCCACAACTGGAGTACTGTGTCCCGTTCTGGGCCCGGCACTTTAGGAAAGGTATGAAGGCCTTGCAGAGAGTGCAGAAGAGATTTACTAGAATGATTCTAGGGATGACAGACTTTAGTTACATAGATAGACTGGAGAAGCTGGGGGTTGTTCTCCTTGGAACAGAGAAGGTTGTGAGGAAATTTGATAGAGGTATTCAAAATCACAAAGGGTCTAGACAGAGTAAAGAGAGAGAAACTGTTCCCATTGGCAGAGGGGTCAAGAGCTAGAGGACATAGATTTAAGATGATCGGCAAAAGTACCAAAGGTGACATGAGGAATAATTTTTTTTTAAAAAGTGAGTGGTTAGGATCTGGATGGAGGCAGATTCAATCATGGCCTAAGGTAACTGGATAAGTACTTGAAAGGAAAAAAAATTGCAGGGCTACGAGGATAGGGCGGGGGGAGTGGGACTAGCTGGATTGCTCTTGCATAGAGCCGGCGAGGACTCGATGGGTCGAATGGCTTCCTTCTGTCCTGTAACCTATGATTCGAATAAGATAAATAGGGAAAAAACGATTCCCACTGGTCAGTGAGTCAGTAATTAGAGTACATGAATTTACCAAAAAGAACAATGTGAGAGGTTAGAATTTTTTTTTAAATGCAGGGAGTTGTTGGGGCATTGAATGCCCCATCAGAAACAAAGGTGGAAGCAGAACGGTTAATAGGATTTAAATGGATAAATATTTGAAAAAGAAATAGTTCAAAGGATATAGGAAATGGACCAAAAAAAATGGAAGTATCAAAGAGCCCACACAGGTGTGATTGACTGAAGGGCCACCTTCTGTGCTGTAAAATTTTATGATTCAGTGATATAAAACTTAATAATCCCTAAAATGCAAGATCAGCTCACATCTTTTTCCACTCCCTGCCACTTAGTAACTGCACCAGCTAAACCAATCTACCCAACCAATTTTATTTTAGCTCACCCTCCTTCCCCCTCCATTCTGTAACCCTTCTTTCAGGCTTCCATCAATGTCACTCTGAAACCAGATAGTAGAATGTATGCATCAGAAGCCCAGGTGGTCCTTTTCCAATAGTTCAAATGAGATCAACATTTATTGGCAAAATCTGCAGACTGGAGTCCAACCTGCTACTTTGTTAAAAAAAAGAACAGTATGCAGATAAGTACTATATAAATTTTAAGTACTTTCAATGGTTTTATTTAACAATGTTTCAATTTTATTCTTGATTTTGGTCCATTGAGCCAAATTAATGCTTCACTTTGGTTATAGACTATTCACATTATGTTGTAGACTCCCAAGTATTTTACAAATCTGAAACCTGACAGAAAATAAAAGGGTCGATTTAAAGCTACACCGTCAGCAGGAACAGGGTGGATGCAATGTTAAAATTGCTTCAGAATACTTACCAACCTGTTTCCACTATTTTCCCGCTGATAGTAATTTTAACCACACCTTTTTTTTAAGTTGGCCGAGGCACCCACCAGAAACAGACGGGGGAACCTCGTGAATGCATGCAATTCTGGGTCCTATGAAGTCATTAGGACACCAACACAACCTTAACATGACATCACTGAAGTCCCACCCAGCACGCAACCCACCAGTAATCCTAGTGGCATTGGTCGCTCGAAGCCACTGAAAGCACTATTTAATTGGACACTCAGCTGCAGGTAATTGGATCACAGGGATCTGTGTGCTATTTGGATTCCTAGGAGAGTTTCCAGCTTCCAGATTGCTTGATCAAGTGGAGGTCCCATGAAAATGGGCAGGCTAACTGTTTACCAATGCTATCGGGTGGGCAGCCCAATCATATTCAAATGAGACCCAGGAATTAAGAATCACCTGGGCTCACTATGGCAATGTTGAACTGCCTGCCCAATTCCTGCTCCAGGTTAACTTAAGTAGGGCTTAAATATACACAGATAGATACTCAACTGTTATTTACAATCTTTAGCCTTCTGCACCTCAAATGGCTGAAACTGGCTTGAGGTGGTTTTCAGTCAAAACCCAATCTTTTTTAAACGAGGGTTCCATTTCCAAAATGGACAACGAGATAAAGAAATCAGAAAAAATGTCAAATGTTTTAGGGATAGGGTACATTATAAATAAAGTTAAAATAGAAGGGACAGACTGAAGATGGAAAACAGAACCACAAACTACATTTCAGCACTGTTATTACGGTCATCTTTTTGTTTAGTGGTCACTGGACTTGTTGGGGGGGAGGAATTGTCAATTTTTCCCCCCTAAATTGGTCTTGGACGTTATGTATTTTTGCCTCTCCCAGGAGATTACATGGTTGCTAGTGGGTGGGGCTTGTTGTGAATGATGATGCTTACGGCATCACAACTGTGTGGAGCGGGATCAATATACTAGCTGTTCTTTTCCGCTCCATCATATTTGTATGTTCGTAAATCCCAAGAAATACAAACCCAATTGAAGTTAAAAAAAATTCTATTAGTGGTGATGCTGGTTCATGACCATGCTCAGAGGAATAGTCATGAGCAAGTGACTAATCACACAGCAATAGCTTTTCAGACTGTTGTATTAAATTTCCCTAAATATTTATAACATAATAAATGCATACATAATTGAAGAATTCTTAAAATTTACCAAAAAAATTGACCATTGCATATGATACATTTACCAATTTTCAACTGCCTCTCCTTTCTCATGAACCTTCACTTAATCAGTCCATTGCAAGGGCTGATATTCTCCTCACCCTTCATTACTGCACTAACACCATGCCTTTTGATCCAAATGACCTTTGAACCCTCACTGCTGAGTGTAATGACACAGGATGTCACCTTGTATTTAATAGAATTTCTGTTTGAATCATGCAATGTTCCAATTATTGGTTTTGCGATTTCTCCCGGGTTTCCACTGATCTTCCACCAAAGTTACATGGGTGACTGGGAGAACACCTGCAGGAATTACTGGCACATGTGTACATTCCAGAGGTGAGGAGAGAGTGACTGCCCTCGACATCAAGGCAACATTTGACTGAGTGTGGCATCAAGGAACCCTAGTAAAATTGAAGTCAATGGGAATCAGGGGGAAAACTCTCGAGTGGCTGGAGTCATACCTAGCACAAAGGAAGATGGTAGTGGTTGTTGGAGGCCAATCATCTCAGCCCCAGGGCATTGCTGTAGGAGTTCCTCAGGGCATTGTCCTAGGCCCAACCATCTTCAGCTGCTTAAATGACCCTCCCTCCATCATGTCAAAAGTGGAGATGTTCGCTGGTGATTGCACAGCATTCAGTTCCATTCACAACCCCTCAGATAATGAAGCAGTCCGTGCCAGCTTGCAGCAAGACCTGGACAACATCCAGGCTTGGGCTGATAAGTAGCAAGTAACATTCACACCAGACAAGTGCCAGGCAATGACTATCTCCCCTTGACATTCAACAGCATTACCACTGCCAAATCCCCCTGGGGGGGGGGGGGGGGGGGGTCCACTATTGACCAGAAACATAAATACTGTGGCTACAAAAGCAGGTCAGAGGCTGGGTATTCTGCAGCAAGTGACTCACCTCCTGACTCCCCAAAGCCTTTCCACCATCTACAACGCACAAGTCAGGAGTGTGATGGAATACTCTCCACTTGCCTGGATGAGTGCAGCTCCAACAACACTCAAGAAGCTCGACACTATCCAGGACAAAGCAGCCCGCTTGATTGGCACCCCAGCCACCACCCTAAACATTCACTCCCTTCACCACCGGCGCACTGTGTACCATCTACAAGATGCAGTGCATCAACCATCAACTCGCCAAGGCTTCTTCAACAGCACCTCCCAAACCCACGACCTCTACCACCAAGAAGGACAAGGGCAGCAGGCCGCATGGGAACACCACCACCACCTGCACGTTCCCCTCCAAGTCACACACCAACCTGACTTGGAAATATATCGCCGTTCCTTCATCACTGGGTCAAAATCCTGGAACTCCGTACCTAACAGCACTGTGGGAGAACCTTCACCACACAGACTGCAGCAGGTCAAGAAGGTGGCTCACAACCACCTTCTCAAGAGCAATTAGGGCTGGGCAATAAATGCTGGCCTTGCCAGTGACACCCACATCCAATGAATGAATAAAAAAATCTACTAGACCTAATGATCTTTAATTTGTGCTAATGTGACTAGAAAAGAGAACTTGCATTTATATAGCACATTTCGTGACCTTGGAACATCCCAAAGCACTTCACAGCCAATGAAGTACTTTTGAAATGGAAAATGAAACAAACATTTATTCCCTATACACTAAAAGGGCAAAACAGGAGTTGGGCAAGAGTTACTGGAGGAACAAAATGCAAACGTTTTGGAAGAAAGCAGCAAGGTTCGGATTAATAACGGAAAATGTTACTGAACGCAGGACAGTAATTCAGGTTAATTCTTACTGAGGTGCTAAACTAAGTGTGGGCACTTACTTAATTGAGTACAACGGCAGCTGGGTATGTAGCCAACTTATTGACTTAACGTTTCTTTATCTCAAAGAGCAGATGTTCCTCTTAGACCACTTGGGCCCAATTGCTTGTCTGGCGGTGGGCATAAACGAAACGCGGGCTGGGAGGATCGAAGGCAGGGCATGGTTTCCTTTAATTACTCGATCATACAGCTCCTTTTCACAATCTGGGGCCCTTCCCCTCCAAGTATTACACAATAAATTTCCATCTCATTGCTCCACTGAGTGCCAATGTTGCCTGAGCTGATTAGATCTCAGGGAGTTGGTGCAATTTATTGCTGGATTATAAAAAAGGTCCCAAGCACCAAACGACTCCCAATAACGGCAAGAGGCGGCTTCCTGCCCCCACCTCCATTCCACCTTAAACCCAGCACCTCACAGGGACACAGTGCACGACTCCATTCGCCGAAAGAGAGGGGAGGAAACGGCAGAGAAACTCACCGAAACAGGATGCCCTGTGTCGGGAAGTCGGGGAAGGTCTTGATCGCGCAGCGCACCAACTTCAGCTTCTCTGGCTCTGAACACATCGTCTCCGCACACGAGCGGATAACTACCTCAAATAACTTCAATCTTCCGGATAGCGGTTAATTAGTGTCGAGATCAGACCACGGCGGGGCTCATTTCGGTTCGAGGCCGATATCGGGCGGTGGGCGGGGTGCCATTACGCGCTCTCTATTGGCAGCGCACCCATTGGGAGGGCGGGAAATCCGGCGGGGCTCCCGCAATTTAAAGGCTGTATGCACCTCTTAAAGGGGCGATGCACTCTTTCCACTGCTCAACGTTGGAATAGTTTCCGCTACTGTCAGAGAAGAAAATGACTACATCCAGAGCACCCAAGTTTGCGGCTGGTGGCGTGGAGGTTCTGATAGAGCAAATTCCCTGTAGGAGGGAAGTGCTTTTCCCAGGTGATGGCTAGCAGGTGCCCAGGCAAATTGCACAGTAGCAGTAGAGAGGTGACCACTCGTAAATACTACCAGCATAACTCCCAGAACATGGAAACAGATCATTTTCATGTATTTCATTGACTTGTAGATCAGTATGTCAAAACAGAGACTCCTTGTTTACTGCATCCATTCTACAACCCTTAAATTCTGTATTCTTCTTTAGTTATTCTTCAGTCTATAATCCATCATTAAAGAAGGACCTTGCATTTATACAGCACCTTTCACAACCTCAGGATGACCCAAAGCAGTTCACAGCCAATGAAGTACCTTTGAAGTGTAATTAAAATGAAATGTAGGGAACATAGCAGCCAATTTATGGGGCAGCAAGGTTCCACAAACTGCAATTAAATAAATGACCAGGTAATTTTTTTCAGCTTTACTATTTTAAATATGCAATATAAATGCAAGTTAAGAACATAAGAAATTGGAGCAGGAGTAGGTCATATGGCCCCTTGAGCCTGCTCCACCATTCAATAAGATCATGGTTGATCTGACCTCAATTCCACTTTCCCACCTGATCCCCATATCCCTTGATTCCCTTAGAATCCAAAAATCTATCGATCTCAGCCTTGAATATACTCAACGACTGAGCATCCACAGCCCTCGGGTAGGGAATTCCAAAGATTCACAACCCTTTGAGTGAAGAAATTTCTCCTCATCTCAGTCATAAATGGCTGACCCCTTATCCTGAGACTATGCACCCTAGTTCTAGACCCTGCAGCCAGGGGAATCAGCATCTACCCTGTCAATCCCTCTCAGAATCTTATATGTTTCAATGAGATCACCTCTCATTTCTCTAAACTCCAGAGAGTATGGACCCATTCTACTCAATCCCTCCTCATAGGACAACCCTCTCATCCCAGGAATCAATCTAGTGAACCTTTGTTGCACCATCTCTAAGGCAAGTATATCCCTCCTTAGGTAACAAAACTGTACGCAATACTCCAGGTGTGGTCTCACCAAAGCCCTGTACAATTGCAGCAAGACTTCCTTACTCTTGTACTCCAACCCCCCTGCAATAAAGGCCAACACACTATTGCCTTCCTAAATGCTTGCTGTACCAGCATGTTAACGTTCTGTGTTTCAGGACACCCAAATCCCTCTGACCACCAATATTTAATAGTTTCTCACCATCTAAAAATATTCTGTTTTTCTTTTCTTCCTACCAAAGTGAATAACCTCACATTTCTCCACATTATACTCCATCTGCCACTTTCTTGCCCACTCACTTACTCTGTCTATATCCCTTTGCAGACTCTTTGTGTCCTCCTCACAGCTTACTTTCCCACCTAGCTTTGTATCAGCAGCAATCTTGGATACATTACACTCGGTTCCTTCATCTAAGTCATTAATATAGATTGTAAATAGCTGAGACCCCAGCATTGATTCTTGAGGCAACCCACTAGTTACAGCCTGCCAACCCGAAAATGGCCCATTTATTTCTACTCTCTGTTTTCTGTCCGTTAACCAATCCTCTATCCATGCTAATATATTACCCCCAACCTCATCAGCCCTTATCTTGTGTAACAACCTTTTGTGTGGCACCTTATCAAATGACTTTTGAAAATCCAAATATACTACATCCACTGGTTCCCCTTTATCTTCCCTACTGGTTACATCCTCAAAGTACTCTAATAGATTTGTCAAAACACAAACTCCATTTCATAAAACCATGTTGACTCTGCCGAATTATATTATGATTTTCTAAGTGCCCCATAACCACGTCCTTAATAATGGATTCCAGCATTTTCTCGACTACTGATGTCAGGCTAATTGTCCTGTAGTTCCCAGTTTTATCTTTCCTTCCTTTCTTGAATAGCAGTGTTACATTTGCTACCTTCTAATCCACTGGGACCATTGTAGAATCTAGGGAATTTTGGAATATCACAACCAATGCATCCATTATCTCTGCAGCCACCTCTTTTAGAACCCTAGGATGTAGGCCATCCGGTCCAGGGGATTTTTCAGCTTTTAGTCCCATTCATTTCTCTGGTACTTTTTCTTTACTAATATTAATTACTTTAAGTTCGTCACTCTCATTAGACCCTTGGTTTCCCATTATTTCCGGTATTTTTTTGTGTTTTCTACTGTGAAGACAGATACAAAATATTTGTTTAACATCTCTGTCATTTCCTTATTCCCCATTATAATCTCTCCTGTCTCAGCCTCTAAGGGACCCATGTTTACTCTTGCTGCTCTCTTCATTTTTACATACATGTAGAAGCTCTTACAAGTTGTTGTTATTGTTGTAGTGATGTTGGTTAGGGATAAACAATGGCAAGGACACTGGGAAAGCGCCTGGTCTTTTTAAAATAGTACTAAGGGATCTTTTACATTCTCCTGAGAGGGCATCTCATCTGAGAGACCTCAACTCCAACAGTGCAGTACTCCATTACTACATTAGTGCAGTACTCCATTACTGCACTGAAATTTCAGCCTAAATTATGTCTTTCACTAGGGACTGCACCTTGATGTGGTGGGAAGGCTTGTGTGCTCCTATGACCCTGAGAGCAATGCTGGCAGGAGTATAACTTCTGGTAGGTCACCCAAGCCAGACAGGTCAAAAGGTAGGAGCCAGACTGAAGACAGTCCACTGATAGGATCCTCTTCATAGAGTAATCCTCTTGAATCGGGCTAATGACCTGTCCACGTAAAAATGCCTTTTGTGACAGAAACAACCCAAAGACAAGATGAGTCTGCTACAGACGTGCAAATACAAACATCAACTGTGGAAAACCAAGATCTGCTGGATATAAGGCAAGATGATACACTGATTTAAGTCAAATATCTTGCTCTGGACAGACAGCGGTGGAAGAAATAGGTTGCCTCATGTGCCACTAGGCACAGGAGACTCTAACTAACTAACTAATTAGATTATGTGCTCCAGTCTCTGGAGTGGACTGTCTGTCTGAATTCTGTCTTTCTACTTGCAATCAGGCTCGATAGACAGAAAATACTAGTAGGAGCTTTAGTGAATTTGATCCCCTTCTGTACTCTGTGTGATGGTATCAATTGTCGCACCTCACCACATCATACCACTTTATAACTATGATACCTTAAAGCATAAAAACTCCCAGTGATTCTGGGAACAAGATCAATGCTTACACTCAATCTGATCTGAGATGAATTGTATTGCTAACCCACACTAACACACTATATTAACAACCCACATTAAAAGGGTCTCACCTGTTTATAATCAATCTGATTTTGCACTGTAGCTGAGTTTACTTTCTTCAGCTGCTGAAAATTGCATTGAAGATTGACAGGGTCACATTTTTGATGCAACTCTGTCGACCTTTGGGTGTTTGTCATGATTGGTTGAAAAAATATTTTTGGTGCTGGTTTTTTAGCCAATCCACAGGCAATTTTGTAATGTTAAACACACCTCCGAAATGGACAGTGAGAATGGGAAGGCAGAACAAAAGAGATGTGAAAGATTTTAAGTAAAGAAAGCATTTTAAGATTAGAATGAAATACCATCAAAAATTGGGTAAAATTATCATTTATACAAAATACTAAACAGAAAAGAGATGATATAGCAACCACAGGCTATGTGTTTAAAAGTGTTTTATTTCTATATGAAGATTACCATTTTTTAACATTTCTTTAACAATTAATGGTTAATTCCTGATACACGTATAACCATATTACTGCAATTTTAGTTTTTTTTTACGAGCATCGCAGTGCACGAGCTGAAAACAAATAAAAATGGTTTCGCCAGGAAGGTAGGAATTTCCCTGAACCTGCCAATAGTTTAAAGGTTATTAGATTTAACTTGTTGAAAGTAAGCTGATATAGTATAGGTATAAAACCATAGAAATTTATAGCTCAAAAGGAGGCCATTTGGCCTATTTTGTCTGTGCTGGCTCTTTGCTAGAACAATTCAAAAGTAATGTGACCCCTTTCACTGGCAGGCTTCCTAAAGACTCAAAGAGACACCAGATGCAGGGAAATCATACAGATAAGCCCCTTAGATGAAGTAACATTCAACCACCCAGAGCTCTTGACTGGATCAAGCTAGACCAATTTTTCATACTTTGCAAAGACTTCAAGATATAATCAATATGTCAGGAGAGATTAGATTCTGAGTTGTTAGATACACTGGCAACTGTACTGAGTATTAATACTCCTTGCTGTACAAGGTTGCACATGTTATGAGAACTTTCACAACTGTGTACTTCCTTGCATATATGTGACTTGTACTTCTGACCCCTTTCTTGGCAGCTGAAGAAAGTCTATAACTTAACCACCCCAACAGGCATTGTATATATGTAGTGTTTTTTGACCCAAATCAGCCCCACCCTTCCTTTGACTACCCTTTTACTATTTATATATTTATAAAAGACTTTTAGGTTCCCTTTTATGTTAGCTGGTAATCTATTCTCATACTCTCTCTTTGCCCCTCTTATTCCCTTCTTCAGTCGTCCAGGGAGCTCTAGCTTTGGATGCCCTTCCTTTCCCCTCATGGGAATTTGTCTACTCTGTACCCGAACCATCTCCTCCTTGAAGACCTCCCATTGTTCAATTACTGTTTTGCCTACCAATTTTTGATTCCAATCCACCAGGGCAAGATTCCTTTTTAATTCACTGAAATTAGCCTTCCTCCAGTTACTTTTATGCTTGATTTTTCCTTATCCTTTTCCATAACTATTCTAAACCTAATGATATTATGATCGCTGTCTCCCAAATGCTCCCTCACTGAAATATGCTCCACTTCATTCCCCAGAACTAGATACAGCACTGCTTCCTTCCTCGTTTGGCTAGAAACACACTGATCAAGGAAGTTCTCTTGTATACGTTTCAGGAATCCCTCCCCCTCTTTGCCATTTACACTGTTGCTGTCCCAGTCTATATTGGGATAATTGAAGTCCCCCATTATTACTATTCTATAGTTCTTGCATCTTTCTGTAGTTCGCCTGCAAATTTGCTCCTCTATCTCCTTCCCACTATTTGGTGGCCTATAGTATATACCCAGCAGCGAATTAGCTCCTCTGTTGTTCCTTAATTCTAACCAAATAGATTCTGTCTTTGACCCCCTCAACTACATCATCCCTTTCTAGTGCTATAATAGTTTTTTTGATCAATACTGTTATCCCCTCCTCCTTTCTTTCTTTCCCTATCTTTCCTGAATACCTTGTAATCAGGAATATTAAGTACCCAATCTTCCCCTTATTTGAGCCAGGTGTCCGTTGCCACTAGATCATAGTCCCATGTGGCGACCTTATTTTCCGCACTCCATGCATTTACGCACTTGCACTCCAATCTCATCTTAGATTGCCTTGCATTTGCCCCTTGTCTGATCCCTCCTATTTCTGAACCATTCTTTACTCTAGTGCTATTTGTTTGTCCCAGTCCTCTATCCACCTTGTTTCTCCTCTCTAATGTTTCAGCTCCTATCCCCCTGCCAAATTAGTTTAATTGTAAACAATTTTACAACACCAAGTTATAGTCCAACGATTTTATTTGAAATTTACAAGCTTTCAGAGGCTTCCTCCTTCCTCAGGTAAATGTCAGGAACTCCTCGAAGCCTATGCATTTATAAATCACAGAACAATACATGGTGATTACAGATAGTCTTTGCAACTGCCCATTGCCAAGGCAATCACAGTGTTCAGACAGAGAGGTGTTGCCTACAGAGCCCCCGAATATACAGTCAACAAAAAAAAACAGAAAAAAAAAACAGAGAGAGAGAGGCAGAAACATCCGGAAGGCAGAGAAAGCCAGCAAATGTCCCGTTATATTAAAAACAGATAGCTTTTGTTCACTGGTGGGGTTACGTGTAGTGTGATATGAACCCAAGATCCCGGTTGAGGCCGTCCTCATGGGTGCGGAACTTGGCTATCAATTTCTGCTCGACAATTTTGCGTTGTCGTGTGTCTCGAAGGCCGCCTTGGAGTACGCTTACCCGAAGGTCGGTGGCTGAATGTCCCTGACTGCTGAAGTGTTCCCCGACTGGGAGGGAACCCTCCTGTCTGGCGATTGTTGCGCGGTGTCCGTTCATCCGTTGTCGCAACGTAAGAGGTAGACAACGTTGGCCGAGTCACATGAATATGAAGCATGCACCTGGTGGGTGGTGTCCTCTCGTGTGATGGTGGTATCTGTGTCGATGATCTGGCATGTCTTGCAGAGGTTACCGTGGCAGGGTTGTGTGGTGTCGTGGACGCTGTTCTCCTGAAAGCTGGGTAATTTGCTGCGAACGATGGTCTGTTTGAGGTTGGGTGGCTGTTTAAAGGCGAGTAGTGGAGGTGTGGGGATGGCCAGAGCGAGGTGTTCGTCGTCATTGATGACATGTTGAAGGCTGCGGAGAACATGGCGTAGTTTCTCCGCTCCGGGGAAGTACTGGACGACGAAGGGTACTCTGTTGGTTGCGTCCCGTGTTAGTCTTCTGAGGAGGTCTATGCGATTTTTCGCTGTGGCCCGTCGGAACTGTCGATCGATGAGTCGAGCGTCATATCCCGTTCTTACTAGGGCGTCTTTCAGCGTCTGTAGGTGTCCATCGCGTTCCTCCTCGTCTGAGCAGACCCTGTGTATTCGCAGGGCCTGCCCATAGGGGATGGCCTCTTTGACGTGGTTAGGGTGGAAGCTGGAAAAGTGGAGCATCGTGAGGTTGTCCGTGGGCTTGCGGTAGAGTGAGGTGCTGAGGTGCCCGTCTTTGATGGAGATTCGTGTGTCCAAGAAAGAAACTGATTCTGAGGAGTAGTCCATGGTGAGCTTGATGGTGGGATGGAACTTGTTGATGTTATCGTGTAGTCTCTTTAGTGATTCTTCGCCGTGGGTCCATAGAAAGAAAATGTCGTCGATGTATCTGGTGTATAGCGTTGGTTGGAGGTCCTGTGCAGTGAAGAAGTCCAAGGCGGCCTTCGAGACACATGACAATGCAAAATCATCGAGCAGAAATTGATAACCAAGTTCCGCACCCATGAGGACGGCCTCAACCGGGATCTTGGGTTCATATCATGCTACACGTAACCCCACCAGTGAACAAAAGCTATCTGTTTTTAATATAACGGGACATTTGCTGGCTTTCTCTGCCTTCCGGATGTTTCTGCCTCTCTCTCTCTGTTTTTTTTTTCTGTTTTTTTTTGTTGACTGTATATTCGGGGGCTCTGTAGGTAACACCTCTCTGTCTGAACACTGTGATTGCCTTGGCAACGGGCAGTTGCAGAGACTATCTGTAATCACCATGTATTGTTCTGTGATTTATAAATGCATAGGCTTCGAGGAGTTCCTGACATTTACCTGAGGAAGGAGGAAGCCTCCAAAAGCTTGTAAATTTCAAATAAAATCGTTGGACTATAACTTGGTGTTGTAAAATTGTTTACAATTGTCAACCCCAGTCCATCACCGGCATCTCCACAAATTAGTTTAAACCCACCCCCACAGCACTAGATAACCTCCCTGCGAAGTCATTGGTCCCAGCTCTGTTGAGGTGTAACAGATCCTTCCTGCCCCAGGACTGGTTCCAATGCCCCAGGAATCTGAAGCCCTCCCTTCTGCACTATTTCTCCAGCTATACATAAACCTGTTTTATCCCACTATTCCTATACTCACTTGAATGTGGCATTTGGAGTACTCCAGAAATTATTACCTTTGAGGTCCTGCTTTTTAATTTTCTCTCTAGTTCCTGAAACTCTGACTGCAGGATCTCAACCATTTTCCTTCCTATGTCATTGGTTTCCACATGGACCACGACTTCTGGCTGTTCCCCTTTCCCCCCTAAAAATGTCTGCACCCTCACAGTGATACCCTTTTCCCTGGCACAGGAGAGACAATACACCATGCGGGACTCACGTCGGTGGTTGCAGAAATGCCCTGAGTATTGAATCCCATATAACCACTGCATTCCTACATTTTGCTGTGCTCCACTGTGCGGTCCTTTACCCCACGGTGCCATGCTCCGGACTGCATTCTTCAAGGTGTCGTCACCCTCACCAGTATTCAACACTGAAAACCAGTTAGTGAGCGACGCACTCCCGCAGGATTCCTGCACTGCCTGCCTCTTCCTACCCTGCTGAATGGACACCCACTTACTGTCCTGAGCTTTCTGTGGCTGTGGGGTGACCATCTCCTGGAATGAAAAATCCAGGAAATTCTCAGCCTCCCGTATGCTCGGCAGTGATTCCAGCCTCTCCTCAAGCTCAGAAACTCTGACCTCGAGCAACTGGAGGCACTTCCTGCACACGTGGTCACCCAGGACACCTGAAGTGGGTTTCAGCTGTTTCTCCATTCTATTAATAAAATATATATAATATCCTCATGTTATTTTTATCTTAGTACCCCTTTAACTCCTATTTATTATTTCTTTATTTATTTACCCTTTAAGATAGTTATTTCTCAATCAATGCTAACCAACTACAATTAATATTATAAGAGTGTATACTAAACTGACCTACCTTTGCTTTCATGGCCTCCTCTGCTATATTGACTGTGACGTCACTTTTGCAGATTTTCTAAGAGTTTGTTTTCCCTGCTCACCAGATGCTCTGCTGCTGCACTGCTACGCTGCTGTTTAAACACGTGTGGCTGCTCCCATGGTGCTCCGTGCTCACCCGACACTCTATTTCTTCTAACCCTGATAATCCAGTGCCTATGCTCACAGTAAATTGATAGGATACACCGATTTATAGAGATATGATCATTATACCATATCATGTAATGCACAATGTATTATTACACAATAACAGGGGGCATTTTATGTCTTGATAGCCTTTTCTAATAGATGTAAAGGAACTGCTTAGAGGTAAGCTGTCTAAGATGGAGCTATATTTAATTGGCTTGTCCATTTAAGACCACAGTCAATTGCTCTAAATAAGCATAAATGAGGTCAATTAGACAGTTATTGCTGAGGGAAGTTTATCTCTAGTTTGGCAGCTAATACAATTATCTTTCAATCTAGAGGTAAACATCCATCAGTAATCTGGAAATTTTTTAAATGACAATGTAAAATTTAGGTAGATTATACATTCCTTCTATGATATCCACTGGCTGTGCAAAACTTCTACTAAAAGAGTGAAAACAGTACTTCCATAATGGGAATTTGCCTAGAGTGGGAGTTCAGTGGTGAGTCGGGGTAAGAAATGGGACTATTTTTTCTGGGCCAAGAGAGTGGCATTGAGCGAGAGCTCAAAGCCACAGGACAAGAATCACTTAAGGAAGCCAGCACCAATACAAGTGGCCCAGTCAAACTAAAATGCATGCATTAAATGTTTAAATATTTAAATCAGGATCTAGTTTTAATGTTAATAATACATGAAGTGTATAATGGTGCTCATTGGTCATAGAAAGCTTCAAGCGAACTGATGGGCACTGCACGATCCTGTTCCAAGATCAATCGAGCACGCACCAAGTATTGGAAGAGCACCGCCCCCCCATTCAATCCTGCATCTGTGGTCGGTGATTTTTGCCAGGCCCACAAGCAAACCTACCAGCTTGCCTTCCGTGCACCAGATAACCAAAGATGAGGAGTGTGGGAGTGAAATGGAGCCAAAAATTGAGCAGCTGCCCCCTCAGGAAACACAAAGGGGCTGCAAACTCTAGCAATGTACAAAAATGTGGAAGACCATTTTGTCTTGGCTGCAGTACTGAGAGAGTGCTGCGCTATCGGAGGTGCCGTCTTTTAGATGAGACGTTAAACCAAGGCCCGATCTGGGCTTAAACAAAAGGGCCTGATCTGCCCTCTTTGGCTAATGTAAAAGATCCATGGCACTATTTTGAAGAAGAGCAGGGGAATCCTGGTCAATATTTATTCCTCAACCAACATCACTAAAACAAATTATTTGGCCATTATCACATTGCTGTTTGTGGGACCATGTTGTGTGCAAATTGGCTGCTGCATTTCCCTACATTACAACAGTGACTACACTTCAAAAAGTACTTCATTGGCTGTAAAGCGCTTTGGGATGTCCTGGGTCGTGAAAGGCGCTACATAAATACAAGTCTTTTCTTTCTGCTATTTCTCCCAATAAGGGACGAAGGGAGATTTGGTGGCTTACTCCACTATGTTGAACCGATGTTGAGGATGATGAAATGATGCAGCTCCCTCCCTTCTCCGGGATGCAGGAAGGTTGCTAAGGAGCGTTGCCTAGCGAACACGTCACTAGGAGACCGGAGGCGGGGGTATGGTCACGTGGTCGCGCCATCTTACAGCTGGGGCAGCCGAAGCGAGAGGATGAATCGGAAAGAGCGAGCGATGTCACGGCGCAAACAGTCTACGCCGTACCGAGTGCAGTGTGAGTATCTCTGGGAGGAGAGGGCAGTGAAGGTGGGGGCGGATAGCCGGGATACCGGTACCACGGCGATAGGTAGACAGGCACCGAGTTCCCACTGGCTGGGTGGAAGGCGGGACCGGATCGGCAAAGATACGCCCAGGCCGTCGGGAGAGGGTTCTGTCTGCAAAAAGGAAGTTCCGACGCGGTTCGCGCTTCTGCCCTTCACTGAAAATGGCCTGGGAGCGGGATCTGCGCCTTTTAAATTTATTCACTCCCGGGCATCGTTTTATTTTAACTGGGAGGCGCAGCTAAATTGGGAGAGGGGTGCGTGGGACAGCAGAGAAGAGTTGACCCTGTGATATGGGGGGGGGGGGAATAGGGCGGAAAAGGCAAGGGGCCAGGAACGGTAAAGACACGATAATGCAACGGGCAGATGGTGAGAGAATGGCTGGCGGGCGAGCGAGCGACAGTAAAGACAGACAGATGGTGAGAGGGGATGTAAAAGGAAAATAAGACTCAAGACAGAGACGGAGCTAAAGTGGGGAATGCATGCGATACAGTGTCTGAGATAGCATTTCAATGACTAATGTAAGATTTATGTTTCTGAGCTATTTTTTAAAAAAAATTCTTAAATCGAGCTGTCAGCAGCAGAGAAATGTTGAGAATGAAATTTCTGTTTTTAAAAAAAACAGTAAAACATACTGCAACCCCGTTTTAGCTTTAGCATTTTTAGAAAGATGCATCAAAATATTTGGAAAAGCCAAAAATTGAGACTTGACCAATTTGCATAGCTTTAATGCTATTTTCTCTAAATTGTAGATTTTCCAGAGTATAGTGCTGTATTCTGTGCATGTGTGTTTTTAAAACTAAATCAAAATTAATTTTATGCTACAATTTATTCCTTTGCAATTGGAGATGCTAAAGAGACTGACGTGGCTAGATAGGTAAGGAGTGACATTGGAAAAGAAGGAAATAGACTAGAAGAAAGGAAATAAGAGAATTGTTAAACATTTAATTTTGTGTCCTATTAATTTCATTGTAGTTTTCATAAATGGTTTATTTAAAAAAAAACTCTTTGGTGAGACCCACTAAAATTAATCAAGTCCTGTCAAGTACTCACTCTTTTTGTATTGAAGTGTCAATATATTTACTTTAGTCTATTACCTCCAAAATAGTGTATTGTATAGAGATGTTATCCCTGTCAACAAAGCACACATCTCAGAAAAAAACTCATTTTGTCAGCAGATCCTGATTTATAAGTTTGATCTAGTTTCATTTTGTAAAACATCTTTTGCTGTTGTGATGTGGAGCTGCATTTGTAAACTTAGTTGTAATAGTGGCAACAACAGAAGATGTGAACTCTAGTAACTAACTGGAAAACTCAAAGGAACTATATTAGAGAGAGTAGTGTGTTTAAGATTATAATATGATGTATGCATGGTTTATTCTCTAATAAATGTTGGTAATTTATAAACTTTATTTGTATAGACAAAATGTACAGTGATAACCCTAGTGATAACTCCAACTGGAAAGTTCAGATAATATATGTTACAGAGTAAATAATGGCTGAATATGTTTAAGATTATAATGGGAGTAGCCATTGTTTAGTCTGTAACAATCATTGTTGGAAATTTATAAACATTATTTGCACAGACAAGAAATGTACAGAGATAACTCCAGTGATGCTGTGCAATGTGGTGGGATTTGGGTAATGTCCATGTGATTTAGCAAATGGTAGGTTTCAGTGTGATCTAAGCTCACCTGGGATGGTACTGAAGGTTTAACATACTCCCTCTGAAAGAGGGAAAATATTTTCAATAGTCTTTGGTGCCTCTCGTGCCCCTCCTACCCCTTTGCCTACTAGTTGAGCTGCTTTGATATATGTCTCTAATTCATTTGATTTCATGAAGCTGGAATTAGGTGATATAGCTAGGAAAACAATTGCTAAATCGAGTTGTAACTGTCCAATTGGTTTTATCTACTAAGACCACTTATGTTCACCTCTGCAACATTACGTGCCTGTACACCATTGTTACCCCAACTGCAACCAAAACCCTTAACCGTACCCTCACCATCTCTAGATTCTTTCTGCAATACACTCCTTGCCGGCATCCCGATTTCCACCCTCCCTAAGCTCTAAATTGCCTACATATCTTTTGTCCTAGCCCCATTTGCGCATCATCCCTTAGTCCAACCTTGCTAACCTACATTGGCTCCTGGTTCCTCTACAGGGTCAAAATTTAAATTTATCTAGTCTACAAATCCTGCCTACCCTGACTGCAACCTTCTCCAGCAGCGTATCACCTCCTGTATCCTCTTGTTCTCTGACTCTGGCCTCCTGTGCGTACCTCCATTTCACCTTCAGTGGCAGAGTCTTCAGCTGCCTCAAATCTACTCTTTTGTAACACCCTCTCCTAACCTCTTTTGGTCTCCTCTCTTTCCTGCAAAGGCTTGGTGCACCTGTGCATTTTCTCCCCTGTGAAGTATCTTGGAGTGGTGTTTTTGCAATGTTCCTTGTATTGACTGCTGTATTTGATAGGATCTGTAATTTTTTGTGTGGTCTAAGACTGTGATAGCAAGAAAAGCAAATGAAGATAAACCAGGATAATAATCATGACAGTACAGAAACAATAGGACAGATGGAAATGCTAAGAGATCTGCATTCCTAAGCCATAGGCTAAGGTTGTACTGACAGGATCTTTCTACTTCAGCATTCTTTAAAGCTGATTTTATGTTATGGGACCCTGTGTTAGTTCCAACAGCTCTTGATATGTGGATCTTGTGCAGCTGATGGCAACCCTAAAATAAACTTCTGAAGTCTCAAAGGCCAGTTTTGGGAAGACCTAGGAAAGAAAGATATTCCCACCCACAGGTTTTAACTAATCCAGCAAGTTTACTTTGGGATTGCTACTGATCATTGGGAACTGGTTATGTTAGCATGGTAATTTAACCCAGCACAAAAGCAGTTACAGAATTCCTTCTAGAAGAAGCAGTTCCATAATATGCTGAAGCTCCTGTTGCTTTGCAATATTTCTGATTCATGGGACAGATTTCCCAGCATCTGCAGCAACAACCAATTATGCTCGTGCAATTTTTTTTGTCCCAAATTTTCTCCCTACCTCCTCACCTGAGGGCATTGGCCTGGAATTCGCTGCAATGGTGATATTGGCGACAAATGCCATAAGTTAGTGCTCCCTGATCCTCCAGTGGTGAATTTACACCAAACTTTGCTGAAAAAATAATTCGAATACGCCGTAGCAAGCATAGCGGCAGATCAGACAAATAAATGGTTAAGAATTAATTTTGCTTGTTGATTTCTGCAGGAACTTTAACCTAATTTATTTGTTTATTTATATCTGGCAGGAAATTACAAAGATGTAAACAGGAAGAAATATTAGCATAAAAACAAAGATTATTAGGAAAATAACAGTTTTTCTATAACTCTCATTGTATCACGAGGAGCTGTGGATTTTAAGAGTGCTGCACTTTACCCCGATTGACATCAGAAAGCAATGCAGAAAACAGTCACCCAAAGAGGCAATTTGACAGTGTTTCAAGGATTACCCTAGTTTTTTTTAGATTACAGTATTTAGCAATGTGAGAAATAAGTATAAATAACATTCACATTTGCATTACATTAAACCTTCAAAAATGTAAGTTCTGCTTTGATCAATCTGATGAAGAAAATTTAGAATTCAGATAGCATCTGTATTATAATGTCCAGCAGTGATGTTGCCTCTTATAAATGCGTGTCTGGTATGATTCCTGTATACTCAGCTCACTGGTGCCATTCTGCAACGATAAAAAAAGAGGCAGTGGCTATCACAATGGCTTTAATTCAGCAAACTCGTTCTCGCTATTAATTTTTAATGGGGTGGAGCTATGATAATTAGCTGTTCAACTGGTTGTGAGGGAAATGGTGGACTGGTGCAAATGTCTCAGGAAATTATGGAGTGGCGTAAGTAATGGGTCAGGTTACTTGCACCATAATTTCCTGGATCTTTAGTGCTGTAAATTCGGCCCTATGACGTTGATGTGCCATTATAAGGGGGCAAATCTTCAGGAAAGTTTGGGCTATTTTTTTCTTGCAGGCTCACAAATTCACTAGGCGTCTATTAGCCTCCAGTAACTTGTCCAAGTGGCCATTCATTATGTGTGAGCCTAAGCAGTGAGAATTGGCAGACTATTCAACATGCAGCACATTGCAACTGAGTCTGACCTTGTCCTCATCTGGCACCCACATGTATACTTTCCACCAGCGTTCACCAGATATTGATTAGGAGCGGGAACCCGAAGAGCATTGAGCCCAACTAGTAGTCCTACTGGCAATGTGACTGGGATTAGTTAATTCAATCCAGAATGGGAATTGAACCTGGTAACTTCTGGTTTGCATGACTGCTACATACTATCTTCATCAACTGAGTCACTGAGAGAATGCACACATGTTTGTTTGGATGGCTAGGGAGGGTTCTTCAATTCAGGGAGGTTAAGCATTCAAGCCATCTGTGGCTATAAAAATTGGGCAGTGGCAGCATTTATATTTAACTCAGGCCTTCTGTTTCTGGAGGGATCCTGGAGAACCAACTCTGGTGTATCTCTGGGGGCAGCAGCACTGCTACATTATATTATTTTGGTTGTTGAGCTCGATTGGGACCTGAAACTTCTCATCCATTTGTCATGGCTGCTCCCCTTGACTCTAATAGGTCACGCTCCATGTATACTTGAACCAACATTTTACTTTGATGTTTAAAATTTTGTTTTGGCGTCAAATGCCCCCAGGCAGAATCACTTTCTTTGTTAATAAACCCATTTTACAGTAAAAGAGGAACACACCCTAGTTGGTATCAGTGGTCAATCAGAATACATTTTTAACACATATATTGGTTGAGCAGAGTAATGGTGTTCTGCAGTGCTAGGGTTGCCATTTTCCATTCCGCCCACCTCCTGCCTTGTCCCATTTCTCAATATTTCTCCCCTGGCGGAAAGTATACAAAGACAACTGGCTGCTTGAAATAGTAAAAAGAAACATCTTGCATTTATATAAGGTCTTATCATGCTCTCAAGACTATCCCAAAACACTTCACAACCAGTTGATTATTTTTTACATAGAATTTTACAGCACAGAACCAGGCCATTCGGCCCAACAGGTTTGTGGCGTTTATGCTCCACACAAGCCTGTCTTGAAATGCAGTCACTATTGTTACAAAGGCAAATCTCATCTGAATGATGGTACCTCTGACAATGCAGCATTCCCCCAGTACTGCATTGAAGTGTCACCCTAGTTTATGACCTCCAATCCCTAATTGGACTTGAACCCACAACCCTTGACTTAAGGAGCCCTCTAGAGGGATGTTGGTACACCCAGACATAAGTAACCAAAGGAATACTACTCATTTATCAAAAAAGTTGCAGTTTTTGATCGTTTGAAGTGTGAAAAAAATGTATGCTTGAAATAACATCTTTTTTAAAACAATTGTTAACAGTTTTAAAAAAAAATCTGATTTTGAAAGCTAGTAAAGTTTCGGCCTGGCAATCAAAATATTTCAGTTTGCGTTACAAGCACCTGAAAATATAAGAGCTCTTTTTGAAACTGTCACCCTCCCTGCAATTAAGATCAAGTATACTCTTTTTTTCTCATTAAGTTTGTATACTTAGTGTGACTGTTTCAAAATACCAAATGTTCCTTAACTTCTGTTGAAACCTATTTAATTGATTGTAAGTAATGTGGTTCTGTTTTAATGCAAAGGATGCTTACTTGCATCTTTACTATTGTAACTGCTATGTATTAACAGTTCATTTGTGGCTCTGGAGTCTAGTCATATCTTACTGTAAACTGTGAAACTGCTATTCTAAAATTGGAATGTTCTTGATTTCATTTATGTTGCATGTTTTTTGTGTAAACCCAGAATTGGTTGATCGATTTAATTAATTCCAGATGGCCACTAAAGTAATAGTGGGCTCAAACAAGGTGATGCCAGGCATTTGTTTGATATTGATCAGCTGGTTCTTTGGTGACCCTGAATAAATGCTTTAATGAAGCTGAAAATTCTGCGACACTCGAGTAGTACTCTGTACTATGATACTGCTACAATTTATGCCATGGGTCAGTATCCGTAATGGTATGCTGTTTGGGGAACTGCATCGGAATATTTTTGTCCCTTCTAAGCAAGGAGGGTGTGATTTGGGAAAGATGAAGTCTTGATGCATGTTGGAAACGGATCTGTAGGACGTTATCTGACTCTTTTCAGTTGGCCTTTATAAAAGAGCAAAGAAACTTGCAACTGGAAAAGGATGTCATGGGGTGGGGAGCGGGAAGAAAGGTCTCAAAGCAAATCACATGTGAATTACTTTGAAGTGCAGTGACTTTAGTTATGTTGGCAAATGAGTCATTTTGCACAAAGCAAGATCCCACAAACAGCAATGAAATTAATGACTAGTTGATCTGTTTTTATTGTGGAAGGGATGTTAGATAAGATGAGGATAGCTCCCTGCTTCTCTTTGAATAGTGCCATGTGATCTTTAACATCTACTGGAACAGACAGGCAGGACTGCAGATTAACATCTCATCTGAAAGACACACCTCCAATAATGCAGTGCTCCCTTGTATCAGTCCTGGAGAGGGCCTTGAATTCACAACCTTCTGACTCTGAGGCAAGTGCTATCAACTGAGCGAAGCTGACATTTTTGTAGTAATGCTTCCTTACTCAGCAAAAAATAGGTTTGATCAGTAGTGCTTTGGGATGTTTTTCTCTGTTAAAGGGGTTACATAAGTGCAAGATATTGACTAATAACCAACCATAGTGATTTTATTTTATTTATTTAAAATGAAAAGTATGTAATTTTAAAAAGGTAGCTAGACCCTTTTTTAACCAAGCTCTTCTAGTCTCGACATATGCTTTCCAAACATAAAAGCTTGTAATTTTAGCCGTAACGATTTGGTAGGAGTATTTAGCTTGTAAGTACAAAAATAACTGGATGAGTCAGAATGGAAAAATGACTTAATATTGATGCTTTACAGAAAAAATGGACAAGATAGTGTTGGGCTTCTGGTGTGTATTTATATTCACGCAAATAAAATCTTCAAAAAAGTTCCCATTTTAAAATTAGTTTGCCTCCATTTAACCTTTTAATGAAATAGAAGTTCTACGTGAGATTGATTATAAAAACACAAGCTCTCTCCCTCTCCCTTTCCTCGCCCCCTTTCACATGGTTCAGTGGAGAAATACATTAGGTGATCTAGTACTGAGCGACTGACCCAGGGTCTCTAGTTTGATCCTTGTTGGTGCTTAGATAGCCAGTCACCATAAGGGTGGCAGCAAAGGAGTTACAGCTATGATTTTACCCCTCCCTGGATGAAGAACAATCAGTCCTCTCAATAGTTATGCAGTGACTTTTGGTGGAAGTTTTCACACACACATGCTGAGTGAAAACAGATTTTGGCTCATCCTACATGGTTGAATAAGAAATCAATACTCACTGTCCAGGCCCTCAAAGAATGGCTTCTCAGGTGAGATAGTGAAGAGACAATGGGTGTGATTTTAGACCCTAAGAATGGGTGGGTTGGGGGCAGGTGGGAGTTGAAAATAGTTGTTTTTTGGGTCGCAACCACAACCCGGCTTTATTTTCGGGTTTAATGTCGGTGCGTAAAAATATAAGCTTCCCACTGGAAATGCAAAGTCCGAAAATTTTGCGGTTGCGACCCAAAAAAACAACTTTTCAACTCTCATCCGCTCCTAACCTGCCCGTTCTTGGGGTTTACAATCAGTCCCGATGTCCTTGGAGCCACATTCCAGTATACATTATTGACTTCAGGAGAGGAGGGTTAAGGGGTGAGAAAATGTAAAAGAGTTGTTCTCATATCATACTTACACAGAGAAACTGTTTCTACAGTTATTTTACAGAAACAGAATTTCCACATACACATACCTTCTAGGATTTTGATCCTAGATGCTGAAATAGTTGCAGTACTTTCCTAGGTTTTTCTTCTTGGTTTGGGCATGTATATTTCTATTCTGTAACTACCTGATATCTGTTAATCTTCCTTCTAATCACACCTCTCTCAAAATAGATTTGTGAAAGAAAAAGTTCTCAGCCTGTTTTATTTTTTCTAATGTCTACATTTCAGCGATGAGCTTCAGTGCCATTCAGTTTAGATTCTAGCGATATCCTTGTGTTTGATTTATTTCCCATCACCTAATACAGATTGGCATTGATGACAGTTGTGCAGTAGTAGTAGTACCTCCAGCCTATATAATGTAATTGTCAAGTTAGAACCATGTGGGATAAAGATACCACCGTAATTTACTGAAATGAACGTATCAAAACCTTTCAGTAGTGACAAAATGCAGACATGTATTATTTAATCTATAGACTGTAACATAAAATTACATACTACATTCTGAGCATTTTGTCTAGGGTTTTAAACAATTTTTTTTGTTTAGTACCATATGCTGTTGAAAGTACAATTTTATTGTCCAGAAATTTGTCAGATAGTAGGCTTTAAATGGATTATTGTACCTTAAATGATTCCATAAGTGTTGAAATATTTTAGATATGAGTACTTAAATACTGATATTGCCCAGCTGCCATCCTGATTTTTTTTTTTCAAATGTGAAGAATTCCAGGCTTGAACCAACATCGTAAAAGTTTGTGCACAGTATACAACAGGGCCATATCACTGACCTGCCTAAATTTAAATACAGAATGCTGGATACCCTGGAGTGATTATCACTGAGAGCGAGGTTCAGGTGACATCATAAAGCTAGAATCCTGCTTATGAGTAGGATAAAACTGCTTTCCATTAACTATTCCAAAGACAGAAATTATTTCATTAACAGAAGGCACGTAGGTTTTTTTTCTGAACCCTAGAGAGGAGGAGAGTGCTCTGGGGGAAGGTATTGAAGTAGTGAATATTACAGGGCAAGTTGAATTTGCACCTTTCATTGATAGAGGTTTAAGAGCAGGCCTGGAGTAGGTAGAAAAGTGAGGGAATGGGAACTTTAATTTTAAATTCTAACTTGATTTTAGTGGGAACTATTATAAAGTAACATCAGTATCAAAACCATGAATAACAAAATCTTAACTCGCATACTGTCTGAAGCCAAAGCTTAAATTAGTTCGGTCACAATGGACATTTTAAGAACTGCAAACTGGTGAGGCAAAATCTTCCATAATGAAGATTTTTTTTGGGAGAGGATCTGTGTTGAGCTAATTCTAGCTATGCTAGGTCTCCAGGCTTCATTTTTGGGTGGCCCTTCACAGTGATGGAGTGTTGATGACCTCTTAAAAATTCACTTGGACATTGTGTTGATTTGAAACTCGGTTAAATCAAGAAACTTGATCGAGCATTCAGATCCCTGAGTCTGAAGTTCTGATGTCACTAGACTTGGATATTGGCAGGGACTGTTTTATAATGCAGTTGGGTTAATGGCTGTGTTGTACTCTTCTCTTGGAGAATTTTGAAGCATATACTTTGGTGCAAAAGGTTTTTGGAGCTTTCTTCATAAGCCAAATAAGCCTGATGTCTTAACCCTAGTCATACAAGATGATTGTCCTTCTGACTGACCACAGTGTCTTCCTGTGCATGATAATTGCCCCTCTGACTTGGAATAATTCTGCTCATTAGGTTTGGAGTGAAAACCCAGCTGTACAGATAATTTCATGGTATGATTACTTTCTTGTGCTCTATGCACTTTACAAGTGAAAATAGGCATGTCATTGTTCAAATTTGTGCCTTTTTGGGAAGGCAGTGAAAATAGTTTTGGTGATTGTTGTTGGACAGGATGCACAGAATTTAAAGCTAATTGTGGCTTTTGATCTGATTGACCTTTTTGGGGAAAAGTGGTATTTTAAAAAAAAAACTAGTGCTTCTCAACCAGCACATGCAGAAAACAATATTGAAAATGTAAAAGTTTCATTTGCAAAACAAATTACTAAAAATAAGATATTTGTAGAATACACAGTAAGGTGTCTCAGGGACAGAGGTCAACTGTAATTACAAAGGGCGCAAATTGGGCAGGGCTCCTGATCACAAACTAGTGCCGTGCGTGTGCGTGTGTTGCGATAGCTTACCACACACAGTTGAAGCTCACACATGCATAATTACTGCATGGGCGAGGTACCAGAAGGTGCTTATCAAACTGTACCTTTAGTAAGGAGTCAACGCCTTCAGAAGAGGTGAGACGGGGATAAAAGCAACAAAGAATTTTTATTTACCTCTTTGTATGCTTGTAATATTGATTTTTGGAACTGCAGACATGTAGTTTAAATTTGGTTAAAATGGTTCAAATGTAAAGGGAGCAGCAGCTGTTGTAATATCTTGATAGCAGCGTGCTGTAGGGTGGAAGAGCTGGGGGTATAGAGATGGATACAGCACAGATTCTATCGAGATAATGGAAAGAGTGATGAAGCTAGAAATGTTGATAGTGAAAAGATAAAAGAATGGGTTTGAAAGAGGTTTCGGATGACAGTAATGGAGATAGAAATAGCAGAGAAAAGGAGAGGATCAAAAATGTAATACAAGAAAAGCTGAGGAACTTTTTAAAAAATATAAAGAATCAACATTTAGCGTCACTGAAGTAAGTGGGACTTGTATAGACAGGCTTCACTTCTAAATAGTACTGCTTCAGCTTGTTTGATTGTCATCTCAGATGATGGAGCAAAATATTTCTGTTTTGGCCTCAGTGGGTGTGTGATTCTTCAACTGTGCTGCAAGACAGACATGGTGACATCCAGACAGACTGATAGCATCTCTCAGCTCACCAGACACGCACACATCTTGCCTGCATGGGAATGGAAAGGGTTCATAGTCCTGCCAAGGGATTATTTGTATCTTTTGTTCTGACAGTACACTGAAGCAATATGTGCTGATTCATCACTTTACATTAAAGTGTATTTACAATGACCAATTTCCAATAAAATTTGTTTTTGTTAAAATTTCCATAACTTAAGCATATTTTTGCATCTTTAGAAAAGCAAAATTTTGTTTTGAAGTCAGTATCTCCAAGGAGAGAAATTATATTAAAAATAAAAAAACTCTAGTTTTACACTCCCTCCCCCATATATGATCTAATTATGTATTGCTTTCTATTTTTGGTTTAAATTTGTACATATGCTTAACCTAGATTTTATAGTTCAACTTTAAGAACAAACTTTATTTTGTACATGTAGTACAGTACTTAATCTTGAAGTATTGAGAATCTGGCGATTTATATCTTGCTATCAGTAGCTGGGTAACACTATACCCTACTGTACAAGGGAGTGAATAGTAGCTGGTAATTAGACATGACAAAAGTAAGCTGCCTTTTAAACATAATTACTGTTCCGCTGGCACAATTGAAATTATAGTTTACTGAAGACAAAAGTTAGACAGACTGACTGGATTGCATTTTAGATAAAAGGTTTAAACTTTCGCCGTAATCCATTTTGCAGGATGTTTCTGCAATAATGAGAACAGTGCTTTGATTTATTTTCATTGTGTTTTTTTCTTTTTATCCCTTTTTCTTGAAGGCTTGGGCTGTAGTTTTATAGATACTTTCGTTACTATACTCAAGTGGCAATTCTTTGTGTAAGCTAGAATAAGAGGTGTGGGTGGCATATTTAACCATAGAGGAGGGGAGGCCTGTCCCAGATGAGCACAATCCTGACCTAGTCTGAGATTCACATGCATACTTCTAGTTGCTGGATTATGATTGGGAGTGAAAACTGACTAATTTGATTATTTTCTTCCCACATCCCATTAGCTAGGGGGTGTTGAGGTGATTTGCCGTGCCCTCAATATTGCTCAAGAAAGAAACCTTTTAAAATTAGTTAGGATCTTGGAAAGATAGTAGTCGAACAGAGACTCGTGACTTCTGTGAGCTATTCATTCCTGTTGACCTTTTGATCTTGTGCCCATTGGAGGCTAGTTTTTAATGGGAGACCCACTTTTTACAAATGTCTGATTTTCAAAACTGCAAATCCACAAACTGGGGAACATGCATTGGTGTGTGTAATGTTTGCAATAGAACTGGCTGCATGTTTAGAATGTATGTAGTGGTGGTGCATTATCTGCTGCCAGCTCAGAGGACCCATGAAAATGTTGGTCTCCAATGTCATCATCAACATGATGAGGTCAGCTGCTTTTATACTGTAGAATGGCATTGACAGCAGAAGTACTATGCCCCTTCTAATATAAAAGTATCTTAACTCTGCACTTGTAGGGATTGAACCTGCACCTTTCTTGGCCTATGCTTCTGTACCACCGTACCATGTGGTATGCTCGTTCCCGAGCCATCGAGTGCTCAAGCGTTTATTATAAACACTTTCAGGGGATTGTGATATTGCTTTAATTTGTTATAGATTTCAACATAGGCATAAGTGGGTTTTGGAAAAAAGGTTATTGCATTTGGAAGTTCTTATAACTTAGAATTCAGTCAAAATGATCTACTTGAAATGTTTGGTTTAGATATAAGTAATCCATTAAAGAGCTTGTAATGTAGCCTATGCTTATGAGAGCCACCATGTATTTTCTTGTGTTAAGGCTCGATGGGAGATAGAGCTTTATTGAAATTAATCTCCATCTAAAATGGTTATAGAATCATAGAATGATCCAGCACAGAAGGAGGCCATTGTGCCTGTGCTGGCTCTTTTTCGAAGAGCTATCCAATTAGTCTTTTTCCGCGTAGGCCTGCAAATTTTTCCCCTTCAAATATTTATCCAATTCCCTTTTAAAAGTTGTTACTGAACTGCTTCCACCACCCTTTCAGGCAGTGCATTCCAGATTGTAACAACTCACTGCATCAAAAAAAAAATCCTCCTCATTTCCCCTCTTTTTTGCCAATTGTCTTATCTTAAATCTGTGTCCTTATAGAATCATGCAGTGCAAAAGGAGGCCATTCATCCTTACATGTAACATATCTATATTAACTTTCTGCTGGCCAGTTTCTTTTTCCTCATGGTGAATGTGTTTCCCATGGCGCACCTTCATATGTCCAGTAAGATTCAATCTGGTAAGAACCATTTCTCTGTTTGAAGAGTGGTTCCAGTAGCTCACCAGGCCGTAGCCCTTTGCAATCATGTTCTTCATCCTGGTCTCCATTTCCAATTGATCACAACATACATTTGTATCTTCCATGTCACTGCAGCCATTTTTGGGCTTTCAGGTTATCTTCTCAAGATTGGGGGGTGTCTGGAAGTCTTTGCTTATCTCCCCCTGCATGGTGCTGATGTCTCAGGTGGTGGCCAGGCTATCAAATGCAGTTTTCTTATTGTTCAGTATAGGTAAGGACACAAACATCTCCGAGAAAGCTATCAATTAACTCTTCTCAACTACACTTTCCTGACTTTCACTAGATTGTACATTTATACCAGATTGATGTCTTTAGTAAATCATGCCCAGGTGACTTGTTACTTACGGATGCATTCACACATCTTTCCCTAACCCCTTTGGTTTGGTTCCTGAAATTCACCCATAATCACCCAGGGTGATGACCTTAGAAAAATTCCCATTTGGTTGTGTAATTTCCCTGTTTCTATCTTGTATCCGCAATCACTTCATCTCATCCAATTTTACACATCCCATTATAATACCATTTCATCTCATTCATGAGCCCTGGAGGAACTTTACTGTCCAATGCAATATTTACAATGTGGTCCAATAACATTACCTTTTTTTGTTTGTTTTACTTAAATTCTTCTTGGACCACTTTTCATTTCCCCAAATATCCCACTACATTGTGCCTGAGTCCATTCCAGAAAGCGGTGTTGTTGGACTGACGAGACTTGTCAATGTACAATGTTATTGCCCCCCTTCCTCACTGCCCCCTTTTTTTAAAAAAAAAAAGTTTCTTCCTTGATACACAGCATTGGGCAGGACCCATTTAGACTTTTGACTCCTTTTATTTTAAAATATAATTTGATTATCCCCTTAAACTACAGGTTAAATTTTCCCTTCTCAAATGCTTGAAGCAACCCATATTAATTTATCTTATCAATTTCAGGAACAAATTATGTCCAGGCTTTGTGGTTTTACAGTAGAGACATAAGCGCCTGTAATTACTTTTGGATATATCTTTCCTCTTCCCCCCACCCCCCCCCCCCCCCCCCCCAAGCACTCTGTCTCTGTCTCGGAAAATAAATGGGTTAATTCAAAACGTTCTCAAAAGAGGAAAAGCAACTTGGTATATTTAGTTAAGTGTAGAAGAGATTTGATCAAATGCATCATAGGTGATGTATTTTGGTAGATCGAATCGGGCCAGGACCTACTCCATTAATGGTAGGGCGTTGGGGAGAGTTATAGAACAAAGAGATCTAGGAGTACAGGTTCATAGCTCCTTGAAAGTGGAGTCACAGGTGGATAGGGTGGTGAAGAAGGCATTCAGCATGCTTGGTTTCATTGGTCAGAACATTGAATACAGGAGTTGGGATGTCTTGTTGAAGTTGTACTCGACATTAGTAAGGCCACACTTGGAATACTGTGTACAGTTCTGGTCACCCTATTATAGAAAGGATATTATTAAACTAGAAAGAGTGCAGAAAAGATTTACTAGGATGCTACCAGGACTTGATGGTTTGACTTATAGGGAGAGGTTGGATAGACTGAGACTTTTTTCCCCTGGAGAGTAGGAGGTTAAGGGGTGATCTTATAGAAGTCTATAAAATAATGAGGGGCATAGATAAGGTAGATAGTCAAAATCTTTTCCCAAAGGTAGGGGAGTCTATAACGAGGGGGCATAGATTTAAGGTGAGAGGGGAGAGATACAAAAGGGTCCAGAAGGGCAATTTTTTCACTCAAAGGGTGGTGAGTGTCTGGAACGAGCTGCCAGAGGCAGTAGTAGAGGCGGGTACAATTTTGTCTTTTAAAAAGCATTTGGACAGTTACATGGGTAAGATGGGTATAGAGGGATATGGGCCAAGTGCAGGCAACTGGGACTAGCTTAGTGGTATAAACTGGGCGACATGGACATGTTGGGCCGAAGGGCCTGTTTCCATGTTGTAAACTTCTATGATTGCGCCTCTTTCTCTATGTAATTTTGAATTTTCGAAATCCAAGTCTTAGTCCAAAACATCACCATGATGTGACATTTGATATCTGCAGATAAGGTCTTAAATTCTTAACACCACTGGATCACTTCCTGTACCAACACTTCTCCAGCAGAGGTTGTTCCGTAATTTTGAGAAGCCACTTTTGTGTCAACGAACTACTCTTGGTAATCCTGCACCATCAACGGTCCCGATATCCATTGTCCCCTGCTTTAAAAGGGTAAGAAAAACAGAAAATCCATTGTGGCTCAAGGGGTCAATTCATTATTTCCTTCCGTCACCATGGGGAAACACCCACCCAAATTAAGAAACCTAAAAATTTCACACGCTTGACTAGAGCATTCTGACAAAAGCACTAAATAATCTAATTTTTAAAGAATAATACCATTAACCAAAACAAAACATGAGTCTGCCTAGTCTTGTTCTTTCTTTCGTTCTTCTGTCACCCCACCCCCCCCCCCCACCCAAGGATAGCTAAATTTGGAATTTTCCAAGTCCTTCTCTTTTTGTGTTTTTGATTGTTTTCATCTATTCCCTCAGGTAAGGAGAGTTCAGAATGTTCGAATTCCCACTTATCGTCCCTTGTTATTAAAGGCTCATCGGGCCCATAACCTGGAGATGTCCTTCTGGAGTCGGTCTCATCCTCCTCAACTTGCACATTGTTATCGTCCATAAGCCATAAAAAGATTATAGAAATGATAGAATGTATCCTGCCCCTGCCACTTCTTTCTCTTGTTCATATCCCTTTCATCAGCTTGAATCTTGTACACGTTACGTACTCAATTTGTCTATTGTCGAGAAGGCTCCTTCAAATCTCTTTGCCCACTTTCCCATGACATTGTTCAGTTTTACCATTGCCTTGTCCCACACTTCAAGAATCTTAATATAAGGACCAAACTTGTGCCAGCACTTATTATTGTGGCCAATGGATAGGGCAGGACTTGGGTACACCTTTCGTAAATGAGCGTGTAATCATATGTGTCCATGGTCACGCTCTTGTGTTGAGGTCCAGAGAGGGCACTGCCTAGCCAAAGCTCTGGCAACCGCATCCAGGGTCCAGTCATGACTTTGCCCAGGAGGGCGTACCCTGAATTGCCATCAATATGAGCGGCCATACAACATCCCAAATCTTACCAGCCTCTCCCACTGCCTTGATAACTCACTGGTATGATTCATACACTCGACCATCCCAGCTGCCTGAATGTGAAATTTTTGCCTGATTCCTACGATCCTTAGTATCTCTTTCATTGGCAGGCCCCAGCGAGTGAAAATATGCTCGATAAGTACCTTTTGCAGTTTGGGTAGCAGTGGCTTGTCTTCCAGAGATAGCTTCAACCCTTCCATTAAAGGCATCTTTGGACCATGAGCCTTCATCTTTGATGGCTGCCTGGACTGACTTTATCCTCACCATGCACCCCTGAAGAAAAGGGGTGTTTCACTTTGAACTTTTCAGACCAATTTCTTAAAACAAAAAGTAGTACAGTCCAAATACTTAACTTCAGCAATACAGAAGTACGGGTTAATTACTTGCTTGTCAAAACCTTAGAGGGTGAGGGAGGATTCAATCACTTTAGCACAAAGTGTTTTGAAGTTCAAATTGATTTTTATAACTGGAGCCCATCCTGCAACCATAACTTGTAATTCTTTAAAGCAGCATTTTATCATTTTTCACAATTAAATTCTGGATAAAATCTGTTAAAACTAGCAAAAATCATTAGTACAGCATTTTGGTTCATGCATCTCATTTTAAAGCATTTAGCATTTATTTTTAAGAGGTGTCCAACATTTTATTGAATCTTTTGGATAGTCCAACTGCAGGACATCTCCAGATTGTCATGGAGATAGCAGGAGATCCTTAATTCATTTCCTTTTTTCGGTCACTTTTTTTTCCTGGCCACATTCAATCACAAAGAGCAAACTGAGCATCCCTTTTGATAACAGCTATCACATTCCAGTATCATTAAATCAATAGAATCACCTCCAATGTCAAAATTTTAAGACACTCACCGTTAGTCAACACAACTCCAGACATATCAATTCACTCAACATTCACTTCAAATCATTAAGCATTAAGAAATTCAAAATGCCAATTTTCAGATGTGGTAATCTCATATCTGGAATTTGAGACACTCTCATTTTAAAATAACCAGAATTTCACTGTGGCCACAATAGAATCATAGAAGTTTACAACATGGAAACAGGCCCTTCGGCCCAACATGTCCATGTCGCCCAGTTTATACCACTAAGCTAGTCCCAGTTGCCTGCACTTGGCCCATATCCCTCTATACCCATCTTACCCATGTAACTGTCCAAATGCTTTTTAAAAGACAAAATTGTACCCGCCTCTACTACTGCCTCTGGCAGCTTGTTCCAGACACTCACCACCCTTTGAGTGAAAAAATTGCCCCTCTGGACCCTTTTGTAGCTCTCCCCTCTCACCTTAAATCTATGCCCCCTCGTTATAGACTCCCCTACCTTTGGGAAAAGATTTTGACTATCTACCTTATCTATGCCCCTCATTATTTTATAGACTTCTATAAGATCACCCCTTAACCTCCTACTCTCCAGGGGAAAAAAGTCTCAGTCTATCCAACCTCTCCCTATAAGTCAAACCATCAAGTCCTGGTAGCATCCTAGTAAATCTTTTCTGCACTCTTTCTAGTTTAATAATATCCTTTCTATAATAGGGTGACCAGAACTGTACACAGTATTCCAAGTGTGGCCTAACTAATAGAAGTCTGTTTTTTGCAATTTCATAGGTTAACCTCAATAACTCCAATTTTAATTCAGCAATATTAAAATTAAACACAAGACAGAACAGATAAAATGATCAATATAGCATGTTCTTACTAAAACACAGTAAATTACAGTCGTTTGTTTCGTTCTTCAGGCCCACCTCTCCAAAAAAAAACTACAAAAATACTGAATGTAACTGCTTTCACAGATAAACATCTTTGTAACATTACACAAGAGAAGAACACATAATAAGCGTTAAAAAGGGGGCATAGCTCACAACAGCGGAAAGAAAGCACTCTGAGGACAGGCTTTTTAAAGAGACAGTATACTGAAAACAAAAGAACAAATTTTGTTGTTTGTAACACTCTCCTTTCTCCTTCTTGATTCCATCATAGACTACCCTTTTTCACTTAAACCAAGTATCAATTTCTGATTGTGACTTAACCCCATTCTGTACTGACTCAAAGTCTCAAGCTCACAGTCTGTCCTCACTCAAGCCTAGGCTGGTGAAGGTCCCTCCATATTTCATTTTTGTTCCTCATCTTTCAACCTACCCTTCAGAACTTCAACTTGCTCTCTCAACCACCCTAACTCTTGTGGTTGAAACAAGACTCCCGCTTTCCAATCCTCCTCTTTCATTTTCTTCTCCTTTACCAGTTTCTTCATCTTAGTCTCCACCTCGCACAAAGTCCAACAGATTTTAACTAATACAGTATAAGTTCCTATTTTCTCCTGGATATTATAAAATCATAGAAAGTTACGGCACAGGAGGCGGCCATTTGGCCCATTGTGTCTGTGCAGGCCGAGAAAGAGCTATCCAGCCTAATCCCACTTTCTAGCTCTTGGTCCATAGCCTTGTAGCTTTCGGCACTTCAAGTGCATATCCAAGTACTTTTTAAATGCTTTGAGGGCTTCTGCTTCTACCACACTTTCAGGCGGTGAGTTCCAGACCCCTACGACCCTCTAGGTGAAAAATATTCTCCTCAGCTCCCCCCTAATCCTTCTACCAATTACATTAAATCTGTGCCCCCTGGTTTTTGACTACTCTGCTAAGGGAAACAGGTCCTCCCTATCCACTCTATCTAGGCCCCTCATAATTTTATACACCTCAATTAAATCACCCCTCAGCCTCCTCTGTTCCAATGAAAACAATCCCAGCCTATCCAATCTTTCCTCATAGCTAAAATTCTCCTGTCCTGGCAACTTCCTCGTAAATCTCCCATTTAACGTGTACTCCTTTGTCTTGGTTGCCCTCCCCAAATGCATTACCTCACACTTCTCCGGATTGAATTTCATTTGCCCTTTTCTGCCCACCTGACTAGTCCATTGTTGTCTTCCTGCAGTCTACAGCTTTCCTCCTTACTATCAACCACATGGTCAACTTTGGTATCATCTGCAAACTTCTTAATCATGCCCCCTACATTTAGGTTTAAATCATTGACAAAAAGCAAGGGACCGAGTACTGCGCCTTGCAGAACCCCACTGGAAACAGCCTTACTGTCACAAAAACACCTGGCGACCATTACCCTTTGCTGCTTCCTGCCACTGAGACCAATTTTGGATCCAACTTGCCACTTTCCCTTGGATCCCCTGGACTTTCACTTTTCTGACCAGTCTGCCATGTGGGACCTTAGAATCATAGGTTATAGCACAGAAGGAGGCCATTTGGCCCATTTTTTTTTTATTCGTTCATGGGATGTGGCTGTCGCTGGCAAGGCCGGCATTTATTGCCCATCCCTAATTGCCCTTGAGAAGGTGGTGGTGAGTTGCCGCCTTGAACCACTGCAGTCCGTGTGGTGAAGGTTCTCCCACAGTGCTGTTAGGAAGGGAGTTCCAGGATTTTGACCCAGCGACGATGAAGGAACGGTGATATATTTCCAAGTCGGGATGGTGTGTGACTTGGAGGGGAACGTGCAGGTGGTGTTGTTCCCATGTGCCTGCTGCTGTTGTCCTTCTAGGTGGTAGAGGTCGCGGGTTTGGGAGGTGCTGTTGAAGAAGCCTTGGCGAGTTGCTGCAGTGCATCCTGTGGATGGTACACACTGCAGCCACAGTGCGCCAGTGGTGAAGGGAGTGCCAATCAAGTGGGCTGCTTTGTCCTGGGTGTTGTTGGAGCTGCACTCATCCAGGCAAGTGGAGAGTATTCTATCACACTCCTGACTTGTGCCTTGTAGATGGTGGAAAGGCTTTGGGGATTCGGGAGGAATCCCCAAAGCCAGTCACTCGCCGCAGAATACCCAGCCTCTGACCTGCTCTTGTAGCCACAGTATTTATATGGCTATTATATCGAGTCCATGCCTTGTCGAAAGCCTTGCTAAAATCCACATAGACTACATCAAACGTGCTATCCTCATCGACCTTGTTACCGCCTCAAATTTTTTAATGAGTGTTAAAAGAAATTATATTACCTTTTTTGTTACAGAAAAGTAGAAGGAATAAGTCGGATAGAGCTATACTTTTGTTTTATCCACCAGAGTTTTTACTGGCTTTCCTCGCATCTTACCGTAACTATCTAAATACTCCCTATATTTTTTCTTTTCAAAATCATGAGTCCGTGCGAGGATATACTCTTGCCATATTAAACAACCCGTCACTAAAACCATGAGTCCATGTGAGAATATAATGGGGCAGAACTTGCTCCTGAAATAAGAGAGAGCTCAATAACGCTCTCCACTTTTTATGGTGAATCGAAGAAACAAGTTGCCGCATTTGCACTTGCGCAGTAAAATTCGGCAGTCGTGAACTTGTTCCTATCGGTTCGCCGGCGATTTGATAGCTGCGAATTAAAGGGCCATCGCATGTTACAACCACAGAAATCACTGAAAAATCGTAGACTTGCTTATCTGCCCAGCTGGACGTAACTAATTATGCCACCAAAAGGTATGCTTGAAAATACCAGGTCTAAACTAAGTTTGAAAAGTGCAATAACTCTCTTTATGACTGCCAAAAAAAAATTAAATTTAAAAAATGTAGAGTCTCATTACTCCTTATTTTAATAGTTTTTGGTAATTTAAAAAAATATTTTTTTTTACTTTTCCCTTCTGTCTCTTTTTAATTTAATCCAATTATTGCTTTGGCTTTTTATTTAAAAAAAATTGTTTACAATGACTTCCAGAATACTAAATTTAAATGAATGAATTCTGCTTGTCTGCTTGTTGGTGTGACTTCTCTTCCTGACAGATTTTGTGGGCGTGTCTTCTTTCTCAGACATTTCTATGTGAATCAACCTACGCTGTTCAGAGTCTAGGTTGATTGCGCACAATTCTTTATAAAAGTTCAAAATCATGCAAGTCGACGCCACAGAGCCCTCAGTAAGTACATTCGTAAATTTATTTCGTAGGAGCTGTAGCAATCATTGCCACTCAGCGCAAGTTCTGCCCCAATCTTTTGCCACATTAAACAACCCAGCACTAAAACCATGAGTCTGTTCGAGTTAAGCAACCTACCGCTAAAACTGAGTCCATGCGAGGATATAGAGATTGCACAAACTTTTTTTGACACTTTTAGTTGTGTGTGCAAGAGGAGATTCTGTTCGGGCTCATTTGTATGTGTAACACTGTACACCACCTCGCGCTCACGTTTTCTAAGGGTCAGGGTATGCAAATAACTAAATTAATTGAATTGCTAACTAATTAAATTTAGTTGATCTTAGAAACTTAGTAAATTTATACACTGGTGTTTGTTATATTTCAATGATGTATACTTAAGTAGCTGAGAAATGCCCCGAAAAAATGATCTGGGGCTTGCTGCTGCTGTTTCCTGGTGGATTTTGTATACGTTATATTTCATAATGAAGTGCTGACGAGGCCAAGTGAGTCTTGGGACCTCAGCTCCTGCTATTTAATCAATTACTGCATTATTAAATGAGATATCATAATTAGTCTATCATTGACAATCCTGACATAGTTGGATTGCAGCCAATACTCGTTTCGACAAGGCTAGTGACATGGTCTGTAATGTAATTTTTCACACCAAATCGTATCTGGACGGTCTATTGTGACTGAAGAGAATTTGTTAATTTTTCATGAGGCTTGAGTAAATGAGGAAGTATTAATACCACATTGTTACATGGAATTTTTAGCAGGAGTCTAAATAAGCCTACGTTCAGGAATTTCATGTGCGATTATAAATTTATACCGTCCAGCCTGAGGATTGTGATTTCCTGCGTGCATGCATGGCTTTTCTTTTGACAAGTCAGTTAGAGTGCTATGGAAGTGGAGGGGCTTCCCAGCATCCGTCTTAGCGCCACTTGTCCATTTCTTTGCAGCCAAAGTGACAGATGTGCCTATGTTTTTGGGCAGAATTAATGCCTCAGGTGTATTGTCTGTGACTGAAAATCTTACATCTAGCATTTGTCTGGTGTTGACAGCTCTAATTATAACACTGTTCAGATTGGTCACCAGAGTTTCACTGTGGGTGTCTGGTATGATATTGTTTGTGCCATAATTAGTCCAATTAATCCAAAGTAAGGAAAGCTTTCATCTGGCTAGCAGTTTTCTTGTAGTTTGACAACTTGAATCTCTATAGATGACTTTTGCAACTGAAATATTTTTATTTGTAAAAGTGTGACTCTCAATATTCATGTTTCACTTTGACAGAAAAAATAAAACATGTGCTTTCCATAGATTTTTTTTCTGTTTTCTACCACAGGTGGTGCTGTGAAAATGAAGGATTGGTACAGAGCAGCCATTTTGTGATCTGATTGTTTTGTTTGGAGTTTCTCACTTTTATACTTAAGAGGAATATTGCCTAACTATTTAACTCAACAGTTTAGAATACACCATCAAAAAATGCAACAGTTGACATCTTCACTTCTTCAGAAGATACCATAAATTGAGAAGTGTTCTGTGTTTGTACAGTGGTGCAGCATTCTGTAGGGATGGAGGAGTGTGTGCACACAGATAAAGCTGAAGTTGGTATGACAGAGTCCATTAGTGGCCATGGAAACCAAGAGGAGGACTTTGTTGACATAAGAGGTAAGTTTATTTTAAAATGCAGACATAATGGGTCCTGGGATTCCCAGATGAATCTACCAATAGTCCTATCAGGGTATTTTCTACAGGCTGAGACCATTGACTAATTTGACTTGTATATTCTGATGCTTTTATAGCTGTGTTTTACATTAACATTGGAAATAAATGTGGTTTCATGTTTTCAATATTATATGTCTCTTTATACAAAATGGTGTGCCCAAGTACAATTTTTCCTTTTAGTTTTCAAAGTTTGCATAGTGTTAAAGAATTATATACAGAACCATAGTACATCACTAAATGCATTGTATGCTGACTAAACAGATTGTAACAAAAGCAAAATACTGCAATGCTGGAAATCTGAAATAAAAGCAGAAAATGCTGGAAATACTCAGCAGGTCAGGCAGCATCTGTGCAGAGAGAAACAGTTAACGTTTCTCAACTTGAAATGTTAACTGTTTCTCTCGCCACAGATGCTGCCTGACCTGCTGAGTATTTCCAGCATTTTCTGTTTTTAAACAGATTGTTACCCTGTTCTGACTTTGAAGAAATGCTACTGCAGTTCATAGAGTAAAATATAGCATCTGATTTCTGTCAAAAGCACAGCTAATAGATATTGTGATAAACCTTAAAAGTATATGACCCTTCACGGGCACTTTGTAATAACACTGGATTCATTGATTCTGTATGATTTCAGGCCCTTGTAGCAGTAATATGTGCTCTTGTCAAGATGCTTAACCTTGCTCACTAGGAGGACCCAGCACATGTCAGTGAGGAATAATATTGTTTAGAAAAAAAATCTTTTTAAAAAAATAAAGTATCTGGGACTATCTTGCTTCAAACTGCTTGGGTTTAGTTTTCTTTTTATGATGTCAGACCCCCTCCCCCCTTTCCATTTTAAATTGCAGCATTGTCATTTACTCACGTGTATCTGCTATACATAAGGATTTTCCAATAGACTGTACAAACAACTATGAGCTTTAGATCAAACTTGTTGTGAAGTGACGGGCTGGTGTATTGAAATTTTGATTACATGAATTAAAGTCTTGTATATTTTTTTAACTTGTGTTCCAGAACTGCTTTGATCCTATAAAATGCACCTTGGTTCCTTACAGTGAAACAAAATGTCAAACTTTTTTTTTAAAAAAAAAGTAAGGTTTTTGGAGTGTACATTGTCTGAGGTAGCCACGTTTTTAAATTTTATTTTACTTCTGTTTTTGATTGCACTTGTATCAAAGGGTTTTTAGATATTTTATCATTGTGTAAAAATTGTGGTTATCTTAAGTTAGATGCTAAACAAAAACCTTTCATAATTTCCCCCCACACAATTTTTATTGAATTTAAGGGTGTATATTCACATGCATATTTCATGAATTCACAGTAAATTTTTATTAGTGTGCTTGTACATTGTTCCATTTAAGGTGGCTTGGCTTGGTTTGCCTGTGCGGAAGCAGTGGTTGAAGCAATTTAGCTTTGGTCTGTGGGTGCAGTTTTGTCGAAGCGGGGGATCCAGCCTGCTAATAGTTACTTTGGTGGGTTTGTTGTCCTTGCCCATCTATTGGTGGATCATTGTTGGCCTACAGTCTTCTAAGGCTGTTGGATATTTTAAGAGTGGGTATGCTGAATAGGCCCCAAATTGCTTGGTATTTTGAATCCAGGCAGAAGCTGAACATCACCCATCTAAATTAGGATATCTTCCACATGTGTGCTGAGGGTCGCCACAACAGGACGATGCAAAATCTTGAGCTAAGTGGTAGCACTTGGCTCAGTAGTAGTGCCCTTGCCTCTAAGTAAGTGTCCTGGTCAACATTTTATCCCTCAACCAACACCGCTAAAGAAACAGATCTCGTTATTTATCCCTGCTCTTCGTGGAATCTTTCTGTGCACAAATTGGTTGCTGTTTGCCTACATTATAACAGTGACTACATTTCAAAAATATTTAATTGGCTGTGAAGCACTTTGGGGTGTCCTGAGAATGTGGAAATCACTATATAAATTGGACGTTTCTTTCTCCCTCCTTGCTGAGCTAGTCTGAGCTTTAGTTTATACCAAATGTGGTATTTTACATGGCCATTCTGTTTAGTCCCCATTGCTACAGTTTTAAACATTCGATCTTTCCTCCTACCTTTTTCTCTCTCTCTCCTCCTCCCTTCCCTTTATTCTTACCCTCCACCCCTAAATAGTGATGACTGATTAGTGGTATATGAGTGTTGGCAGACATCCAGTATCGTGCCTAAGTGGCCATTTTACTCATCAATGTAAACAGAGAAATTGGTAGGCTTCCCCTGATGGCCACACATAAATGCTCCTCCCAGCAAAGCACTAGATAGCACTAGATAGCAGTTGAGAGCAGAAATGCAGGCTGGGTTTTTTTTCCCCCTTCCCTAGCTCATAGATACAATGGCCAATTGTAGTCCTTTGGTTGATATCAGCTATCCTGGCACAGGCCGGGGAATGAACTTTGAATCTCCCTGGTCTGCATAGCTCACTGTTATTGCAGGCAGTGTATTTACCCACTGAGTCATGGGGGAAACTCCATCTACCATGTCTTGGGGTGGGAAAACCCAGAGATAACTGCTTTAATGCTGTAAACAATTTGGGGGTGGGGGAGTTCTTTTTCCCCAGGAGCAGGTGAATTGACATTCTGGAGGGGAATGTAGAGAGGGCCAATGATTAATCTGCTGGCAGTGTCGAAAGGCTGTTGGTAGGGCCGAGCAGGATGGGTAGGAGGTTGGAGAGGTCAGTCTTAGTGGGTGGGATGGTCATCGAGAGGGGAGGATGGGGCAGTTAGGATTGCTGCTCATAAACGAGCAGCAAAGGGTGCTTCAGAGAATGCTAAGAGAAGTACAAGAGGGTAACCATGGACTTATTCAAGGGGAAACAAGCTTGGGACAGCGGCAGGAGAGTATGAAGGTAGAAGAGTACCGTTGGATTGGGTTAGGGATCATGGGGCGAGGGGACAAAGTACCTGAAGGGAGAGATGGGATGGTAGTATGGCATGACAGATTAGACAGGACGGTCATGGACAGGAGGAGATGAAACGATCAAAAATTGAAGTCTGAAGTGCCTGTGGTGAGATCAAGCCAACTTGTAGATGGCGTGGAATTAGCTTAGAGCGTCCACAAATTAGTGTCCAGGTTCAGAATCAGTTGTGGAGGGAGGATAGATCCAGGAGACATTCAAGGGGGCAGAGTAACAGCTGAGGCACTAGTGGAGGTTGTCCAGTGGATACAGAGGGCCAATGAGGAGTGGAGATTTGAGCATGTGTGTACAGGATGTAGAAACTTAAATCGTGAAGCTACTTCCCAATAACTGATGGTAAATGTGTTGTCCAGTATGGAACTGAGCCATACAGGCTGGAATTCCTAAAGCCAGTTTCTTGAGTGAGAAAGAATTAAAAAACTTGAAAATCTGCTTTTATATTTTTGGACTTCTGTTGGATTTGGATTTTTAAAAAAAGAATATCAATAATGTAATTACAATGTAAACATTTTTCCAATATCTTGCAAAAAATATTGTCTGAGCAACACACCAGTTTCTGATTTCTTTCTTCAATTTCTTTTTTTTTTAAAAAGAGAATTGTGATGGTGCAACACAATATTCAGAAGATGACTTATTCCCTAAAGAATCAGAAGATCATCTTTTACCCACCAGGTTGGTGCCGGCCATAAGTAAAGATGAAATTGGAAGTAACATGAAGCGACCAGAGATGAGCAGGAATTTTTCACAATCTGAGGACAGCCAGGTAAATTGCTATGTAATCTATAGAGTCTGAAATATAAGGTTAGGAACTGTAATTTACTTCAGAATTGGATGCAAAAGAAACAGGCCAGGGATCAGGATCTTCCTGGTTCGATGAGTGTTTATTTCACATTTTTAACATACCTTTTTTTCTGCCCCCTTCTCCCATCTCTCATGACATCATTGACTCTCCATGGGCAGAGGCAGTCTTTGGCTGCCTTGGCTAAGTGGCTGTTAACCTGAATAGCAAATGTCAGTAAGCTATTTGAACAGGGGACTTTTGTATATTAGCTGGATGCTATTCATGTATACTTCCACCAGAGGTAGCTGGATGGTGATCCAGTCCAGGAACTTTGGTTGTTTTTCTTTCCTTATCTCCGGAAGACTGAAGCTGATTGTAGTGCTATCTCTGTCAAGCTGGTGGAGTTTAGTTAATTCAGCATTAAGCCAGAGATAAAACCTGGGAGCACTGATATATTTAAGGCTACACCATTTACCTATTTGGCCATCAAAGCAACCTTTTTAAAATTAGATAGATGTTTTGTAGATGACCACATAAAGATTAAGGCCATTATAGGGCTTCACTTGATATTTGAACTTTGGTAAAATTGTAAGAAATATAGCACTATTTACATCTAGGAATGCTGTTGCAAAGTTACTGGATGCCTTTTGATAAATCAGTAAAGCATTTTCTTACGGTAGACTTGCAATTATTGTACCTAAATTTGTATGAATTCAAAATATTCTAGGGACACTTTCTTGTTTGCCCTTCCTCATCAGGACGAGCAGCAATATTTTAAGAAATAAAGGATAACTAAAACCTCTGTGCTGCAATACAAATATCAAATCTGGGTCCTAACTGAGTTTTGGTTAAAATTGATTTTTGGCACGAAAGTAGCCCATAGTCACCTGATTGGTTGATCCGTATCCAAATTTAATCCACCTTGCACGCACATTCGTGTGTGTTTTTGGTTTATTCCTTCCCCCCCCCCCACCCCCCCACAATGCCCCTTTAGTTCTATTCCTTTCTTTTAAAATGCTGTTCATCTGTAATTTTTCCAGGTTCGGATGAAGGGTTTGCACCTGAGCCGCTATCCATCTGTTCTCTCAACAGATGCTAACTAACTTGTTGAGTGTTTCCAGCATTTTCTGTTTTTGTTCCAAATTTTACTTACTTAGTTTTAGATATATATTCTTCTAAAATGTGTTACTTGACTGCTAAAAGTTGATACGAGGCTGTATTTGTGAACTCCTATTTTAATAATTCTAGCACCATGCAGATATTGGAGGTACCAAGGGGCTCATTTGCAGTATTTGTGGGAGTACATTGAGCTGCATTAGTTCCCTGGATAAACACATGTTGATCCATTCCGGCGAGAAACCATATCACTGTGCAGTGTGTGGGCAATCACTCACAGCAAAGGACCACGTGCACAGGTCAGTTATCTATTAATGCTAAGCCATTGTAAAAATGTAGCAAAAACTATATAGTCCAGGTCTTAATTGTGAAATAATTGTTTGGACATTTGTTATGTGTATTGCTAATTTTTGGGAATTAAAGCATGAAGATGTTATGATCTATTCTGATTTTCAACCATCTCTTGCAAAAGATGCAAATTGTTACTATTTTTTTTCCTGATTCAGAAATATGAACGTTTCTATTTTTATGTTTAAAAATAATTTTGTCGGGCATCCCCGCATCATCCAGGGAGAGTGGAAAGATTGGAGGTCTATTCTTAAGTATTGCCATTCTTACCAACTGCTGGGAAGTTGTAGGAGATCAGTAGAAAACCACCCTGCCTCAGTGCTTTGCTCAACGCCTCCCCAAAATGGCATTGCAAAGATTGTTTCTAACTTCTACCCCTCTTACCATCACGTGGTCCATTTCCGACCCCTTCCCTTCCCTGACTTCTCTATCTCCATTTCTGGGGATAGGCTGTCAACCAATATCTACTACAAGCCCAGTGCTACCTTGATTATACTCCCTCCCACTCTGCTTCCTGTAAGGACTCTGGTCCATTCTCCCAGTTTCTCCGTCTCCATCACATCTGCTCAGATGATGCCACCTTCCAAACCAGAACTTCTGAAATGTCTTCCTTTTTTGGTCTCCTGTGCATCCCCGATTTTAATCGCTCCACCATTGGTGGCTGTCTTCAGCTGCCTAAACCCTAAGCCCTGGAATTCCCTCCCTAAACCTCTTCGCCTCTCTTACCTCCTTTTTAAGAGGTTCCCATAGTGCAGGTCGACCTCGGGTGCAGACGACCCTGCCGACCACAGGGATCCCCACTTCAAGTACCAGCCTACATACACCTCTGCTTCTAGTGGCTCTGGTGCAGCTAGAGCACCTAGTGCTACTGCATCTGCAGTATCTTGCTTGTGCAAAAATTGTTACCTCCCCCTGGCGTAGCACATGAATGAACCAACAGTGCACCACTATGCAGTTGAGAAACAGCATTATAAATTGCTCTAAGTAAATAGTGCAGGCAACAAAAAAGGAAGAATAATATACAATATTTTCATATTGACCATTACCCATTGTAAGAAGCAGAAAATTTATATAACAGTTTAATTTTTTTCCCCTCCACCATATCACACCTGCTTCTTGGGCCACTTCCAAAAAAGCCTCGGGGATTTTCCCCAAGTTTCTCCTCATAATTCCTTGTTCGAGAAATGGGACTTGCATTTCTTCTAGGTTTTAGAGATTGGTAGTAAATGTTAGTGCTCCCTTTAGTTCACAAGTGGTTGGGAGATGCAGGTGTTGCCATAGTAGTGTTATTCTTTAGTCAGTTGCACTAATATAGATGAATGTTTTAATTTTCCCCTTCCTGCAAGCTGCTGGCTTGGTCTTGGGGTAAAGCTCTGTGGTCACCCTCCAGTACCTTGCCCAAGCGACCATTTTTAATATGTGAATCTTAATAGTGAGTTTTGATTGGCTATTTGGGAGAAGGAGGGCACATCATTAATGAATCAGAATCTGCCCCAATCAACATCCACACATATTCACTTTCCAAAAAGGTTTCATCAGAAGGAAAAACCCTGGTTGATTCTTCACCCCTGGGCACAGGGACACGGTGGAAAATTGTAGTGACCCTACTATTACCCTGGCTGAGATCAACTAACTCGGTGCAGATGGAGAATTAAAGCTGAAACCTTCTGGTCTATATGGCATCTAGGGGAGCTAGATGAACGTTCATAAATAAAACCTTTTTGTGGGGAAAAAGTCAGTTCTCCCTTTTCAACTTGCTGCAAAATGTTCCAAAACACACACATTTTCAATGGTAGTCCTTTAGTTTGACAATAGAAGCTGTAGTGTTAGAACATCCAAAGTATGTGATCCCCATTCTGTGTTGAACTCTGTGTGGATGATTGTAGGAGTGCTACAATTGACTTCTGAAGCCCTGGGCTGGAGAGGGTAAAATCTAGAACAATTTAAAATTTATGGCACAGGAGGCCATTTGGCCCATGCCTGCGCCAGCCAAAAATGAGCCACCCAGCCTAATCCCACTTTCTAGCTCTTGGCCCGTAGCCTTGTAGGTTATGGCACTTCAAGTGCATATCCAAGTACTTTTTTAAATGTGATGAGGGTTTATGCCTCTACCACCCTTTCAGGCAGTGAGTTCCAGACCCCCACCACCCTCTGGGTGAAAAATCGTTCCTTAGCTCCCCTCTAATCCTTCTACTAATCACTTTAAATCTATGCCCCCTGGTTATTGACCCCTCTGCAAAGGGAAATATGTCCTTCCTATCCACTCTATCTAGGCCCCTCATAATTTTGCACACCTCAATTAAATCACCCCTCAGCCTCCCCTGTTCCAAAGTAAACAACCCCAGCCTATCCAATCTTTCCTCATAGCTAAAATTCACCAGTCCTGGCAACATCTTTATAAATCTCCTCTGTACCCTCTCTCGTGCAATTACATCCTTCCTGAAATGTGGTGACCAGAACTTTACGCAGTACTCAAGCTGTGGCCTAACTAGTGTTTTATACAGTTCCAGCATAACATCCCTGCCCTTAAGTTCTGTGCCTCAGCCAATAAAGGAAAGGATCCTGTATGCCGCCTTAACTACCTTGCCTACCTGTCCTGCTACCTTCAGGGATCTGTGGACCTGCATCCCAAGGTCCCTTACTTTCTCTACACCTTTCAGTATCCTCCCATTTATTGTGTACTCTCTTGCCTTGTTTGCCCTCCCCAAATGCATTACCTCACACTTCTCTAGATTGAATACCATTTGTCACTTTTCTGCCCACCTGACCAGTCCATTGATATCTTCCTGTAGTCTACAGCTTTCTTCCTCACTATCAACCACACGGCCAATTTTTGTATCATCTGCAAACTTCTTAATCACGCCCCCTACATTTAAGTCCAAATCATCAATATATATCACAAAAAGCAAGGGACCTAGAAATGAGCCCTGCGGAACTCCACTGGAAACAGCCTTCCAGTCACAAAAACACCTGTCGACCATTACCTTTGCTTTGTGCCACTGAGCCAATTTTGGATCCAACTTGCCACTTTCCCTTTGATCCCATGGGCTTGTACTTTTTTGACCAGTCTTGGTCCCACATAGACTGATCAGTCAGAGTTTGCATCCTTGATTGCTCTCTGATGAAGACTGAAACTGGTTCAGCTGTGATAAATCCCCTGCACTTGAATAACCCACTGACGCTTGCTGTTTAGGCTTGTACATTAAGAATGGCCATCAAGGTGAAACTTTAGGACTGTCAACAGGCTCTTTAGCTATAGGAGCATCACAGCAGAGCCCTGATGCTGTTTTTGCTTAACTTCCTCAAATACACATTTACTGCAGGGGTTACTGGATAGTGATCAGGTAGGAACCTTGCCCAAAGTTTTGGTTGGGGGGGTGGGGTGCGGGGGTGGTAGTGAACCATGTATACTTTCACCCTCCAAATCCCGCAGGCTACATTTTACAATATGTTCTGGTTGTCATTCCCAGTTCAGCTGCTTCACCACAAAAAATTAAAGTGGTGGAGCTTGCTATTTCTTTTCCTGTCATTAATTATATATAAATGTCTGCTGCACACAAAATGGCCACCAGATCTACCAACATAAAGCAAAATGTGTACACAGACCTTTTAACGATCGCTAATTCGTGTTGAATAAAGTATTCATGTTTTAGAGATTTTTTTTGTAATATGACAGGAAAAAAATGTAATGCAAAGATAATTAATTTTAGTTTTCTTGTCTCCAGTGATCAATGATGCATGCTAGTTCACATTTAGAATTTGGACTCTACATTGTACAGCACAGAAGGTGGCCGTTCGGTCCATCGTGCCTGTGCCGACTCTTTGAAAGAGCTATCCAATTAGTCCCGCTCCCCTGCTCTTTCCCCAAAGCTCTGTAATTTTTTTCCCTTCAAGTATTTATCCAATTCCCTTTTGACAGTTACAGTTGAATCTGCTTCCACCACCCTTTCAGACAGTGCATTCCAGATCGTAAAAACTTGCTGCATTTAAAAAAAAAAAGTTTCCTCATGTCACCTCAGGTTCTTTCGCCATTCACCTTAAATCTGTGTCCTCTGGTTACCGACCCTTCTGCCACTGGAAACAGTTTCTCCTTATTTACTCTGTCAAAACCGTTCATGATTTTGAACACCTCTATTAAATTTCCCCTTAACCTTCTCTGCCCTAGGGAGAACAACCCCAGCTTCTCCAGTCTCTCCACATAACTGAAGTCCTTCATCCCTGGTACCATTCTAGTAAATCTCTTCTGCACCCTCTCTAAGGCCTTGACAGCCTTCCTAAAATGCAGTGCCCAGAATTGAACACAATACTCAAGCTGAGGCCTAACTAGTGTTTTATAAAGGTTTAGCATAACTTCCTTGCTTTTGTACTCTGTCTCTATTAATAAACCCAAGGATCCCATATGCTTTTTTTAACAGCCTTCTCCATTGGTCCTGCCACCTTCAAAGATTTGTTTACATACACCCCCAGGTGTTTCTGTTCCTGCGCCCCCTTTAAAATTGTACCATTTAGTTTATATTGCCTCTCCTCATTCTTCCTACCAAAATGAATCACTTCACACTTTTCTGCATTAAATTTCATCTGCCTTGAGTCTGCCTATTTCACCAGTCTATGTCCTCCTGAAGTCTGTTACTATCTTTCACATTGTTTTCCCACATTTGAGTTTTGGGCCATCTGCAAACTTTGGAAATTATACCCTGTATACCAAGCCCAGGTCATTAATATATATCACAGCTGGATCCTGCCTATGTATCAGCACAGGCTTATCAGGCTGCTTCAAGTCCAATAGAAAGAAAGACAAACCAGTTTCCTAATGTGACTCATTAGATCTCTTTTAAAGATGGACATGATGCCATTTTGAAATAAGTACAAATACCTTCTTTACTCAGATTAACATTAAATTATCATTCCTCTTACAGAAGGTCAGTATTTGTTTTATGAAATTACTTCTGTCGACTTAGAAGAAATAGACGTGCAAAACAGAATGGAATGGGCAGTTGAACAGCAGGAATTAGTCAGCCAAACCGGACATTCAAAGTAGAAAGAGCTTTAGCAAATTTTCTCAATTAAACTTCAAGCATGTTAAACATTTCACATTTAACTACTTAGTGGTAGCACCCTCACCTGAGTCAGGGGTTTTTGGGTTCAAGCCAGACTTGAGCACAATCTAAGCTGATACTCCAGTGCAGTACTGAGGGAGTGTTGCTCTCTGTTGGATGAGACATTAAACTGAGACCCATCTGCCCTCTCAGGTGGACACAAAAGTTTGCATAGTATATTCAAAGAGGAGCAGGGAGGTTCTCCGTGTCCTGGCTGACATTTATCCCTCAACCAATATCACTAAAACAGATTATCTCATTGCTGTTTTGTGGGACCTTGCTGTGTGTGAATTGGCTGTCATGTTTCTTTACATCACAACAGTGACTATACTTCAAAAGTACTTCATTGGCTGTGGAGCACTTTGGGATGTCCTGAGGTCATGAACAGTGCTAGTTTTTTTTTTTTCTTTTCTGCTGAGAAGTTGTTTTAAACCTGCCATCTATTATTTCGTGATCTTGAGCTAGATCTATTTAGTGCAGAATATTAGTATAAGGGGTGTCCTTGTACATGAATCACAGTTAACATGCAGATATAGCAAGCAATTAGGAAGGCAAATAGCATATTAGCCTTTATTGCAAGGGGGTTGGAGTATAAGAGTAAGGAGGTCTTGCTGCAATCATTATATAGGGCATTCATTATCTAGTGAGATCACACCTTGAGTACTGTGTACAGTTTTGGTCTCCATACCTAAGGAAGGATATACGTGCCTTAGAGGGGGTGCAACAAAGATTCACTAGATTGTTTCCTGGGATGAGGGGAATGTCCAATGAGGAGTGAGTGAGTAGAATGGGCCTTTATTCTCTGGTGTTTAGAAGAATGAGAAGCAATTTCATTGAAACGTATAAAATTCTTAGACGGCTTGATGCTGAGAGACTGTTTCCCTTGGCTGGAGAGTCTAAAACTAGGGGTCATAGTCTCAAGATAAGGGGTTGGCCATTTAGGACCAAGATGAGGAAAAATTTCTTCACTCAGAGGGTTGTGAATCTTTGGAATTCTGTATCCCAGTGGACTGTGGATGCTCAGTCATTGAGTATGTTCAGGACTGAGATCGATGATTCCTTTTAGAGCCCAAGAATCTAAGGGGTAGGGCGGGAAAGTGGAGTTGAGGTAGATGATCAGCCGTGATATTGAATGGTGGAGCAGGCTCAAGGGGCTGTATGACCCACTCCTGCTCCTATTTCTTATGTTCTTATAAAAGCCACTACATCCTCACTGATTTCTGCTTGGGATGTTGGATTTACAGTGTGAAGTTGTCTGATGGAAAATCTGATATCAATGATAACACTGAGAGGACTTCTGTATGTGAAGAAGCAGGTCCGTTCTGGAATACAGTGGTAGCTGCAGGAATGCTGTTTGTCTGTGAAACATGTATAACTTACAGAAATCTTATCGAGGCTCAAGAGACTTCAGTCCATAAGTGGATGGTCCGTAGACAGAATGAGCCCCTGCATGTTCGTTTGCAAAGACTAGAGCGTGAACGGACTGCAAAACGACTTAAACGTGCCAGTGAATCGGCAGAGGAAAGGGAAATGCGGAGGTTGAGAGATCGTGAGGCTAAACGTCTTCAGAGAATGCAGGAGTCTGAAGACCAGAGGGCAAGGCGGTTACAACGTGACCGGGAGGCTATGAGAATGAAAAGGGCTAATGAGACACCAGAAAAACGTCAAGCAAGACTCATACGAGAGAGAGAAGCAAAACGGATAAAGAGACGTTTACAGAAGTTAGACCCAAGTCTGTCAGTTCATATTTCTCAGAATTCAACACCAGAGATGAACTCATTCCAACTTCATGTTGCTTGTCCCAGTCTGTTAAAATGAACATAAAGTTATGAAACTTGACTTTATTTTTCCTCTGAAATGAAAACTAATTTATTCTTTCAGTTCCAGCTCTGGGAGAAAAAAAATGCCAGAAATATTGAGATATGGGTTGGAAATATGATTGTGCAGAGTAGAGGATACAAAATAAGATAGTTCCTGTAGCTGTGAATTCACATAATCTGCAGGAACTCGTATCAAACTGTAAAAGTCACACTTTTGATGAGCTAGTGATCTCAAATCCCAATGGATCTGTTACATTGTGTAATTCTGACTGGAATCTTGTGGTCCATTTTTCCTATTTTATGTTAAATTATTTTACTGCACTTTAAAACAATGTAGCATGCTACATACCTCATGCTGAATTATTGCTCTACTGTGTTACTCAATAACTTTGGACATGTTATTTCAAGGTAAAATCACAGAAGGCAAATGAAAATTCAGTTTTAACGCAAGCATGACCTTTATATTTAAAAACAAGTACCATTTTGTTATGGCCATTCTTCTGGAACTGAGTAATATACTCAGCTTATTTGGACTAATTTTTGAGAAATGGAGGTGGCATCTTCAGTTCTACATTTTAAATGTCATATGTATTCAGAGCATTTATTTTTGAAAGCCATTGACTCATGTGAATACCATAGGAACAAAACTTTTTATACTGGTCTGGTGTAATGAACTACTGTGATTTACTGACAATCATAATATTGGTAGGGTTGTTAAACTCTTCCAATACTATTAATACAATTCAACTTTTAAAGTGGTTAATGTTGATAGCACCATTGAAATCCTTGATTACTGAACAGAAAATCATGGTACCAACATATACTGTAGTTGGAATCACCAGCTTGATTGGATTGTGTCTTTACATTCATTTATATTTACAATACTTTGAGTTCATGTATATGTGCACACGATAAAGTTTTTTTTGAACTGGAGTCCAGGTTTCTAAATCCTGTGCATGAAGCCTGCTTCAGAGCAGGAAATATTATGACTTGAATTGTTTTGGCATCTGTTGCTTGTTAATGCCAGTAGCAGGTCAATCTCTTAATTAAAAGTAATTCAATGGTATTTTACTCCAACAGTGAATTACTCGAATTTAAATGTTATTACTAATTTATATTTGAACACTATTTAGAAATGTTGATTTTTTTTCAAGTACTGATCAGAGTAAAATTGCTTTTGTAGTGCTATAGAAAGGTTTACTTTAAAATCCACTATGATTTCCCCTTTTTTTTGGTTATGTTAATATAAAATGGAAGGCATTGTGCCCCATTAATATCCACTTCCTCCATGTTTTCCTGAATTACCTCAAAGTAGAGAGGGGAGGAATGTCTTTGCCATCTAATTTATACTTGTCTTGGCACCTGTACCCAAAAAAAGATCAGTATGCAGTACAAAGGCTACAGTACATTCAGTTCTGTTAGTTTGTATACAGCTTTAGAATGTATGAGATTTCAAATAAGTAAGCCTCAAGTTGTCATGACCAGAAAGTGCAAATTAAAGTTGCAAAAACTATTTCCTCAGTGGACAATAAATGTCAATCTTTATTTTGAACCTGTACCACTACCCTGGCATCTGTCTTACTACATTTTGTGTCATGCATGTGTTTTGCATCCATTACTGCTTTTATCAAAGAATTTTGGTTCAAATGAAAGTTGCTTGTGCCAATCAGGAAAATGATCAGGTGGAAGTCAGCTTTTGTGTAGAGAAGTGTAAAAGCACAGCAGTCTCTTTTGATCTGAGGATCACTTCAGAAGATTTTCATGGCTTTCTCATTAGGATGGAAGATACAAGGTTGTTTTTCTATTTTTTAGGATGAACTACAATGCAACAACCATTCAATAGTATAATTGGGTTGATATCCAGCCCAAATTGTTAAACAATGCTGTCACTATGTGCCCAGCTCTGCCCCTACACACCACCTCCTTCCACCCCTTCCACTTCCAACTAACTCATTGAACAAAAAATTACAGGTGCTCTTCTCTATCCCTAGATAGGCCCAGTACCCCCCATTCATGGATAATAATGCTCCAAAAGTAGGTCTCTTGTATACATGTAAATGTTTTAATTTTTTGTTCCAGAAAATGCACCTATAGACTTAAAATCAAATCCAAAAGAACATACAGAGCAAACTTTTAAGTATCAAAGGAAGCTTCATGATGAGCTTTTTCATTTTCTGGGACAAATATCCTAGATGTATTTTGCACTTTTTAAAAAAAAAACTTTTGTGCACACTGAATATTACTATTAATGTTTCTACATGTTCTCAAGGGTGGTCCATAGAAAGCTAGATACTACAATTGTGGTATTGTCCTGGCTCTTGATGAATGTAATGTTAATTTAACTTGAATGTTCTAGTCACACCAATACAGAACAAACTCTACCTAGAGTTGTCCTTGGTGGGATAGATGCATTAAAAGGCAATACTATTAAAAGTAGAATTGTAAATTGAATATTGTAGTTTATCGTGCAAAGCACAACCCTATAATGTCTTTAAAGCCTATGTACTCAAAGAATACTGTCTCTAATGTGCTTTGAGATGAGTTCTGTTGTGAGTTTATTAGCATTCTACATTTAAAATATCAACATGCCAGAGTCTCTAGGACTTAATTTACAGGAATTCTCATCCTGTTGGTAGTGACACTTTATGTAGTGGGGAGCCTCTTCAGTGACTAAGGCACACATTTGTAAATCAGTGAAGTAGAGAACTTCAAGGTCCTAGATCCATATCCATCTCAGACTAATGAGATGGAATTCTGTCTTAATGCATTAACATCCCTCACGATGAACTCAAAATTCAGTGGGTAAAAATAAATGAGATGTAAGAGCCATGGGCTGAACCCATCCCTCTCTACTGTTTCATCCTGCCGAAAATGGATAATTTTTATTTAGAATTGCTGATTTGAAAAAAAAAAATTCTGAATAAATTCTTTAATGAATTTGTACTTTTTAATGTAGCAACTTCAATGTAAAAAAATTAAATTGTTACAATGTGGTGGAAATTTATCTGTAAGGATTAGATTTTCACATTGAGAGCATCACTTTGCATGTATTCAAATGTTTTAGGATCCATATAGGTTTTTGAACACAGTGGAACAGTAACTTTTGATATCCTAAATGATAAATCCTAGCCTCTGAGATGAAAGTTGTCCACTAATTGGAAATAGTTTCATAAATTTCTAAACCATTGGAGACACTTGTAATTCTAATACAAACATTTAACATTTTTTATTTTAAAATGCTACCAAATATGTTCTGAAATACAACTTTGTAATACGTGTTTGCTGTGGGCAATTAATAGGTACGTTGTGTGGTGTAGTACTGAGCAATACAGACCAGGAAGATTCTAGGTCCAAAAAGCAAAATACTGCAGATGTTGGAAAGCTGAAAATAAAAACAGGTCCTAGGTCAATCCCTGATTTGTGCTAAGTTAACTGATCTCTGCTAGTTTGGGGAGAATGGCAATTGACCTCCTTTCTGACTAGAAAGGGGAAAAATCAGGTTGAGTACACTGACCCCTGTTAGTGCACCTTTTGAGGTTGGGCTCAGCAGTGATGCTGTCATGAAGGATCAAGTCACAGTGGAATGGTACCCCCACATAATGAACTGCCTGCAGAAGAGGGGAGAACACCGAAGCAAAAGGTACCTGCTTACCCACCAAGTGAGTTTTCTAATTGTTTCAATCCACCATCACTAGACTTTTGTAAATATTGAAATTTAATATTTAACACTGGTGAGAAAAGGGTAAAGATAGAATGTGGCTTGTAACTTCAGTATAGAACAAGGTTTTGGTCTATTTAATGAGGTGACTGTTACTTATGCTACATGGTGTCCTTGTAAAGCCATCATCCTCCAAAAGATAAAGGCCAGTTTCTCTTCTATTTCATTGAGAAATCAGATGATTGGTACTTTATTCCCATGGCTGTCTAATTTTACATTAACTTTTAATCTGTAACTTTAATTTTGTGATTGCCTAGACTGTACTGTAAAGAGCAAGACCTTAACTAAGTTGGGTATAGTCAAATAGCTTTCCTTCCTCTTACACTGATTAATCCAAATACAAGATTTGGTGCTAAAATTAACTGGAAGGTTTAAATATTTGAAATGTTTTGCATGCAGAAATTTATGAATTGATCCTGTATTGTGATGTATAATGGCTGAATACATTAACCCTTCAGAATAACAAACTAGAATTACCACATTGATATATTCATTTATTGCTCGCTGACCAGTTCTAAACTGATTACCTGTCCCCTGCTGTACCACCTTTTCTTTTTGCATTGCTCTGAGATGGTTTAACCTATTATTCCATGTAAATATTTCTTTTTAAATACTTGATTTTATTGAGACAGTGGTGCTCTTGTGTTCATAGGTTGTCATAATTTTATTAATCTTAAATCAGTGCAGCAACAGTAAATGTTTCAGCAGTGGAAGGGGGCAATCTAGTTTTTTTTTTTAAAAGTGAAATTTTTGCCATCTTGCTTGAATTAAATCTGAACTGCCATAGCTGGAACTTGATGGACTAAATATTTGGTATTGATTTTTTTAAAATAAATCCAACCATCCACAAGCACTGATTTATCTTTAGTGTGCATTGACCTTTTTTGTGCTAGTGTAAAGTCTGTACCCACAACTGCAGACTTTGTTTTTATGTTCATTGTATGGCATGAGCTATGCCAAGCACACTCAGAATAACTACACAACTAATTTATTTTACTTCTGCAACAGTTACGGACTTTGGTCTTCTTCTGTGATGTATGATTCTACATTCAGCCCATTGTGCCTGTGCTGGCTCTTTGAAAAAGCGATGCATTCGTTCCACTCCCCTACATTTTTCCCCATAGCCCTCCAAATTTCCCTTCAAGTAAAGATCTGAATACCTTTTGAAAGTTACTACTGAATCCGCTTCCACCACCCTTTCAGGCAGTGCATTCCAGATCATAACTTCAGCAAAGTCATAAGATCATTTATCATTGGTCATTTAATATTAGTGCTATTTCCTTATGAACCTTAAAAACAAAAAATTGGATTATGCTCATGTTGCTGATTTTAACCAATTTCTGACAAGCTGCTAAATATAGATGTGGTTGGATCAATTTGAAGCATAAACCAATGTAATTTCTTTTCCACTGTTTTCTTTGGAATGGAGATAATTTGCAAAGATTTCAGTGAAGGAATGATGTATGGAATTACATTTTTAAACAACGTTAGGATATTTTATTCAGACAATCCTTAATATAGTGCTGATGTGCTGTCTTGGAGTTCATATGGAGTTACTCTTGCGTATGCAAGGATGCTGCTACTTCCCATCAGTAACTCTAGTTTATGTTGAACATTTTTAGTTTTAAATATTTTGCAAAATGTATTGTCACAAGGGTTTTGTATTTTTAAAAAAAATCTGGAATTTCAAATATTCAAGACCTTACATAATATGTGCTGTTGTATGTATGCTGGAGTTCAATAAATCTTGATTTGAAAACTTTTTTTTTGCTTTGACAATGTTAACTTAATTAATTTCTATCTTCTGAACATGGAGGGAAGAACAAGCAGCATGGGATATATAGGAACAGGAGTAGGCCATTCAGCCATTTGATAAGATCATGGCTGATCTGTGATCTAACTCCATATACCTGCCTTTGGCCCATATAGTGCAACCAATCCTCATTTTCTTTGAATAAAGAGCACAGTATTAACTGTACCTGCCATGGTGCGCACTATCTTCTGCTCATTTAATTCTGCCTAATTTCTGGTGGAGATCCTATAAGATTACAAAATGATGATATATGTCTGATGTATTACAAATTTATTGAGAAAGTGTTGGTGTTTCTAAATGTTCAGTGAATCCTTGCTGCAATTTTGGTATTAATCGCCATTCAGACTGGCTGATTTTTAGGACACTGTGCTCCTATAATGGCTCAGCAAATGTATCCAGCAACAAGTTGAGTTATACTGCTTTAATGTTTAATGCCTGTAGGAATATACAGGATCAGAAAAGACCTTTTGGATTTTGGGACCAACCACATGTACTGTAGAGTACAACTTTGGTACAGTCTAGTTCTGTTGATGGTAGCCCACACACTTTGAAAAGGGTTCTAAAGAGCTGCACTTTGCTTGCTTGATCTAAATAGACAGCAAAGTGATCATGAGTCTAGTAGATTTTGCAAGTAAGAACATTGACACAATTGATACCAATTGTTTTTAAAACACTTTTTTTTCAGCAATTAGAAATGAAATTTTAAACATATCCAACTCCCCTCTTGATCAAAACATTGAACTTGAATTTTCCATATGGATGGGAACATTATAGCCCCATCTACTGACACAAAGGAAATGAGCTTAGCACCTCTTGGCATTTTTATGCTGTATCTATACTAATGGTGCCTTTTGAATGAACTATTTGGCACAAGACAAATTTAGTGAGTGTGCATGCAGTAAAATGTCTTCTGTACGCAAGTGGAATGCCTAAATAGGTAAGAAATCTGGATGTTGAGTGATATATTATTTCAAAGAGACCTACAATCAGCAATTAGGCAGATAACTGGTATTTAAGAGTGAAATATAAAGTAATGTGTGCAATGTTGCAACCTTAAATATTTTAGAATGTAACCAATACAAATATTTGATTTTAATGATTGGGACCTAAACTTTTGCAGTTCAAAGACACAAGTCTTAACAGTGGGCACAGTTTTGGGAGCAGAAATGTAAAAACAGAACATGAAATCATAAGGAAGACTTTTCTAATTACTAGCCGAACCTATACAATGGTGACACCAAAAACACTCATCTTCCTCATGATTCTATTCATTCTGATTGGAGTACATTTTTTTTTTCTTTAAGCAAAGAGCACAGTACTTATCCCATTCTCAGTAAAACTCAGCACAAGATAAAGCAAATGGAGCTGTAGTAATGGAAGACAACACAAAAAGCAAATTTTGACAGTGGCATCTGAAGGTACAAACCTGTGGTAAAACTGAAGATAGCAGCAGATAATGGAAATCTACACAACATTATGTGGAGAACTTTAGCAAGAAAATGTAAGTTATATTAAAAACTTAAGATGGTACAGTTGCAGCCAACAGTAATTCTCTAAAATGTTTCAGTTTTACTCAATTTTTAGAAAAGGATCTTCAGTTGCTTAATTCCCTTAAATCAAATACAATCTACTCAATTCAGTCACTTATGTCATTATGAAAATTTAAACTTAAGCACACAATTCCCACTTTGCTATGTTATTACATTACTTAATTCAAATTGTTGGATAATTCAATTTTTAGTGGAAGGTCAGGTGTAGACCTTAAGTTTCTTGGTGTTGCTGGTGCACTGAACTTTTTTGTAAGTTAAAATGCAGAATAAAGAGGGAAATTATATATGGCTTTTATTTAAAGCACATCAAAAATATTAGTCAAGGTGGAACTTTAAAATTTGAAATAAGTCAACAATTATGTCAAAAAGCACTTTGTAATACTATTTCAAACATTGACTTTAAAGTATAATATTTCTACAGTATGAATGTATAGGATGGTATTACTTACTGAAGCATTTTCTAATTCTTGTAATCGATCAATATTAAAAACCTTACCTCTGTGTGCACTTCCTGTCCACTTTTCCAATATAAATTCCTATTTCTACATTTACAATGGAAACTGCTTAAGTAAACCCTCCCCAGTGGCACTGCAGCAGCACCACTACCAGGAGAATGTAGTTCTGCATAATAGGCTTACACAGACCGGTTTCATTAGAAATATAAACTTAAGAACTTATAACAATGATTTAAAAATAAGGACAGAATGTATGACTTGAAATGTTAACTGAATTATCTGTGCACCCTGGACCAATTATACCATCCTCTAACCTTGTTTCATCATAGTCTAGACTCTCTGTGTGCAATGCAACAGGTGTTCAACTAATAATACATTAAAATCCTTGAGTTGGTATTGCTGTCACTGTCCCAATCCCTTGAAAGCAATGGGTAGTACTGCATTGCTAACAGTATTGTCTGTTATTCTTAGTTTATCCACAGGAGGGCACCGTTGCCTCTTAAATAGTAATGTTACAGGAATAAATTTTAAAAATAAAACATTACATCAATTGTTCTCTCCACAGACAACTTTTCTTAATGAAACGGCACAGAATGTACTCTGGGTGGGAGACTTCAATGTCCATCACCAAGAGTGGTTCGGTAGCACCACTACTGACCGAGCTGGCCAAGTCGTAAAGGACATGGCTGCTAGACTGGGCCTGCGGCAGGTGGTGAGTGAACCAACACGAGGGGAAAAACTTACTTGACCTCGTCCTCACCAATCTACCTGTCGCAAATGCATCTGTCCATGACAGTATTGGTAGGAGTGACCACCACACAGTCCCTCATGGAGATGAAGTCCCGTCTTTGCACTGAGGACACCATCCAATGCGTTGTGTGGCACGACCACCGTGCTAAATGGGATAGATTCAGAACAGATCTTGCAGCTCAAAACTGGGCATCCATGAGGCGCTGTGGGCCATCAGCAGCAGCAGAATTGTATTCCAGCATAATCTGTAACCTCATGGCCTGGCATATTCCTCACTCTACCATTACCAACAAGCCAGGGGATCAACCCTGGCTCAATGAGGAGTGTAGAAGAGCATGCCAGGAGCAGCACCAGGTGTACCTAAAAATGAGGTGCCAACCTGGTGAAGCTACAACTCAGGACTACATGCATGCATGCTAAACAGCGGAAGCAATATGCTATAGCCAGGGCTAAGCGATTCCACAACCAACGGATCAGATCAAAGCTCTGCAGTCCTGCCATATCCAGTCGTGAATGGTGGTGGACAATTAAACAACTAACAGGAGGAGGTTCTGCAAACATCCCCATCCTCAATGATGGCGGAGTCCAGCACGTGAGTGCAAAAGACAAGGCTGAAGCGTTTGCAACCATCTTCAGCCAGAAGAGCCGAGTGGATGATCCATCTCGGCCTCCTCCCGATATCCCCACCATCACAGAAGCCAGTCTTCAGCCAATTCAATTCACTCCATGTGATATCAAGAAACAGCTGAGTGCATTGGATACAGCAAAGGTTATGGGCCCCGGCTGTAGTGCTGAAGACTTGTGCTCCAGAACTAGCTGCGCCTCTAGCCAAACTGTTCCAGTACAGCTACAACACTGGCATCTACCCGACAATGTGGAAAATTGCCCAGGTATGTCCTGTCCACAAAAAGCAGGACAAATCCAATCCGGCCAATTACCGCCCCATCAGTCTACTCTCAATCATCAGCAAAGTGATGGAAGGTGTCGTCGACAGTGCTATCAAGCGGCACTTACTCACCAATAACATGCTCACCGATGTTCAGTTTGGGTTCCACCAGGACCACTCGGCTCCAGACCTCATTACAACCTTGGTCCAAACATGGACAAAAGAGCTGAATTCCAGAGGTGAGGTGAGAGTGACTGCCCTTGACATCAAGGCAGCATTTGACCGAGTGTGGCACCAAGGAGCCCGAGTAAAACTGAAGTCAATGGGAATCGGGGAAAACTCTCCAGTGGTTGGAGTTATACCTAGTACAAAGGAAGATGGTAGTGGTTGTTGGAGGCCAATCATCTCAGCCCCAGGACATTGCTGCAGGAGTTCTTCAAGACAGTGTCCTCGGCCCAACCATCTTCAGCTGCTTCATCAATGACCTTCCCTCCATCATAAGGTCAGAAATGGGGATGTTCGCAGATGATTGCACGGTGTTCAGTTCCATTCGCAACCCCTCAAATAATGCAGTCCGAGCGCGCATGTAGCAAGACCTGGACAACAGAGAGGCTTGGGCTGATAAGTGGCAAGTAACATTCGCGCCAGGCAATGACCACCTCCCCATGACATTCAATGGCATTACCATCGCCGAATCCCCCACCATCAACATCCTGGGGGTCACCATTGACCAGAAACTTAACTAGACCAGCCATATAAATACTCTGGCTACAAGATCAGGTCAGAGGCTGGGTATTCTGCGGTGAGTGACTCACCTCCTGACTCCCCAAAGCCTTTCCACCATCTACAAGGCACAAGTCAGGAGTGTGATGGAATACTCTCCACTTGCCTGGATAAGTGCAGCTCCAACACTGAAGAAGCTCGACACCATCCAGGACAAAGCAGCCCGCTTGATTGGCACCCCATCCACCACCCTAAACATTCCCTCCCTTCACCACTGGCGTACTGTGGCTGCAGTGTGTACCATCCACAGGATGCACTGCAGCAACTCTCCAAGGCTTCTTCGACAGCACCTCCCAAACCTGCGACCTCTACCACCTAGGACAAGAGCAGCAGGTACATGGGAATAACACTACCTGCACGTTCCCCTCCAAGTCACACATCATCCCGACTTGGAAATATATCGCCGTTCCTTCATCGTCGCTGGGTCAAAATTCTGGAACTCTCTTCCTAACAGCACTGTGGGAGAACCTTCACCACACGGACTGCAGCGGTTCAAGGCGGTGGCTCACCACCACCTTCTCAAGGGCAATTAGGGATGGGCAATAAAAATGCCGGCCTCACCAGCGATGCCCACATCCCATGAACGAATAAAAAAATAAAGAGACATGGGGTTGCCCCACTCATCAAATGAAAAAGTGCCCACTTTTTAAAGGGGCACAACTAATAGAAAACTACACTGTAAAACAAAGGAAACTTATATTATCACCCATGTCCATCAGTCGCAGAAGGCCGCAAGCGTACCGGCGGATATTGCGTGCTCTTTCTCCAGGGCACGGACAAGTTTGCAGAAGAGAGGCAGGCAGCCAGCCAGAGCGGCCACCCCCATGGACCAAGTCCAACCTGGACCTGTGGATAACCACCATGGCCAGGAGCAGACCCCCGATGAGGTTCTCCGACTTGCCCGGCCCCCTCCATAACTGGTGGCCAAGAATCAGGAATGTGGGACTAATGCTGATTGAGCTGGGAAGTGCTTCCAACATTTTCTTTGTTACCCATTTACACTAACTCTTTGTTTCCTGTTCATCAGCCAACTTTCTATCCATGCTGCTACATTTCTTATTATACCATATGCCTGAATTTTTCTAACATGCCTTTTCTGAAATATCTTCACTACATATGCTGCATTCTGTTTGTCAAGTTTACTTCTTTTAATAGCTGAAATGACATCTTGAAATTTTTAGATTCCAAATCTAAAATACCAAAAGTTCGAGTCGACAGATGATACTTGCACATTTTGCCATTGTTTCTGCCAAACACTAGGTCACTTTTACTGCTGGTTATGTTAACTATCCTGCATCAGCTAATATCTTTAGCTGATCTTTTCAAGAATGATTGCATAAACAAAGATTTTCCCCTCATCTCAGAATACTGCTTCTAAGAAACATGAGCACTGACTTGCTACCCACTCCACCATGGTCACATCACAAGCATGAACACAAATAAATACATTTTCATATGCTGCATAATCTCTGCAGAAGGCATCGTTATTTTCCAGAGCAAGAAAATCATAGGAAGCAAAAATATACAGGCAATTTCTTGAAAACACAAAAACGATCAATCTTGCCATCTCTAGTGATGTGGACAGAATTGTGACTTGTTTTCCTTCTCCCCACCCCACTCCCGATGAGGTAGGGGAAAGAACTAATGATATGTTCAGATTACGAGTTTTCTGTTAGTGTGAAACTGAAAATGCTTGGCACTAACGCTAAACTTGTGTGTGCAAATCAGGTGTCAAGGAGGTCTCAATCATCTCCACTCTGGTATCGTTGGGCCCCGGCTCCAGATTCAGGCTGCATTTACACTATAGCTGCCGCAACAGTATGAAACAAAACTACTGCACCTGAGGCTAGAGTTATTGTGTGAATTCACCCTTAGGGTTCCTTAAAGTAACACATGTGGGAGAATGATAGAAATACATGGGCTCTGGAGCTCAATAGACTGAATGACCTTGTCTCTCACTCAGATTTACACTCAAATGCAGTTCATGGTTCCACATATTGTCACTACAATCACCCATGATGTTGTTTGTGAGTAGGTGAATGTACTTGGTAAGCCTCAACAGCAACCATCTCTCCCACTCAGCAAAGGCAGAAACCCCAATCAACAGCTTTCCCTCTTCCCCAATTCCTGCTTAACAGCAAACACCTCTCTCACTGCCAGTCTCCAACAGGTCCTTTCCACGTCACAATTTTTGTCTCCCACAAAAAGTTATCTTTTCCTCTCCCTCTCTCTCTACCTGCTCCCCAACGGGGTATCTCTGTTTGCCCTCCTAAATGAATAACCAAGAGAATCTCCCTCCCATGAAAATGGCCTCTCTCTACCTCAAGGGTCTTGTTTCCTCTCTCTGCATGTCTCCAATAACATTTGTCCCTTCTCTTCATTCACCAGGTTACAGGGCTGCTGAAATAAAATTGAGTTCACTCATTGGCGATGTACTCCTGCAATATCTTGACTGCTGTAAGGGCCAAGTTTCTAGGTAAGTTTGTGAATACTTTTGTGTGATAATATTTATATTCAGGGACTTGTAGTGAGATCGGTGAGAAACTATCATGGTGGTTGGATCTCAAAGAATTTTTTTTTACTACAAAAGGTTTGGCAGAAAGGTTTTGCACGACATGATGGGTAAATAACAAAGTTAGAAAATACCTGATTGGAAATAAAAACAGATACACAATAAGAAAACTGTCTGACTTATTTGACACCCATGATGTAGACAATGATCATGACAGAAGAAATTTTATTTGAATGATTGTACAAGGGATTAATTTCATAAGCTCAGAAAATGCTGGAAATACTCAGCAAATCAGGCAGCATCTGTGGAGAAAGAAACAGAACATTTCAGTTCGATGAGGGTCATCAACCTGAATCATTAACTTTGTTTCTTTCTCCACAGATGCTGCCTGACTTGCTCAGCATTTCTAGCATTTTCTGTTTTTATTTCAGATTTCCAGCATCCGCAGTATTTTGCTTTTAATTTCATAAGCAATGACTGTGTGCAGTTAATGAGCCCAGTCAATAATTACCCTGAGACAAAAGTAAAATGTAGAGTTTATATTATGCAGTGTTTACATACCAACAAATTAATGCAATAATACATAAGAAGTTAGACTCGACAATAAAAATACATTTTGTTTTGCAGTACACAAAATTAACATTAAACAGCATAAAAGGTCACAAAAATACAAATATACAAATCTAAAACTTTTAATTTTTTTTATAGAAAAAATGGTTACAAAAACACAACAAAATATAGATTAATGCTTTCAAGGATACTGGTAGGAATGCAGTGATTCTAACACCTAGAAGATGACCAATACCCATTTAGCTAAAGCGGTAAAAACCAATCCTCAGACTGAAGCTGAAGCCTTTTTTTTTGTTGGCCTATGCAGAACTTTCACCATGACCATTCCTACAGATACAATTCATATGTCAAATACCTGTAACCTTCTTGTTTATAAGATGCTGTAAGAAAATCACTGTATATCAGCACATTTTACTTTCCAAGAAACTTTACAACTAGGTTGAATGTTTATAATTTAACTATTGATTTAGGATAAGCCAACAAAAAAAAATCATTCTTAGGCTTTGAAATGGGCTCAAAACATTCAAATCTTGTATAGTGACATCCGCAGCTCATAAAATCCCTTTCAAATGTCTGTGTGAAACATCTACTTAAAAGTAATAGAATTTACACCAGGGTTCTGCATTTGTACCATTTCCCCATCTAGCAACTGTAAGTTAATGCACATTACAACAATTCCTATAATACTCAAAAGCACAATTAAAAGGAAGGAATGCCTTGGTATACGTATTTCTGTGAATGAGCACTTGAAATGTAATAATATCAGTATCAATTTTGATACAGGTATTGATCAAATCCTACAAGCAGAGAAGGAACACTTAATTCACTAAATGTATACAACACCCATGAACAAATTGGTAAAGTCGATGGAAATTCTATATTACGCATTTAGACTGAAATGCATCACTATTTATACATTTGTGATATTACCTAGTGTAACAGTATGCATGTGTATGTGACTTAAATGGACACAGATTCTATTCCATTTTAAATGGAACCTCAAAGTTGGCTAGCATTCTTCTTTCACATTTTACCTCAGCAGTAATAAAATATAAATATTACTGCTGAAATTACAGAATTAGGCGTGAAAGTCAATTCTCTTCTCTGAATCCATGTTTACCATGGATTATGCGGTGGGGCCGAAACTCAATTACCAAATGCTTTGGCGTACTTAAAGAGGGCTTTAATAGAAAATAATTTATTCCAAGAATAGTGTGAACATAATTACAAACTCTACAGTGTTTAAAAGTTACAAATGATTACTGCAGATATTATAGAATAGAAAATGTGCAAATCTTTAAAGCTGCAAATGGAATTCAATACTCAGTTAACAGCCAATAGTAAGAGGGAATCTTAGTCATCGTGTCCTGGGCTATATTTGAACCCGATTTCCAGGAATGAAAGCTAAATACTAAGGCTATTGGTCAACTGCAAAACCCAACTTTTGAATCAAATAGAAAATATTCCTTCCTCCTCCTAAGATATGTTATATTGTCTAGCTGTACATGTTGTCTCAGCCAATCGCATTCCAGAAAACCATCTATGAATAATTACACTAATTTAATTTTTAAAAAATTGAATAAATCCATTAGTGCTAAATCCATAAGTTGTTGAAACAGCAATCATTCTGCTGCACCTTATCTTTGATTTGGTACTGGAGTATACATTGACTAACACTGTTAAAAGCTAATCAATATATTTTAAGCATATATTTTACTTCTGTATGATTTAAAGACAGTCTTCCTTCTGTTTGTCTGTACAGACTAGTTAAAATGCATAAAAATTAAAACCTGTCAGCATCCCTTTGCAGAAATTTTAAATCAAATAAAACAGTAATTAGTGTTACCTTTTTATTCTTTACACAGGTTTAAAAGACCTAGGCAAGGTGTATTAGCAAACAGATGACCAGTTTTTCCAAAGGAAATAGATTTAATTATATTGCCTGTAATGATCCATTAGCTAATTAAACTAGGTAGTCAAAAAAAATTATATTTAGCACTTTGACTAAACTTTCTTGTTGTAAAGATATACATAATGTACATAATGTACATATTTTTGAACATTTTAAACTACACACAACCTACTGTAAATGTCAGAAAACACTACAGACTTTTTCATGGATAGTTTTGAAATTCAGCCAAGACTGGCTCTTCAAAAGGGATACTGTCAACTTTAAACGTGAATACTGACCATGCTGACAGACAAGACACCAATGGAAAGATGATAATAACAAAATTCCGTACTTAAATGTCTAAATAGAATTTTCTTCTTATCAAGTAGTCTGAAAGGAAACTTTAATGCATAAAAACTTCTTAAGCACAAATATATAATACTAACATTTGTTAAAGTAGCATTAAAATACAGTATGCAACCAACAGAGAATGTTACTAAGCAGGTAAAACTTACCAATTACTTTTTTCAATTTGCACTTTTGTTAATTTGAAAAATGTTCTAGTATAGAAGAACTTTCTGTACATCTCTTCCATGTTCTAACAATGCAGAAGAAACAGCATGTAGATAATCCTGCACAAGAATGCATCACTCCATGCAACAAGTTGCAAAACAAATTAAAATACCCTTATGTCTTAATTAGAATGCATCTTATCGGATGGGGCCCAAAAGGTAAAACAAAAATCTAAAAGGCTGGAATTTTGAAAAGCTACAAATTACAGTATCAAGTGAAAATAATGCAACTAAGTTGATACAGAATTTTATTTTGCAATCTTCAGTCTAACAAAAATTGGTTTTAACAGTAAAGGTAGTCAGAATCAATAATGTAAATCATTAAAATCTGATACAGTTTCTAAAGTAAAAATATTAAAGCTGCTTTTAATTCGGGTGATGAATATAAGAAATGCAGTCTAGTCCAGAGATTAGGGTATTTTTATTGTGGGATTTGGCTACAGCTCAGTTTTGTACTTTTGTACCCAGTGCTATTTTACACAAGTAAAATTTTTAACCTTACTAGACCCAAAACAAACTGCTTAAACCTTTGAACTTTGGTATAATTCCTGAAACTTTATATTTCCCTTTTACTTCTTCCCCATGTCAGTTTTTAGCACGTGCGGTTCCCATAAAAATCGTAAATGTGGTTTGAGATATAAATACTGCATGATCTGGGCAGTCATTTACTTCCAGTGACAACACTAAGGATAAAATGTTCACAAAAGTGACTCCAAGTATCACAGTTGACAATGGGCATACATTCCCTGAGGAACAAAATTTGCCTCAATCCTAGATATTACCAGTGTGCTGGTAAATATGCCAAACCTTGGATTTAAAGGTTATTTTTCTGCAAAACACTACAGCCTTTCATATCAGTAAATGCTTTTGAATAAACATTTTAAGTTTGCTAAAACACTCATGGTTTCAGGTTATGCTGCACTGTAATTTAACCAACCAAAAATATAAAGGAGGGAAAAAAAATCACTGTCAGATTACTGGGGATGCAACAGTTAATTTAAAATACAAAAGTCAGTCCATTAAGTTGTGCAAAAGTTAATGGATTTCACAGCTATGTGCGTGAATCTTTACAAGTCCAGTCCCTGGTAATTAAACACACTCAGTTTCTGATGCTACTGATCAAATATACCACACATTTTCACAAAATTAGTAAAATGACCACACTTAATCAGCTGAACATGAAAAGTGTTGTGCATAGGTTTCTCAATATTCTATTTTTTAAAATCTGTTTTAATTATTAATTGCATATTGCATTATGAAGAGGTGGTAAATTTTTCTTGTGGAAATTTCTGGTAAACTGATAATGTTACTTGGTTTCTTTAAGTTATGGTTATGGGAGATGATATTTTCAGTTTAAACTGTCAAAGTGCATAAATACAAGCTAATTACATGCCAAAAGAACATAGGTATGCACAGCAACATCAGAAAATATATTGGGCAATCTAGTTAATTAGTAAGCCTGTATGGAACGACACTCATGGCATCAGCACTGTAATCATATAAAAGTGCTAGGTGACAAAATGTTTCATATAAAATATAACACAAACTAAGGTAAATAAAAAAAGTACTTTAGCACTAGTTCTAATTCTAATATTCTTTTCACATCACCTTTAAATACAAGTGTAATTAGTCACATGGCACTGGGGTCCCCAATCACCAACAGAATAAAACCACATTTTGTAGTAGTGCACCAACTATTCTCAGAAATATAATATTCTAAAATTCCTCAGTCATTTTTCATCTTTTTCTTAGTATTTCATTATCCATCATTTCAAAAATAAAATTCTTTCCACAGATGATCTAATTATTGCACCTTTCTACTTTGCTTTCATGAAGACAGTAATCTATAAACAGCAGTGGCAAAAACAATATATCTATCACTGAAGTACATTATCTCTTCACTAAACTGAGAAAACAGGTCCACTGCAAGAGGATTACAGCTACCTGGTTCAGCTGAATTATCCCAAAACCATGACAAATTAATCTTTTAAACAAAGAAACAGAACTAATACACAAAAAGATCAAAAATTAAATATCTTTAAAAACAAAGGCATGCACAGAACTCGAGCACCATGCAGTAAGGGGAGCAGTATTCCAGAAGTGCACTTGTGTACAGTTTAATTCATCTTTCTCTCATCTAACCTCAACTATGTATATCAATGAGTCAAATGGTGAAAAGGATTACATCAGCTACATTTTTTGTATATGACCATGTAAGCTGCCACTAGTGGAACAACACCCAACTGTTCTTCACTACTTTACACAGCCCACCCCTTTTCACATGCAACTTTACCTGAAGCTTACTTTTACTCACTTTCCCATTTCTGTTTAATGGAATTAAACCACTGTTGCACCTCTAGTAGATTCTAAATATTAAATGGAATCTGGTCATTATGTTAAAAAGTGTGAAGGGAATGTAATGCCAATTAAAAAGGGAGGTTCAATTTGTGTGTGCACCCTTTGAAAGTTCTTGTTCACAGGACATCTTAAGATGATACCTCTACAGTCATTAGACTTGTTTGGTGGCAATTTCAAGCATCTGCAATACTGCACAGCAGAATAATTCAGCATGGTGTTCCAGTTCGCTCACTATTACACCAGAGTACCTAAACCTTTTTGGCTACTCTACTTTAGCTGTAAATCAGATTAATTTAGTACTAAAACTCCACAAAACACCTTAAAACACTGGTACTCAGTAGGGTACTTGATCCTCTTTGAAGGTTACAAAACAATGTTCTTAAAACATAAAAAAGGAAAATTTACTTACCTTTTGCTTATATTTATGTATCATAACCATTTACATTACTTTAAATGTAAATGTCTTGGGCCAGATTTTGCTGCAGTAGGGCATCTCGTGGTGTCCCCCATTAGTTAGACTTACAATTGCACGGCTAGGTTCTAAAATTTTTGCCTTGAAATTGCTGTAAATGCGAGCTGATAATGGCACAGCAAGGGCAACAGGGCATTTGGGACCTTGGTGAACAACAGGACGAACAGTGTGTCTCCTTTAACAATGACATTAATGGATTGAGAAATAAACAGAGGAAGGACTGAGAAGTAGGGTGAATTAGAGTGGGTGAATTCAATGTCAAATCAGGCACGGAATGAGAAAGAGAGAGAGGGAAAGAAAGATTGGATTAAGAGAGAAAAAAAAACAGACAGCAAGGAAAAGTAAGGAAAAAAAATTTTTAAATTAAAAATTTGACATTTTTAGAATCTAAAACAATTCACAACCTGAAGGAATGAGACTCCATACTTTTAATTGTTCACTTTCTGGACTAGAGCGGTTGATTGGCAACCATTAACAATTATCATGTCATTAAAATGGTACTTACACTGATAATTACTAGACTTAACTTTCTGTGGCGACTTTAATGGGCAATTAACGTGCCAATGCAGCAACTTCATGAAAATCACAGGGAGGTTAATCAGGAGATGCTGTTTTCGCAAAACTAATGGCAGAGTGGCGCAAATCAGCCAGCAACTTCTGCGATTCTCAATTCATGGGATGTCTTTTCCTTGCCAAAAATTGCTGGCCGATTTGCGCATTAGTAACGGCGGGCATCGTTCAAATGCCATTCTTTTATCAACAAAATCTGGCCCCTTAAACTTTAAACCAAGGATAAGAAAATCAATGTATCATTTGACCATTGTAAGTGTTAAATCCAGCTTATATAGGTCAACGTACTGAGAATTAGGATCTGTCCATTGGACATTAATGAGAAACTGGGCCATGCATAGCCCACACAGTACCTGGGACATACATAGTTCACTAAAGTGGAGAATTTGGATGGGTCATTCTAGGCTTAAAACCAACATGTCCTATTTAGTAGCAAAATTGGTGCTACATCTTAAAGTGATTAATGTTTTGAATCACATTTCTATGAAAATTGGGACTGCCAACACATACAAGCTCAGACCTCCCGTACATCAATGGCCCTTAGCAAAATATTTCCTAAGAACATGCATACTTTTCCACCTAAATGTTGCCAAATACCACACTTAAGGGTTTTTTCAAATGGTAGAAGTTCCTGATTTTTGTAGTTTCCTCACGTGAAAATATCAAGATTGCATTTTGTGCTTTGCCAAATAAAGTCCTCTTTTTAATAAATAAATTGTCCATCTTGAAATGTGTCATTAACAATTTTCTTTAAATTAAGTGATGACATCAATATTACATTTTATTTAATTTAAAATTTGCTTTGTTGAGAATGGAGTAAAATCCTAATTTGTCAATTGGGAAAATGAACACTAATTTGTAACAGTTATTACACTTCAAGAATATATATAGAATTTTACTGCAGGGACCTCAAGTTTAATCTTTTCATGCTTGCATACCAGGATCACCAAACCCAGTCAAAACAAGCGTTGCATGGAACAAAACACAGAATTTACTCGATTATCTCTGAAGTTGAAAAAGATTTGTTCTTCAAAAATATTGGCTTGGTACGGTTAACAGCATCCTCATTTATTATTTTTTAAAATCTGTTCTGTCAGACATTCCTTATTTGTTGTTAATGTTCCAATGGCAGATCTAATCTCTTCTATGCTGCAAATGTTTTGTGAAAAATATCAAAAGTACATTTCAATACATTAATATAACTGGTAAAATGCTGTCCTAGGAGGTGTGAAACTGTCTTAATTTTTACTCCCCCAGAGTTCATGCAGTTATTTCCCAGCATTTGAACGTCCTTCAATTGAAAGTTTGACTTCCTGTGGTATGAAGGAAGGCCGGGAGGAAGTTTTTGCCTCCTCTGACTGAAAACCATCTCTTTGGAAAACCGGGGTGGACCAGCGACGTTGATAATTCGGGTGGCTGGGAATGCCTGTGCTTTCAGAGTCCGTATGCAAAGGCTGCATGACGGAGTCTTTCGAATGATTGCTAACCTCAGAGTTTCTACTTGAGACTTCTGGAGGAGCTAAGACAACCTCAGATGTTCCCACGGTCCTTGAACCATGAACTGAAATAGTATTGATTGGAGAGGATGCTGGCTGGGTAGAGCTCCTGCCAGAAGTTTGGACGCTGAGTGATATACAGACATTACCCACTGTAAGTCTTTGACATGAAAGTCCAAAGAGGTGTGCAGTGCGTTCTGGATTACAAGAGGACCAACCCTGGCCAAATACAAAGAATGGGTGCTCTGGAGGGACCTCTACACTCACCTACAACACAGGAGAAAAATCACAATGTCTCAATCCCACAGTAAAACATTTACATTCATTAAATAAAAACAATTTAATTTCCAATGGTAACCACACAAATTTTAACTTTGTTATTGCAAACACTTCCATCACCGGCCTGGCTGCATTTTACAAGTGTTTTAAGCAAAAAAAAAGGCCTGGACTCCATTGCATCACCAAATCTATGGGGCAACCCAATATTTGGGTACCTGTTTGATGTCTGGCAACAATATTAGTTCAAGCAGGAATGGACTAACTTGGTAACTGGTTTTGAACCAGTATCTTTTTCTTTAAGGAGATTACCTGTAATATACTGCAGACTCACCTTTGTTTGAGGTTCTCCTACAGAGAAATGGAGGGTGACATAGCCGGGACGCTGGCTTTCCACAACGTCAATCACTGTACTGGAGTCAATCTTTAACCCAGCACTAATCTCTGCGCTACGCACAAAGTCCTGTGCTTGCAAGTCTTCTACACGTTTCAGTTCCCCATTCGCTAACTGGATGATGGCACCTTTCATAAAGTGTGAAGGAATATGAGCAGGTGGGGACTGCTGGACCAAGACAGGCTGAAGGAGTGGTACTGTGGGATGTGACGCTGGAAGTGGAACCACTGTACAAGCTCTTGTTTGCCCATCAAGATGTCTATGAACTATGGGTTCTGTAGTTATGGCAACATTATTAACCAATGCATCCTCCACAAGAACAGGGGCATCAACAGGCATTAATACTGGTTGCCCATTGGCTAATACCATTGTTTTATGCATATGTCCACGTTGGTCATCTAATGGTTGCCTTTTGAGTCCTGTGGTAACGTGCTGTTGAGCAGGCAGATATAGAGACCGTGGTAATTCTTCATTAGAACAAAATTCCGAAAGGTTCTTACCTGGAATGATTTGTGAGTGGTGTCTTACTTGCTCTTGACTTTTGAATGAATTCTGTGAAACTTTCACATTACTAAAGACTTCTTTTCTAACAACTACAGGACCCTGAGCTACTTGAGCACCCAAACTCCCAACCACTTGTTGGACTTCTAGGTCTGTGTCTGGTGTACTCCTCTGTGCTGGAGAGATAACCTCACTCCTTGGTTCCCTGTGAGCAAAAAAATGGGGACTGCCTCTTGGGTTTTCCATTGATAAGGCAGATAGCTGGGCTTCTTTTCTGCTGCCAACATAATGGGGTGCCTGAAGTTCTATAAATCTCTCGTGTCGTGGTCGTCTCTCGAAATTTTGATGGTCTGAATCTCCTTCCCCTCGGTTTGTTGAGACTTCCGATATAGTTTCAGCAGTTTCTTTGTCTTTTGCCATCTGAAGACTATATCTATTTTCATGACAGATATCTGGATTTGGCACTGCTGTGGCAAATGTTGCATATGATGGTGTTAACAGCGAAGGTTGAAAATGGAGTGGGACCCTACCATGGGCCATGCCTTGCGAAAGATCTGCCGTGGTTAGGTGAGGCAGTGGTCCTTGTGGAGTCAAACTGTGTATGGGAGAACCAGTGGCTTTATTATAAGCTTGTGCAGGAGATGCTGTCTGTGGAGGAGGAGTGGCAGCCTCAGCCATCATGGAAGGATATGAGACAAGGTGGGAAAGATGAGAGGTGGGGATGCCCATGGCTGGAGAAATCAGTGGATTTGGCAGAATCCCATGAGAGACATATGGCACCGGGTATGGAGTTCCTACAAATTGCAGTGAAGTGTGGGGTAATTGGGTGTAATGAACAGGAGTATATGGAACTCCATGGTGCTGAAGAAGCGGAGATGCAATGCTGTATGCTGGTGAGAGATGCCCCATATTCACCAATGAATGTTGAGCACTTAGTGAATAGTTTGCAGAAGGTACAGCCAATTTGTACATCATGCCATACTGATCCACTGCGACTCCTGATGAACTTTCACCATTATCAGCTCTGACTCCATATCTCAGCGTTGTTTGGTTCTCTTCAGCAGCACTTCTCGACCAATCAGCATCACTTACAGTGGTAATACTGGCTGGCAAAGTATTATTTTTTAAGACCTCCTCACCTCCAATACTATTCTGTAGTAGTTCTCGTTTCTTTGGTGGCAGGCATTCTTGGTTTCGCTCATAAGCAGGTTTCATATTGTACTCTGGAGTATTATTTTTCCTATATCACTGAGGAATGTCAGCAGGAGAACAAAGATATTCTAGAGCTCGCCTCAAACCACCTGCTGACAGGACCCTAATCAGTTGGAGGAAAAACAGAAAATATGTAAGTGACAATAAAACAACTGAAAAAAATATATAAATAAATTGCTTTTGTACCTTAAAATGCATGACATTCTCAAATTAAAGACAAAAATTTCTAGATTTATTCTAATTGTTGCTCATCAGGCTGATGGATGTCATTCTTGAGTAACAGAAAGTACTTCCACTTTTAGTAACTAGTGTCAGTATCAAATTTTTCAAAGTCAAACGAGTATCCTAATGCAGAGTACGCCTTCTCTACACTGCCTCAACAATATGCTTCAAACTCAATCATACAGGAGAATCTTTTGGGCCGCTGACTGAGACTGCCAATTCGGTCTTGAATTATGGATGATTTCACACTATAGTCAGTGATCAGTACAAACTGGGGTAAGACTCAAGGCACATATAGTTGCCAGGAAGTCTGAAATGAAAATAGATAATGCTGGCAAAAGAGAATAAAAACAGGTCAACACAATGACTCCACCCCACCAACACTATGTTCTGATGAAGGGTCTATACTTGAAACATAAACCCACCTCCCCTCTCTTGGACACTGACAATCCCTCACACAACCAGCATCACCTGCTGTGAAGAAAATGAAAGACACAGGTGAGGTTTTATATTACTACTGTCAGTGTTCAGACCAGAGGGGGCGAAAAGAGCCCAGGAGAAAGATGGGATACTGTTCCTGAAGCTTGCATTGAGCCCAATCTAACTTCTTTGTCTTTGGTCTTCACTGCTCCAAAGAGGCCAGATTGGGAATGAGAAGGGGAGTTAACGTAGAAAGCCACAGAGAGATCAGGGTCACACTTTCAGTCAGACCTCCTACATTTGCAGATTTTTTCTTTTTTTCCTGTTTTCTCCAATTTCTCACCTTTTTGTTCATGTGGGCCTCTTTCACATCTTTTTACGCTGGTAGCTGTTTGCACATTTTTCTTCTTTTAACTTCTTTCCATTGCCTGACTGATCTTTTACATCATCCAATAGTTTGGAGATTATTCAACCCGTTAACTCCCTGTGATTGGAGTATCTGTTGATTCTCTCACTCTCCCCTTTTTTCCTCCTTTTTAATCCAACCTTATAAAATGCTTGCTTATATTTTCGTTTTCAGTTCTGATGAAGGTTCTATCCCTGAAATGTTAACCTGTCTTTTCTCTTTACAGATGCTGACTGACCTGCTGTGTATATCCAGCATTCTCTGTTTTTGTTTCAGATTTCCAGCATTTGTAGTTTTTTTTCTTTGTCCTGAAATCATTTGATTTAGTCATTAATGGAAAAGTGTTGTCAATGTAAACCACTCCCTCGTTTTTGTAAGTTAACAATCCTAACTTGCAAGATATAATGTATAATGGGGAAATTTACACACACGGTATGTTTTGCAGCAGCAGAGCTGTAAGTGCGCAAAACATATTTTGCATGTTTAAATTCCAGGTCACCGGTAACACAAAATATCATTCCAGTTCTTTCAATCTATCACTGTGTTTC